>NC_136068.1:275838873-276439056 GCF_964261635.1 Lissotriton helveticus
TAAGTAGTACATCTTGTCGCCATCCAATAGGTAACCACAAGGTTGTGTGGCACTCTGAAGAGATTTGAGAGGTATAGAAACATATAGGTCACAGACAACAGTTTGGCGGGCCTGATCTGGGCTTAGTGATATGTGGGACTGTACACATAACCAACATCATTCTCAACTGCTTCTTACAGTATACAGTATACTTACACAGCTTATGCTATAAAGCCTATATATTTTTTCCACCTTTTCCATGATCTCTAGAACAAATATATCATAGGTGCCAAGAAAAATATGCATGCATAGATATGTGCAGGCAACACATGTAGGATCTAGGGCTTACCACACAATGCACATCACAATGGTGATATTAAGTACACAAAGTACACTAGATACACAATCCAATACATGATTGTCCTATATACGGACTACAAAATGTTACTTGATCCTCTGGTGAGAAATAGAGCTGGTCATACAGGGGTAGGACCTCTTCAACAAGTTCCTCCAGCTCCCCCTCCTCTGGAGAGATGGCAGGGGCCTTCACACCTGCTTGGCCTGGCAAAATTGCTCATAGAGGTGGCAAACAGCAGCTAAAATGGAGTAAGTGTTGATAGCAGCAGTGTCAGGAGGCAAGTGAGTTATTTTCCAAACCGCTTTGTAAATATATGCTACATATGCTGCCATCAGTGTAGACAACACAACCACTGGCCCGCGACCGTCACAATCATCAACGTTAGCCTATGGCTGTGTCCACAGTGGATGAAACCACCCAACACGCGGTTGACTTCCTCTGACGGTGGCAGGTTCAAAATGTCTTGAAAGCAAGGTCAGATATCCGCACTTTGAGTGGTTGGCACAACAGTATTGGTGACTGTTAAGAGCGTCACACCACTACAAATGAGTTGTAACATGTTTAACTGAAGCATTACTCTGTTGCTCTATAATTTGCTTTACACAAACATCAATGTACTGCATTACTGTGCATAAACACTATATTATATATTACCGTGGTGCACTGCACACTGATGTTGCCAATATTTTGTGAGTACAAGTCATACTTTACAATATGAGAGGGCTCATGATACATTTTGGGCTGTATAATGGGTACCTTTCTGTTACAGACATATATGACAGCCACAATGGAGATTATAGGTGTATGTTGGCCAGTAGGAAATTATTATGTTAATTATGTGTAATGCTTTCTGAACCAGTTATGTTTTCTTACATGACTTTTTACTTAGTCTACATATATGTTACTCTGGACTCTATGACTAATGTTAAAAGTTGTTTCCACTACAAACATAGGTACCCTGGGAGTGGGAGGAGAAGACAGCCTCCACAGTACTGTCTATTTCCAGACCTTAAGACCATGGACGAGAAAGTACGTCGTTAAGAAGTTTCATTTAAATAGGCAAACAATACAGGATTTATATAATCAGTTGGAGCCTGATCTCCTGCCTCAAAACACTAATCCCACATGTATTCCACCTACTGAGAGATTTATGGCAGTATTTAAAAAAAAAAAGGGGCCTGCAGGTTCCTTTCAATACACTGTGGCTATATCTGATGGAAAGTCACAACCACTGTTCTGTGGTGTACTACGAGGCGTACTTTCAGCAATGATGAAACACATTGACAGCTACATCCAGTTCCACAGAAGTGAGGATTTAGCCAATGAGTAGGGGGATTTCTATGGATTTGGTCGCATCCCCCCTGTGGTTGGAGCCATTGATGCCACCCATATCGTCTTAATACCACTGCAAACCAGGGAACAAGTTTACAGTAACAGGAAGCACTTCCATTATATCAACATGCAAGTTGTCTGCTTACCAGATTTGTACATCTCAAACATCTGTGCCCAGTTCCCAGTATCAGCCCATCATTCCTGCATACTGAGGAACAGCACCCTACCACAGCTGATGTCACAACTGATACTGGAGAGGGCCTGGCTTGGAGGTAAGTATGATCTGTCCTAACTTTTTGCCGGTGATGTCAGGTTATATAGTCGCAAAGTGTGTAACTTAGTGTTGGACCTATGTCTGTCTTCCATCCATGGTTGTAGGCAATGCTGAGGAATCCAACTATGCCAGAGGAAGCCTGCTTCAATGAGGGCCATGGAAGAACACAGTGGCAAGTGAAGTGGGCTTTTGGGCTCCTGAAGGCCAACTTCAGATGTCTGAGCAAGACTGGGGGAGCCCTCCTCTACTCGTTCAGGAAGGTGTGCAAGAACCTGTAGCCTGCTGCATGCTCCACAACATTGCCCTGGACAGAACATCCCTTACATTGCAGAAATGCCAAATGATGATGATGATGATAGTGGTGAAGAGGAAGGAGCTGACGTGCAACATGATCTCATCAGAAACTACTTCTCCTGAGCGTAAGTACTGTGTGAGCTGTTATGACTTTGACTATTACTGCAACTCTTCAACTGATGTTGTGAGGGAGATGTTAAAGGTACATGCTAAGAATATGTAGGTCTGTAAATATCTGGGGAAAGATGTTTGTAGTATAAGTGTAGCTTTGTTCAGCTCCAAATGTTGTCTTGAAATGTGTTCTCTAGCAGTTCACAATGTGATGTGTGCCATATGTATGGCTTCTTAGCTAATCTCTCTGTGTTGGTCTGCTTTAAGTACCTTCACCATGGCGTGTTCATTTGCAGATTTCTGAGTTGTGACATTAGCAGGTATATGATACTATTCAGACATACAAACTAGACATAGATTAGTTCTAGGAATGTCTGTCACTGAGTTTGAGTGTACAAAGCCGGTATCAAGACAGCTGGCACAGCCATAGGATGGAAGTTATCTGGCTTCCGCTGGACTTGTTCCTTGTGGTGTGTTGGTCCTAAAGCATATGTGTGCCATCATGTGATCCAGCAAAATGATGGGTTGGCCCGAATTCATGCTGGTCTCCCTTCACATCGACTAATTCCCCATTATGTATGAATGGGGAACTGTAGAGCATGGCTAGTATTTGAGGGAACCCTCTGAGGGATAGTTCCAACTGGTAGGTGGGATCCGACCAGCTCCCATTAAACCAGTCATAAATTGCTAGGAGATGAGGGGCCATATAATAGAGGTAGAGGTTGGTCATACCCAGGCCACCAATGTATGGGGAATACTGGCAATGAGCATAGGCATGGTGGGGCCTGGACCCGTGCCACGGGAAAAAGGCTGCAACCTGCCCAGGGCCCGAAACCATGCTATGGTATGAGAAGTATAAGATTCTACGGAGAGCTGCTGCAGCTGAATAGGTTCTGAACGGGTTGTGACCACCAATACCGGTCCATACCTCTGCTGGATTTCTCTATAAGAGCATTCACTACAAAACACTAGCTTATGCTAGGAGAGGGAATCCCCCCTCCCACACGTATGGCACCTTAGCGCGTGCAACACATTTTAAACCACACACTCACTATTAGTGTAGTGTTCACCTTCACAGTATTTTGGTCCTGAGGAAAGCCAGTTTAAGAAAAGGCCTGGCTGAAACATATAGACCTACCTAGCAGTTCAAAGGAAGGAAGGACAGTGACATACTCAGGGATCAGGAGTGCCACATCAGTAACCCCAGAAGATCAGGAGAGATGGGTCCAAGGGATGGAAAAACAGCTCACCTCCTAAAATATTAGATAGTTACAAATTAAAAGTAGAATTGGAAGAATTGATTGCTGGAAATGTGGGAATAGATAGATTGAACACTTATAATGAAGAAGAATTGTTGATTGTATGCAGGAGCATAACCAGAAATGTGAGGAGAAACTGACAGAACTATCCTCTGAAATGGGAATAGGTATAGGGAGATCAAAGGTATTACAGAAGCCTTACCGAGTGGAGTTTACTGACAAGGATTTGGAAAATATGAATGTATCTGGAAGAAAGTTGCAAGTGAAAGAGTTGCTGAGTATCTTGCAGAAATGGGGAGACATTGATAAGTGGAGAGTGAGATGGCAAACGAAAAAGGAAGAAGCACAGGCTAAGGAAGCATCTACTGCATATCTAATGAAAGAAACAGGGAAAGCAGAAAGATTGTGTCCTATGAGGGAGGTACCTGGTGAAGGGTACGTACATGTTCCATGGACTTGACAGATATTTTATCATTTACAAACGAGTTCCCAAAGTTGAGAGAGAAATCAGTTGAATGGTTTCGGCAAGTTGAAAGATTTGTTAAAGTTTTGAAGGTTTTGTAGAAAGATTTAGATGGTTTATTTGATATAGTGGTGCCTGTAGACTTATGGACAGAATGTAAAATCACTGTTGATTGGCCTAGTGAAGAATATCCAAGAAATTCGAAAACAGGAGCACCCCCAGATGATGTAATGAAGAAATATCATCAAGTAATTACATTTTTGAAAGGAAAGATACCTCCAAAAGAAACATATGGAATAAAAATAGATAGAACTACTCAAGAACCAAATGAATCTTTTCATGCCTATTACGAAAGGTTATTGCAGGTATTTAAGCAGTATAGTGGATTCGAAAGTATTGGAGATAAGGATATGGGACATTTTGTGTATCGATTTGTTACAGGACTGAAACCTGAGATTGGTCAGATGATTCAAAAGCATAAGATTTGTTGGCAGAGTAAAACCCTAGATGAGATATTAAAGCATGCTAAGTATTGTGGTGATGACATTGAGGAGAGGCACAAGAAACTAAAATAAACCGTGATGTGGGCACAAGTGAAATTGGCAGAACAACAAGGAATAAAAATAGATGGTCAAACAAGCGGACAGACAAAGGAGCAGAGTCAGAGTGATAATGTGGCAAGTAATGGTAAACAATAGGGACGAATGAGCAGAGAGGATGCAAAGAAAAAGTTTCCTTGTCATGGATGCCGAAAGCTTGGACATTGGAAAAACGATTGTAAAAATATACGGAATAATAATGGGCCAAATCCAAACTTAAATCCACAGATGCAAAATGAGGGATTTGTGAATCAACTGCAGCAGGTAGTTAATCAGAAGTATCAGTTGCCACCTGCCCCTATGCCAAAATTTGTGAATCAGACACAGCACAGTGTGGACGCTGGATTTCCAGGAAGCGATAAGAAAAATTCAGTGGTATCATAATAATTTTTGCAGAATACTACTAAAGAAGATGTGTATATGCAATGACGGTGCCTGAGGGGGGAGGAAGAGGAATGCGTACTTGGTGCATCCTTACCGGTAGATCAGTCAGGTCCATTTGTAGATGAGAAAGCGAAAGGTAATTATATCACTTTTCTATTGGATACTGGTGCTACCCGTTCTACTGTGAGAACAGTAGACATCCCAAACCTACCACTCTCGGGAGACTCCATACAAGTGGTTGGAGTTACAAACCAGCAAATCAGAACCTCAATTACAAAGCCTATGGTGGTACAAATTGTAACCTTCAAAGATATGCATAAGTTTGTAGTATGCGATTCAAGTCCAGTGAGTTTTTTAGGCAGTGACCTTTTGTGTAAAATGATTTACATGATTTATTGCACACCAGATGGTGTTGCTTTCCAAACCCCTGACGAAGACATGGTTTATAAAATAATGCTAGCTAAGCAAGGTGCAGAAGTTGACAAGATGTACTCATTAATGGCAGAAAGTGACTTACCAGAAGAGTTGAAGAATACAGTAAATCCAGAAGTATGGGATTTCACTAGAAAAGAAATAGGTCTTAGGGCGATTGTAGACCCAGTGAAAGTGACCGTGAAAGAAGGTGCAGTTTATCTAAACACCCGACAATACAAAATGAGTTCAGAAGTTAAAACAGGAGTAGCTTCTGAAATTGATCGAATGATTAAGCAAGGCATTCTAAAAGAAATAATGAGCAGTCCTTGTAACTCGCCTATAATAGGTCTCAAAAAGCCTAGTGGGAAGTACAGGATAGTGCAAGATTTAAGGAAAATCAATAAAGTTTTAGTACCATGTTGTCCAGTGGTGCCAAATCCAGCAGTGATTTGGTATCAGATACCTTGGAATGCTGGCTGGTTCACTGTAACTGATTTGTGTCAAGCATTTTTCTCGATTCCTTTGCACCCTGATAGCCAGTATATTTTTGCTTTTAAATTTGAGGATCGAATTTTAGCATTGAATTGTGGGCCATATTATCAAGAAAGGGCGATACATTATCTCCGCTTATATCGGCAGGAAACTGCTGCTAAAGCGGCGATAATGGGCTTGATAATATGCCCTTGTGAATTCCCATGGAAGCCCAGGTTAACACCAGAACCTGGGCTTCTATGGGAATTCACAAGGGCATATTATCAAGCCCATTATTGCCGCTTTAGCGGCAGTTTCCTGCCGATAAAAGCAGCGATAATGCTTCGCCCTTCCTTGATAATATGGCCCCTTGTTCCTCAAGGGTATACTGAAAGTCCATCGATTTTTATTCAGATTTTGAAAAAGTGTCTAGAAATGTTAGTTATGCCCCAAAATTCAGTCTTTTTGCAGTACATTGATGACCTGCTTGTGGCATCAAAGTGTAGAGATGGGTGTGTCACTGATTCAATTGCACTATTAAATCGTTTGGCTGACGGAGGACACTAGGTATCTCCAGAAAAATCACAATTTTGCAAACACAATGTTAAATATTTGGGACATGAAATAGAAATAGGAGTGAGGACAGTGGCCGCAGAAAAAATCAGAATAATAAGACAAATGCAACTACCCCAAACACAGAGAGAAATCAGAATGTTTCTAGGAGTGGTAGGATACTGAAGACAGTGGATTATTGGACTCTCTTTACTGGCGAAGCCTTTAATCCAAATGACAGGGAAAAGAGCGAAAGATCCAATAGTTTGGGCTGATAAAAGTGTAGAAGCCTTTGTGAAATTACGAAGCTGTTTATGCGAAGCCCCAGCCCTAGGAATGCCAGATTATTCAAAAGAGTTTGCACTGTTCTGTGAGAGAGAAGGTTGTGCACTATCAGTCTTAACACAGAGAAATGGATTAAGCCAAAGTCCAGTAGCATATTTTTCGGCTACTTTGGATCCTGTGGCTTCAACATTACAAGGCTGCTTAAAAGCAGTTGCTGCTGCTTGTATGAGCATAGAACAGCATGAGTCAATTGTGATGGGATATCCAGTGAAGGTGTATGTTCCACATTCAGAAGAGATTTTGTTAACAAGAACTCGAACACAGCATCTTACCCCTAGTCGAATGACTAAGTATGAAAGAATCATTCTAGGAGCAGAAAATGTGACAGTAATCAGATGTACGATGATGAACCCAGCTACCCTATTACCAGATCCCAAGTGTAAAGAAGTAAAAGATAAGGTAGAACATGACTGCTTAGATGTTACTGACATGTGAACCAAACCACGTTCTGACATACAAGAAGAACCACTGAAAGAACCAGAACACAAATTATTTGTTGATGGTTCCTATCTTCGGCTTGAGGAAGGCGGACTGAGTGCAGCCTATGCTGTATGCAAATTAACTGAGGTTGTAGAAGCATCTTGTTTACCTGGAGTAAAATCTGTCCAAGTAGCCAAATTGATTCCTTTAATCAAAGCTTGTAAAATTGGAAAAATTGGAGAGTGACCATATTTACTGATAGCCAATATGGTTATGGGATTGTGCTTGATTTTGGCCAATTGTGGTCGCAAAGGGGATACATGACCTCCTCAGGATCCCCTATTAGAAATGGAAAATTTGTGAAAGAATTATTGGAAGTAATACAATTGCTAAAAGAAATAGCAGTGGTCAAGTGTGCTGCTCACCAGTCAGGAAATGATAAAGTGACAGCTGGTAATCGGTACGCTGACCAAGTTGCTCAATATTGTGCTAGAAACAACATGTACATAAACATGATAAAAATGGAGACTAGTGGAATCAGCTGGCAACTTATGTCATTTTCAATTTTTTAAACGTGGGATGAGGTGAGACAGTTGCAGGAAGAAGTGGAAGAAAGTGAAAAGGAAAATTGGATAAAACAGGGTTGTGAACGAAGAGTAGCAGATGGTGTATGGGTGTACCATGATGGCAGACCTGCTATGCCAGATTGTATGCTCTTACAACTGGAAAGAATGTACCATGGAGACACACATGTAGGCAGGGACGCAATGATTCGACTTTTCAGACAAGATTGGTACCATCCAAGATTTGGAGCAGTTGCAGAGAGTCTTTGCCAGAGATGTTTAACCTGTCAGCTGATGAACCCAGGAAGAAAGGCAGTGGTCAGTTGGGGAAAAATTGGAAAAGCAGAAGGACCATTTGTGAGTTACAGCTAGATGTTATAGCACTACCACCATGCAGGGGGTTGAGGTACGTCCTTGTGATTTTTTGTTTGTTTTTACGGTGGGTGGAGGCATACCCCACAAAAAGAAACAACAGCATAACTGTTGCCAGGTTATTGGTGAGTAAGTAAGTTTGGAATCAGACAGAGGAACTCACTTTAGCAATGAAATAGTTTGAATAATCTGTAAAGCATTCAAGATTGAATAAAAACTGCAATGTGCATCCCGCCCAGAGGCTTCTGGAGTGGTGGAACAATTGAATGGCAAAATAAAGTCGAGATTGGCAAAGGTGTGTACATCCACTTCAATGAGTTGGCCAGATGCATTACCTCTTGTTCTGATGGGACTCAGAAGTATTCCTGACAGGAACACAGGATTGAGCCCCCATGAAATTATCATGGGAAGAGCAATGAGACAGACATTTATACCAGGACATAGATTTTTGAGTATAACTGATGATCTGGTATTGGATTATTGCAAAGGATCGGCTGACCTAGTGCATTCTATCTCTCACCAGGTTGGAGAAGACGCAGTAACCAGGCAGCCAGATCAAGCTCATAATTTGAGTCTTGGAGATTGGGTGGTGATAAAGAACCACACCAGAGATGTGTACCTCGCACAAGGTGGGATGAGCCATGACAAGTCTTACTGGTCACTACCACAGCAGTGAAGAGTGCAGGTTTGCCAAACTGGGTACATGTTAGTCATATAAAAAGGGTTCCAGCCCCTGATGAGGAAAGACCACAATTAACACAAACAGTTGAAGCTGCTGAAGGTTGTATAGTCGAAGATCCTAGAGCAAAATACTCTAGAGAGTTTGACAAGGAACAACCGAGCACAAGTTAGGAGGACTGGGTACCAATAGTTGACATACCTGAGGTCTTCATCAAAACACGGAGTAGAGCAAAATTAGAAGAACAGGAGAATAGTGAGGACCAGACAGGTATAGAAGAACATGCTCAGGAAGAATTGAACAAAGAAACTGAAGATTCTGAGGTGGACCAGATAGGGACAGAAGAACATACTCAGACAAGTAAAGAACTCGAAAGACCTCAGCAGGGACAGACAGGTGTAGTAGAAGGCAATCAGTCAGACAAAGGTGTAATTATACCTGAACAGGACCAGTTAGGAATAGAAGAACAAGTTCAGGAAGATGAAGAAAAAGAACAATCTAACAGAATGCCCGAACAGGAACAGGTAGAAACAGAAGAACGAGTTCAAGCCGAAAAAGCCCCAAAGACAAGTCCTGAACAAGGAAAGCTAGGGAGGGACTCAGAAAATGAAGGCTATCCGTTTGTGCCACAACGTAAAAAAAATAAAAGGGCTCTAGAAAGAGACCAAGAAAGTGAAACTGCAGTGCAAGCCAAAAGTGTCAGAAAAGGTAACAATTGGCCAAGTGGGGTCAAAAGGTTAAAATATCGTTTAAAAACAATAAATGAAGATCCAGAACAAGTAAACGAAGTTACAAGTCAAACTCAGGGTGAACAGTCAATTGCTAAAAAACATTCGTAGAGGTCCAAGATTGAAAGTATTAAACAATACGTTCAAAGGGCCTGAATGGACCTATGTGATTCTTGAAGAGTTTGAGAATCTAGACATCAATGAAGAATCTGAAGAAGAAGCAAACATAGAACAGATTGACGAAAGGGAGGTGAGCCCTCCTTGAAGTACTTAAAATAATCTGATTCCAAATTAAAAGAAAGAAGAGAAATCTTCTTGAATCAAAATGGCTGAGACCAGAGTTACAGAAAGACCACAAAGAAATTGTATAAAAAGATGTTGTAGAAATTTTATATGTAGTCTGTTGTTAGTGATATTAGTTTGGCTATTTTTAACAATATATTAATCAAAGGAGAAAGGATCAATTTTTAACAATAGCAGCCCCTTATTTGTTGATAACAGATAAAAAGAATGACACTAACGTTAATGAGAAAATAGCTAACATGAAAGGAGAGAGAGTAGAATTAGAAGCATCAGATGAGACAGATTTACATCACACAGTAACTGACAATGAAACCTATTTAAATGTATTCACAAAATTATTATTTCAGCATGTAGACACAATGGAGATTAGTGATTGTTATGTTTCTATGAAATTACCAACTTCAGTAGCTGAAGGAGTGACATATCATCATTTGCCTTTAACATATGGTATATCTTGTAGTGTACTGTCAAGTTTATTTTAAAGAGCAGGGAAATTACAGTATTATTATTCTAATATAGATGTAGTGTTTACAGGAATTCCTCTTCGAAAGAATATGAATTGAGTAAAAACTTGTTTAGATGCACACTTTATGGGCGAATTTTTCCTAACAATGAAGTCACAAGCTATAGAAAAGGCACATAAAGATAATCTAACATGTTCATTACGTGAAGAAGAGAAAGTGTTTTTGAATTTAGTTGAGGAAAGGAGGCAAGATTTCCAAAGAAAAGCTACTGAACAGAAACATATTTCATCATGGGCAGGAAAAGAAGAAATGTATACAGCTGGCAAAGAGCATGCTGCATGGCTCTAGATTGTGTGAAGAAATGGAAAATATGCCTCTATATATTAAAGACAGATTAGAATAATATATTTATTGGTGACAGTGATTGTGAACATAACTTCCTAATTTTGGGAGGTTGGGGACTAAAAGGGGGAACTGATCCAGCATTTCCTGGAGTTTACTACGTGTGTGGGAATAAGGCTTATTATAACTTGCCTGCCAGGTGGTATGGGAGTTGCTATTTTGGAATTGTTTTTCCAAAGATCTATCATGTAAAAAGAATCACTGGAAGCAATGAAAATGCTAATGAACTAATACATAGAAAGAGAGCTAGTTTTTCAGAAATAATAGGTGACATATTCAGTGCATTGATACCTTCAGTGGGAGTCGTACTAAATTCTCATAGAATCTGTCAATTGTCAACAGTAGTTGATCGTCTATCGACTGATACTGCTGGAGGCTTCTTGATGATTAATACAGAAATGGTTGCCATTAGGTCTATGGTTTTGCAAAAATCGACTTGCTCTTGATGTAACCTTATTTAAGAGGGCAGAGTCTGTAAAATGTTGAAGGCGCAACATTGTTGCACTTATATTCCAAATAAAAGTACTGAAATGAAAGCATATATAAAGAATATTACAAAAGTGCAAGAAGAACTGAAACCACTGGAAGTTGATAATGTATGGGAAAAAAACTAACAAAAAGCATATCTTCAGTAGGGAGTTGGTTTTCAAATATAAGGAAAAGTTTCTTAGGACAAGTAGTATTCCCTATAGTGGGAATAGCAATAATAGTGTTAACAATAATAATATGGTGTAAGTGTTGTGCTAATAAAATGAGAAGGAGTAGATATGAAATAAATGGAAAGGCAAATAAAAGAAATTATGAAGAAATTCAGTTGGAGGAAATGAAAGGCAAGTTATATGAGCGAATGAAAGGATTAAAGAACAAAGATGAGAACAGGAGTGGTAAAAGAAAAGAAATTGAAAAATGCTAAAGTTGGTATCTGATGAGGGATGGGTGAATTTTGTGATGGCTTTAAAATGCCATCAGAGAGGGGATTGATGGAGCAAGGACTCGTGAAAAAGAGACTTGCTTAAATGCAATCTTCTCCTCTAACCACTAACCCCGTATTAAACTTGTATTGTGAAATAACATGCATTACACGACATTTAGGCTTAATATTGAAGCTTGCCAATGTGTTTTACTAACCAGTAACTTAGGTGTATTCTAAAAATGGTCGCTAACCAAACTTCTTTAGTGCGCATGTGTCTACTGCATCTACGTAGCATGGCGTATCTTTGCTTGGAGGGAATCTTTCTGCACTTGCGCTGTAGCTAATAAAATGGTACAAAACTGTTATTTTTGCAATTGTCACCCCGAGAGGGATGGGTATGCTCAGACGTGAGTCCCATGCTCTCCACACCACTGGAGTCAAGCTATCCTGGCTGAAGACGGCTGATAGCCAGAAACCGGTCCTAGGATGCTTGATTCCCATCCAAGAAAAAGATGGCTTGGCAGTTCGGGCTGGACTGTTCCCATGAGGCACAGGGTCAAGGCTGATTTGCATATGGCCATGTCTGAACTGGGGTGTTGTGGAGTGCAAAAAAACTATGGATTTAGGCCCAGATCTCAGTACTGGGGTGAATGTATGACATTGTTCTGCATTCTGTCCATCAACTGTTATTTTTGCATTTGTCACCCCGAGTGGGATGGGTATGCTCAGACGTGAGTCCCATGCTCTCCACACCACTGGAGTCAAGCTATCCTGGCTGAAGACGGCTGATAGCCAGAAACCGGTCCTAGGATGCTTGATTCCCGTCCAGGAAAGACATGTCTTGGCAGTCCGGGCTGGAATGTTCCCGTGAGGCACAGGGTCAAGGCTGATTTGCATATGGCCATGTCTGAACTGGGGTGTTGTGGAGTGCAAAAAAACGATGGATTTAGGCCCAGATCTCTGTCCTGGGGTGAATGTATGACATTGTTCTGCATTCTTTCCATCATCTGTTATTTTTGGAGCTAATAAAATGGCTGCTTGAAAACTACTATGCTTGCCTCCTGCTTGCTGAAAAACTAAATCCAGCTATTATACTAATGCTAATGCAGGAAGAATAATAATAAGTAAATGGGATTAGAGTAGAGATAGGTGGTATGCAGTGAAACCATTTATTTTTGATTTTAGCATTTGTCTTTTTGAATCTTTCATTAGTGCTTGCTATGGGCCTAAAGTTCCGAACCACCTTCTATTCCCTCTCCTTCTACCGCACATGCGCGGTGAACACAAGCTGGAAGACGCATGTCAACTTGAACATCGGCCAAGGCTGCAAATGGTTACTTTCATGAGAACCGGAATGACAGTCCACTGAAATGCATGAGAACTACTGTCTGAGAGCACAAGAGACTGGAAACAGAGATGCTGAAGACCAGACCGGGATACTGTCGGAGTGATGAGTGATGCTAAAGAAGAGTCAAACTACTGAACCAATTATCCTAAGCAAATTAATTTAGAAGAAGATCACGGAAGAATCTCGAGGAGGAAGAGAGTATCAGAGAGGGGTGCTACAGAAGCGTTGCTGATAGAGAGGGCTTCTGTCCTGTCCTGAATCCTGTCCTATTTCCTGCCCTGAAGTCTTTGTTCGCCAGACCTTTCCTGGGGGACCCTTTCCAATTCCTTGACCTGGGAGTTAATTTCCACACCATACTTTTTTTTTTAATAACTTTATTTAGGTATTTTGCAGAAGTAGCAAGACAAAAACATTATCAAGGCTCAATCTCAGTGCATGGCAAGTATACAGCCGGTAGGGCAGTTCTTATTTTCCTTTGTACATCACATAGAACCTCATGTGGTAGTAATGGCACAAATTGGTACATACATTGCAGGTATGTCGGTCAACCTGATTTGCATTCCAGTGTCTACAGGGTTCCACACCATACTTGATAATAATATCTATATCTTTATATGCGCTTATGTGCTTTTCTCTCTATTCTCTCCCTTTCATGCAGTGACATTGCAAAGTATAGATGAATGTATCTTGATTGATTCTTTGAATCTTCCTTCCTGTAAGAGACGGAGTTTGTTCTGTACTGTGAAAGTGGTTCACATGAATTTACTGCAAGAAAAAAATGTAAAATACATCCCGACTCTGTGATCATTTCCAATGTGTAAGTATACTGTAATCTTATGTCATTTCACCATCAACTAGTTCCAACTAATGGTCCATTGACCAGAGGAAAGAACTTTTGATCAGTGAAAGATTAGTTAGGGACTAAAGATAACTAATCTAGAGAATTACAAAAACATGACGCCAGCAGTTATTGCCAGTGTGTTGTGAATTAATTTATGGGCTCAGGTGAGTATGTGGTGTTAGATCACCTGCTGCTGGTAACCCGCTGGATCACAATGAAGCAGTACAAGCTCAAGCTCTTGTTAAAAAGAAATGAGGGGATTTCTTTGTGCAAGCCTTGCAAGACTTAAAAATGCAATACACATCTTATTAAAGATCCCTTCTGCAATAGGCTACCTGCGCTCAGACATTGTGCTGAGATAGATAGTTATCCCACTCGCTCAGTCCACACGCATGTCAACAGATGTGGGTGCACATGGTCATATGAAATCTGCACAGAGCCTCCTCCTGCCTGGGAAATAGAGGACCTTATTTTAAAAGGCAAGCCCTGGCGGTTAGCACTCAAAAACACTTTTACCAGAGAGTACTGTGAGTGAGAATCAGTAAAATTCACTCACAGCTGAAATTCGAAAAACCTGATGGTTCAAAAGCGGCAAATCCAGAGATGCGATATGGGTCAGAACCCCATTCTTCACATGCTCGCATAGAAATATTGTAAAATCATTTTCCTTTCATCATCATTTGGTAATGTATTCACATTAAGTGAGAGGAACACAGGTATGTGTTTTGATACAATTATATGGTAAAGATGCGAAATAATCAAGAGTATAAGTCAATTGCGTGGGATCATGAACCCTTTGAGTTAAAAAAAACTCAAGAACGAAAACAAGAAATAAAGAGTATTTAAGCAAGGAAACAGGAATTAGTAAGCTAGAGAGCTATAATATATTCATATATACATATATGCAGTTCTCCAAGGTCAGAAATCCGGTGTGGAGTGAGAAGTAAGAGAATGTAAGTCCTGGATCACAAGTCGGAGTGGATTCACAGATTGGGTTTCTGTGGCACAAGTAAACAGGTCAGAGGAAAGGAAAAACCAAAGGAGGGAGAGTATTTAGAGACATTAAATCTGTGCTCCGCTATAGAAAGGAGCCTCAAGGAAGTGACTGTAGGCCAACTACTAGACTTTAACCTCTACAGCTAGCTTCTCCAGACTCCCGTGAGGGTTCATAAATTAAATGTCGGGTGTCACCATCAGCAAAGACTCAGGCCATATTGATCAACAAAACATGGAATGTATGATATGAATCCCCTGTGAGCCCCCTTCAAAATATAAACAATGAGAGACTCAAAAATGGGGGACAGGGAAAGCATAAGGCCTGATTTAAACTTTGGCAGAGAGGGTTCTCTGTAGCAAATGAGTACCCTTTCCACCAAACTGAAGGTCTGCCTGCCTCATTTAGGGTTGGGCAGAGCTTCGGTATGCCAGTGACTGAGACTGCTCAGTCTCCATTGCACACATACTCCTCCTCTGATGTAGTAGGTTCGGTCTGAGGTTTGGCTGGTTGATCACACAATAATTTAGAGTGGGCCGTCAAATGGCGAGTTTTAATAGTTCATCACTGTCAGGTTTAACCTGGTGTTAAAGGTCAGTCAAACCTGCAAAATGACTCCCACACCATGGCAGAACCTCCCATGGTGTGGGGTCAATAGGTTTTCTTCTTTCAAAAACAAAATCCTTCTTTGGAATTTTCTTTTTGAAAATAAAAAAACATGTTAAAAGTTTTATAGGTGGTACCATTGTGTTGATGGAGCCATCCATCAAATTTGTGAAACAGTGGCAAGAACTGCAGTGATAGTGGTTCCTACCAATGAAAGAGATATCCACTGAAATCAAAGTGCAATTATTGCTTCAGGCGATTAAGTATTTTACTTTGTTACCTTGACAGAAGAAAAACTGTACTCCAAAGTTTAAATCAGCCCCAAAGTATACAAAGAGAAGGCACCACACAACTCCATATCTGTACCTGTATGTATTGTGTAGGTAAAGTTTCATTAAGAGACCACGAAAATCAATATGAGTACAACATATCCCAGATAATGCGAACATAAGATCATGATTGAGAACCTTCTTTAACCTACGCATACAAGTTTTCATATTGACAAATATGGCACACATTTGGCAGTGTCATTACTTTGGGACAGTTGCTTTCAATGGCAACTGTCAATCTGAATTTATCTCTGATTCTCGTTAGAGCCTCAGGAGGCTATTTTGATCTGGTCTGATCATCAATGAGGCACACCATATATAGGAGTAAGAAACATTTGCTTATTATGTGTAGGTCTAGCAGAGTTTAATGATAGTGGTGCTCTGGAGGTATCACAGACACTTTTGAGAGTGTGAGTCAAGCAAATAAATAAAATTTTCTAAGATGTCTGATTTACATTATTCTGTAGTCTTCCCATCAAGATATAATATTGTAGTAGCTGACTCCCGGGGCTATTGTTCTCTAATACTCTAGCGGTTTTGCTAATTATATGCTATGTAGGCATGGTAGGAGGGCTGCTAAAAATCCAAATATACCATTTTCTCTGACTTTTCTGGTATATTGAATACTGTCCTGATGGGACTGGGCTGCAAACTCAGTGACTCTACGCTGGAGGTGCCACATCTCTTGACCAAAGAAAGTCATGGCTTCTGTCTAGTCTCTTTTCTGTTTCAATGCACCCCTTATCTTCAGAGTCCAAACATTTGTGCAAAGAAGCAATATCTGAAAGTGTAGACATAACATAGCAGGACATTTCAGATTCATTATATACGGTAAACAGCCTTTACAACAAAACTTTTACAACGCACTACCATTACAACGCGGTCATTACAACGCAAACTATTACAACGCATTGCGCTGGGGGGCGCTCTAGGATAGGGAATAGGTTAATTTACTATCCAATAACCTTCCCTAGTGTCCACGGGGACTGGAGTTGGAATAGTAAATTAAACTATTCACTATCCAACACCCAAAAGCACTATGCGTTGTAATGGATTGCGATGTAAAAACCGCGTTGTAAAGGCAGGCGTTGTAATAGCCTGCGTTGTAACGTCATACATCCATTATATACCATCTTGTCTATGTAGCCCAGCGGTCAAGAGTTCTTTAATAAATGATTCTAAACTGACCTATGGATTTTTGATAATGTAGGGGGTGTAGGTTTCCTGGAATCGAAGATCACTTCACAAAAAAGGCAATTGTCTCACTGGATTTGCGGAAGACATAGAGGCCCCTCTGCAGTCTAAATTATATCTGCATTACTCAAGGAAGACGTTTTAGAGATCAGTGATACAGCTGTGAGGTATAATATGACAAAGTTTGCAATGTCATCAAAGTGATCTCCAACATACATTAGAAACACTAAAAGTGTGCTGCAACAGTCCAAGCAGTTAAGGATGAACAACAATGATGTCGATCACAATACAGCAAATCCAGTCTGATACTATCAAACTTTCGGACATTGTGTGTCCATTTGGGATGACTCCTTATGTTGTCAGTCCTACTCATGACAAAGGCCATGTGTTGGATCAGATTTTCTCCACTAGGATTATAGAGGCATCTTCTCCTATACCAGTCTTATGGACCGACCACTATTTGATCAAATTTTGCATCTTAGCTGCAGTCACGTCTGGCTCAAGAGGGGTGAGAGACGCTACAAGAGTGTCTCGACCTTTTTATAGAGTAACGGCTGACATGTTAGCAGACGATCTTGGTCGGTACCCCTGTCAGCTCACAGGTCATTTGGAACAGGACCTGGAAATATTTCAGAAATGGCTTTCTACTAGACTGGAGGAGCTAGCCCCTGGGAAGCCTAGTAACGATGCGGGTAGACAGGTATCGGCCCCCTGGTTTACTCCACTCCTGGCCAGGATGCGCCAGGACTGTAAGAGGGCAGAAAGAGCCTGGAGACGGAGATATGACCTGGAAGACAGGAGCAAATATAAGGAGCTTATTTGTCTCTATCATAAGCATATCTTGGAGGCAAAGAAGGTGTACCTAGAGCGCAGGATTGATGCTGCTGAATGTGTGAGCAAGGACATTTTTAAAGTTGTGCGGGAATTTGTGTCACCTGTATCCTGCACACCTACTCACGTTCACACCGCAGCCTGGATCAGGCAACTTGGTGAATTTTTCACTAATAAAATCAAACTCATCCAAGGCTCTTTTCCAGCATCTGGGCTTTCCCCTGCGGCTGACCATCCAGCTCCCATGTTTTCATCTGGTAAGGATGCTGGCCCTTTGCTTTGGGACTTCCCTTCTATCTCTCCTGCTTCCTCGCTGAATCTGCTCTCTCGGCTTAAATCGGGCTCGCCGCTTGACCCCTGCCCTGCCAAGTGTTTGGGGAAAATTGCACCGGCAGTGAATACTCTGCTCAATCCCTTGCTCAATGCCTCCCTGACTTCAGGAGAGGTACCAAATGCATGGAAGCACGCCCTTATTCTCCCGCTGTTGAAGAAACCATCTTTAGACCCCCTTGCACATGCGAATTATAGACCTATATCCCTCCTCCCCTCGTTGGCTAAAGTGATTGAAAAGCACGTGCACCTCTCTACTTCCACCTTCATAGAGAGTAATAACATTCTGCACGACTCTCAGTCGGGCTTCCGTGCTAACTTTAGCACGGAGACGGCTCTTCTCGAAATCACTGATGCCATTCGAGAGATACTGGATGGAGGGGGAAAAGCCATCCTGGTCATGCTGGATTTGTCGGCGGCTTTCGACACCGTGCCCCACGCCGGTCTCCTGTTAAGACTCAGGGAGATAGGCTTCCGTGGGACGGTGTGGAATTGGTTCAAGTCTTTCCTGACCAACCGCCGGCAAATGGTCTGGGCACCTCCGTTCTCCGCCGAAATGCCGCCGCTTGAGGTGGGGGTTCCTCCGGGGTCTATCCTGAGCCCCACCCTCTTTAATATCTATATGGCCCCTCTTGCGGCGGTGGCGGAGTCTTTTGGTGCCCAGATCATATCCTACGCGGATGATACCCAGCTTCTTTTTTCATGTGGCAAGGGGGAAAATTGTGACAGCGGGCGGATTCAGGAATGCCTTGAAGCCGTTTTTAAGTGGTTTCAGGGACATAGTTTGAAGTGCAACTCGGACAAGTCCGAGCTGCTGTTCTTTGGCTGCCCGCCCGATCCAGGCTGGAAGTCATGGTGGCCTGGTGACATGTCCCCACCTAACACTGTATCAGTAAAGGCGAAAAATCTGGGCTTCCTGTGTGATGTCGACCTTTCCCTTAGACCCCAGATCATCGGGTTGACGGGGAAATGTTTTGGCATCCTAAAAATGTTACGGAAGTTCCTCCCTTTACTGTCCCTCCAGCACAAGAAAATCACTGTGCAGGCCCTTATAGGGTCTCGGCTTGATTACGTGAATGCTCTTTATTTGGGTCTTCCTAAATATCTGATGGCCCGACTGCAGGTTGTGTAGAATTCGGCCGCCAGGGCCATTTTTGGACTCCCTCGTAGGGCGCGGGCCTCAGAGCTTCTAGAGCAACTCCATTGGCTTCCGATCGCCAAGAGAGTAACTTTTAAGACCCTGACTCTGGCTTTCAAGGCGCTGCATCGAATTGGCCCACTCTAGGAAGAGGTGTGGCGCCGCGGCCAGGGCGACTGACGCTGGAATCTGGGGACCACGGTTCGATCCCCGGCTCCGGCGGCAGGTTAGCCCAGCACCATGTGACTCTGGGCAATAGCTCGCTTAATCTTCCCGACGGCCCCCCAGCGCCTAGAGACCCTTACGGGTGATTGTGCGCTTTACAAATGTGGACTTTACTTTTACTTTACTTTATCTGCGTAATCGGATCGCCTTCTATGTCCCCAGAAGAACTCTTAGGTCTGCCTTTGAGGCCAAAGCGGTGGTTCCTTCCATCAGGCGCATTCGAATCGGAGGTCGCTCCTTTCGGTACCTTGCGCCACGTTGTTGGAACGATCTCCCTCGATCTTTAAGAATGGCTACCAATCTGCTAGCCTTTAGAAAGGAGCTAAAGACCTGGCTTTTTTCTTTGTAAATTCTGCCCTTTCTTGGAGCACTGCTATGCTGTATACTTTTCCTTGTTTCTCTCTTCGCCAAAGCGCCGGGACACTCCTTGGAGTAGCCGCGCGCTATAGAAGAGCCATTTTAACATAACATAACATTAGGCATACCTAAGGAGGTTATCTATTAAATTGTAGTTACATGATTATAACAGCACCAGATCAACAATTTGCCACAAGCCCTGGCGTAAATGCTTATCAATGTGAACAAATAATATATGCTAGGTCCCAGTAACTGTAGCAAGGTGGGACTGCATGAAGAGGAATGTAAAGTATATAACTCATAGTCACAGCACTCTGCTCAGTACATTTTTGTCAAGTAGAAATAGTGTTGAAATTAACAATCCACAATGACAGCTCACATAGTTACATCAATGCAAACCCAGTGAAAACATCAGTGATAGCAGGTTAACTAGCATGGATTCAGAAATAAGCTTCAACAATGTCTCTTAGGAATCAGTATCATAGTCTGAGGCCCAGATTTACAAAGGTGTCAAGCAAGACTGCACAGCACCTAAAGTTGCGGGTCTGCGTTGCATGAAAGGGAGATAGCATATGAGCGCCGTATCCACAGAGATATGGCACTCTCCTTCCCTCTCCCCAGCACCAGTGCAGAATGTTTCTGCTGAGCACCAAGCACACATCTTGGTGCCATAGAGCAAGGATGTGTGTGAGTCTATGTTAGACCTGTCAGTCTTATTGTGGCCTTCCCCCAAATGTTGTGTCTTCCTCCTCCATTTTTACTGATCTTGCTTTTGCTGGCCTTAAGTCTCTGAGCACTTTACCACTGCTAACCAGGGCTGTGGGTGCATGTGCACCCTCCTTAAAACATGGTAACATAGGCTCACCTACAATTTGCATACGTAATGTACTTGTAAGTCCCTACTGATGTTGTTCTACCCGTACCGAGGGCCTGTAAATTAAATGCTACTAGTGCGCCTGCAGCACTGATTCTGCCACCCACTTAAGTAGCCCTTTAATTATGTCTCAGGCCTGCCACCATACCCTATGTGTGCAGTTTAAGCTCCCCAGTCGGTTCAGACGCCGGCAAGGAAGTACCGACGGTTAGAGCGGTGCTTCACTCTAATCCTGAGCCGCTGCCAGGTGGGGTGAGGTCTTCACGTCCCACAGACTATGTGAACGACACAAGTCAAGTCAAGTCAAGTCATAAAATTTATATAGCGCACTACATACCCGGAGGGTTTCAAGGCGCTTGGGGAGGGGAGGGGGGCTAGATATCCTTAGGGAGGGGGATTATTTGTCAAATACCCACGTTTTAAGTTGTTTTCTGAACGCTAGGTGATTCTGGGTGAGGCGAAGGTAAGCGGGGAGTGAGTTCCATGTTTTGGCAGCCAGGTATGAGAAGGATCTGCCTCCCATGGTGGTTTTGTTGATGCGAGGGACAGTGGCGAGTGCTTGGCTGGAAGAGCGAAGTTGGCGGGAGGGGGTGTAGAAGGACAGTCGAGAGTTGAGGCAATCTGGTCCGATGTCGTAGAGTGATTTGTGTGCGTGGGTAAGCAGTCGGAAAGTAATCCTCTTATTGACGGGTAGCCAGTGGAGGTCTTTAAGGTGGCCAGAGATGTGTTCATTGCGTGGGATGTCTAGTATGAGCCTGGCTGAGGCGTTTTGGATTCGTTGTAGTTTCTTCTGGAGTTTGGCGGTGGTACCTGCGTAGAGGGTGTTTCCGTAGTCCAGTCGGCTCGTGACCAGGGCATGGGTGACTGTTTTCCTGGTTTCGGTGGGGATCCAGCGAAATGTTTTTCTGAGCATGCGAAGGATGTTGAAGCAGGATGAGGATACGGCGCTGACTTGTTTGTTCATTGAAAGTGAAGAGTCCAGGATGACGCCAAGGTTCCGTGCGTGGTCTGTCGGGATGGGTGCTTTTCCGAGGGCTTCCGGCCACCAGGAGTCGTCCCATGCAGAGGGGGATTTACCTAAGATGAGGACTTCTGTTTTGTCTGAGTTCAGTTTCAGACGGCTTTGTTTCATCCATTCGGCGACTTCTTTCAT
Organism: Lissotriton helveticus; assembly: GCF_964261635.1. Classification (NCBI taxonomy): domain Eukaryota; kingdom Metazoa; phylum Chordata; class Amphibia; order Caudata; family Salamandridae; genus Lissotriton; species Lissotriton helveticus. The sequence continues at coordinate 275,860,773 of NC_136068.1, forward strand.
TCCTTCGTGTAGGTTAGTTTTGGCGGTGCTGGGGTCCTTGGTGAGAGAAAGGATCAGTTGAGTGTCATCCGCGTAAGAGATGATGTTGAGGTTGTGTTGGCGGGCGATGGTCGCGAGGGGGCTCATGTATACGTTGAAAAGGGTGGGGCTAAGTGAGGATCCTTGTGGTACGCCGCAGATGATTTCAGAGGCCTCGGACTTGAATGGTGGGAGGCGGACTCTCTGGGTTCTTCCGGAGAGGAACGAGGTGATCCATTCCAGTGCCTTTCCTTGGATTCCGATGTTTCTGAGGCGCTGTAAAAGGGTGCTGTGGCAGACTGTGTCGAAGGCTGCAGAGAGGTCGAGGAGGATGAGGGCGACTGTGTCTCCATTGTCCAGTAGAGTTCGAATGTCGTCTGTTGCTGCGATGAGGGCGGTCTCAGTGCTGTGTTTTGCTCGGAAGCCAGATTGTGAAGAGTCGAGGGATTTGTTGGCTTCGAGGAAGGCGGCGAGCTGGTTGTTGACAGCTTTCTCGATGACTTTGGCCGGGAATGGAAGAAGTGAGATGGGGCGGTAGTTTTTGAGTTCGGTGGGGTCTGCTGTTGGTTTTTTCAGAAGGGCGGTGAGTTCAGCGTGTTTCCAGTCTTCTGGGAAGGTAGCGGAGTTGAAGGAGCAGTTGATGACGTCTCGGAGGTGCGGAGCTATGACGGAGTCTACTTTGTTGAAGATGTGGTGAGGGCATGGGTCTGTGGGGGATCCAGAGTGGATGGAATTCATCAGGCGGATGGTGTCCTCAGTGGTGATTGGGTTCCAGGCGTTAAGGGTGTTAACGGGGGGAAGAGAGTCAGCTGATGGTGGGGTGGGTTGGCTTCCGGGTTGGTTGTCAAAGCTGTTGTGGATGTCAGCAATCTTGTTGTGGAAAAAAGAGGCTAGGGAGTCGCAGAGGGTTTGAGAGGGGGTGATGTCGTTGGAGTTGGCCGAGGGGTTGGAGAATTCCTTGACGATGTTGAAAAGTTCCTTGCTGTTGTGGGCGTTGTTGTCGAGTCGATCCTTGAATGCTGTTTTTTTGGCTTTTCGGATCAGTTGGTGGTGAGTACGGATGGCGTTTTTGAAGGTGACTTTGTTGCTGGTGGATGAGTCTTTTTTCCAGGCCTTTTCAAGGGAGCGGCATAGTTTCTTGGATTTCTTGAGGTCCTCGTTGAACCATGAGGCCTTCTTGCTTTTGTGTTGGCGTTTTTTCAGTGGTGCTAAGGTGTTTGCGGTGTTGGATAACCAAAGGGTGAGGTTGGAGGCGGCCTCGTTGGCGTTAGAAGAGAGGGCTGGGGAGGTTTGAAGGAGCGATGAGGAGATCTGTTCCGTGGTGATTTTGTTCCAGTTTCTTTGTAGAGTTGGTTGGAGGTGGATGATGGGTTTCGGCTTGTTGTAGGTGAAGTGGACGCAGCTGTGGTCAGTCCAGAGGAGCTCCGTAGTGTGGTTGAAAGAGACATGGTTGCTAGAGGTGAAGATGGGGTCGAGTGTGTGACCTGCGATGTGGGTGGGGGAGGTGACCAGTTGTTTAAGTCCGAGGTTGGCGAGGTTGTCTAAGAGGGTGGCGGTGTTGTGGTCGTTGATCTTCTCAAGGTGGAAGTTCAGATCTCCCAGGAGGATGTATTCTTTGGAGGGGAGCGCGTGTGGAGTGATGAAGTCCGTGATGTCTTCACTGAATTTTGCGCGTGGTCCTGGTGGTCTGTAGAGGAGGGTGCCTCTGAGTGTGGTCTTGGGGTCGATGTGGATCTGGAAGTGGAGGTGTTCGGAGTTGGCGAGGTTGGCGTCAGAGCTGGTTGAGATGCGGATTGATTTCTTGTGGACGATAGCGATTCCTCCTCCTGTTTGGTCGGTGCGGTCTTTGCGTGTAATCTTATAGTCGTCAGGGATAGCGATGGCGATGTCGGGTGCGGAGGAGGCGTTCATCCATGTTTCCGTTAGGAAGGCGACGTCTGGAGAGATGGTGTCTAGTAGGTTCCAAAGGTCAATGGCGTGTCTGTGGACCGAGCGGGTGTTGAGAAGGATGCATTCTAGGTGGTTGGGGTCGGGAATCTGTGGTGTGGTCGGAGCGGGGACGTTGACGGTGCCGCTGAATTTGCAGGAGAGGCAGGAGAACGATCCATGGGTGCGTCCTGGAGCGGCTTGGATGCAGTTGGGGGCGCGACCGGGGTTAAGGGCTAGGAGGGCGGCGGCATCGTAGGTAATGCGGGGGGGCTGGGGAGCGCGAGGGGCAGGGGGTCTGGCGCTGGGCGCGGTCCAGGCGCGGACGGGCGTAGACGGGCTTACCTTTGGCGCACCTTCGGCGTGTCCGAAGCGCGTGGACGCTGCGCGTGGGGGCATTGGCCATAAATGGAAGGTGGGGGGGAGGGGCGAGGGCGCTTCAGCTGGGAGGCGGGGCGGGCAAAGGACGACGACAACAACAACAAAATGGAGGTGGGGGGGTCAGGGGGGCAGGAGCGCTAGGGCAAACGAATGCTGAAGAGAAAAAGCGGCGAGGTGAACACACAATGAGTCACGCTAGCACAAATGCACAATGAGTCACGCTAGCACAAATGCACTTACAATCGGCAAATCAGTAAATACAATGATTAAAATGCCAAAGCGGCAGTTCCAGCAAGCAGCGTAATGGGGGCACACAGCAGGCAGTAATTGTGAATGCAGACCAGGTCAGGGCTTAAGCGCTGCAGAAACGATACCTGAGCAGCATCAGCAGGGGAGCGACCACTCAGCTTGGAAGCAGAGAGTGAGTCACGGCGCTTCCTGGTGTGGGCGCGCTGTTTGTTGTCTGTGGGAGGGCGCTTCAGCTGGGAGGCGGGGCGGGCAAAGGACGACGACAACAACAACAAAATGGAGGTGGGGGGGTCAGGGGGGCAGGAGCGCTAGGGCAAACGAATGCTGAAGAGAAAAAGCGGCGAGGTGAACACACAATGAGTCACGCTAGCACAAATGCACAATGAGTCACGCTAGCACAAATGCACTTACAATCGGCAAATCAGTAAATACAATGATTAAAATGCCAAAGCGGCAGTTCCAGCAAGCAGCGTAATGGGGGCACACAGCAGGCAGTAATTGTGAATGCAGACCAGGTCAGGGCTTAAGCGCTGCAGAAACGATACCTGAGCAGCATCAGCAGGGGAGCGACCACTCAGCTTGGAAGCAGAGAGTGAGTCACGGCGCTTCCTGGTGTGGGCGCGCTGTTTGTTGTCTGTGGGAGGGCGCTTCAGCTGGGAGGCGGGGCGGGCAAAGGACGACGACAACAACAACAAAATGGAGGTGGGGGGGTCAGGGGGGCAGGAGCGCTAGGGCAAACGAATGCTGAAGAGAAAAAGCGGCGAGGTGAACACACAATGAGTCACGCTAGCACAAATGCACAATGAGTCACGCTAGCACAAATGCACTTACAATCGGCAAATCAGTAAATACAATGATTAAAATGCCAAAGCGGCAGTTCCAGCAAGCAGCGTAATGGGGGCACACAGCAGGCAGTAATTGTGAATGCAGACCAGGTCAGGGCTTAAGCGCTGCAGAAACGATACCTGAGCAGCATCAGCAGGGGAGCGACCACTCAGCTTGGAAGCAGAGAGTGAGACACTAGCTGTGAGCTAGGACAAGACCCTTTTACCTAGAGACTGCAGGTGAATTGTAATACTTGTCTGTCTTTTATTCTCACTTATTTAATTTGGTTGCAGTAGCATTTGATTATTATGAGGTCCTGATGAAAGCAAGGACAACTATGTCCGTTAATTGCTGAAACATGTTGGCCTGGTTCCATCTCCTGACAGCGCATTTTTCAAACTGTCTTCCCATAATAACTGTTAATTTGGTAAAGTGAGCATTATCTCAATAAAGTCTGTTTCATGCTCCCTTATCCAATTTTAGACACATTTTTCTAATTTTCTCACGTTATTTTTGGTTTGCACTGCACACCCTCAGCCACACCACGCCTTAACCACTTACCAGTCTTAGAAAGTGGTAAACCATACCTTTACTATTCAGCGGGGGAGAACTATTTACCATCTAGTCTCCTCACGTTTGTACACTACCAACTTATATGGATGGTTTCCGAAAATCCCAAATGATGAAGGGCGGTCTCGAGTGGTGACTGATGGGTACTTTTGAGCATCCACTGTATTCTTGATTATCCGCTAGGTTGTCACTGTGAACCGCCTCATCAGTCGGTTTGGGGTCATTAAGTTCCTGACTGTTCTTTGCTCACTATAGACTCACACCCTGTCCTTGACCCTCTGGAACTCTTTTGTTGTCATGCAGTTTAAGCTGCCATTTTAATTTGGCAAAATAAAGCTTTTGCCAGGCACAACCCTTCATTTTTAATACATTTAATTCACCTAATAGCCCAGAGGGCAGGGTTTGGTATATTTAAAAAGTAGAACATGTACTTTTGAGTTTTATATGTTCTGATAGTGAAAAACTCAAATTCATTTTTCACTACTGCAAGGCCTACCTCTCCCATAGACTATCATTAGAGCTACCTTATTACATTTAATAAGCTGTTATTTACAAATGGGAACAGGCAATCCCTTCATGTTTGGTGTCTTTGGAATTGTAATGCGAAATCCTAACTCATGATGAAGTCGGATTTTAAATTACAATTTTGAAAATGCCACTTTTAGAAAGTTGACCTTTTCCTGCCTTAGCCATTTAGAGCATGTAGCCTGCTCTGGTCCCATGACTGGGTGTGGCTAATAGTTGAGCTTTGTGTATCCCGCCTAGACAGCCACACACAATAGAGAGCTTAGGTGTGCTTGGATGGGCCACCACTGGCAGGTTGGGAAGGCGAAACTGAGCACAGTCCTACTTACCTTTGAATAGTCTATGTTCTTCCTCCACACAAATGGCTACCTGCCCCCTTAAGTTAGGCTGGACTCAGGTAAGGGAAGCAGAATCCCTGGGGACTTCAAAGGGAAACCTCTAGACATTTCTTGCCCACTTCAAAGGCACAACTAGAAGTAAGTGCTGGGCCTTAGACACAAACTCTTCAGTACACTTCTGAATCTGTAGATACTCTGCCAGTAAGAAGGACTGCTGTGCTGCTGAAGGACGTCACTCTGCTGGATTGCAGCCCTGTTGAAGTATTGCCTTGCTGTGCTATTGCCTTGCTGTGCTGAGTGACTTGCTGCTTGCTGTCAATTTGCCTGGGTGAGAAGAACTGGACCTGCACCTCTTGAACCCAGGAAACACATAGTGACTCCAAGAGTTAGTCTGATGGCCTCCTGGTCTGAGCCACAGGGTCACGACAGGCTCCCAACCACCTACAACGGCTCCCAGATCTAGATGGAGCAAGCCCCTGATCCACAAGTGGTGCGTCCCATGTCCTGAACCCTTGGTGTAGCCTCAAAGATGCTGAATTTAAGTTTTTGGGCTCTTCGAAACCAAGAACGGGCCCGGTGGTGCCGAAATCTTGTCACTCGCACAGCCTGGCAACACAAAGTTCCATCATCCTGACCCTTTGCGCTAAAACATTAACTGCTGGAGTGACACCACAAACCACTGGTCTGACTGTCCACAATGAAAATAGGTTCTTTGTGCTACAGCTATCACTGCAGGGACACTTGGACTGCTCTTTGTGCTACGTCATCGGCCACGCACAGCGTTTCCTTGCTCTTCGTGACCCGCTCCACCATGAAGATAACTCTCGGCACTGGACTGGAAAGGTAACTTTTCAGCATGACTAACCTGACCCCTGTATTCAACCCACACTCCATTGTTGACCTGAACTTGTGACTGTCCCTAGTCTCACACATTGAATGAACGTGAGGCTAGAGAGACTCTAGTTTCATCCCTGTGTAGGCACACATTATAGTCGACCTCACTTTAGTCAAGAAAAGACGACTTTGATAAAGTTCCTTATGTTTCTTTATTTTATTTCATTTTTCCAAATTTCTTAGGATAAGGCAGATTCGAACAACTGTAGTTTAAATCATTTTTCAACACTCCAGTTCAGGCACTGTCTATTGAGTGTGTCCAATGCATTTCGGGCATTAGAGATATGCCCTTCATCAGGGACTTGACACTAAAAGCAAATAAATGTGAACAAAATTTAGTTCAATTATAGTGAATTAAATAAGCAAACACACGTAGTTAATATCATTGAATACTAAACATTTTGTGCATGAACGGTTTAAACAACAAGCAGTTTGCAACATAATGATCATGAACGTTGATACAAAGTTATTCATATGTCAAAGAAAGTGGCTCGGTGTGTCACTTACATGCCTGTGTTCAAAGTATTGGGTGAAATCTAAAAAAACAAAAGTTGTAAAGACCGCGGTTAGGACTTCTGGGCTAGATGTAAGGTGATTCATGCAGGGTAGTCTAAACTAACAGGGGAATATGAACTGACCTGCTTGAGATCGGTAAATAAATTCGGTCCGGTACTCGTCTCCGCCAAAACGCCGGCTGAAAAATTGGGTTTGCCGCGTTCATTACATTCAAAACTACTGGGTCATGTGACGAGTCACATGGGTATCGGAACACTGTAGAAAGACTACGGTGTGGGGAAATCTACTCGTATTACAAGGGAGCTCCTGCGCATGGGTTTTTTTTACAAAAAGGAATTGTTTTAGGATGCTGGTTGTTTAAGTGAATAAAAATATATTTAGTCGTGATCTCGAGGCGAGGGCAAAAAACGTGTGAGTTTTAAAAAAACGCATGAAGGGTAGACTAAGGGGGGGATCGAACTGAGGTGATAGCAGTTGGGAGTCCTGTAAGCTATTCAAATAGCTAAAGGGAGGGTAATAGGAATCGTGCTGAAAAAATAGTGTCAGTGTGTGTAATGATAGGAACAAGCACAATGACAACAAGATAGGTATTCAGGGCAATTCAATTATAAATAACATGAGAATTCAATTCTCTCATTGAGACCTGTAGGTTTCTGGGTTGATAATTTATGAATCCAGTAATTCTCTCTTCTGAGCAGGAATTTGTTATTGTCTCTGCCTTCCATTTTCAACACAGTTTCAAGAATTATAAACTTGACTTGGGAGACATTGTGCTGGGACTCAACAAAATGTGCAGATAGAGCTGATTTTAAGTTTTTGAGTCGAATGTTCGATTTATGTTCTGTTAGACGTACTTTCAACTTTCGTTCAGTTTTTCCTACATACAGCTTCCCACAGGGACACTTTATGCCATAAATCAAATTGCTAGAGTCACAAGTAGCGCTAACTTTGAGTTTGATAGGATATCCTTGTGTAGGATGGTTGATAATGCTACCTTTAATTATTATTTGAATAGCTTACAGGACTCCCAACTGCTATCACCTCAGTTCGATCCCCCCCTTAGTCTACCCTTCATGCGTTTTTTTAAAACTCACACGTTTTTTGCCCTCGCCTCGAGATCACGACTAAATATATTTTTATTCACTTAAACAACCAGCATCCTAAAACAATTCCTTTTTGTAAAAAAAACCCATGCGCAGGAGCTCCCTTGTAATACGAGTAGATTTCCCCACACCGTAGTCTTTCTACAGTGTTCCAATACCCATGTGACTCGTCACATGACCCAGTAGTTTTGAATGTAATGAACGCGGCAAACCCAATTTTTCAGCCGGCGTTTTGGCGGAGACTTGACACTAAAAGCAAATAAATGTGAACAAAATTTAGTTCAATTATAGTGAATTAAATAAGCAAACACACGTAGTTAATATCATTGAATACTAAACATTTTGTGCATGAACGGTTTAAACAACAAGCAGTTTGCAACATAATGATCATGAACGTTGATACAAAGTTATTCATATGTCAAAGAAAGTGGCTCGGTGTGTCACTTACATGCCTGTGTTCAAAGTATTGGGTGAAATCTAAAAAAACAAAAGTTGTAAAGACCGCGGTTAGGACTTCTGGGCTAGATGTAAGGTGATTCATGCAGGGTAGTCTAAACTAACAGGGGAATATGAACTGACCTGCTTGAGATCGGTAAATAAATTCGGTCCGGTACTCGTCTCCGCCAAAACGCCGGCTGAAAAATTGGGTTTGCCGCGTTCATTACATTCAAAACTACTGGGTCATGTGACGAGTCACATGGGTATCGGAACACTGTAGAAAGACTACGGTGTGGGGAAATCTACTCGTATTACAAGGGAGCTCCTGCGCATGGGTTTTTTTTACAAAAAGGAATTGTTTTAGGATGCTGGTTGTTTAAGTGAATAAAAATATATTTAGTCGTGATCTCGAGGCGAGGGCAAAAAACGTGTGAGTTTTAAAAAAACGCATGAAGGGTAGACTAAGGGGGGGATCGAACTGAGGTGATAGCAGTTGGGAGTCCTGTAAGCTATTCAAATAATAATTAAAGGTAGCATTATCAACCATCCTACACAAGGATATCCTATCAAACTCAAAGTTAGCGCTACTTGTGACTCTAGCAATTTGATTTATGGCATAAAGTGTCCCTGTGGGAAGCTGTATGTAGGAAAAACTGAACGAAAGTTGAAAGTACGTCTAACAGGACATAAATCGAACATTCGACTCAAAAACTTAAAATCAGCTCTATCTGCACATTTTGTTGAGTCCCAGCACAATGTCTCCCAAGTCAAGTTTATAATTCTTGAAACTGTGTTGAAAATGGAAGGCAGAGACAATAACAAATTCCTGCTCAGAAGAGAGAATTACTGGATTCATAAATTATCAACCCAGAAACCTACAGGTCTCAATGAGAGAATTGAATTCTCATGTTATTTATAATTGAATTGCTCTGAATACCTATCTTGTTGTCATTGTGCTTGTTCCTATCATTACACACACTGACACTATTTTTTCAGCACGATTCCTATTACCCTCCCTTTAGCTATTTGAATAGCTTACAGGACTCCCAACTGCTATCACCTCAGTTCGATCCCCCCCTTAGTCTACCCTTCATGCGTTTTTTTAAAACTCACACGTTTTTTGCCCTCGCCTCGAGATCACGACTAAATATATTTTTATTCACTTAAACAACCAGCATCCTAAAACAATTCCTTTTTGTAAAAAAACCCCATTCATTCAATGTTTACTTGACGTCGGCGGACCCGCGACGCCTCCTGGTAGAGCACCAACAAACAATAACAAACAATTCTATAATTGAGCTAATCCTTTGATTAAATATAAAGCTGTGCATCAACCTTAATAATTGCATTTCCTAGTCTCACACAACCAGATAGCCATGGTTGGCGCTTCGTGCATTTGGTGCTATTTTACCTTTAAATATTTCACAATTCATAACTCCAGTTCTACTGATTATTTTTGTTGTTTTGGCCCATCCCAGTCTCCGACTGGCCATTGTCACCCCAACCCAAATGTTGTACCGTCTCCTAGCCCAGACTCCCGCCGACAACTTAGGGTGATTTCATGGAATGTGGCTGGGTTAAAGAGTAAAATGACACTTCCTCACTGGAATGACCTAATTGAGAGCTACAACATCTAATTTTTTTCAGGAGACTTGGAGCTTGGTTCCCCTATTTAAGTCAGGCTTCATATGATTTTGTTCACCTGCAATTACAATAGGGAGAGGATGCCCATAAGGGGGCTTGATTATATGGGTGAGCATCACTCTGGTTTGCCGGATCACTCCTCGCCCAAGCTCAAGTCCAGATATTTTGGGGCTAGGTATTAGGGGACCCAGGGGGGAAGCTCACTTTGACTTGTTTAACTTCTATGTGAGAAGGACCAAAGGTGGTAGAACTTCACCCTCTATCACCTTGCTGGAAGAAATCTTACCTAGATGTCCACCTCATTCCAGAGTGATAGTTGCGGGTGATTTTAACAGCACCTTCGAAACACTCCACAAAGAAGACCTGTTAGGCACCGAGGCTGATGACAATAAATGGGCTGTCCACCCCTTACTCTTACCTCCAGTCAAAAAATGGACACAGACAGCACTTCATCTTAATGCCCTAAATGTTGAGTTTGGCCTTAAGACAGTAAATGGCGGAACTCCTTCGGACAGGCAGGGTGTCAACACATACAACAGAGCCAGCTGTACTTCTCAGATTGATTATATTCTTCTTAATGTTAGGCTCTGGGGAGACCTAGTTGATATGAGTGTCGGCAACACCACAGAGAGTGATCACAATCCTCTCTGTTTAAGCATGAACCCTCTGTGGGAAGCCCCATATTATCCCAAGAGCAACCAATGTCCAACACCCACCAGGGAAATTCTACCCTCAAAATACAACAGATCCTTAAAATGGTGGAAGGTGGCATTGCAAGAAAATAAGATCTCAGCCATACAGCATGACTTGGCAGTACATTAGAACACCAGTCCGTGGTTGCCAGCAAAGGTAAATTGGCTGATGCAACCACGGTACACTCCTGTACCTTTAAGCTAATTAATGCTCACTTTACAGTCCATGGGTTGGACTGTAAGCCCAATAAGCCTGCAAGAGGGGCCCACTCATAGTACACCAAGGATTGTCGATGTGAGCGATCCCTCCTGGCTGCAGCAATCAAAGACAAGTATTGTCCCCTGATCCAAATTGCTAGGAGGCGCTATAAGGCCACCTTACAGTTGGCAAAGTCAGCATGGGATGAATCTTTCTGGCAGCAACTTATGGAAGCACATATAGCAAAGTATGCCAACTCATTTTGGTCTTTAGTCATTTGGGGCAACAAATCAGGCATGCCCCCACCACCCAATCACATTTTTGCTCAAGCATGGTATGATCACTTCCGGAAGCTTTACTCAACCTTGGAGGAGTTGGCTGAGCTCGTTTGACACCATTTGGACAACAAGCTTTTTTCCTTAAGTGAAATTGAGGCTGCAATAGGCAGAATAGTGCCGTCCAAGGCAGCAGGACCGGACGGCATACCAGGTGACCTATTTTTATTCGATATTCCAAATTGGGTCCGCTAAATACTTCTCCTGGCAAATATGATGGATAAAGGTGCCCCAGTCCCCGGGTCTTGGAAAGGAGCAGCGGTGGTCCCAATTTATAATAAAAAGGAGCCAAAAAAGACCCCTCTCATTACAGGCCCATAAGCCTGATCCATGCCCTCCGGAAAGTCTTCAGCAGAGTTTTGCTGCAGAGGATCCAGCTGGGGGCAGACGATAATGTTATTCTATCACAGTTCCAGCTGGCTTTAGGGCCAGGATGGGGACCATTGATCAGGCATTTCGGCTCCAACTCATCTACTGGAAAGAGGTGGTGATTGGCATTCATCGACTTAAAAACTGCCTTTGACGTAGTCCCTAGTAATAACTATGGTTGGTACTCAAAGATATAGGAACCCTTTGTTTATTCTTAATCTTATAGCTAGGCTGCATGAAGACACTTATGCGCAGATCAGGTGGGGGACGCAGGGACATTTGACAGACTGTATTTCTGTGAGCAGGGGAGTTCAACAGGGTTGTGTTTTGGCCCCCACCCTATTTTCCCTCTATATGAATGGAGTGGTTAGTTTCCTGCAAGAAGATCCAGCAGATTCACCAACTCTGGGGAGGGATAAGGTACCAACCCTCTTGATCGCAGACAACACCCTGCTGGTGTCAAAGACCTCAATGGGGTTACAGTGACTTCTGAATAGGTTCCAACTTTTCTGCGCAACCAGAGGGCTGGTAATTAACACCCCCAAAAAAAAAATGTATGGCCTTTAATCACCACAAGTTGTATAGAGGCTGCTCCATGCTTGGGGGAACACCCTTAGAAAGAGTGGGTACCTTTGATTATCTTGGTATCTTGGTATCCGCCTCGCAAACAACATGTCTTGGAAGCACCACCTTACAAAGATGCTGATGAGACATAAAAGGGTAGCGGGAACACTTGTGAAGGAACATCGCCCATGGCACAGTAGACCGGTAGCGCCAGCCCATTCAGGTCAACAAAGCAAAGGCAGTTAGTACAGCATTGTATGGATCTGAGTTGTGGGGATTTGAGATAACCCACGACCTCTGCAGATCAAAGCATAAATTCCTTAGGGAACTAGTGATGCTGCCCAAATATGTTCCCCTCACTCGCTTATGCTCGATATGGCCAGATGATCTATTGGCGATATAGCAAGGCTTCGGCCGCTGCCCTATTGAGCTCTCATTTGGTGAACCCCAGAGCTTCTGCCTTATGCGGAAGCCCTATCTGAGGTCATAGGGCTACACACAAGTAGCAAAGTGTGTTGGATTTCTAATGCTAGGAAAATTATGTCAGCGATAGGGCTCTGAGCCTATTAGGACAAACAGGACCCATGAGAAAAGAAGAACTCAAGCGTCTTTACTGGGAATGGGTGGACCAACAAGAATCTGGCAAATCAAATTTGGGGAGACTAACTACAGAATTTTATCTTCATAAGCAGGAAAGGGTAACAGGAAGCATCCCAGAGCCTTTCCCTATTTATTTTGGAATTTAATGTATGTATATTTTTATTCTTCTATGTTGTTTTATCGATAGCCCTACTATTGACTTGCTGATCAGCACGATGTACCCTGGTTTCAGCAGGGTATTGGAATGGATTGGTTGTATATACTTGTTGTAACATGTTTTTGTATGAATTGTCAAATGTTATATTCTTTTATTTAAAATGGTGTATTTATAGTTTTTTGCTGTGTGCTGTCAAAGTAAAGCTTATAAAACATATTTATAAAATATTACTCTATTTTTTTACCTGGTGGGGAACCTTTTGTGTTGTAATTTCACTGTGTTACTGTTTGAAGTGTTGCACAACTACTTTACACATTGCATCTGAGTTAAGTCTGACTGCTCTGTGCCAAGCTACCCAAGGGTTGAGCGCATGTTAATTTTAGGGTTGCTTTTGACTTCACCCTGAGAAGAATTGTGGTTGCTGCTTGACCAGGGCTCACACCCGAGTCACCCAACAACTCAATTTCCTACAGTCAAGAATAGATTTTGTACTGAAACAGTACCCTTCCAGTACAAACTACTGTGACTTGACACGTTTTTAAACTTCTCCTACTTTATATGTGTGCTGTACAGTGCAGCACACATACAAAGTCAGAAAAGAAAGGATGAATGAAAATGTTCTCCCTTTAAGGTCTGCTTTCCAGTAACGTTATTGTTTGGCGCAAAAAACTGTTTACTAATGTTAGTAGATAGGGGTATGCATCAAAAAGCATGGGTGGTAGCAGGGGAACGCCCATGTACCACTCAAGTAATGCCTGCTTTGCGCTAGGTAATGCCAAACATCACTTTGCCCTGGTTTGCATTACTATTTCCTAAAAATCAACGCAAATACGGATTTGCGTTGATTTCTAATTCTCAAAGAAGGTTTATTGTCGGGTTTGCATTCAAAAAGCAATGCAAACCTGACACAAAACTTTGTAAATCTTGACCTTTGCGTTTATTAATAATGCTAGTGTGTCAGGTATGTACAGTCCATCTAAAATGCACTGCACTGGATACATATGTAGCACTTAGCCAACTAGTCTTCACGTGAAAATCATGAACAATCCAACATGATCTGCCCGGTCAACCAGTAGCCCATCAAAAGGCTTGTAGGAGCCATACAGACCTAAATCATGCACTGCTGCATTCCCCAGAAAAACAGCATCCACAATCTTTCATTCAGTGAACATTGGAAGAATGGCTACATACAGCCTCCCCTCCATAAAAGCTCACCATTTCCAGTTCTACCTCCTGCAGCACCAGCAGAACCTGAAACCTAAACTCAAAAATAGCTGCATACAGCTAGTGTTCAACCTCCTACAGGTGCTCATCATGGCCACTGCCAGGATATGCAATCTCAGCACCGCAAGACGGACATCAGAAGAACAGTAGCTCCCAACTAACACCCATGGGCTGCCCTGCATCTAGTTTCTACGCCCTATCACGTGCTGTATTGGGGTGAGGTGGTGATGTAAGGGTCTAAGGGAGTCATAGATGAGCAGCGCAATACTGTTGAAACAGTATCTTGGGCAAAAACAGGTTCATGTAGTGCTGCCCCTCAACTTGTTAGACAACAGCCCCCCTGTAGGAGATAGGGGCCAACTGAAACCACTGGCAGACAGAACTTAAAAGGAGCGACCTGCTTTAATGTGAACAAACCCCACCATTTCTTTTTTTATTTATGCATTGTGAAAACAGCAGGGTTGTTTGAGTAAGGCCAACAAATACTGAATGAGGTTTCTAAATATAAACATTCACAAAAACAATTTTCTTAAAAAGAAAGGAATAACAACAATCCATTTTTTATTTTCATACATGTGAATAAAAATATATTTTGTGGGTCAGTTGCTCACGGTTTTGTTGAACACTTTTATCACTTTAAAATGATCGTCGGAACTCAGCCGCCACCATGCTGTTTAAATATTAAAAGATTAACAGCCTGTGGCACTGTGGTTCTGTGGTACTCACTCTTGTAACTCCTAGTAACAGCTCGTGGCAATTCGGGCCTGTGCTGCTCAATCCTAGGACACCTAGTAGCAACCTGCGGTACTGCAGTCTTGTGATGCTGACAGTAGGTCAAACTTTAATGTGCTAACCCATTGAAACAGCATTTTGTGGGATTTTGCACATATTTGCACATTGAGGTTTGACTTTTTCCAATAATTTTTAATTTTCAGTTTCTGCAAGTAGAAGGCCAACAAAATCTTTGTACCTGCACTGTGAGCAATATCTGCCATTGGTTTCTCCCACACCATGGTTCAATTTCCAAAAGTAAAATTCGACCTTTTTCTGTTTATTCACAAAATTATCAATGAACATTAAGAGAGAGGTTTGCTATTTTAGATTCCTTTCACCCTCATTCAATTACACTTTATTGAAACTAAAAGTTTCAAATACGTTTTTGCTATTTTGTTTTCTTAAACCGATGGGATTCTACTTTGTACTATTTGTCCTTAGTGTTAATGTTTATCGATACATGTGTTTGAATTAATGCAGGTGCTGTCTACAGCTAAAAAAGAGGTTTTGTTGTTAAGATGGATAATGTCCTTGCTCCACAGATAATTTGTATCGAGCGGAGTTTCTCTTGCAGAAATTTACAGCTACAACCTGCATTCATTTTGTACCCTTGTCCATCCATATCTATGTTGCTACAAAACATTTCTGAATACTGAAAGCCGCTAACACGTCCCATTCAGATAAAAAGGAATTGCTAAAACTAGGTCAAAAGAGCCTGTTTTATTACTTATACACTTTTGTAAACATTATATCCAAAATAAGGAACGGTTTGCTGTGCTAAAGTTACCATCTTCCCAACTTTCAGGAACATGCAGAGTTAAATAAAAAAAACTGCTTCCTTACCACAGTTTTCACATTTTGCAAAAAGGTAGCCAATTTCCTATTTTGTGTGCTTTCAACCTAATTCCAGTTTGTGGTGGAAACCAGTGTGATTCCCAAGAGTGCTCCAAGAAAGCAACAGAGTTTTGAAAAGTAGACATAATTCTGAATTCATCAAGGGGTCAGATGTGTAGATCCTTCAAGGGTTTCCCAAATAAACTAACAGGTGATTTACAAAAGGAATATACTATTACATCCGCTAGACCCTTCTGGTTGAGGAATATATAGCATTTTTTGTTCTCCAAGAACCTGAGGTACCCCGTAAACTACAATTACAACGCAGGCATTACAATGCAATTAGGGTTGAAGTAAGTAGTATTTGTTGTTACATTTTTTTAAATGTTCTTGTTAGTCATTTTAGCTATCACATTTTTAAAATTACTTTAGGTTATTTTTTTTTAATATTATTTGGCTACCCCCATTGCTGAGATTTTAAACTCATCACTATACAAAGGCAGTGTGCCCTTAGATTGGAAGGCTGCTCAAGTAATACCCATTAAGAAGAAAGATCAGGTGTCCGCCGGGGTGCTCTCCAACTTTTGTCCCATTTCACTTCTTCCTTTAATGGGTAAGATGGCGGAGAGCCATGTTAACACGCAGTTAATGGATTACTTGGAGATTAACAGCATCCTTGATACTTCACAGTCCGGATTTAGATCCAACCACTCCACGGAGTCAACCCTCATTGGGGTTACAGACTATATTAAAAAGGCCTTAGATGACAATAAAGGAGTGATGTTGGTCCTGTTAGACCTAAACGCAGCCTTTGACATGGTCTCTCATCAGAAATTGATATTTCGACTGAGAAAGGCCGGCCTGCAGGAGCAGGCACTTAAATGGCGTGTTAGTTTTTTGGACCAGTTGTCAATCTAGGCCCCTTACGTTCACAAACTGTGAAGCTTAGTAAGGGGGTGCCCAAGGGCTCTTGCTTGAGCCCGACCTTATTTAATATTTATGTGGCCCCTCCTTGCTAAAGTCATCTGAAAGTACGGCTTCATGCCATTCTCTTACGCAGATGACACTGAAAAACTCCTATCCTTTGATAAGGATATGGAGTCAGTTGATCAGCATTTTGCTAAGGGCATGTCTGCCATAGCTGATTGGATACGTATTTCACACAAAAAATGCCACCCTACCTTACTTGTAAGCTCTTACTGATAAGCAACACATCAATCCTAATTAGATATGTTTGGTATATTTATTTACCTTTTCTTCAAGTACTTTTTACAAAACAATCTTTGATTTTATGTCAGAGTGAAAACACAACATGTATACTATATATAAACAGCAGTTTGACAATGATATTTACCAAAAAACAGAAAACATTACTACATAAACAATACAATCACTGTACACAACATAACATATATATCTATTACCACTTGTTCCAAAAGGGCAAGTCACAATTACTCGCCTAAATGACCATAAATGAATTGAAGTATAAGGAACAAAAATGGACAAAATCACAGTTAGAAGGAGATATCAAGACTCATCAGTTCTATCGTTCAGTGATTATTATTAAAGAAATTTTCAACTCCTTTTTGCCGACGCGTTTCGAACTCCATACAGCTGTTATGGGTTCTCCTCAGGGCCTTGTCACTTCTATCTGCATGTGTGTAAGGAAAAAAGAACACTAATTCAGCGCCTATTCCCATAGCCTCATGTTACCATTCCGCTTGTAGCTTCTTTAAAATCCATATTACCTGAACTGTAGCCAGCTGAAGTTATCCTATGTCTGGGCTTGGATCTTTTGGGGCTGCAATCTAAGGGACATTCAGAAATCCCATTTAGTGTCAATCCCACTACTAGCCCTGCAGTTACTTTCAGCAAAAACACTGCACATACCTTTAGTTTAGTTTGAGGGTCCGTGTACGGGCGTCTCCCTATGGTGCGGTGATGTGTTTGACCTAGGGGGAAGCGAGATCAAATTAACACTAGGGGACATAGGTCAGGTCTCACCCATATTGGGTAGCTTTTTGTCACCATCGTACCTGATAAAAGGACACCGCGGGTTTCGGGGACGGCTTAGCTCCGTTTCATAATCTTCATCACGGAGGATCAGTTCCTCACTGTGCGCGCCGCGCACTCGATCCCGTGTATTTTTTCTACCTCCGGTTTTGGGTGTGCCCCGCACACTTGTATTCGTGATTGTTTACTCCGGTTACACGCTCTGTTTAAATGTAAACCAGAGGGTAAGTTTCAGTAACCCAGTGCGCGAGTCAGACGCTGAAAGCGTGGATGCGCCCCTCTCCCAGCTCACCTTCTCTGCAGCAACCTTCACTCGTCAGTCCTCCGGTAACTGTGGAGGGCGGCGGCTCGGGTGTCTGGTTGCTTAAGGCGGTCACATGACCGTTTGAATTCTGGGATATGTAGTTTTGATGTTGCAACGCGGCTAACACCAGTCTGGGCATGCTACTGTGTATTTCAATCACGGAGGAAATAGCTAAACGTCAGTGGGGCCCCACAAGCCTCTCCCGTTACAGTCTTGCCACCTCAGAGAGGGCATTCAGCCCATTTTGTGTGCTGTTAAATTTCAAGATGAGGTATGCCTCTTTTTTAATGAGTGTATCCTCAATATCAATAGGACCTTTGTTTCCTGGTTGCACTATCGTGCATAAAACGGTCCATTTGAAATCCATTTCACTATGGTTTGAGTCCAAGAAATGTTGGACCATTGGAGCGCTCACGACCTTTTTTTTGATCCTTGACCTGTGTTGAGTGATTCGGCTGTTGACCTGTTGTGTCGTTTTTCCTATGTACATCTTTTGACAGGCGCACACAACTGCATAGACCACATTCCGTGTCTTGCAGTTCGAAAAGCCGGTGTTTTTACATTTCACTCCCCTATGCTCAAACTCTGACCCTTCAATTGTGGAGTCGCACGATATGCAGTTTCCACACTTGTGGTGCCCTTCTATTGGTTTCAACCCCCATTTCGAGAGTAAATCGCTCTTAGGCTTGGGGGTTAGTACATCCGCTCTTGTTACACATTGGCCAATGCTCTTGTTCTTCTTATAGGCGAACAAAGGTTGCGGGAACGGGCATTCAAGTTCCTCTAGCAGGTGCCAGTTTTTTAGGACCATTTGCCGTACTTTATGTGTGTCCGGTCCAAAGGTCGTGACACAGACCAACCTGTCCATGTCTTGTTTCATCTTTCTTTCAAGTAAGCACTCCCGAGGGGTGTAGTGTGCCCTTTTCTTGGAATGGCTTAACAGTTTCTTGGGGTACCCACGATTCTTCATTTCCTCACAGAACCTAGTTGCATGTTTCTCATACTCGGGCATCTCAGAGCAGTTTCTTCGTATCCGAAGAAGCTGCCCATAAGGCAGATTGTCCTTCAAGCTTCTAGGGTGTGCACTCCGGTGATGCAGGATCGTGTTTTTATCCGTTTTCTTTCGAAATAGAGACGACACCAATTGCCCATCAGTGCATTTCATTTCGATGTCTAAGAATGTCATTCTCTCATTACTGGACTCCAGTGAGAACTTAATGTCTCGGTGCCTCCCGTTGATCCACAGGTGAAAGTCCATCAACTCGGCGTGGCTCCCCTGCCACAGGAGCCACACGTCGTCGATGTACCTCACCCATTGCTTGATATGTTTACTGTAAGGATTATTGGAGTAAATGAATCTGTTCTCATACTCCGCCATGTACAGTATGGCCATCTCCGGCGCATAGGGACAGCCCATGGCCGTACCCTTGATCTGCATATAAAATTTGTCATTAAACCTGAAATAGTTTTTCTTTAGTGTTATTTCGGCTAATTGCAAAATAAACGAGGTTGGGACTTGGTGAGGCCTAGCTCTCTTTTCAAGATAAAGTTCTAGCACCTCCAGCGCCTCATCTTGAGGGATTTGGGTGTACAATGACGTAACGTCCATTGTCACCATCAATTCCGTTATTGGATCAAATTGCATCCCCTCAATTTTTAAGAGAAAGTCGGTGGTGTCTTTCAGGTAAGATTTGACACCACTGACAAAAGGCTTCAAAAAGAAGTCTATGTATTTTGAAAGTGACTCCAAACAAGACTCACACCCGGAGACGATTGGTCGTCCTGGGGGCTCCTCCGGATTCTTGTGAATCTTGGGTAGAAAGTATAGGATAGGCGTTCTTGGGAATTTCTTTATCAAGAATTCACTTTCTTTTTTCCCAACAAAGCCATCCTCTACACCACCTTTTATGATCTCACAGATTTGTCCCTGGATGGCCCGGACTGGGTCTTCCGAAAGTTCCCTGTACCACTCAGCATTGGTGACCTGTGCCGCCCCTTCTTTAAGATATTTTTCTTTGGACCAAATCACCACTGCTCCGCCTTTATCAGCAGGTTTGATAACGACCGAAGGGTCGTCTTTCAAATTTTTGATGGCTAGGCGTTGGCCTTTCGTGATGTTCTGTTTTACATATTTCTTACCTTTCTCTAGTTTATTGATAGACGAAAGCATGATCTGTTCGAATGCCACAACCTGCTTGGGGATATTCTGATAGGGGATGAAGGTGGACTTGTTCCTCAAGCCTGTCACTTCTGCGTTAGTGACAGGTGGTTTGTTTGCAAAAAAGGCTCGTAAGCGGATTTTTCTGCAAAAGGCAATAGTATCCAACTTGAGTCTGGTAAAATCGGTGTACTGGCTGGGAACAAATTTCAAGCCAAGATTGAGGACAGATTCCTTCGGTCGTTATCAAACCTGCTGATAAAGGCGGAGCAGTGGTGATTTGGTCCAAAGAAAAATATCTTAAAGAAGGGGCGGCACAGGTCACCAATGCTGAGTGGTACAGGGAACTTTCGGAAGACCCAGTCCGGGCCATCCAGGGACAAATCTGTGAGATCATAAAAGGTGGTGTAGAGGATGGCTTTGTTGGGAAAAAAGAAAGTGAATTCTTGATAAAGAAATTCCCAAGAACGCCTATCCTATACTTTCTACCCAAGATTCACAAGAATCCGGAGGAGCCCCCAGGACGACCAATCGTCTCCGGGTGTGAGTCTTGTTTGGAGTCACTTTCAAAATACATAGACTTCTTTTTGAAGCCTTTTGTCAGTGGTGTCAAATCTTACCTGAAAGACACCACCGACTTTCTCTTAAAAATTGAGGGGATGCAATTTGATCCAATAACGGAATTGATGGTGACAATGGACGTTACGTCATTGTACACCCAAATCCCTCAAGATGAGGCGCTGGAGGTGCTAGAACTTTATCTTGAAAAGAGAGCTAGGCCTCACCAAGTCCCAACCTTGTTTATTTTGCAATTAGCCGAAATAACACTAAAGAAAAACTATTTCAGGTTTAATGACAAATTTTATATGCAGATCAAGGGTACGGCCATGGGCTGTCCCTATGCGCCGGAGATGGCCATACTGTACATGGCGGAGTATGAGAACAGATTCATTTACTCCAATAATCCTTACAGTAAACATATCAAGCAATGGGTGAGGTACATCGACGACGTGTGGCTCCTGTGGCAGGGGAGCCACGCCGAGTTGATGGACTTTCACCTGTGGATCAACGGGAGGCACCGAGACATTAAGTTCTCACTGGAGTCCAGTAATGAGAGAATGACATTCTTAGACATCGAAATGAAATGCACTGATGGGCAATTGGTGTTGTCTCTATTTCGAAAGAAAACGGATAAAAACACGATCCTGCATCACTGGAGTGCACACCCTAGAAGCTTGAAGGACAATCTGCCTTATGGGCAGCTTCTTCGGATACGAAGAAACTGCTCTGAGATGCCCGAGTATGAGAAACATGCAACTAGGTTCTGTGAGGAAATGAAGAATCGTGGGTACCCCAAGAAACTGTTAAGCCATTCCAAGAAAAGGGCACACTACACCCCTCGGGAGTGCTTACTTGAAAGAAAGATGAAACAAGACATGGACAGGTTGGTCTGTGTCACGACCTTTGGACCGGACACACATAAAGTACGGCAAATGGTCCTAAAAAACTGGCACCTGCTAGAGGAACTTGAATGCCCGTTCTCGCGACCTTTGTTCGCCTATAAGAAGAACAAGAGCATTGGCCAATGTGTAATAAGAGCGGATGTACTAACCCCCAAGCCTAAGAGCGATTTACTCTCGAAATGGGGGTTGAAACCAATAGAAGGGCACCACAAGTGTGGAAACTGCATATCGTGCGACTCCACAATTGAAGGGTCAGAGTTTGAGCATAGGGGAGTGAAATGTAAAAACACCGGCTTTTCGAACTGCAAGACACGGAATGTGGTCTATGCAGTTGTGTGCGCCTGTCAAAAGATGTACATAGGAAAAACGACACAACAGGTCAACAGCCGAATCACTCAACACAGGTCAAGGATCAAAAAAAAGGTCGTGAGCGTTCCAATGGTCCAACATTTCTTGGACTCAAACCATAGTGAAATGGATTTCAAATGGACCGTTTTATGCACGATAGTGCAACCAGGAAACAAAGGTCCTATTGATATTGAGGATACACTCCTTAAAAAAGAGGCATACCTCATCTTGAAATTTAACAGCACACAAAATGGGCTGAATGCCCTCTCTGAGGTGGCAAGACTGTAACGGGAGAGGCTTGTGGGGCCCCACTGACGTTTAGCTATTTCCTCCGTGATTGAAATACACAGTAGCATGCCCAGACTGGTGTTAGCCGCGTTGCAACATCAAAACTATATATCCCAGAATTCAAACGGTCATGTGACCGCCTTAAGCAACCAGACACCCGAGCCGCCGCCCTCCACAGTTACCGGAGGACTGACGAGTGAAGGTTGCTGCAGAGAAGGTGAGCTGGGAGATGGGCGCATCCACGCTTTCAGCGTCTGACTCGCGCACTGGTTTACTGAAACTTACCCTCTGGTTTACATTTAAACAGCGCGTGTAACCGGAGTAAACAATCACGAATACAAGTGTGCGGGGCACA
Organism: Lissotriton helveticus; assembly: GCF_964261635.1. Lineage (NCBI taxonomy): Eukaryota > Metazoa > Chordata > Amphibia > Caudata > Salamandridae > Lissotriton > Lissotriton helveticus. Next base: position 275,882,877 of record NC_136068.1, read on the forward strand.
TCCAAAACCGGAGGTAGAAAAAATACACGGGATCGAGTGCGCGGCGCGCACAGTGAGGAACTGATCCTCCGTGATGAAGATTATGAAACGGAGCTAAGCCGTCCCCGAAACCCGCGGTGTCCTTTTATCAGGTACGAAGGTGACAAAAAGCTACCCAATATGGGTGAGACCTGACCTATGTCCCCTAGTGTTAATTTGATCTCGCTTCCCCCTAGGTCAAACACATCACCGCACCATAGGGAGACGCCCGTACACGGACCCTCAAACTAAACTAAAGGTATGTCGTGCAGTGTTTTTGCTGAAAGTAACTGCAGGGCTAGTAGTGGGATTGACACTAAATGGGATTTCTGAATGTCCCTTAGATTGCAGCCCCAAAAGATCCAAGCCCAGACATAGGATAACTTCAGCTGGCTACAGTTCAGGTAATATGGATTTTAAAGAAGCTACAAGCGGAATGGTAACATGAGGCTATGGGAATAGGCGCTGAATTAGTGTTCTTTTTTCCTTACACACATGCAGATAGAAGTGACAAGGCCCTGAGGAGAACCCATAACAGCTGTATGAAGTTCGAAACGCGTCGGCAAAAAGGAGTTGAAAATTTCTTTAATAATAATCACTGAACGATAGAACTGATGAGTCTTGATATCTCCTTCTAACTGTGATTTTGTCCATTATTGTTCCTTATACTTCAATTCATTTATGGTCATTTAGGCGAGTAATTGTGACTTGCCCTTTTGGAACAAGTGGTAATAGATATATATGTTATGTTGTGTACAGTGATTGTATTGTTTATGTAGTAATGTTTTCTGTTTTTTGGTAAATATCATTGTCAAACTGCTGTTTATATATAGTATACATTTTGTGTTTTCACTCTGACATAAAATCAAAGATTGTTTTGTAAAAAGTACTTGAAGAAAAGGTAAATAAATATACCAAACATATCTAATTAGGATTGATGTGGTGCTTATCAGTAAGAGCTTACAAGTAAGGTAGGGTGGCATTTTTTGTGTGAAATACGTATTTATATGGTCCAGCCACCCCTACAGTTTTATGGGCCTAACTCCTTCATATTAATAGCTGATTGGATGACGGAACATTTCCTGCAGTTAAATACGGCCAAAACTGAAATCTTGTTTGGTCCTGCATTGACCTTCTGCTGGACGCATGGCTATCAATGAAAGATCAAATACTGACCACTGCTGGGACCTGTTATCACACCCTGGGCCTTTTGTGCAGAGTGTTCTCTGGCTGCCCCTTGCAGTATGCAGAAACCTAGTTCAGGCTCTGATTATATGTCGCCTTGACTATTGTAATGCCTTACTGGTCTCAGCGAATGAGGTCCTTCTTCGCAGATTACAGATCGTTCAAAATGTGGCAGCATGCTTAGTCCATAATAAACCACCTCGTACCACCTCTGGGCCATTATTAAAGGCTCTTCATTGGCTACCTATTCGCCAGGGAATCACGTTTAAGCTCAGTTACTTTGCCCACAGAGCCGTCTTTGGCAAATGCCCTAGTTATATGACGGGTACGTTTAAATTGTATTGCCCGAACCGGTGTCTTAGATCAGAAGGAAAAGGGCTGATGGCGGTCCCCCGTTTTAAGAAAACTCGAAATGGAGGTAAAACAGTTGCCTTCCTGGCCCCAAAATATTGGAATTCCCTGCCAGAGAATGGAATTAGAGATGGCTGAAGCTAATACTGAAGACTTCTTCAATTATTTTCAAATTGCTACTGCTAACTCTTTGCTTTTGCATAATGCAAGAAATCCATGAGAATGAAAGAATGAAAGGATGATGATCGATCTTGTAGTCCTCCTTTATTTGACCAAAAATATCTATTGGAATATGATTTAAATGTAATGTTCTTTCAATTCCAAAACAAGACATCTTGTTGGGATATATGGCTGGATATTCTTCTCATGTTTCTAAAGAAGCTGCATTCCAAGATCCAGGTAGGGCATAATGTAGAAGTTTATTTTAAAAGGGTTTATGCTGCGATTAATTTTCCATATGTGCTTTTATTTCTGCAGCTTATGCATCTCAAATTCTCGTATATAATTTTTAGGAACCATACGATACAGTGCTGAAAGCAAACGACTGCACAGACATACTAGCCTTAGTGGAGTGATAACAGGATACTACATCTTGCTAGTTGTAATGGGTAATGGAATGTTGTCAGTAGTTACAGTTTCAGGAACAAAAACTGCATCTAGGAGACATTTTCTGCTTAAGTCATGGACACTTGAAGAAAACCAGAAGGCCCTAATTTCCAATGTTACCTTTTCAGGGCAGAAATTGTTTGGTCCCAAACTTTAAGAAATAGACAGGACACCATCTGAAGAGAAAAAGAGCTACAACTTTTACACTCATTTGTTTAAAGCTGCTAATTTATCTATATACATTCTGGTCAAAAACACCGTTTCACAGTCAAAAAAGCCCTTTCATGTGAAGGTGTCAGGGTCGAGTGTCCCGTAGTTAAAAAAAATTGACATGTCAATTTCCATATTAGTCATCACTATGCTCTATCTGCAGGTGAGAGGCAGGTTACAAATCAAGGAAAAGAGGCTGCAAGAAAGAGTGCAATAATTATTTTTCAATTCTCTTTTCTCAGGTATTTATTCTCTTCATGAGAAACGTTCAATTCTTCCACTGCCGGAAACAAACTATGGAAAGGTTGCTACTCCATCTTCTTTTTTGTTCCAAACCCTTTGAAAAAAAGAGAATCTTTGAGACCATAAGTATGTGAACCAATCCAGAGACACAAAATACTTTTCAAATGGTTTCTCTACAAAAACTAATCCCACTTATTGACAGGGTTGACTTCATGACATCCTTAAATATCAATAATGCTATTTGCACATTCTGATTCTAAGTTCAAGGAAGTTTTTAATATGTATGATATACGCGAAACACCACCAATTCCGAGTTTTGTCTGTTACTTTGCTAGTGTCTTCAAGAGTTTTCCTAAAGGTACTTGCACCAGTTGTTGAATGTTTACAAGAGAAAAAATATGTCTCCTTCCCCTTACCTAGATCTAGATGACTAGTGAATTTCTGCTTCTTCTCTACTAAATGCACAAGAGCTACAACCAGAATTTTCAAAGTTTACTTAGAGTATGCTGTCCAGTTGAACATGGAAATATCTAAACATCTATTTTTCAACAAGAGACCTGAAACTCATTGGAGCCCTGTTACAAACACTTGTGTCCCTTCCATTTCATAAGACAAAGCAACTCAGAGTCTTCTGTCAACAGTTCTGCTATCGCAAGAAGTAATAGCCAGGTTTGGCTAAGAGTCCCCAACCTATTAGCTGCTGCAAAATCACTAGTCCCTTGGCTGTGCTCCATCTCAAACCTTGGATTCTATTTCCTCTAAGCCACCAGAATCCAACCAAACAAAAGTGCAAATCTCTAATTCCAATACCTCTGGAGATCAGAGTTCCTATGGATTGGTGGCTGAAGGACAATCATGTTCTAGCGGGACTTCCTCTAAATCCTCCATGTCCTCTAGTGATCATCACAGATTCTAGTCATTTGAGGTGGAAGGTGATTATATAGATAAGTCCCTTAAAGTGCATTGACTGACAAAAGTGTATAAATATTCCTCCAGCTGAAGGGCACTAACAACGATTTGGAGACCACTTTAAAGTTTGCTCCCATAATTGCCAATGACCAAGGTAGTTCTTGTGAAAACACACAATCAAGTAGCTAGAGCATATGTGAAAATGTCACGGGAACACAATGTCCATGCCTAGCAGACATGGCTCATGGGATATGTTATTGGTCAGAAATTCATCTTCTTTTCCTATAGTCAGTCAGTCAAAAAATTACTTTATTTGGTATTTCATTACCATAAAGCATACATGTACAAAAACAATTTAAAATAGCAAACACTTAAAAGTTCCTTTAGTTAAAACTGTATTTTCTCATTTTTCATTTACAATTTAACCCAGACATTATCGGTGGTCTGTTTCTGCTTTTTGAAGCTGGGTCTAAACAGAGTTCATAAACTTTACCCCGCGGCATATTAGAATGTTTGAACCTGCTCCCATCCAGCTGGTCACAGCTTGCCTGCAGGTACGAATCTGTAGTATATTAAAAATTGGTTTCAGTAAAGTTTTCCTCTTTTCTTTAGAAGCCTTACACGTGCACAGGAGGTGGCACAAGGTCTCACTGTGATAATCACATAATCTGCATCTTTGTTCCTGGTGTGTGACCTTCCATGACGGGATCAAATCTTTTGAGAAATGGTCGCCCATTCTGAAGGCCATAAATCTTATTTTGAGTGATAACCGGAAATGTGCAGTAAGATAGGGCTGAGGTTTTAATCTTTTGTACGAGTTTAGAATGGTCCATGCATGTCGATGTTTGGCCAAAGTCTTTTTATCTTCTACCAAAGATAAGGCTTTTGCATTTAACTTGCAAATTTTTTTAAAGGTTGTTGTTTCCGGTGGATTGTTCCAAATCTCCATAATTTTAAGGGTATCTAATGATGCTCGCAGGTCGTTGCCCCATGAGTTGGGTTCCTGTTGGTCATATTGTTTTTTAATTTCTTGCCAACATAAGTTGTTTAGGGATCCTATTTCCGATAATCTCATTTTCCAGCACCATTTCGCTAGGGCTGCTTTCCTTTGGTATATTTGATTTTGTAGCCCAAATTCTAGCCTTATTTGGGCAGGAGCTGCTCCTTTGTGTAATTGAAAGACAGCTTTATATATTCTTGTCTGGAGTGTGTTTAGAATGGCTGCTTCTTTCCCATGCCATATTTCCAGTCCATATGAGAGGGATGGTAAGACTTGGGCTGCCATTACTTTTAACAGGTGGTCATATGATGGGCATTGCAATTTCTTTTGCAGAACTTTATAAGCAAAACTCAGTGATTGCGCTTTTGCGGTGATAATTCTTTTATGTTCTAAGAGGGACATATTTTTACTTATTGTAACCCCCAGATATTTGTAAGCAGTTGTTTCCTCAATGAGCTTGCCTTTTGTTTGCCACTTAAAAGATTTTCCGCTAGAGCCCGTCAATCTCACCACCTTTGTTTTTTTGATGTTTAATTCCAGGCCTTCTCTCTCGAAATAGTCTGTTAGCTCCGATATTGCTCTTTGTAGGCCTATTGGTGTTTGGCTTAAAACTACAATGTCGTCTGCATATTGTAGACACTGGATGTTTTCGTTGGCCAATTTAGGCGGATGTCCGTTGACCTTCTTGAGTTGATCTTTCAAATCGGCCAGATATATATTGAAAAGGCTTGGTGAGAGCACGCAGCCCTGTTTGAGTCCATTAGTTATTTTTTGTTCTGTGGATATTCTTCTTCCATCACCCAGTTTTATTTTAGCCCATGTTCCTCTGTATAATGCCATAATTGTTTCCGTTAGTGCGGGCGGGAGACCCAAGAGGTTCAGTTTTTCCCATAGGTGTTTTCTTGGAACTCGGTCGAAGGCGGATTTCAGGTCTATGTAGCAAGCTATCAGACCGGTCTTCCTTTTCCTTGCTCCTTCGATTAATAATGACAGGGCTGACAGGTTGCTTAAACAGCCCATTCCTTCCCTAAAACCGGTTTGGAAATTGGGTAATATTTTATGATCCTTGATCCTTTATCCATTGTCGTAGAAGAGACAGTATACAAGATGAAAAGAGCTTAGCCTCCACGTCGATTAGAGCTATTAGCCTATAATTGCCAGGTTCCATTCTGCATCCGCTTTTATGAAGAGGGTGGAAGATATTTCCTTGCCAAGACAGTGGAATCTTTTTTTCCTTATGGATATAATTAAACAATGGGGTCAAGTAGTTTGCCCAGAAGTCGATATCATATCTGAATAAGGCATTTGGCATTCCATTTGGGCCAGCTGCTCCTTCCGATTTTAATTTCCTTATTAGGCCGGTTAGTTGTTTGGTGGTTGTCAACGGCGTTTGTTCCTCTTGGGCCGTGCCTTCAGGCCGGCTGTTTTTCCACTGTCCATAAACTTTTTCTTTTTGTTCTTGATCTTTATTTTGTTTATTAGGTGTTACTGTATTAGTTTGGTAGGTCTGAATGTTATACAAATTGTTAATATATTCGGCCCATGTTTTTTCGCTTATTCCTATGTTAGGCTGATCACCCGCTCCTTTCGATAATTTGTTTATTATTTTCCAAAATTCTCCGCTGTTTGGTAGTTTGCTTGTTCTCAACAATTCTTCCCAGACATCCTCTGTGTAAGATTGTTTTGCTTTTCTGCAATCTTCTTTGTATTCTTTCCTCATTTTTTGTAAGGTGATATTATCTACTTCTTTTCCTATCCTTTTTTCTGCGGCCATTATTCTTAATTTTTTCGCAATTTCTCTTTTCTTATCTCTTAGGTTGAAGTTATACCACGGGTCTTTATTTACTTTGTGTCCTTGAGTTACCAGAGTTTTTACAGCAAATTTTCCTAGTACGAATTTATGTAAATTCTCCCAGTTTGTTATGGGTGATTGTTTTTTTGTGGCATTCATAAGATTTACGTATTCCAGTACTGAGTCCATTATTTCCTTTTTTATTGGGCCCTTGCTTTTGATTTTCTTCAGTTTATATATCTCTGGAATCGCGGTAAGGAATTGTAATTGTGTTTTTTCTTCGATGTTTTTCCTCATTATTATCTCTTGTGGGGAATGATCGCTCTCTGGTCGAATTTGTATTCCAAAATAATCTATGCTCTTTTTTAGTTCATTACTTATTAAGGTGAAATCAATTATGGAGCTTCTTTTCCTATAAAGACGCCTACAATCCAGGAAAAGACAGCATTTGGAAACAGATACAAAGTCGAGTTTTTCCACACTCAGTGTCCTTCTGACCTCATAATAGGATGTTTTGGCTTATTTGCCAGAGGTTTGACCAGATAGGTTTGCCTGCCAAAGGGATACTCTGGTTTCCTTGTTCTCCTGCTTAATTCAGCAGGAGGGAGAGCGGCCAGCAGATACCCTGGGTCTTATTTATGAGCCCTTGCGTCACTTTTGCGCAGCCGGTGCGTCAATTTTTGTGACGCACCAGCGATGTAAAAAAATGCACCATGTTGCGTCATATTTACAAAGTGACGCATCTAGGTAGATGCATCACTTTGTAAAAACCCCTGCGCCACATTATGCCTGCGCCAGGTATAATGTATGCAGGGTGGGCGTTCCGACGCATGTACGCCTCGTAGAAGTGACGTAGTGAAATCTTTGAGATTTCAATGCATTACTTCTAGGACGCAAATGCAGGCACATCTGAAATGGGACTTGCCCATGTTAAATGACCCATTGCTGAAGTTGCATCACTTTTGTGATACACTCCAGCAATGTGTCATTTTTGCGCCTACAGATACGTCAGAAATACTGACGTATCTGTAACTCCTTGCGACATGATGCGTCATATTGTAAATATGACGCATCATTGGTGTCGCAAGGAGGGCGTAATGAAAAGTGACGTATTGCTGTTTTCACGCAGCGATGCTTCACTTTTCATAAATGAGGCCCCCTGTATTTTTTTCTCGCTTGCACTTTTGCATGCATTTAGGTTAATTCTCCTTCTTCCCAGAGTGCTGAGAAAGATTTAGAAAGAGAAGGTGTTAGTAATTATGCCATAATTGGTCCAGAAGTCAGTGGTTTTCCCTACAGATAGCTTAAGAGGCCCCAACTTGGTTTTCACCACACTTTCCGTTATAACTGAACCAAAACAGAATACCTTCAACATTATGTTACTCAGCGGCAGTAGTAGTTGAGCTACAATCTTCAACAAAACCTTCCACTCTTGTTAATTCTTTTAGACACTGGAATAATTTTAATAACTGGTGCGTTCCAAAAGATTGCTTTCCACTTTTGTGTGATCCTTTTATTATTCTGGATGTAGTCTCAACCTGTGTAGGCTACTTCACACACCCTCTTTAATATCATGGCCTTCCTTTATTCTTGGAAGCTCTACAATTAACACCTATTGACCAACTGGATAAGTTTCCATTAGCGATGTTATCAGAAAAAGTGCGCTTTTATTAGAATTAACTTATTTTAGACGACCTGGAAAGCTATTCGCATTACTCATTACTCATTACTCACTCTTACATGTAAATACTGCCTGATCATATTATTTTAAGGACTGGTTCTCTCTTCATCCGCAACATCCCTACAATTTTAAATGGAAGTCAGGAGACCATCTTAATGTCTATTTTTCCCAGTTCTTCAGTTGATAGGGAGAGAGCTCTTCACACTATAGCTGTAAACATTGCATTATTAACTTCTTTGCAATATGCACATTTTTTCAGAAAGTGACAATCTTTAGTTGTAAGTTTTGGCCCAGTTCGGAAAGGAAAGGAGGCCTCAGGTTCCACTATTAGCAGATGGATTGGGACAATCAGGCAACCTTGTGACTTTTCAAGAACACCTTGGCCCTCATTTATGGGGCTTTGGCGTAGGGCAGCACAACAAGTCAGCTTGCTGTGCTGTCCTATGCCAAAGTGAAAGGGCAGGAATGCCCGTATTTATGCAATACGGTGTATTCCTGTAATTTCCCCCTGTGTTGGTGCCCTTTTGTTAGCCTTGCACCAATGCAGGCACTCTTGGATCATGGTGCAAGGGTGCCCTTGTTGTCGGCAGGATTATTTTTGTGGAGGGAGAGGCACCTTCCTGCACAGAAACAATAGGGGTGTTTTCCTCTTTCTATATGTGCTGCAGAAAGAGGCATACATAGAAAGAGGAATAAACAAGGACAAATAAAGATATTTCTCCTCGTTATGCCTCACCTCAGGAGGAATAAGGTTTTTGGCGCTTCCCCAGGTTTACATGCTCGTGTAAATCTGCGGAAGTGTCAAAATCCATGGGTGCTGCGTTGGGAAACCCACTGTAACACCCATGGAACACCTCCCGAGCACAGAGTAAGGCAACAATGCATTGTCTTTTATATGTGTCAGGCACCCCTAAGAAAGGCCTCCTTATACCAGGGGACAGGGTGCATTTTATTAAAGGTGAGGACATATAAGTGCAAGCCTATATATCCCTATAGTGGCATTCCCCATTGGAAACTACTACAAGTGTTAGGGTTCCATAGGATAACATGGGCTGCCAACCGGGAACTCTTGAAATTTGGCAGCTCCATTATGGTACCACTACAATGTGTCATGTTTGGTATCAAGCAACGTGGCTTCTCACACCTGACATGATTCTCACAACCTGGGTGACGTGGCGTGCACCCAGGTGCACCTAAGAGGTTGCTTACCAGGTTGTCCCAGCTTCACTGAACTCTGACTAACCAGCCTGCATTTCCCCATGCCTGCTGCCACCAAGACAGGATTCTGACCTCCTGCCAGGCAGTGTGATCACTCCCAGAAGTAAGGAATGAAGATTTGAGCAGGAAGGATGTCACAACTCTCTCCTCCCAAGTAGGCTAATGAATTGTCACATCAAGGCGGTGAGCTTCAAAGGGTGCACCACCTCTGATATGCATCTAGGCTGTCGTCTTGAGGAGAATTCATCCCTCCCCTTGCCCCAGGGGCACCTGCACTTGAGCAAGGCAGGAAATTAGATATGCAGGAGGTTTACACTTCCAGGAAGGCTGGTCTAGGGTGGTCAGCCTGATCTGTACACCTAAACTAGAATCATGTCATCTTTAGGAGGGCAGAAATAGTGGCTTCTGGGTAGAAAACTTCACCTACACCACCCGATAAGGTCACCTCAGGGGTTGATTAGCTGCAGGGACTAGCTGCCCATTGACTACTAGCTCCTATACACCTAACTTCCCTAAATCTAGAATTTAAGGGACCCCTGACACCAGAACCTTAGATCTGAACAACTTACTTCAAGGAAAGACCAAGAGGAGATCTGTGTCGCCGACAACAGAACTTTGACCACAGCACAAGGCAAAAGAGGGATACTTTTTCCTTGAGGCTACAGACTTGGAACTGAGTGAAGGACCCTCGTCCTTGGCTAAAACTCGACACTCCCAAAGAGTGGTACCGGTGTGGAAGCCAGAAACACCCTCAGTCTCTCCTGGATGAGTGATATTAGTGGTCCCCCATGTGATCACCCAAATCCAGGTGGTACAGTGCTTAGTGGGAGTTGTAGTCTCACCTGCCCTGTAGTTTCAGGCCGCTATTTTACTCCCCCAGACCCAGTGAAGTTCAAGAAGCTTTTTGTGTGCTTACCCCTGTCAAGGCTGGTTGGTCACTGTAGGAAGTTGGCTCTCTATATAATGTACTAAAATGAAGTAAACTGTGCAGAGAGTTCAGTGTGTACCAGATTGTTATACACACGCAAAAGTAGATAATGCTAACGCTCTATTTGTGGTAGTGTGGGAGAGCAGTTAGGCTTATCAGAGGGTAATGCTAAGCATTTGTTGTACTCACCGAGGCAATAAATGAGACACACACTCAAGAATAAATCCGAGACCAATGTGCAAAAATAAAATGTATTTTTATATCATTTTTCAGACCAAGAACTTTGTTGACAAGTAAGTACTTAGGGCCAGATGTAGGTAACTCATTTTTACCGACTCTAAAATACCGATTTTTACCGAATCGGTATTTTAGAAAAGGGAAATGAGATGTAGGTCAAAAATACCGAATCGGCAAAATTCGAAACCCCGACTCGGTATTTACCGATTCGGTATTTACCGATACGGCAAATACCGAATCGGTAATTCACATGCAATCCTATGGGCCCGGAGACCCATAGGAATGCATTTAATCTACCGAATCATACCGAATCGGTAAATACCGAGTCGGGGATACAAAATATCAGGCAGTTGATGTTACAACCAATCACGTGCCTCCACCCCGCCCCTCAGCCAACCAACAGAGCAATAGACCAATCCTGTGCATCCACCCCACCCCACAACCAGGAAGTGGGCACACCCATGCAGGTGCAGTGTACCTGATCACACAGGAGAGCAGTTACACAGAGACAGGCAGGTGTGAAGCAGAGCCCTGCAGGACATAGAAATGGATCCCCAAGACTCTCAGAGGGAAGGTGCAGAGAGGAAGAGGAAGATGAAGTTCAGCACTGGTGAACTTCAGGTGCTGGTGGAGGAGGTCGTCAAGCACTACCCCAAAATCTTTGGGAAGCAGTCCCTGCAGGTACCAGAGCTGTCAAGAGGAACACCTGGCTGGGGATCCAGACCAAAGTACACGCTATAGGAGTGACCACCAGGGAAGTGGACGATCTCAAGAAGCGATGGTACGATCTAAGGATCGTTACCAAGAAAAAATTGGCTGCAAGAAGTAAGGAGGCCAATGCTACAGGAGGAGGGAAGAACAGGGCACCTGCTCTCACGGACCTGGAAGAGCTTGTGGAGTCCACACTGGAGCCAGAGTACGTTGTGGGGATTGGTGATGCAGACAGCTCAGCCCGAGCTGCAGCTAAGAAAGGTAAGGGACATGTCCATCATCCCACACCCCCTGCCTGTGTCCCTCCCCCAATGTGGCTATGAGTTGAGGAAATCCAGTACTGACTTCAGTATTCACCTGCAATGCATTATGGGAGTGGTAGTCATGAGAATACCCATATGAGCAGTCTACGTGAAATTTTGTCAGGCATGCCACACAATACAATCAGAGACATGGGAGGAGCAGGAAATAGTGAAATATTAATGTGATTTAATAGTGATTTACACAGTGAAAGCACCACTAAGACACTGTCCATATCTGTCCACAGGGGAGACATCACGCAAGTCACTGCAGGTGAGGGAGAAGACACATCCCCAAAGGGATCGGAGTGAGCAAGAAGGCAGGGTTGCAGGGCCCAGCACAGCAAAACCTACAGCACCCTGCACACAAGCAGCTGACACACCAGAAGCAGACAACACCATGCACCTTGAAGCATCTCCAGTGCTCCTTGACTCACCACAAGATGAGTCACAACAACCACACACACCAACAGACACAGAGGTGTCAGACATCTGCAGGCCCGTGAGGCATGAGGGTCCCCCACAAAGGATCCTACAAACATCCTCCAATGAGGAAAGGGAGTGTGAGGAGTCAAGACAGCCAATGGCAGGAAGTGCACCATGTCATACATCCACTCCTCTCAGGCAATCTGGTGGGACAAGAAGTCGTAGGGCCCGGGAGTCAAACGTCAGTGGCCGTGATGCGGATGTCTTCCAAGGCCTTGAGACCACAATGGTCAAGGTGCAGCGCCTGCAGGCAAAAGGAATAAGTGCAGTTCACAGACAAATGCGCCTTTTGAACACCAATTTCACTGACATGAACAAGGGAATAGCATCAATGGCATACAGCATGAGGGACATGGCAGATGGAGTCAGGGACATGTCTCAGTGTGTGATGACACTCTGTGAGGAACTACGAGAGGACCGTGCACAAAGGCGCAGGGAGAGCCATCGTACGCACCAGCAGACAAGGGGAATGCGCCAACTTGCAACTGCGACTTCACTGATGTGTCGCCGTTCAGTTGCGATGCAGGAGGGGCTGGTGCACTGCTGTACTGATCTCTCCCGGGGGATGGGGAGAGTCACTACAGCACTTGAAGTGCTGCTGACAAACCAGTCAGCCACCACAGGAGCAGAAGTTGTCGGGACACAGATACCCCTAGTAGCAGGAGCAGCACCCCTGTCCCTGAAGTAAGGAGGAGGAGCAGACGCCAGAGTGCCGGCGCTGGCACATCAGACTCGGAACTTATCCAACCTCAGGCATCACGCGTGGCTGTTCATGGGCGCAAGCAGTGAGTCTGCCATATGCAGATGGACATGTGAGGGTGAGGTAACCCCCGTCCACACAGTAGTGCTAGGCACACTAGTATGTGTGTTTTGTGGCTTTGTGGCTTATGTCATTTCAACGTAGTGCAAAATAAACTACGTGCATTGAAGTACAACATGTGCTTTGTCTCTATACTTACTCAGAAGTAGTTGTGTGTGATTTCTGCCCGTCTCTGTCTCCCATCTGTGGGTGTTGGTACTCCTACTGTGTTGGCTGCTGGTAGTGCCTGCTCATCGTCATGGTCTTCATAGACCTCCAATTCCACCTCTGTGCCCCTCTTAGTTGTGAGGTTGTGCAACATTGCACAGGTAGCAATTATCTTACAGCATGTTACAGGTGAGTACTGCCGTGCCCCCCCACTTTTGTGGAGGCAGCGGAACCGGCTCTTCAGGAGCCCAAAGGTGCGCTCAATGATGTTGCGGGTGGATTTATGTGCCACATTGTAACGTCTCTGGCTGGGGGTTGTGGGGTTGAGGTAGGGTGTCAGGACGAAGGAACGGAGTGCATATGCACTATCCCCTAATGTGAAAGAAAAAGATACATTACTTAGAGGCACACATTGACATACGTCTGCTTCATCTATCAAGGGAGTGTCACCCATTTATTTACCTAGCAGGTATCCTTCCCCGAATTCACCCGCTGTCAGGCGGGTATAGATCCCACTATTTTGGAATATGTATGAATCGTGGGTGCTTCCTGGGTATCTGGCCACTATATCGGTGATAATGTACTTGGCATCACAGATTGTTTGTACATTGATTGTGTGTGAGGACTTCCTGTTCCTGTATATGTGCTCAGTGGCAGCTGGGGGGCAAATGGGGATGTGGGTCCCATCAATGCAGCCAATCAAGTGTGGGAAATTTGCCATGAGGTAAAAGTCAGTCTTGGTCCTAAGCAAGTCCACATCAGTGTCTGGGAAGTGGATGTAATGCTCCATTCTTTGCATCATGGCATCCAGGAACTTTCTGAATAAACGCGACAGGCAGCTCTGGGACACCCCACCTACCACAGCAACAACACTCTGGTAACTCCCAGATGCAAGCAGGTGTATGCTACAGAGCACCTGCACATGGGGTGGGATGGTGTGGGCCCTTGGTCTTGGGTGGTCCAGGAGTGGGTGCAGGTCCCTGATCAGGTCCATGATGGTTTGGGGGTGCAGTCTGTATCTTTGCAGTATCTCTGGCTCTGTCAATTGGAAGAGTGTAATCCTCTGCCTGTAGACCTGCTCCTCCCTTCTCCATTCCCTCTCATCTGCTACCTGTAGCCTTAGCCGTCTTGCTATGATGTAGAAAGCCGCCATTCTGGTTCCAGTGTTGCATTTTGGGGCCCTTTTTTATAGGCTGCACCTGATTACCACCTGCTTACAATCCATGTTAAATACCGATTCATAAATACCGAATTTTGGTGAAATTCGGTAAATTATGGCTCACCTACATCTCAATGGTGTTGTTTTTTCCATTTCTTAATTTCCGATTCGTTCATTTTACCAATTCGGAACATTTACCGACTCGGTATATTTTCCGATTCGTTAATTTTACCGATTCGGAACATCTACCTACTCGGTATATTTTCCGAATCGGTAATTTTACCCATTCGGTAATATTTCCGATTCGGATTATTTACCGAGCCGGTAATCTACCGATTCGGAAATTTTTCCGATTCTGTAAAATTTGGGCGTGCTACATCTCAATGTCCAAATACCGGTCGGTAACGGCCGAAATTACCGATTTTTGGCCGTTACCGACCGGTATTTGACTACCTACATCTGGCCCTTAGTATCTTATGATTTATCAAATTTCGAAAAATAACTCACTATTGTGCACAATTACACCCAATGCATTTCTATGGGAGGAAAAAAAAGCATGAATAATCGTACAGTCAGTTCTAGAGGTTCACCTTTGAGGTTTAGGATAGCAGTTGGCCAAGGTTCAATGTTCCACCAGCGGATCATCGAGAGCATCCCGTATTTGGCAGGGAGCAGGGTGCTGAAGGCATTGATAGCTGGTGAGCTACAAAGAAGGGAGGACACCTAAAAATAGGCCGTAGAGGGGGACTTACGGATAAGTCTGGGGGACCCCGAATGAGGGCTCAGGTAGCAAGGGCCTCAAGGCCACGGGAGCACAGCTGGTTCATCGATACCCAAGCCGGGCTGGTTTGGTGCAGTGCAGATAGGTCAGCCGGGCTCTGTGCGTCAAGGCAGTCTTTGCGGTCAGGGGCAAGCAGCTTTCAGGGATGATTTGCAGCCAGCTGGGCCACTCACGAAGTGTGTCTCAGGGGTTGTGATGTCCCTTGACAGGTGTTTGCTTCCTGGGCAGTTGGAGTCCGGATTGGACTATTCATCTTGGTGTAGGTTGTAGGTGGTAAGGTACCCTGGGGATTTGAACAGCACGGCTCCGGTAGGTCCTGGTGTCTTCACACTCGGCAGGGAGACAGTTGACATCACAGAGCATGAGTTCCTCTTCCTGGGTGACTGCAGTGTTGGTCGGGCCAGAGAGCTACAAGTCAATCAGCTGGAATCTGTGCCTGTGGTCTGCAGGGGAGCGGCTCCTCTACTTCAAGGGATTTGGTAGGCAATTTTTGGAAAGCTGGAGGTCCTCTTTAAAGTCCTCACAGCAGCAGTATGAGTCAGCACACCATGAGTCCTTAGGGGCGATCCCGCTGGTGTGTGAGTAGTGTGCGACCCCACCCCCATTTGTAATGTTAAAGCTCCCTCGAGCAGTTGGCTGACGAGCCTGGGACCCCGCACCTGCGCGCCTGAGTGGTACTAAACCTGGCAATATTTGGCAGCCACCGGCAACCCCAGAACACGGCCTAATCCCTGCTGATGACGGGTAAATACCCCGAAACACGTGTCCAGGGATGGCGAAGATAGCGAAGATAGCAGAGAATCGAAAGAAGATGCATCGCGGAACACAAACTACACTTACCACAGTCCTTAGGGGCGATCCCGCTGGTGTGTGAGTAGTGTGCGACCCCACCCCCATTTGTAATGTTAAAGCTCCCTCGAGCAGTTGGCTGACGAGCCTGGGACCCCGCACCTGCGCGCCTGAGTGGTACTAAACCTGGCAATATTTGGCAGCTACCGGCAACCCCAGAACACAGCCTAATCCCTGCTGATGATGGGTAAATACCCCGAAACACGTGTCCAGGGATGGCGAAGATAGCAGAGAATCGAAAGAAGATGCATCGCGGAACACGAACTACACTTACCACAGTCCTTAGGGGCGAATCCGCTGGTGTGTGAGTAGTGTGCGACCCCACCCCCATTTGTAATGTTAAAGCTCCCTCGAGCAGTTGGCTGACAAGCCTGGGACCCCGCACCTGCGCGCCTGAGTGGTACTAAACCTGGCAATATTTGGCAGCCACCGGCAACCCAAGAACACGGCCTAATCCCTGCTGATGACGGGTAAATACCCCGAAACACGTGTACAGGGATGGCGAAGATAGTGAAGATAGCAGAGAATCGAAAGAAGATGCATCGCGGAACACGAACTACACTTACCACAGTCCTTAGGGGCGATCCCGCTGGTGTGTGAGGAGTGTGCGACCCCACCCCCATTTGTAATGTTAAAGCTCCCTCGAGCAGTTGGCTGACGAGCCTGGGACCCCGCACCTGCGCGCCTGAGTGGTATTAAACCTGGCAATATTTGGCAGCCACCGGCAACCCCAGAACACGGCCTAATCCCTGCTGATGACGGGTAAATACCCCGAAACACGTGTCCAGGGATGGCGAAGATAGCAGAGAATCGAAAGAAGATGCATCGCGGAACACGAACTACACTTACCACAGTCCTTAGGGGCGATCCCGCTGGTGTGTGAGTAGTGTGCGACCCCACCCCCATTTGTAATGAGTCAGCACACCATGATGGTTGAGTTTTTGCATTGGCAGGCAAGGTGTTGAAACCCAAATTCCACACTGGGCACTCCGGTCTCGGGTTCATCAGCTCTTCTTTGTCCAGTTCTTTTCTTAGGTCCATCAATTCTAAAGTTCAGGGTCAAGGGGTGCCACCTAAATACTAACTTTAATGGCTTATAAGGGAGTGACAGGTAACAACCAATGGGGTATGTACCTTTGAGTTGACTACACACTCATATGACCACTTACGTTGGTAAGTGGGCATAACCCTGACCCTGGTTGGCTAATTCTTTCCAATGCAAGATGGAGGAACTGGAAAAGTGGGGGCCACATTATCTACCCCACCTTAGGGGTGGTGCTGGCTGAATGTGGGCACATGTCTAATTCTCCCATCAGTCCTCCTGCCAAACGTAGAGCAGGACAGGGGAGCAGGCATACTCCACTAACTGGAGATGCCTGGGTTGCATTTCAAAGGTAGAATCACCTTTGAAGCTTCCCACTTAGGAATGCCATTCTGGTCTGTAGGAGGTGTGAAGCAGTTCCTTCCAGAGCAGGCCTTGTTCTCAGCCTCAGTGAGCGAAAGATCTCACCCCATGAGGTCAGAAACATGTCTGGTGGTGGCAGGCTAGCTTAGACTAGTCAGGGACAACACCAGTGTTTGGTAGGTTTTCAGGGGGCACCTCTGCGATCCCCTGTGTGGGCATTTTTTGAAAAACTCCAACACTGGCATCAGTTTAAATTTAATAAGATGAGATGTTTGGTGACAAACATCCTTGGGTACAGTGAAGCCATCATGGTGGTGGAGAACACTTAATGGTGGGTGTCCAGCCCATATACTCGATATGGATTCCCTGCGCCTTTAAAACATCCAAGAATGGACTTAGATATTGTAGGTTCATATCTGTTCAGACAGATATGACCATGCATGTGATAAGGTGCACCCTACCTTTGTACAGTAAGGCCTGCAATAAAGGGTGGCATACCTATACCTTATGCAGTGTCTAGGGGCCTGGCACACAGAGATGTGTGCCATGTCGACTCTTCAGTTTTCTCTGCACCAAGACACGCAACCTGCATTGGCAGTTTGCATGTTCTTGGGGTGGCATTCCTAAGGTGGTACAATTTGTGCTGCACCCCTAATGGGCCGTCTTCAGTCCCAATGCCCTAGGTACCAAGGGTACCATCTACTAGGAACTTACAGGGGTTGCTGAAGTAGTGCCAATCATGGTACAGTTTTGGAAAAGAGCTCTGCCACTGGGAACCTGGCAAGCAGGGACCCAGTGAACTTTCATTTAAAATCACATCATGTTCCAGGCAAAACATGGAGGGTAACCAGGTCAAAATAGACATTCCCTACAGTCACTAATCTGGTAACTGACCCGCACACTCAACCGTGCATCTACAGGGAACACTGTGTAACAATCATCCGACATTAGCTAGTGTGTATCTGTTGTGTTTTTGCATTCTGTTACTTGCAGCACTGTGTAAGCGGTAAAAACAGCACCACACGTGGTTCCAATTCAGCACCAAGGACAGGCAGAACAACTCTGCACCTGGACTCTAGGGACTAAGTAAAATTGATCTGACTGTTGTGGCCTTGTCCTGGGACCCACATGACCTTAACCCTGTAAGGATTTGATGTAACTCGACCTGGTTGTTACGGATTGTCACTAGTGGATTTTGCTATTGACCGCAATGTTATTTTGTATATGTATTTTACTGCACTGATTTAATATTGCTTCAAAAATCTATAACTCCGGTTATATATATATGCTTTTCGATTTGTTTTAGTGTCTAAATTAAGATAAAAATACACTCGGTTTTTATAAATTGGTGTTGGATTTCTCATGAATCATGTCAATTATTTATGGTCCATGTTGGTACACTGATATCCAAACACATGCTCCTCTAGTAAAGCCTGGCTGCTCTTTGCCACTCTACCAGGACTGACCTTTTAAGCATTTATTTGTGTAAATGCAAGGACCATCTTTGGGGTATTGTGATAACATTACATGGTAAGGCTACCCAGCCATACCACATAATATTCCACATTCCTACAGCTGC
This sequence comes from Lissotriton helveticus, assembly GCF_964261635.1. NCBI lineage: Eukaryota > Metazoa > Chordata > Amphibia > Caudata > Salamandridae > Lissotriton > Lissotriton helveticus. The sequence goes on from NC_136068.1 coordinate 275,901,491, forward strand.
TGTTTAATTTTGGTACACAGTTGTGCCACAACTTTTTTGACAAGTCGGCATATTATGCAATGTTTTGTGTTTGGAGTGGCTACATTACCACTGGCATAATTTAGCCATGTGACATTTCTGCACAAATTCCAGCTACTTCATTTTCTCTCATACTTAATGCTATTACTGCACACACTCATATGTCTGTGTCCTCTGTCTTTGTACTTTCTGTAATCAGCGCCCTCATCATTTTTTAGAATTGAACAAAAATATGAACATGAGCAGTCTCTCACCTTCTGTTAAAGGACTGTTGTACACGAATATTGTTCTGTAAATCAGCGCACAGTGGCAGTAATGTATTCATCACCCCTTCGCCCATTCTCCCTGGTCTCCCTTTGTTTTGAGACTGCATTTTGTTCTCTGTTAGCTCGGTGTGTCAGCTTGTAAGTCTATAAAACAGTTTTCCTAGCAGCTGGAGAGCCAACATGCTACATGAATACATAAGAGTGCCTAACCAAGAAGGTTTGTAATTCAGCAATTAGCTGTAATTAATGAACACAAAGTGAACACTCATTTACAGTTTAAATTATCACATTAGCTCCTGTCACCCTCTATATACACAAAACAGCAGGAATTCAATTATTTTTTATTCTTCGAAGCTAATTTGAAATTTAAGGAATGCCATTACATGAAATAATAGGTAAGGAATGAAATAGGAGTCGCTGAGAACAGTTGGTCGCTCTTAGACAAAAAAGAATTACATCTTTGAAGATGTCGATTTTTTTCCTAATGAAGCAATCAGACGAAAGATGCCAATCTACTGCATCGCCATTGTGATTGGAGGAAACCGACAGTATGGAAAGAAAGCCTTTATGAGCCAAGGGATTATGGGATGCCTTGACGCAAAATGATAGATTCCCCTTCAGAATGTGAAGAGATGCCCCTTACAATCACATATTTCACAGATACTCATTGGCCTTGGGCTTACTGGAGGCCTCTTAAAGTGGCCCCTGAGGGTTGTGTCTCCCTGTGCTATAGGAGCTACAAGGACTTGTGTTACGCACCCATAGGGAGCTGCTTAATTTGTGGTGGGACAGCAGGTGGTGAAACCCACTAATTTTTTAAGACCTGTACATATTTGTCATCATCAGACGTTGACTCAGAGCAAGACAGAGAAAGATAGAAAAGTGAGAAAGATTAAGAAAGAGAAAGAAGAGTAAACAGTCAACAAAGGGAGGAGGCAGAGATGAGAAAGAGCCTGCAAGAATGAGATAAAGAAACAGGAAGTGTGAGTGGTAGAAGAAAGAAGCAAAAGGTGGAATGATGAGTCGGCGCCCTTGATAACCATCCTCACCAGAATTCAGCATCTGTGGCAAGCTCCAAATAAAACCTTTGGGCCCCTGCACTTAGGATAATGCTGATGATGATTATTATTATTTTACAAATTAAGGACTGCCTCAACTCAGTCAACTGCTATGAACGCATGGGTGATCATACTAGTAAAAGAATTAAGGGCTGCTGTGGTGACTCTGACAGGAAAGCATGGGCATAATTTATGGGTAGCCAGGGGTCGCAGCTGTGACCGCTGGCTTGCCTCTTGCGACCCCTGGCACTGCCGTTGCATTCTTTGGCCTCAGAGGTGGCAAAATCAATGCCGGGAACACAGAGGCAACTCGTCCTTATGTATGTTGGTTGTAGCTCCGCTTTCCTTGGTTTCTGTCATTTCTTTTCATTGCATTAATAGTGAAAAATGCGATATTATTCACTATTAGCGTAATAAAAAAAATGGAGTACAATTAGCTGGCATATGGTCCTCCCTGGCAGCTGAGGTAAGTAAAAAATGTTTTGCTTTTTTTTTTGTTGAGTGTTTTTATAGCTCGAACTTGCCCTGAAGGTATCAGAGCACTTCACATGAGCACCAGTTGTGTTAGAGACGGACAAATTCCTTTTTGATAGGCACAGAGAGATTAGGGGCCATATGTATCAAACTACCGTTTTGCGAAATCCAAATAGCGAATTTTAAGGAATCGCTATTTGGAATTCGCAAAACGGTATGTATGTACAAAACCGCTATTAAATAGCGATTCTTTACCATTCCTAATTTGCGATTAGCAAATTGCTAATCGCAAATTACCCATTCATTTCTATGGGCCAGGAGGCCCATAGGAATGAAGGTGCAATTTGCGATGAGCAATTAGCTAATCGCAAAATAGGAATTTCTTCAAGGGTGCAGGGGTGTCTCAAGAACACCCTGCTGCACCCCTGAAAAAGACATTTGGGGGCATATGGCGCACATACATGCCCTAAGGGCACGTATGGGCGTCATATGGCACCTTTTGTTTTTTGGAAAAAAGCTTTTTGAAAAGAATTCGCAAATTACCACCAACTAGAAGTTGGTGGTCATTTGCGAATCCTTAATGGCATTTTTCGAATATTTTTTGTTTGATACATTGCATTTAAGGAATCGCAAAATTTGCGATTCCTTAAGTGCAATCGCAAAATAAGGAATTGCAAATTTTGCTATTCCTTATTTTGCAAACACACTTGTTGTTTTTGCAATTCCTTATTTTGCATCAAACATGTTTGATACATACCATTTGTCAAATTAGCATTCGCAAAGGCCAAAATTCGCAGAATTTCGGCCTTTGCGAATGCTAATTAGCTTGATACATATGGCCCTAGGTCATTTGCCCACAATCACAGGATGTTGAGCGTCCCTGCCATACTCGAACCTGGTTCCCCAGCTTCCAGGTCGACCAAGGTCGACCACTCTAGCCATAAGGCCACATCCTTTCCCCATTTTACGTATATGTAGTGTGCGTGCTAACCGGTGAGAGTGTGTTTATGTGCGAGACTGTGTCTGTTTGTGTGAATGTGTGGGTATGTGCAAGAGTGTGAGTGAAAGTAAAGGTCAAATGACATGTGATGACACTTCCTCTACCCAAGGCATTTTGATGAATTGACGTCCATGAAGAGAAGGTATTTTAACCGAGCTCCATTTGTTGGATTGTCCTTGAGCGTCGCACCATGTACTCTGTTATGCCTCCCAGCCACACACTATCAACGAGGCCTTAAAGTAATTCTCTGCAATTGCCTTCTCCCGCATGCTTGCTTTGAAACAGCCTTCACAGAGCCTCACATCTCTTCCCGCGCTCTGGCGTCACTGCCACATACTTACAAAAATTCAATACTGGAAAAAAAAAAGAATTTCTGAGCTCACGCGGTGCAATTGCAAGTCTGAGGCATTCGTATCACAAATCCTTTCTTCTAAATCGCCCCTCTAGCCCCTCCCCCCTTCATTAACTAGGCCACGAGGCGACTCTTCCTAATTTTTCTTAGGTGATCGACTGCTGAGTTGTGGTTTAGGTGGACAGAGGGAAGGTACTGATAAGGCAGCGAGAGACGATTCTATTAAGGACATGCAGTGGTAATTAATAGACCCTGCCAGTAATTGGGAAGGTGTATGTCTCTGTAATATTGTAATGATAGTCATCCGTTCTGCGCCATGCCCATCGCTCGGAACAATCCCTCATCGTCCCTTTGATCTCAGACACTTAGGCATGCAAATCTTCCTGACAGCACTCTACGTCTCTGTCTCCCTAATTGGACAGTATGGAGTTGTTTATGGATATTGCAGACATTTAGACCTCACTTGGAGGCTGTTCAAAAATCGTTAGCAAAGTTGCCCGAGCAGCTTTGTCACATATTTTATTCCCATTACAATATCTGTTTCCAGCCTAAATGTTGTTTGTGACGGGATTGCAATTTGAAGAGGACATTGTTTCTGAAGCTGAGCTTAAAGTATATTGGTGCCACGTGCTTTATCTCTATTCATTTCTGGTGTTTCTTATTTTTTTTTTAATTTACGTTCGAGGTAGTTTAGTGCAAAACCTGTGTTATGTTTTTTATTTAATATCACCTTAAGAGGCAGCAGCTTTTTATTGCAGTCTTCCCTCCTACGCACACGGGGACCCACCCCACCCTGCTGTCGAGTCTATACTCTTCTGTATCATTAAGGTCATCACCGCGAGTTTGGAGGAGGAGGGGTCATAGGGTCGGACTGGCCGATAGGGCATTATGGCAGTTTGTTTGTAGATGTATATAGTGCAGTTCAGTGGCGATGCAGCGAGCGCAAGGTAAATAGTTTTATTTATTTATTTACTTACTTTACTCGTGGACGTAAGGGTGGGCGTAGTTCGCGAAGTAGCGCTACGCGAAGCTACGCGAAGTGCACTTCGCACTACGCGAACTTCACTTCGCACTACGCGAGCTGCGTAGTAGCATGTTCGCACTGTGCAAGATGCGTTTTCAATGATTGCACAGTGCAGACAAGCATCCGGCACTGTGCAAGCATTGAAAACGGCATCTTGCACAGTGCGAGCTGTAGTTTTCTGCTGCTCGAGTAGATTATTACTCGAGCGGCAGCTTTCTCAACGCGAACAGGTAGTTTCTCATTGAGAGCGGTCGCGAGCATGCGCAACCACTCAAAAATGAGAAACCTGACCTCCTCGCGTTGAGAATCTCGCCGGGATGTCATTTTGCTTGCTCGCGGTCGCGAACATGACGTTCAGGACCGCGAACAAGCAAAAAATGACCGCTGCACTACGCTACGCTGCACTACGCATGTTCGCACTGTGCTACGTGCAGCTCGCGTAGTGCGAAGTTGCGAAAACTTCGCAAACTCCGCGAGCGTAGCGTAGTGCTTCGCCCAGGGTTAATGTCTGACCCCACTACCCCCCACCCTGCCCCTCCCCTGCCCTGCCCCACTGCTCCACAGCACTCTCACTGCGAGCTGTCACTGGTGCAGTTTATCACCGGTGAGGGCATCCAGGCGCTATCCATGGGCACGGGGAGATTAGGGGATTTGAGACTCGAACCTGAATCCCCAGCTCCCGGGTCGGCAGCTCTGGCCACTGTGCCACATATTCTCCTGTTGTTTAAGAGCTGGTGTGACAGGAGGTACGTGGGCTGTATTGTTGGATGTTTGTGGGTATATTTAACTGTCTGGTAGGCCATTTTTCACTATTGATTTCCCTGATATTACAACAAACATTGCTTGCATGAAGCACAAATAAATCCAGTCTCCCATACTTTGCAAACCACTTAATTTGCAGAATGTGGGTCACTTTTTTAGCTATCTGATTTGCCAACGGTGGCCACTTTTATTTTGGTGTCTATTTTGTGCCCCAGTCTGACCCTGGAGCGGTATCCCCACCATAGCTACCCTTCTGCCATATTTCAAGTGGCTCAGTGTTTCCAGACCCAAAAGTACTGGGTCTGTAAACAATGGACCAGAGGCTCAGCTAACTCCTCTTTTCATCACAGAGGGAGTCAAAAGAGCTTTCCACAGAAACTCCACACCTTCCAAACACGTCGCATAAGTTTCTTGCCCCACATCCCAAACCTGGACCCGAACCAGCACCTCTTCTGACATTTACCACCTGCTTAAATCGGAAAAGTCCCCGCCAAATTAAAAAACGAAACACTTATTTTTTTCAGATGATATTCCCAGGTCTGCACAGGTAATCCCTATTTCAAAGGCTGTATTTAGTAATGGCTGATCTTGGGGTTGGATACCAGCCAGAATCAGAGATTCTTGCACCTTAGTCCGGCAAACTCGTCATGACAGCCTAAGTGATTAATTCAATATTACCTTGAATTCCATTCATATTACATTTTACATTACATCTAGTGCCAGATGTATGAAGCATTTTACAGGTTGAAAATGGCCCATCTGTAAAATGCTTTTTGGCATGTACCAACCCTATTTTGTGGAGTCTGTAACCTATAGTCGGTATTAGGAAGGGGCGTGTTAAGGGCGTCCCTTCCGAATAGCGAATCACACTGGTATGTAAGAATGTTTTGATACCATGAATGCGGACGCAAAACATTCGCATTTACCACTAACCCATTCACACAAGGGAAGGGGTCCCCAAGGGGCCACTTCCCATTTCTGAATGTATGCAAAACCCTTTTAAAAGACCACTGTCTGCTATATAAAAATTAAAATAAAACTTGTAGGTTTTTTTTTTGGGAACGCATCCGCTTTTCCTTTAAGGAAAACGGCATGCTATTACAAAAAAAAGATTGCTTTACTTCCACTGCACCCAGCATCCGGATAACTTCCCTGAGTGACGCCCTGATCCACAAGGACACGCACCTGTCTGTGCAGCGGCCGGGCTTGGCTCCGCCATTCAGTTTGAATCGCCGACCGGCCGGGCTTGGCTCCGCCGGTTGGACTCCACCTCCCAGCAGCCTCCAGGGGGAGGCGGCGACGACATCCACCAGCGCGCCAGGCGGCGCATAAAGTCCCGGCAGGGGCCGAGTCCCCTGATTTCCACTGCACCCAGCATCCGGATAACTTCCCTGAGTGACGCCCTGATCCACAAGGACACGCACCTGTCTGTGCAGCGGCCGGGCTTGGCTCCGCCATTCAGTTTGAATCGCCGACCGGCCGGGCTTGGCTCCGCCGGTTGGACTCCACCTCCCAGCAGCCTCCAGGGGGAGGCGGCGACGACATCCACCAGCGCGCCAGGCGGCGCATAAAGTCCCGGCAGGTCCCTCCTCCCGCGAGGACGCACGCGGGACGCGCCGGGCTAAGCCCGGGCAAAGGGCGGGCCCTCTGTGGCCCTCAGAGGCCCGAGGTGGCCGGGCCGAGCCACCCCCTTTAATTTCCTCCGTGAAGACACCCTGCAACAGGGTAACCTACATAACCAACATAAGGTGCTTGGATACATGTTTATTGTTTGAGGATGACTAAAGTACAGAAAACCCCGATGGCAACGAGATCAACGACTAGATTAAAAACTGTGAGTACACCATTACCCACTATAACCGCCATTGATATCATGTTACAAAAAACGATAAGCGTAGTGGCGGACGCTATCCAGAACACAGAGAGACGACTCTCCCTGACCCCAGATATGTGCTTTCCAAACTTGTCCATGCATACTACCAACAACACACACATTTTGGACAATACATCCAACTCCCAGGAATCCTTGTTAATGCAATCTTTTACTGATTTGCCAAGGTCGCATATTAAAGATAATACCTCAAAATCCCTGTTTACATTTCCCACAGAGAATACAATGGAGAGTTGCCCTTTGGTTTCGACTAATCGTGGTAGTAACATATCCTGTCTGCATACATCATCACCAGATTCTGAGGTTCAACCAATTGAGAGCCACATATCTGCCACTCAATTGGCATCGACGTTAATTCCTGAACAAATAAGCAAAACCCAGCGACATAAGAAAAAACGAAAGACAAAACATCCCATGAAAAAAAACCACTGCCTTCTAGGCAAATCGAAACGTTCAATTAAAGATATGTGGCAGAAATTTGTACAGGGGAAACCCCCTGAAACTACCATAGCGGGGCCCCTGTTGATACCCTCTCAAGACCTGGACACACCCCGAATTGACAAGAACAACGTGGAGAGTAGTTCAGTCAAAGAGCAGACAAGGCAAATTGACCAGACACTTATAACAAAAACACCCTCTCTGAGTGAAATAGAAATTATGATTAAATCTCTTTTACAACCCATCAGCAAACGGATTGTCAATATTGAGAAGGCCTTAGGAAAATTCGAGAGAACACAAAACAAAGTATCCTCTAGCATTCTCAAATCGCTAAAAATGTCTAATGCAACCTCTATTTTTGTTCCAGCAAGTACAAGCCTCAAAGTAAGCAACCCAAAAACTGTAAAAAATACCAGTGACCCAGCAAACAGTACTGTTAAACAGATAATCTCACAGCAACAGGGATCTTTTCCCATAACGGACCCATTATTAATTTCACAAGTAGCACCCATCTCAGTGAAGGTGATAGCTACACCCACAAATAATACACAAATCACACAGATACGGGAGGACACTGATGACAGCGAATGGGCTGCGGAGGGTTACCCCTCAGAAACAGTCAAAACAAACGTCGAGTCATTGAGGCACCCCCTCTTACCAACGACGAATATTCCTATCAAGCCAGCAGGGGTTGATCAGCTCGAATCCTTGACGGTAAAAACTCCTACCCATATAAATCTCCCACCTGAGTCTAACGCTTATACAATAGTTTTGATTGGGGTCCCTAAACTAACTGATAATAGGAGGGAAACCTATGTGGAATTAAAGAACAAGGTCATGCAATGGCTAACCACTCACAGGCCACTTCCCACCCATATAATAGGGACCATCTCTTATGTGCAGAGAGTAGATTGGGTGGGCTCAAGATTTAAATCAACAGAGGGAGACTGCATCGTAGTCACCTTCAAAGACAGAGGAGCAGCGAAATTTATCGCAAATTGGAGGAGTCCCTCAACAAATAGTCTGATCCGCACAATGGGTCTAAGTTATTTTTATCCACATAACACAACTGGTCATAGGGAAAACCCCAACCGTTATTGCGGTCAAGAGGGATTTCCGATGCCCCAAGCCCATTTCCATCTTCAGGCACGCCCTTCTATTTCTAAACAGGGGATGACCCTAGATTTAGATTCGCAAAGATACGCTCACTCATGGGAAGGTAGAGCATATAATCATCCACCTCAAGCAACGTATGAGAGATTAGAACCTGTCCAACACTCATACAAGCGAGATCATATACGTCCCTATCTGTATCAAAACCATTATGAGATTCCAACATCAAACAGATATGACGCCCTATATACTTATGATCATCTGGATGAGGTGGATTGACTGCCATCTGTTCTGCCCCTTAGCATTTCATCTGAGCGGTTAAACCCCCAAGATCATATCAATGTAATAAGTACTAACAAATCAGTAAGTAGCTTTGATTTCCCAAGTGCGGTATCAGATATTAACGTAACAGAGCCGAAAACATCTTGTCCTGAAAACTTCTCCTCACAAAGAGCACTTACCCCCACCATACTTGAAGCAGGCAGTTCTTTCTCTACTGCTGCCCATAATCTGTTAAACAGTATTAGAAATCATCAGACAGCTATAACAAGTCATCTTAACCCAAACCTGCACCCATCACCTAACGCGATTCAAGAGTTACGGAGTGATCGTAATGATCTTAACTCCATAAAAATTCTGTCGTGGAATATTGCAGGACTGGCCACAAAAGTTAATGATCAGTTGTGGGTAGCTTTTGTTAGGAATTATTCTATTTTGTGCTTCCAGGAAACTTGGCTCACAGATAACAACAATGTTTTCATTGAGGGGTTCCAAAGTTTCTTTGTCCCAGCATCTCCATCGCCCAGTGGAAGGCCAAAAGGGGGCCTCGCAACATTCATTAGCCTCGCTCTTATCTCCCAGATAAAAAACAAGCAGATGGACAATAGGAACATCCAGATCATGGTGATCGGGAAGGGTAAAACAGCACTAACCTTGGTCAACTTTTACAACTCTGTAATGCCAGCAGGAGAATGTAACATCATCAAGCTCCAAATCTATCTACGAGATAACTTGGCTAAATTACCACGTAACAAAATAATTGTTGGTGACTTTAATGCACACATTTGTGTAAACCCGACCACGACAACCTTGGATTCCCTGGGATGCGGATACAGGTCAGGACTTCATTTTGCGCATTGCCCGCGAGGAACAAACATGAACCACTTAATAGATGGTCTGAACTTGAGGGTTGCAATGTCTCTGAATGAGGACTCCTTCGTTTTTGAAACACCAACTTACAAAGGCTCAGAGCATGGCTCTTTCATAGACCATATACTTCTCTCCGTTGATCTGGCAATTTCAGCGTTAAATTTCAATATACATGAAAGCATTTTTAGCGACCACAATCCAATCTCAGTGGAATTAGAAAAGGGCCCTTTTCAACTACGGAAAAAGAAAAAGGACCCGGGTGTTTTAAAACTGACCATTAGAAACCGCCGTTTGAAATGGACCATGATAAACAGTGATACTTTGCATGAATCTGTTAAAACGAGCTGTGAACAGGAACTCTATCTTTGTGCCTCTGACTCTACACCTCCTGAATCTATTCTATCTGCTTTTACTGTGCTAACTCAAAGAATTGATCACTTGCTTTCTGTTCCATCAAAAGGCCCAATTGACCAACAGCCAAGATGGTTCGATCATGCCTGTTCAGCAGCTAGTCGAAATTTGAAAACGGCTCTCAAGAATAAGCCAAGGGACCCTGCACATATCAAAATCCTGCGAGCAGAATATAAATCAGCCTTGGCATCCCGTAAAAGGGACATAAAAGCGAACATCTGGGAGTCTTTGCTTGACCCATCAACCCTGGGCAATAGTTCCAAATTCTGGGGTATAATCAACAAGCCGATGTTTGACGACCCTAACGCTGCCAGCCTTGGAACTATTATACCCGAGAATGAAGGGATCTCTCATTTTAGTGTAATATTCAAGAGTGACGATCCACAGATGACACAAGTAACCAAACTTCCTGAAGAAGCACCCCTGCTTTTCACAGTTAAAGAAGTTGAAAAGGGGATCCGTTGTCTAACCAGTAACAAGGCCCCGTGCCCAGATGGTCTTCCGCCAGATCTATTTAAATCAAACATTCCATTCTGGGCCCCAATCCTCACGGCGGTTGTCAATGCTGGAGCTGTAATTGGGGCTCCAAAGTCCTGGGGGACCTCAACTATTGTACCCGTTTACAAGAAGGGTGACAGAAGCAACGCAGCATGTTACAGGCCAATCTCTTTGATAAATTCAGTCGCCAAAGTAGTGGGAGGGATCATTTTAAACAGGCTGACCACATGGGCCAAAAACAACAATGTAATGTCACCCGTTCAATACGGCTTTAGACCAGGGCACTCAACAATAACTCAATGCCTGAATGTATATCTAATTAGTGGCAAGTACACCCTGGCTAGAAATGGAACCCTAAACATGGCCTTTATGGACCTTTCATCGGCCTTTGATTGCGTTGACAGAAGAAAACTCTGGGACGTCCTGTTAAAAATGGGAGTTGAAAAAAATCTAATCAATTTCTTAGCTGACCTTCACAGTGACACACGAGCGAATGTTCGCTATACTAAAGACTTGAAAGTAACCAGAGACTTCAAAATTAATCGGGGGGTCAGGCAGGGCTGTATTTTAGCGCCATTTCTTTTTAATTTATACGTAAACGGTCTTGAGGAGCATCTTTTAAAAACAAATACTGATTACCCATATATAGGGAAAAAGGGCGTACCCGTTCTGCTCTATGCAGACGATGCCGTCCTCATCTCCAGAACTGCACTTGGCCTTCAAACACTACTTGACTCTTTCTTCCAATTTATGAATTCACGGGGCCTGTGTATCAACAACACCAAGTCATTTGTTATGAAGATAGGATCTGGCTCAAAAAAATCCTACCCCTTCTCTGTCAACGGGGAAAAATACCCATAACAAAAACTTTTTCATATCTTGGTGTATTGTTTGACCACAAACTCACATGGGGTCCCGCAGTAAGGAAAAAGAAAGGAGAAATAATAAGGACCAATGCTGCAATAATTGATTTTGCGCGCAAAATGGCAAACACACCAGTGGTTGCTACGATGAAATTATACCAAGCTAAAAGCATTGCTGTCGCCAGTTATGGGAGTGAACTTTGGGGCTTTGTCCCAGTGGGCGACCTTGTAACCACTGAAAATAACTTCTTAAAACAAGTTTTGTGTCTTCCAAAGAGCACAGCTAATTTTTCCATCCATGAGGAACTGGGCATGCCACACCTAGGGGACAAGATCGCTGTAAAACCCCTGCTGTGTTGGCTTAATTGCTGGCTGAACGATGAAATCCCATTTACCCAAAACATCCTCCTCGAAGCACTTAACTGGGAAGGGAAACTCAAGATACCCTGGTTAAAATATATCAGAAACTGTCTTCAAGATCTGGGTAGGCCGGATCTTTTTCTGACACCACAGCAAGTATCCAAGTATGACATAACATTTGTAAAGGACACTTTCCTGTTGTCCCGACAGCTCGCCAGGGAAGAGTTAGAATTGAAGAAGGATAGTGTGATGAGACATGTTTTAACTAAATCTTGTATGCAAATTGAACCATACCTATCCTGGCCCATTTCCAGATATGAGCGCTTCCTGTTGACCAGATTTTGATTTGACTTATTTCATCTGATGCTAGCTGTGCCCAGTGGAGCCCATAGGGGACAAGTGTTGCCAACTTGCGGCTGCGACAACAAGTCTCCGCAAGATTTGGCACACTTTTTATTTGTATGCTCCTATTATATGACACCACGGAAATTGTTTTTAAAACCTCTTCTTAAAAAAATTAACTTTGTGCAAATAAGACCAGCACTACTTTATCTTCAAATGCTGCACTGTGAAAGCACTTTGTTCATATGTAATTTTTTAAAGACAGCCCTGAAATTCAGAAAAAGCATGGAAGGCTAATCCCTATTTGAATTATCCTACCCCTGTAAATATGTTTATGATTAACAGTATACCTACATTTGTTCGAGAACTTATATCCTATTCTGTGATCTCTTGCTTCTGATGAACTGTTTTTTAAAATATATGAGTTGTATATATATATGTGTATTTTTATGGTACTTTTATGACTGTATTGCACACAGTCGAATAAAGGAATTTTTTTTTTTGATTTTGATTTGATTGCTTTATTTAAAAGCGATCACAGACATGATGTTCTGCTGACCTCCACAGGCCACCATCCCTGTGATGTTTGCAATTCCTAAACGGTCGCAGATTGTGACCTACCTCATTAATATTCATGAGGTAGGCCATTTGCAACCCACAGGCAATTGCAGAAAGTGTTCAACACACTTTTGTACATGCTGTTTTGCGATTTCCTAGTTGCGAATCGAATGATTTACAATTAGTGAATCGCACAACATCTTCTTAGTACATCTGTCCCTAATTCAAGTTTATACCCTATTTTTTCAACCATGTCCCAATGAATGTAATCAAAAAATGACAGGGAGAGCTTGAAATTGCAATTAATTGAGAATGCTGGTGACATACGGTTAGGCTAAGAAATAAAAAAAAAGATTAATAAAGAATAGGGGTCAGATGTACAAAGCTTTTTTCAGCTCGTAAACGCTCCGATTCACAGAATCCGGCTGTTTGCAAACTGAAAAAAGTATTTTTCAATGTACAAAGCCCTATTTGTGATTTGATAAGCTATTATCTAATCGCAAATTGGGTTCGGAAGTCACTATTAGAAAAGGGCATGCTAAGGCCGTCCCTTCCTAACAGTTAGTCTCACTGGTATGTATGAATATTTTGCAACTGGGAATGCGGTTGAAAACATTTGCAGCTACCGCCAACTTCAAGGGACCCCTTCCCCTTTGTGAATGTGGGCGCCAACATTTTTTAAGAGCAAACAGTGGTCCCATGGAACACTGCCTGCTCTTAAAAAATTAAAAGGACATTTTTCATTTTTCTTTTTGAAATGCATCCCGTTTCCCTTCAAGAAAAACGGGCTGAATTTCAAAATAAAAAAACTGTTTATTAAAAAAGCAGTCACATACATAGTGGTGTGCTGACCCCAGCAGGCCACCATCCCTGTGAGTGCCAGCCGTTCCCAATGGATCGCAAATTGCAACCTGCCTTATGAATATTAATGTGGCAGGTTCCTTGCGGCCCATTGGGATTTGCAAACACTGTAAAACACATTGTTGTACATATCTGTTTGTGATTTCCTAATAGCAAATCACAAAAATTCGCTATTAGGAAGTCTATGTACATCTGGCCCTTAAACTTGTGTTATTCGCAAATTGTGAATTAGTCAGTCAGATAACTTTATTTGGTTTACCGCTGTAAAACCATAAAAGTTCACATATATAAAAACAGTATTAAAATTTCATAAAACCTTTACACAATTCAATACATACAAAAACCGATTCATGGATAAAATACTCAGCAAAATGCTTATACCCCTAGGATCAAGGATTCAAATAAACAAATGAATAGATAATACCCAGGATCCTGGCGGTAATTATATCACATACAGGGGGCTACATTGTTGAATGGTCCTCAAAAATGCTACCATCTATTCAGAAGAGGCCCTACATTTTAGTGCAGCTTTCAGAAAATTAAGAACAAACAGGACGGAATCTCCATGAAACAACTGTAGATAAATGAGAGCTGGGCGAGCTTTCCTGAATTTCAACCTCCTTAAAATAGGAACAAGAAAAATATTCCGAGGGATCACATGGAACCTACAAAAGAATAAAAAATAAAGCAAATCCTCTGGAGACACATCGTCGCACCAGAGGATGCTAAAATCTGTCCTCTGGTGCATCCCCTAGGCAAGGCCAACAGGAGGTGAAAAAAACCCAGGCGAAACCTGGTCAACAAAAAACGATCAAATGTGCTAAAAAAACAGAAGATAAGGCTTGATGGCTAATGATGTTTTCAAAATTATGAATAAATAAACAAATGTACACCACCTGGCCTCGGCATTTCAAAATGTTTGCATTTCTAAATAATGATTCACAATGTGTGACTCGCAGCTAGTGGCAAAGAGGGAATCATTGCATAGGCAACCACTCATCATCGAAAATATACCCAGTTCAAAACAACACACAAGCAGAATAATCTAGTATGATCTCTGCATAAATCATCTTAGGCAATCAGGAGAAGCGTAAAGATGGAGATGATGGGAGAATAGGCAACAGATGTTCTCAGCTATGGTGTTAAACATCAGGGTTGAGGAGTTTTTAGCTAGGAATGTCAAACTGGCAAGGCATCATGTCCCACAAGCTATGAAGTGCCAAAAGGGCAACGGACCCAAACCTGTGCCAATGCTGTGGGGAATAAACCCACCATACTTTGAAAGTCATATAGATGTGGTGGCATGACACCAGGATACATGTTTCAATCAATCAATCAATCAATCAATTAGTATTTATAAAGTGTGGTTATTCACCAGATAGGAAATCCAGGCACTTGCAGGCCCTGGAGGCTCATTCGAACAGCCAGGTCTTAAGGGCCATTTGGAATTCTGTAAGTAAGGTGATGGTCCAGAGGTGCATGGGGAGCCAGTTATGGTCTTGCCTGCGATGTGGGAGAAGGATCGTCCTCCACTTCTGCTTCAGTAGATGCGGGCAGTATAGGCAAGTGAAAGAAAGGCGGGGTGCAATCTTCTCGATCGTTGATGGCTGGTGGAAGTTCAGGTTGTGGTTAATGTAGGCAGGTCCTTGGTTGTGTAGAGCCTTGTGTGCGTAGGTCAGAAGCTTGAATTGGCATCTCTTCTGTACGGGAAGCCAGTAGAGTTTCCTGAGGTGGGCTATGATGTGGGTTCATCTGGAAAAGGTGAGGAGGAGTCTGGCTGCGGCATTCTATATGGGCTGAAGTCTCTGTAGAAGGTATGCAGTGATTCCAACCTAGTGGGCATTGCCATTGTCCAATCGGCTGGTGAGTGCTTGTGTCACTATGCGTCTCGTGTGTAGGGTTAGCCACTTGAAGATCTTACGTAGCATGAGCAGAGTGAGGAAGCAGGTAGAGGAGATGTCGTTGAGCTGTGATTTCATGGTGAGATTGCTGTCAATGATAATTCAGAGGTTCCTGGCTTGGTTGGAGGGAGTGGGTGCAGGTCCTACGTTTGATGGCCACCAGGATTCGTAGTATGTGTTGCTGATGCTGCCAAAGATCAGAACTTTTGTCTTGTCTGTGACAACCTGCAGGCAGTTGTTCTTCACCCAGACTGTGCTGTTTGTCATTTATCTCTGAAGTTGATTCTGGTGTTGGTGGGGTCGTTGGTGAGTGAGAGGATGAGTTGGGTGTTGTCTGCATAGGAAATTATGTTGAGACCGTGGGATCTGATGATGTTGGCCAGTGGGGTCAATATGCTTTGAAGAGTGTGGGGCTGAGGGATGAGCCCTGGGGGACACCTCTGGTGATATTCTTGGGTGCAGAGGTGAAAGGTGGGAGGTGGATCCTCTGGGTTCTTCCAGTGAGGAAGGAGGTACGGGTCAGAGTGGGCAGATTGTTTGAGAAGCTCACATTCTCAGGGATTAGTCACTGATAAGGGAAAGATAAAGTCAATTTCTAAATCTTATGAACTATATTTTGGTAATCCTCCCATATTTCACATCATGATGTAATGCCATCCGAAGGACAGATGTTCATTGAGAATTTTTCATACAGCACCTGCAAAATAAATAGATATTACTCTGCATCACAATATAGTTGTGCATAGTTTAATTGTGCTTGAAATCACTACTCACCTACAAAGTACTAATTTATGAATGTTGCTCTACAGTCCCGTTCCTCTGCAGATCTTACTCCATTTTGTGGGAGGGACAACATTAAGTATGAGCGCAAAATCCGTTACGCTCGCGGATTTTGCGAATTTTCGGTAAATTCGCGATCCGCGAACTCCCGCGAATTTACCGCAAATTCGCAAATCCGCGAGCGGCGGATTCTGGGGGCAAAAGTTCAAGCCTTGCAGGCCTGTTGTAACTATTTTACGATGGCGCCGGCAAGCTGCCAGCGCCATCCTAAAATAGTTACTAAATTAGCTTCAACAGGAAGCTCTAATAGATCAAATAAAGCAGGTGCTCGAGCGCCTGCTTTATTTTATCTATTAGAGCTTCCTGTTGAAGCTAATTTAGTAACTATTTTAGGATGGCGCTGGCAGCTTGCCGGCGCCATCGTAAAATAGTTACAACAGGCACAAAACGGTGGCGTCTTCTTGAATAAATATGAAGGGCAGGGTTCATTCTGGCATGACGGTCCTGGCACAAAAATTAAACATCAACCGGAAGCACTTACAGATATCAAGTAAGCATGTGCCCTAGTTGTAGCTTAAATTCAGTGACTCATTCATCGGCCCAAAAATCAATCGTGAGCGTTGTCAAGGCTGGGCAGCTGTGCCCTCTTCCCAAATATACCATCGAAAATCAGCTGTGATGCTGGACAGAGGCCATTGCATCCAATGACTTTCACAGGCGCAATCCTCGTGCTGTTCCTGTGGCCAGGAGCTTCTGTATCTTCATCTGCTGCTCTGATCGGTCTCTGACCTTTAATGCACACAAGAGGCATGTGCACTCGCATGGAAGCCCCGTCCGTTTGGCCCCGCCCACACACTCATGGTGTGCACCGTCTTCCCGCCATTTACCCACTATGATAGCTCACTCACGGGACCCTTGCGCCCTTCGGCGCGATTGCATAGTAACACACACCTGGTCGCTGTAGACAACTCTCTGGCACTTTAGGCAGCTGTAGTCTAGTAAAAGCACTATACATTTACCCAACGAGGTAGCAGCACTGACTGATTATCCAGTAGAAAGTACTCCAGTTGAGTAGAGGTATGGCACAAAACGGTGGCGTCTTCTTGAATAAATATGAAGGGCAGGGTTCATTCTGGCACGATGGTCCTGGCATGGAAGCCCCGCCCCAAATCCGCCGACCCACAAATCCGCTAATCCGCGGATTTTGCGGATCCACGATCCGTGAATACGCAATTCTGTGAATCGTGGATCCGCAAAATCCGCCCATGCTTCGACAACATTATCTGAATCATCCTCCTCTACTTCCACTAGTAGACCCCTTCTGTTTTCAATGATTTGGCAACATCTTACAGAGTTGTACACATTTGCCCCTCTTGCCTTTTGGGGACATTGGAGCCTTAGTTTAAGGTTTCCAAATGTGTGCACCACAACAGACCTTGCCTGCAGAAGTGCATCACGGTAGCTGCATTGCCTAGCTGAGGTTGAGTTCAAACAGGGTATCAGGATCCAGGAACTAGGAGAATACAGCAGGTCAGTGTAGGTGATATGTCAGTTGTGGACTGTGTAGGTCAATGAAGGTCAATGAAGTGCACTTTTACCTTTACCAGCCTATATCAGTATTCTCTAAGGTCCCTTTCGGCAATGCAGGCATGAGTAAAGAGATGATATGAGAATAAAAGGAGAAGGGTGTAGGAGAGGTGTGTAGAAGAGGAAGGGGTGGAGTGTAGGGAAGACAGAAACAGAAAGGGAAGAGCAAAGAGACAATGGAGGCAGAGAGCATAGCGATGATTATTTTCATAATCAGAAATAAAATGCATTCAAAAACAAAATCCCCATTTACAAACAACGACTTAATGATGGAACTGCCATGTACAAAGGAAGAGGAAGTTACACAAGCAATGTTGGCTGAGACCCAAGTTTAAAAGTTGAAATTACATCATTCAATTAATCTAAGGTTGTTACAATTCTGATATGACTTGCAGAAAATTCAAACTTGATAGTGACCAGTCACAATGAACAATGGGTTAATATTAAAGCACATCCTTTAGATATATGTTATACTGACCAGTTGATCACTCTTACCAATGTATCCTGCTGAAACCCCGATGTGATTCATGACCTCAGGGATGATTTCACCACATCCAGCAAGTGGTTCTTAACCCTAGAATAGTAGTGCCAGGACAGCTCTTACACACCACCATTCTCATTCAAAGGAAATATTTTCTCCTCTAATCTGACTGGCCACTATTTGAATCAAATCAAAGTTTCGAACATCAGAGGGTTTACTTCACACCTTGGCACAGCTCATGCATACTTGGTAACTTCCAGGGCCTGGGTTAATGCACAAGAGTTGTAGATGGGGCCATGCCTTTGCATGATAAGATACCAATAGGAAAGGAGAGTATCCCCTTCTTTCAATGCTATGGTTATCAATCAATTATTGATTTTCCCAAAGAAAGTCTAGTCCACTGGTCATTTTTTCAGTTCCAAGGAATTCTTGTTCCAAATTTATTAAAGAAATAACATCATATAATGTGGCTTGAAAAGAAATTATTTTGATTGGTTGTGACGACGAACATGGCTTAAAATTGTATGGTAGAGACTTCCTTTAAAAGAGAGTGTTAGCAGCAGCTTCTGAGACAGCGGGATTTATTGGACCGGCTGCTGACAGGAATGACTTACAGAAGTAGAGAAGGTGAGAACAATACGTGCTGGGGGACTGATTTTGGATAACGGGGGAAGGAAAAGGAGAAATATAGATTTGGAGTGAGGTTTAACTGATTATTTCTTAATCTATAGTGGTGATATGAGCTGATGGTGGATATTAATTGTGTTTATACTTAAGAATTGCGACTTGAGACCACTATGTTGGGTATATGTATGCATGGTGGGGCAGAGGTAGCTCCCTGATTAGGACAATAATCCATTAATCATGCCTATTGTCAGCAGATTGTCATGACAGGATGACATTGGTGTAAATATATTTTTATGCACAATGCAGCACTTTTGATTGTGAAAGAGAGGACTACAGAATATGGAATAAGGAAGATCGTGAGGACTGAGCAAAAAATGTTGATGTGTTCAGGCCCGGCTCCAGGAATTTTTATTTGGGTGGGCTAAGGGTGCATTTGGGTGGGCCACTGCGGGCTCGATTTGTCGCATATATGTCTGGGCAGGCCTGCGTCAGGGCCCTCCTTTATCTCTTCTGAGTCTTACAAGGCCCAGTAAAACACACTCTTTTCCAAGTCTCTTTTTAAATATTATCACTCTCAAAAAGTGTTTTTTCCATGTAATGTTCCTTTGATGGGAAGAGAAGCTTTCTGAGGTGGGAGTATCAGGCAAGTGACACTTCTCGGGCTCCCTCTGTGAGAGCCTTCAGGGAGGATCCCTCTTCATTACTACCTCCACCTGACCCCGGACTCTGCAACACACTCCGTTACAGGCTTGATTATCCACTACTCCTCTCCAGTGCACCTTATCTCACAGCTGATCTTGGGCCACAGCCCCATATCAGGCACCGTCGGGCTTCACTTTCATTTAGTAAAATCATCTTTAAACTTAAAACATTGAATATAGCAGTAAATATAATTAGCATACACTTTTAAAGTATGTTCCACAGTAGCCCTTATGACCCGACGGCTAATTAAATAAACAAAAACAGAAAGGCCATGACAGTTCCGGCTTTAGCACTGATGAGAAAGTCTTTTTTGGCGCCACACCAATAACCTCTTTCTCCGTAAATACCTTTACTACCTCCCTCCCCCAGCGCCCCTTATCTCTCCCTAGCTCCCCCCTCCACCTCATGACCTCTTCTTCGGATTCCTTCACTGCCACCCTCCACCAGTGCCCTCATCCCTCCATGGCCCCCTTCTTGACCTCCCCATTGGATTCCCTCACTACTACCCTCCAACAGTGCCCCTCATCGCTCCATAGCCCCCCTATTGACCTCCTCCTTGGAGTCCCTCACTGCCACCCTCCACCAGTGCCCCTCATCTCTCTGTAGCCCCTCCCACCATGACCTCCTCCTCAGACTCCCTCACTACCACCTCTACCAGTGCCCCTTATCTCTCCCTAGCACCCCCTCCACCCCATGACCTCCTCCTCGGATTCCCTCACTGTCACCCTCCAACAGTGCTACTCATTGCTCCATAGCCCCTCCCACTACCTCCTCCTTGGATTCCCTCACTGTCAACCTCCGCCAATGCCCCTCATCTTTACGTAGCCCCTCTCTTAAATGCATTTCATTTGTTGTGTATCACTACTCATATCAGTCTAGTGTGTGTCAGTACTTTGCATCACGCACACATTATACAGAGACAATGAATCATACAAGTATGTAAATCAATCTACAGGGAATGTCACATAAGCCATTGAGGATTACAAGGTGTATGAATCACATGTCATCCATACTGGTAGGCAGTATATTTTAAGAGGGTTTGGTCTGTGGAAACACAACCTTAGGATTTAAAGAGTATTCCACGAGGGTCAGCTTTACTGATAAAAATGTATATCTGCCCAAAAATACTCATATTAGAAACATTAGAATAATGAAAGATAAAGGAAGTTCTAACTATATCACAAAACAAAAAAAGTGAAGTTCTAACTATACCATTCATTTTTCTATGCAGCTCTTTGGTGACAGTTCATTGGTCACTGTCCTATGTTCGGACTGTAACTTCTGAACTGCAAGTAACACAAGGATCTCGTGACAAATGCAGATACCCACTGAGCTTCCACATAAAAAACAGTTCATCTGCATTTAAAAACTACTAACAGACAAATGATTGCTCTCCAGCAGGATCATTAATCACCAGTATTACTTGGGCATTTTGTATTGTCTTAATTTTGTCCTGCATCAGCCATGATAATGATAAAAACTGTTCAAATGAAGCACACAAGAAGTATGTGTCCTGCTGGGCCTGTGCAGATTTAAAAAAGAAAAACAAATAGTAACACATCCTCTTATCTACTACTCCATTAGTCAAACTTTGTGTTACAGCCTGATGTGATAAGCAGCTGCAGGGGTCAGGAAAGGTGAATAGGAATAAACAAACTTATTTTCTCCTGCACTGTATCGAAAAAGAAATATCCACACAGCAGAACAGGAGGCAAAAGTGACCGTTGTCGCCTTTCGCCAGTGGAGATGAAGGGGTGAAAAAATTAACAAAGCCTCGTTAACATGTAAATGGTCTTTTAAGACCTGTGAAGTACTCGGGCTGCGATAATCTCTAAAACTGTCTGTGTGTGTGTGTATTCGCCCAGGAAGCGGTCTCAGCCCGGGCGCACACGCACACAGACAACCCTTTGAGCCAAATGCCTTTGCACGCCTGCCTTCAAGCCCTCAATGCGAGGGCCAAGGCTCCTGTTTGGGTGGGCCAGGCTCATGTTTGGGTGGGCTTGGCCCACCCGGCCCACCCGCTAGAACCGGGCCTGGTTCCAAGGTATGGCGTATCTATAAATATAAAATAAAATAAATAACAGTTGGAGGGGGAGTTTAAATATAGACAGTGTTAATTGTAGGGGTAGCACCCTGATTGAGAAATAAGCATTATCTATGCTTTTTGTCAGTTGATCGGCACTAGAGTATAATATGGGTATAAATATATTTTTATACAGAACACAGTATTTGTGAATGAGATAGTGTGAGAATCAGGATGTCGATTACGGATTGATCATGAAGAATGTATAGGAGATTGGTTACATGAAATAAAGGTATGTTGTTTTTCTAAAAAAACAGCAGCAGTTGAAGGGATACATTTTACAATCAAAGTGGTAATTGCAGATGTTGTTTGAACTTTCGCAGGGGTTATTCATGGTAGCGCTTAAATAATATGCACGTTTGACTTGTGATATGAATAAAGGTCCAACAAGAATTGAACAAGGTACTTTTTGCAAAGATTATTTAAGGGTAATAGAAAGGTGCATAAATAGGCTTTAAATTAAACAAAATACAAAGTAGGCCACTGGGTAGATTTAGCACGTTTTGGGAGAATTTCTGACTCTTCCTTTATGAGCAGTGAACAATAGTTACTAAGGGCTTATAATAATGAAAGTAAGAGAACAGGGATGTCTCTGGTATTTAGGAGAGAAATGATGAGGCAATTGAGGTTTTTCCTAGGTAAATAGCCTGGGTATTTGAACGTCATCATCATGTCGAATGTGCAAGAATATAAAAATGAGGTTGACAATGTCAATGAATACAAAGAGAGTCTTTTGATCATTTTAAAGATTTACCAATGAAGTGTATTATTAATGACAATTGGACTAATTGAAATCCTGTCCTGGGTGTATGTTTGTTAGAATGGAGATAGGCAGGCATCTAAACGTTTATGTTGTGTTGTGAGTTTGAATTGATTTTTGTGAGTAGTGCTTTTGCATCAGTATAACGTATAACATAATAATGAATCACATTGTATGGAATTGATTGGTGTATATATTTTCTTTCAGCCCTGATGAAGTCAGTGTTAGGACGAAATGCGTAGGCTGAAAAGATTTGATAAAATTGTCTGAAAAGATTTGATGAAATTGAATGAATTACATTATATGATATTTCTATCTTTAATACATTTGGAACAAAAATTCTTTGGAACTGAAATAATGGCCTGTGGATTGGACTTCCTTTGAGAAATTCAATAATTGATTGATAACATTGAAAGAAGGGGATACACTCCTTTCCTATTGGTATTGTTTCATTGAGGATTGTGGCCTGTGAGCGGTGGGTCACAGGGAGTTGAGCGTTGCTATTTGAATTGAGAACAATATTATCCAAGAACAGCGACTTGTGCGCACAGATGTCAAGCCCTCGCCGCCCTGGGTTCTGTGAACATTTGCATGATAAGGCTGTGTTCCATACAGCGGCGACTCCTCCATAATGGTGCCCCACTGCAGATGAAAAATTAAACGATCATAAAACAATTTTATTATTGTTTTATTTTTCACTTAGAGTATATGATGCAGAGTCTAGGGTGGGGCTGGCCGGGCTGTCATAAATGGACAGACAACAGCCCTGTAATGTTGTATAGCGTTTTAGGACCCTAGTGTAATTTTCCCGATTCATGCCCTTATATAGGTATAATTCACATTACCCTAATATTGGCATCTTGGAAAACTCGGCTTCAGCAGTCAGGGACATCCCCTTTCTTGAATATTGATTTATCCTAGAAATCATGGCGTTTTCAAAGAACTACCGTTCGTTGGTGACGTTATTATGTCCAACCTTACGTCAAACCAGGCACCTTCGAGGTATAAATATGCCCACACGTGCCCTAGAAAACACACGGTGGTTTGGAGCAGTTCGACTATCTACTTGCCCGACGCATCTCGCTACAGCAAGTGCCGAAGGAAGCCGACCCTCCAGCTGACGCACTGACAGAGAGGCTGTCTTTCTCTCGCTGAGAATCTAGCTCCAGTTTTTCCAAGCTCTCCTTGTGGGGTGTTGAGAAATCGAGTCCCGAGACAGAGATACCAGACCTCCTTCATTCTAAACCAAGGTACGGAGCTGATTAGACCCTAAGAGAAATCTTGGATAGATTATTGGTAAAGAAACAAAAACTTAGGCTACACCATTACTTCTTCCCTCAAACTAGACTTAGGTTAGGTACATCGGGGTAGGCGTATTTTAGAAGCACCAGTTGAGTACTTTTAGTCTTTGCTATTTATGTATGTATTTTATGGCTTAGAAACCATACCATGCTTTTACAGTATTATTTTATAATACTCTTCTTGCTGTACGCATTATACTTTACAGCCAATATTACGATTGTAGCGGTTCATATCTTCTGCATGAGAAAGAAGACTGTTCAATAAATACTTTTATTGAAACGCCCATCTCTCTATTTCTCTGCACCTCTGATGAAACAAAGCATGCACGATTGACTGAGTGAAATATCTATCTATTGTTTCCAAGACTCTGAAGTCAGTTTTATTCTTGGGGAAACAAAGTTGTCATGTTTATGTGGTTGGCAGAAACTAATCCCTTCTTGTTTATTCGAGGAAGTTTCTAGTGACCTCTGAGTAAGCTGGCACTCACAATTAAGTCTAATATATTCGATAGAGACCTAGTCGACTTAAGTCCAACATCAAATCTATAGGATATATTATTCCAATGCGCAGAGCCTATTGGGAATATAGGAACTACACTACATGGCGCCCAACGTTTGGTAAGGCACTAATTTAACGCTAGATACTAGAGTAACTCAGTCGTGCTTTTCACAGAGACCCCTTTTTCCCGTAAAATACTCCAATAGACATCTGGAGTGGGTAAAAGGATAAAATATCCACCATAATTGAGTAGGCCGAAAATCCTATGTATTAGCTTTTGGTTTGATTCAACGTTGATGGATACAGTATTCCAAAATATTGTGCACCTAATCTTTGTTTCCTTGAAACTAGCTCTGCAAATTTTCAGTCAACAAAATGACTGAAAACGAGACCGGTGGAGCTGCAACTGCAGCCAGACCGGGTTTAGACGTTACAGGTTTACAACAAAATGACCCGGATGCTATAATGATCCCGGAAAACTTAAGGAAAACCATCACTATTAAGCTAATAACAAATGGCCTATCATCAAGAGGTGGTAGGGTAATTTTTGTCATAGAGGCACATGAATATCGACAGACAGAGGTATTCTATTCGTGGACTGTCTTCCCTGAAGCAAATCCAGTAACACACGTGTTCCACTTCTACAAAGTAGAGAAACCTCCAACGGAATACCTTCCTTTAGAGGACATTGAAATTCCACTAACTTACCAAGAGCATCAGCTCTGGTTTAAAGGCGTCCTACAACATCAAAATCACATTACCAGGCTCGGTCCACTAGGGAGACCAGGAGCAAAATGGCCGGTACTAGCCAGCTATACACCACATCCTGACATTGAAGAAATGTTAATTGAAGAACTATTAGTTCAACTAAAACAATTAATCAAAATACATAGACAATTGGTTCAATATGTCATGCGGACTCTAACAGTCCAACCTGCTATCAGGATTCCACAGCAAACCCCTCATCAGGGGAACACAAATAAAATAAATTACACCACAGACCATACAATCAGTCATTGGTAAATTGCCCGCAAAACGGGAACAAATTAGATTCTGGTTAGCTCAAAAAATTACTCAAATCGAGGCAGTATTTTCTGACAGTATACCTCATGAGAAACACAGAATTTTAATCAATGGGGATAGCATCTGGAGGACTGCAGCACTTGGGATACTTTCTTTGCTGCAATCTACACAAAAACTCATGGTGTTCCGCCTATGGCGGTAATACCAGACGTCCTGAAACAGATTCAAAATGAATACAGGCCACATCCTGCTTTAAATCTAGGTATGAAATTACTTAAAGATTTCAAAAAGGTCTCAGCTATAATATTAGCTAATATTAAAGGTGAAGCAGCATCCATGGCGATCCGCCAAAAATTAAAAGAACTTGATGTAACTGAGCAACCATATGAACTAGCAAGAATAATTAAAAAAAATCCTATGGAGAACTAGGAAGTGATAGTTTGGGTGGGAAACCAGTAAAGCCCCAACTAACAAAAAATCCTGAAAATGTTTTTATGAAAAACACTCTCACTACTCCTAAAAAGAAGTGGGAAAATACTAGACAGACACCTCGTAAAGAAAAGCGTTCTAAATCCAGAGGTAGATCTCCTCAAAGGGAACCCTCTGAAAAGAGGTATAACCTCAGGAATAGGGATAATTTGAGAAAACCTGATATATATCAAGATTCTGATACACGTTCCCTTCGTACCTTTCAGAAATCCTCACAGAAATTGAAAGAAGAGGACGGTCAGAACATAAGGAAGAATGCGTGAAGTCCAAAAACGATCAACACATTCCAAAAAATAAGAAAACCCAATTCACCAAAAAGAAGGTAGCAGGTCTAAAAATCAGACATGCCGAGGATCTTGAGGACACAACTCAAGAACGGGGAATGGGCCCAGACAATGCTGGACAGCGCAGCAGAAGTCACCATAGCTTGCAAGATCCTGAAGGATCATCTGGAGACAGTGGACTTGAATGAGTATATTCAAGTTAAAACTGCGATACCAGGGTTAGTGTACCCCATAAGTTATATGAAGTAACACTCCGGATGGAGGGGGACATAACTAGAAAAATAAGAGCACTCTTTTGGGAGAAGCTCTCTAAGGGTTATGACATTCTTCTAGCTGAAAAAGACTGGCCACCAAAATTTGTCAGGGAGTGCCCACATGGCGAAGAGATCATTATGCCAGCCTTCTCCAATCATATTCCAATTCATAAAAAATTTACTTATGCCAGAAAATGGGCTGTAGCCCAGACTCCTGCATTATATAAAAATCATGTAGGATGGGATGAGGATTCTCTTCGCCATAAAATCCAGTTAATAAATCAACCAACTGCTCAGAGGCAGTATCCAGTTAAGCAAGAAGCTAAAAAACAGATCAGAGAGATCTTAGATCAACTTGAAAACCATGGGGTGATTGAAACATGCACCTCGTCCATGAACAATGCTTTGTTTTCTGTTTCCAAACCGGACAATACATTTCGTCTTGTTTTGGACTACAGACATTTAAACTCTTGTTGCAAAATATTTGCAGTATAAAATGCCCACAGTGCAGCACTGATAAATAACATCATGTGCAAAAAGTATAAAACTACATTAGAGATTTTAATCGGTTTCTTCTGTCAAAATATCGCACCTGAAAACAGGAACTTGACCCCTTTCTCAATTATGGGGACACAGGGTCACTTCTGTCGTCTCCCCCAGGGATTCAAGAATAGTCAAGGGTTATATTCAGCCAGAATAACAGAGTTACTACAAACGTATGATGATGAGGCATTATCTTATGTCGATGACATCTATCTATCTTACAGGCGATGACTTGGACAGGCACTTGAACAGGGTGAACACCATAATACTTGGTTTCGCATCTGAAGGGTACAAATTCAACTTTAAAAAACAAGAATTGCCCGTCTCAATGACCTATTCTTAGGATACGAACTTTCAAGTGAAGGCAATAGTCTGGCAGCAAACTTTTTATAGAAATGTGCGCTGCTCCACCCTCCAAAAACGCTGAAAAACTTACAGTCAATTCTAGGTTTCCTGAATTTCGGAAGAACTTACATTCTAAACTACGCAGAAAGGGTTAAACCTCTCTACGAATTAATCAAACCTGATTTCAAAAGTACTAATTGGACTCAAAAACACACAGACATTTTGTGTTCAGTGCAAACAGACATGTTAGCAACAACACATTTAAAGACACGCGTAAGCGTACGCAACCTTGTAATCCGAATCATCCCACCAAGATGCGGATTCACGTACTTAACCTTTAATGAAGGTGAAAAAGTACCAATTGCTTATAATTCACACTTGTACACACAAACTGAAATGAAATTCACTTCAACAGAAAAAAATTCTGACAGCGGTTCAAACTGCTGTAGCAAAAGAGAGAGCTCTCGCACAGGGAAAACGAATAAAAGTTGTTACTCCTATACCTGCCTTAGAGGCAGTGACAAAAGCAAGCATTCCGAATGCAAAGGCTTTACATCCGAGATGGATACAATAGGTTAACTCTCTTGCTGCAACAGACGTTGAATACGTCTTTGACCCCCTACTTGAAAACTCAAGAATTCTTACAATATGAACAAGAATGTCCTCTGCCGACTGAAATTCTCCCTCTAGAACAGTATAAATGTATAATTTATACAGACGGATCAGCACAGCTCACAATTGGGGGTAAACAAGCTTATAGTGCTGCTTGTGCGATTGTTAAAGGTCACTGGCGCGATGGTAAATTCAGACCTATGGTAACAAAAACTCAATCTCTAAGAGACTGTACAACTCAGCGAGATGAACTACAGGCATTCAAGATAGCACTGGAAAATACCGATCGCAAATTCCCCACACTCATAGTGTGCGATTGGTATTACTGTGTCCGATCTTACAATGAATACTTGCGGAACTGAATTCAAAACAGCTTCAAAGATGCAAAAGGTGGCACAATTAAGCATGTTGCTTTGGGAACAAGTAGTTCAATTACAGAAAGAACTGCAAAAGACTCACATGATCCATACATTGAGTCATCAGCGTGATGGCGTTCACGTTGAAGGGAATTCATTGGCTGATGAAGCCGCAAAGGCAGCTGTGCAAACGGCTTCCGTAGCTGCAATCACTCTTTCAAAAACAAAAATAGACAGCGAAATAATGCAGGCTGTCACCGCTTCTAACAAAGACAGCGGTAAAACATAACCAAAAGGCTTTCCACTCAAGTACTCATATTTAACTGATACAAATAATGTTACTTTTGCTCGAATCCCTGGAGTGGGGGATAGCGTAATTCCAAACAGGAGGCGGAGAGGAGCTTTGATACAAGAAGCACATATGGGAGAGGGTCTGTTACATTAAGGGATCTCTAAATCTATACAAGAATTAAAAGAGACATATTGGTGGCCAGGAATGAATGCCCACATTCACGAATTTGCAATTAATTGCCCTGACTGCAACAGACATCACAGCAGAGAAAGCCACCAGATACCTCACTACAGTGTAGCCAGCCCAGTACAGATACCATTGTTAGACAACATTAGACTATCTACAAGCAGACGTCGACATGGACAAATGCGGTCCCACAACTATTAGGACAGATTCATTTGGATGTGGCCTCAGCGCTCGGCTGACGCCCGAACTGTTATAAAAGATTTGGGAGTCTTTATCGGCACATACACAATCGGTACGCTACATTCTGATCAGGGTCCTGCGTTTAGTTCTCGAGCTTACAAGGAAGCCATGGCCAGTCTGGGCGTTGCATTGCGGTACTCAAGTCCATTTTCGGTTGTGGAAAGAAAAAACTGTGACATAAAGCAATCTATTACACCTAGGGTACTAGGCTCAGGTGACGGGTGGGCCAAACATCTAATAAGTGTCCAACGTAGTCTTAACAATCTGCCAAGAAATTCTCTGGGTGGAATCACTCCACATGAAATCCTTTTTGGTACTAGAATGATTGTCGTAGACCTCGATCGTCATACTTCAGTGGGTGGTAGAACAAAAACCCTTTGATATCAAAGACCGTTTGGCTGTTTTGCAGGACTTAAATGAAACAAGAAGACGTCTAAGCAACACATTACAGAGGCCAACGACCACTGAAGAAAAACCACCTGTCCCAGCAAGGCCTGTCTGGATTCCACAGATTGGGGATCCAGTCAGAGAAAAGATCGCTGATAAGAAGGAATTTGGGCCTTCATATAGAAAACCAGTACTTGTGCTAGCAATCCACGGATTAAGAACAGGGTTACTGCCGCCCCTTGCTAGAAGAAAGGAGAACAGGTTTGTATCAATTGACCTGGTAAAACCACACCATGTGGCCGATAATAAGTAGTAGGCCCAGTGGACTCCAAATATGTAGCAGACGACCAAATCTGGCCACTATCCAAGAGGTTCAAACTGAGAGACTCATCACCTTTGAAGAATATGCAGTAAGAAAAGAAGGACTATGCAACAAAGCAATGGAACTTGTGCCTCTTGAAACCCAAATAACAGTTCGTCAAGAAACTCCTGTTTACAATGATGTATCCTAGGACTATACTAATATGGCAAGAGATCCAGTAGGTCCAGCGATTTCAAGTAATGCGGATGCAATACCAACAATGACAGAACTGCCTCTGGCTATTTCATCAACTTTGATACATTTTCTGAGGATCCCAGTGAGCCAGAAACAATGCCAGCAAACAAAACGTTTAAAGACAAAATAACAGCACTTTTTCAGCAACTAGAAAATACTTATCTGGTTTCACAATGGGTAGAATTTTGGATTGTGTTCGGTGTACTTTTTCTGCTACTTTGGCTCATTCTTGTTTTAAGTTTGGGAAAGCTGATAGAGGGAAAATATAGTAAAATGGACACAACAAGCAAGAATATCAACTTGCTCCTGAAACCACACAAATCATCACATCGTGAACAAAGGGACCTGTCATCAGTGAACATTACAGCCGTTCGTTCCTATACCTGGTGGTATAGCATGGGACAGAACTGATTATGACATTTATGGTCCGGCTGAGCTGCTGAAGATTCCACATCAATTCAAGGTTTCCCTGAGTGACTTTGTTTCACCCAGCACATTTTCTGATGATTGGGACTTTGAGACAGTTAATAACATGATGTCAGATTTAGAAATTTCTGCAAAATTTACAAAACATGAATTCTTAGAAGGTTCATCAGATTATGCACAAATGTATTGTTATAATCATGTTGTTCTCCATTACTTGCACAAATCTGCAAGCCGTAGAAATGTTTATAGTTTCAATCAAAGGGAACATTGTCCAACGCCACCAAAAGGTAGCTCAAAAGAATTCTATAACAAATTTCCATACTTCTCAGGTTTTAAGACCGCAAATCTGGAAACATTTTACTTTAAAAATGCTAAGAAGACAGGAATGAAAAGTATGTTGACAAATACAAAGCAAATTTACTCTGCAGCCTTTTATGCCCAGATGTCCTCATTAGGGTTCGACTTTTGGAGAGACAACATAGAAACGAAAACTGTCTGGGGTTCAAAAAGACTGGACAAGTGCAGGGAATAGAAGCCTTATTCCGAGCCTGCATTATTCCTAAGCAAATAATGTTTTTGAATGACACTGTTCAACAAACTTCATGTCTTGGCCTAGCCAAGATAAAAGATCTAAACAAACCGTCCATACCTGTACATACAGCAGATAGTAAAAACACTTCAGAGGGAGGGGTTGACGTAAAATCTATTTTATTTAAAAACAGAACTGATCCTGATTGGAAAAAATGTTTTTTCTGACATACAGACACGAATAACTGTCAAGATAGATTCCTGAACAAAACACAAGGGTTTACAGTAACTAGGCCAGATCCGAGATATGTCCAGAGACAACATCCAGGGATAGTAACAACTTAAAGTGTAGGAAAACTATGCCTCGAATGGCTACAACAATCTACACTTACAGAGGTTAAACAACACTTAACTTTACTTAAAGATGGCATTAATTTAAGGGGCTTTTTACTAGGGCCTCATAAACCACGTCATAAACGTTTCATATACGCCGGTATTTATACTGCTTATAATGAAGCATGGAAAGTCACGCAAATGAAAACTGCAGAACGAATACGAGAAATTGATCGTATTCATTTAGAGAAAGCACTCTCTGTAGTTGATAATGTGTTAACAACTCTGTCATCCAGAATTTATTCTTTGGACAGCATTGTATCCTCTGCCATAGACATAATGGAACAGGACTTGCTCATGTTACAACATGGACAGTCTCAATTGCGTTCTATAATGCTGCTAGGCTGGACATTACAAATTCTTCGTTCTGGCTATGAGCCTTGGCGTCTAATCAACACCACGTCATTGTTTACTGGATTTAACCTTACAGATAAACAAATCTCTTTGGAACAAAGGGGATTAGACTATACGGTGCTGAGCATAGCAAGACTGGAAAGATTACCATTAACTGTTTCTGAGAAACCAGCCATAGAATGGATAATACATGGCACCATTATGCTGCCAGTGACGATTATCCAGTTTCAGTATTGCTTGAAACACATACCAGCAGGCCTGTATGAAAGGTTGGGTAAAGAATACATAAAGTCAACCTGGGATTTACCATACACACACAAATGTTGGAGTGGGGGAAAAGAAGTATTTCTTAGTTTCACACAATGTAACAGCGCACTAAGCGGTACACTTTTATGTCAGGGTATTAATTTACATGGAGCCTGTGATGGTTCATCGACAAACTTATCCTGCCACCTGAAAGGTTCTCCGGCAGCAGTGATAGATCCAATTTTTAGGCAGCTTTCCAATGGGAGCTACATAATGTTGAATGATCACAGCTGTTGTGAAATTATGCCAGAAATTGCCTATCTCGTAAGTGTGGCAGCTAGGGTTACTTGTTGTATGCAAGTATCGTTTCCTAAAAGCAAGACAGACGGGGAGTCGGCGTTATGGCCTTCACTGAAAATCTCTTCTATTTGAATTGATACTTTAAGCAGAATGAAAGCCATTCTTTTACAAAAACTGTGCCACTGACCTCGTCTAAAGAGACGTATGATCTACAAGTTGCAAGGTCCTCTGCGGAGATACATGCCTTATTATCAACAAACTGCCCCATACATTTCGCAGAAATGTTAGGTCATATCTTAAACATGTCTTATACCACTGGTATTGTACATGTATTTAAGACAATTTTTTCGGGCCTGTTATCACCCTTTGAAGCAGTCCTGAGCATATTTCCAAACTTCGTGCACCCGGTGTTTGGCGGACTGCCTCTCGTTTTGGGACTCGCAGCAGGGATTTTATTTTTGCTACTTCTGCTTCGATATGGCAAGCCAATCCACCAACGATGCCCAGATTACCATCGAGAACACACTCCTGGCAATGAAGTGTCATGAGCGCATAATCCAAATTTTGGGCTTGGCTGGTTTAAGAGATCTGAATACCACATGGTTTCTTTCATTCAGACCAATCTGGCAAGATTGCATCTTACCTGTTCTACGATGCCTGTTATGTGGAGAAGAATGCGTGCTAGACATCTGTCTAACACTTCCATCAGTGCGGCCAACGGATGTTGACGCTTTGCTTTGTTCAGTAACGGCTCAAGCATTGTGTTGTCCCCAATGGTTACCTATCCTGATGACGGCATTCATGGAGGTCTCACCGACACAACCAGCTGACGGTGAGATTCGTGGACCGACAGGCACACAGGCACCATCTACTGCGAACATTGCTAATGCGACTGATGCTGATGGCGATGCTTCTCATCTGTGTACAATTGATCTGCTTAATGAGGGAGTCCAACTTTCACCTACAGTAGTAGGCGAATTCTTTTCAAACTTAGAAAATTTGATGTTTTCTCCTAACAGCGACAGAGACTTTTGAAGTTAGCACACAGCGTTCTAATTAACTCTGAATTCGACCTTCACTTTTAAAAAGAAAGCTTCTAACTTTAGAACTCTATTTTTCTTCAATTTAACTTTTTCCAAATTGAATTTTTTTTATTTTTTTGTTTGGCACAAAGTAGTCTGCTTAAAATAGAACTATTCTTAGAGAACAAGAATTCTTTGAACACTTCCAAGAGACAATATCAACCAAAACAGTTTAAATATTCTGTCATGGAATGGTCTCGACCTTTCTTCTGTATTTCAGAGCTATTTCATTTATGTGTGTATTTTATGGCTTAGAAACCATACCATGCTTTTACAGTATTATTTTATAATACTCTTCTTGCTGTACGCATTATACTTTACAGCCAGTATTACGATTGTAGCAGTTCATTTCTTCTGCATGAGAAAGAAGACTGTTCAATAAATACTTTTATTGAAAACGCCCGTCTCTCTATTTCTCTGCACCTCTGATGAAACGAAGCATGCACGATTGACTGAGTGAAATATCTATCTATTGTTTCCACGACTCTGAAGATCAGTTTTATTCTTGGGGAAACAAAGTTGTCATGTTTATGCGGTTGTCAGAAACTAATCCCCTCTTGTTTATTCGAGAAAGTTTCTAGTGACCACTGAGCTAGCTGGCACTCACAATTAAGTCTAATATATTTGATAGAGACCTAGTCGACTTAAGTCCTACGTCAAATCTATAGGATATATTATTCCAATGCGCAGAGCCTATTGGGAATATAGCAACTAGGCTACAGTAAGTGCACATGTCGGTTTGGACGGCAGTCTGTCAGGAAGGCCAAACCAACAAGCACACTTACATTTCTCCAACCCAGCTGCATTGTACAACCATATGGAGAAAAGGCACAGGCTCTCTGTCCCTGAGTGAGCACCTAACCAGGCCACACAGACCAATCCTGGCACTGCTCTCATAGCATGAGAGCTGCCTCGGGATTAGGTGGGGAAACTGGGAACCTGTGCTGGCCTCTGGATGTCTTACAGGAAGAGAGGAGCACCAAAGTGGCCGGCAGTGGAAGGGGCAGGTAAGTTCTTTTTTTTATTATTACTATTTTTTGCCCCCGAAACACAACTTTATTTTGTCAGTAGCTGCCCCTAGCTCCATATATACTAAGAAGGGCACAATGCTGCGCTCAGGGGTGTTCAGTAATGCACAAGTCCGAAATCATGAATATGAAGAACTATATCAGAACTGACTAAGGCATATTTAATAATAAATGGTCAAGCTCATGCATATTTATGAGTATGTTTGACATATGCACGACAGGCGTTGATTCACACTTTCGCTCACTCAGTTATTCACTTGCTGATGGTTTGAATTGCTTCTCTGTTCTCTCTCCTACAGGATAAGGCTGGGAGAGGTAGCCAGTATCGAAAGTTATTTGGCTCTATTGACTATCACAATATAAATGTCATGCAAGGCTTCCTTGCAGCAAATGACTCCATTTACAAAGACAACTTTGTCAACCACTGTCAACCATTGACAAAGACCCGAAGATTTGCACCTGCTTTTGGAATTCTGTCAGAAGCTGAAGGCAAACAAAAACTCTATTTACTTTTGGATGATCTTGAAAACCTGTCTCAAAACAGACAGGCTGAAAAGGTGCAGCAACTATGATTGAACTGTATTTTATGTAGACACTTAAATATCCATTCTGCTTTGGTTATTGGAGCACAAGTGGGGACAACATTGAAGTCATCCTAATACAGTCTGATCATGCCAAGGAAGCACATAATAGGACAAGATGTTGTGTTAGATTTTTACTGATGGAAGCTGTTTCCAATATGCCTTGCTTATACTCTGGCCATGCACAAGTCTGAAGGACTCAGCCTAGATGAAGCTATAGTGCACATCGAAGAATACATTTTCAAGGAAGGAATGACATATGTTGCATTGCCCAGAATACAAACACTCTGAGGTTTGCATTTGCTATACTTTGATGAAAACATAGGGCTTATTTAGCCTTTAGCAGGCTGTATCCATCCCACCAGTTCAGCGGAGGGATGTACTCTGCTGATCAGGTGGACTACAGCCTACCATGTGTATGTGGTGATCACTTTGACTACCAAGGTGCAACTGCCACATCAGCTACTCTGAAACCACCAAAGCTTTGCTCCATATTCAATGTACCCATACAGCAAAGTTTTTTTTTAATCAATAACAAACTCCCAATGTAGGAGTTAGTTTTTTGAAAAAATAAAAAAATAAAAGGTGAAACATGCTAGCAATTTGTTTACAGCGCATATGGGTTATGAGTCATATTTCCTGTTCATGACCACCAGACTTTCCTAATGGTCCCAAACATGACAAAATAACATCAAACCATCTGACTTGCAAAAGGGAAGATGTTCTGACATCAGTTTTTTTTTTTCCTTTTTTTTTGTTTTTAAATTTTTTTTATTGACATCATGAGGGAAAAAAAAGAATACGATTTAAGGTTACATACAAATAATCGAATATTAATTAATAGAAGACAGTTAGCAAGGTTAAAAATTACAAGTAAAAAGTATGGGAAAAGAAAGAAAAGAGAATGTATATTATTGGTCCCCAGATTTTTTCCATTTTCCGCATTGATTGAATTCCCTTGTCTGGGCCAGGGCGTATTCCATATCATATGTATCCTTATCCAATCTCCACCATTCTAAGACTGTCGGTGAGCATTGCTGTATCCAAACCAGTGCTTTTGTTAGTCTGGCACAAGTAATTAAAATATACATTAAATCAGTCTGACACCCGTTCCCATTATACCCGCCCACCAATACTTCTAACGCTGTAAGTATAATTGGACGTGCAAGTTTCTGAGAGAGAACTTTAATAACTCCCTCCCAGAATTCAGTAGACTCTGGGCATGTTAAGAACATATGCTTCATGTCTGCGGCCCTTTGGTCGCATTTTGGACATTTAGTGCGAACGTTATTACTATTATTAGATGACCACTTCGATATTCTTTCTGGTGTGTAATATAGCTGACATATAGTTTTATATTGTTGTAACCTAAGACTAGAAGAATGACAAGAACGGCTTATGCTGTTAAGGGCTGTAAAAATGGTGGTTGTCCGAACATCAGTATCCAATTTCCTACTCCACTTCTCTGCTAATTTCAAGCAGTCAACGTTCCTAAAGCCACTAAGATTTTTATACCCCATACTGATCAATGATTTATCTTTTTCTGCGTATACACAATTTCAAATATCAGAATCAGAGATAGTCATAAGATTTAGCATACGTATAAGATAGTCACGAATCTGATAGTACTTAAATCGAGCCCCTTCAGTGAGATTATGACAATCCTTTAGTTTTTGAAATGTTATAAAGCCATTATGATCATACAGATCTCCTAGAGTTTTAATGCCCGAGCTAGATAGGTATTTACCGGCTTGGTCATGAAAAATTTCCGGGAAGCCAGGGTTACCCCACAGGGGTGCTCTACAATGGTACAGAGAAGTCTTACATTTAGTAAGAAATGCACGCCAGATAATTACAGTATCCCGCGCCGTCTTAAATTGTACCCTCTTAAAGTAATTTGGGTCGTTAAGTCTATAAAAAAACATATTGGAATCTTCCCCCAGCATAAATGTATGAAAGAAAAACCTATTGATGGGATTTAACAGATGCGGAAGGGACTCAGAAAAGTCGACCAAAAGTATAGCTTAAAATCTGGGAAATCAAGACCATCCTGATTAAATGGAAGTTTTAATAAAGCAATAGCTCGGCGAGCTTTTTTATATCCCCAAATAATTACTAACTACTAAGAATCCCGTCTAAACGCTTAAAATAAAGATTATCCACCCGTAAAGGGATAGAGCGAAATAAATAGAGATATTTAGGCAAGATCTTCATTTTAACTAAGTTTATTCGACCGATAATACTTAAAGGCACCTTGTGCCATTCTATAAGTGAGGTAGCAGTTTCTTTAAGTAATATCTCATAATTTAAAGAAGGTATTTCATTTATTTTAGCAGAAATGTTAACCCCTAAATAGGTGGCAGCCTCCCATACTCCCTGAATAGGGGTCAGAGATTTATAGTTCATTATGATTTGGGTCTTATTGGTGTTAAGCCTATATCCAGAGACAGCTCCAAATCTTTTTGCTTCCAATATAATACCCTTCATAGCTTCAGATACATCTGTAGAATATATTGCGCTGTTGTCTGCATAGGCAGTTATTTTTAGTGAGTTTGAGCCAAATACAAAAGGGGCTATCTGAGATTGATTCTGTAAAGCTGATATGAAAGGTTCCATTATTAAAGCGAATAGCAAGGGTGAAAGGGGGCACCCTTGTCTAGTGCCTCGTTGTATTGGAAAAGTAGAAGAGCACTTCCCTAAGTAGCTAGTTTTAGCAGTCGGATTATCATATAATGCCTGGATCCAGTTCAGAAATTGGCCTTTGATACCAAATGCCGACAGTGTAGCCCAGAGAAAGTCCCACCCCACTCGGTCGAAGGCCTTCTCAGTATCTAATAATATCATATTGAGCGGGGTTGACTCAACCTGAGCTACATCAAACGCCGTTACAGCCATGTTGATGTGAGCTGTAGTGTCCCTCTTTGGGATAAACCCATGTTGCTGGGGTGATACCAAGCCAGGCATTAACGGTGCCAGCCGGGTTTCTAGAAATTTAGCAAATATTTTAGCATCATTATTTATAAGCGAGATGGGTCTATAAGACCCACATTCATCAGCTGGCTTATTTTTTTTCAAGAAAATAATAATTTGTGTGGAGTTCCAGGATTTAGGGGCTTTTTTCCCTACCCCAATGGAGCGAATAACCTGGGAAAGTAATGGAACCAGTTCTTCTGTGCATGCTTTATATAGTTCCAATGGTATCAAATCTTCCCCTATTGCTTTACCAGATGGTAAGGCATTGATGGCTAGTCTAATTTCTGCTCCTGTAATATCATCCATTAATGAGTCGGTGTATTCATCCCCCATGCTTTTGATTTTACTTATAGCAATGTATCTTTCTATCTCATCTTTAATTGTCTGATTTTCAGAAGTGTAAAGTTCTTGATATTAGGATTATTATGTATCTGATTATTAGCCCCTTTAATTTCTTTTATAGTTGTTTTGGCTCTATCCTAGGCAACCTTATATGCCAATATCTTGCCTATCTTTTCACCACTTTCATACTGTGAGAATTGGTATTTTTTTAACTTAGCAATACTTTTTTCCCTAAGAGTATTTTTAAGAGCAGATTTTAAATCTATCAACTTATGACCCAATTCTTCTACTTTTGCCGACCCCGAGAGTAGTGCATCAGCTAATTGATTCTCAAACGATGTTATATCAGCGATAATGTTCTCAATTTCACTCTTACGCTCCTTAATCTGTCTCCATATAAATTGTTGTGTCAACCCCCGTATGCTGGCTTTACAGGCATCCCATACTATTAGCGGTGAAGTCGAATCGATATTAATACTGATAAATTCTTTCAGATGATCTTTTAGTTCTCTTAGAAAATCTGGATTTAGAAATAAATATCTGGAGAACGAAAACGGCCTAGGACCTTGTTTCTCTGCTGCTACATTAAAAGATAAAAGAATGGGATTGTGACCCGAGGTAACTCTCGGGCAGATTACCATAGTACTTGATTCTAGAATCCTGTCCGATACCCAGGCCATATCTATGCGTGAGCTTAATTTATGTACGGCAGAATAGTAAGTATAACCAGCTATATTTGGGTGTAAATACCGCCAAGCATCCTTTATGGCATGGATATGGGCCAGATCTATAATAGCAGTGCGTGTCTTCCGCATTCGCTGAAACGACCCCCGTCTAGTAGTATCAATGCTATAATTCATAATACAATTAAAATGCCCCATTACTATATGTTCCCCCTCCCAGCCCAGCAACTCCATATTAACTTGATCCACAATTATTGGCTCATCTATATTTGAGCCATAAATGCCACAGAACGTATATTTTCAGCCTTCAAGTGTCAGCTGGACAATAGCCCATCTACCCGCTTTATCGACAGAAGTTTTACCAATTTCTACTTTAAATTGCGTTTGTTTTAAAATTTCTACCCCCCGTATTGAAGTATTTAAAGCACAATATTAGTCGAGCCGTCCAAGATTTCTGCCAGAGGAGGCTCCACCATCAGAAACTTCTTTAAATATTGTGGGGAGCAGCAAGTTTGGCGGTACTTGGCCATGTTTATCCCGAGTTTGGTAGCAAACATAGTGGAAGACACATCTGCCAAACTATAAATTAGACATGGGAGTAATTCTAATAGATTTGCATTACTCTTTGATTTAGAATTACTGATAATTACATGATT
Organism: Lissotriton helveticus; assembly: GCF_964261635.1. Taxonomy (NCBI): domain Eukaryota; kingdom Metazoa; phylum Chordata; class Amphibia; order Caudata; family Salamandridae; genus Lissotriton; species Lissotriton helveticus. Next base: position 275,940,809 of record NC_136068.1, read on the forward strand.
AAGATCACTCATGTAATTGAGAGTAATCTGGAGGGTGAAATTAGTAAAGAAATAAATAATTTAGCAAATCTGAGCAGCCTCTGATGCTGATGTTTGTGGTGATTTGAGTGCCAGGCCCAATGCCCTCAGCAGTGCAGGGATACCATTTTTTGGTCACCAGCAGGTTGGGTGCAGGGCCTTGCCAGAGGACAGGCCCTATGGCCTAAACCCAGATACACACAACCAAAGGCTGTATGTAGTGTTGGTTGCAAGTCCATGGAAGGGTTGGGTGCCTGACTGGAGGCAATGCACTGTGGCCTATGCCCTTGTGTGTACATTCAAAGGGAGTGCACAATGGGGGGATGGCCATCCACACTGGGTTGGGCACAGGGACTGACTAGAATCCAGGCTTGTGGTCTAATTCCAACTGCGCACAGCCAATGGCATGGAAAAATGTTTTATAAAAAAGGTAGATCTAAAGTGTAAAATAATTACAAAATTGCAGAAAAATCTCAATTAAAAGTATGAAAAACAACTCGAAAAATGACAAAGTAAAAATGCATCCACTGTCTTCTACACACAACCAGTCGTTGTCTGTAGCTGGGGTGACACAGGATGATTTGCTTATTTAACTTACTTATAAGTCCATAGTATATGGTAATAAGAGTATCCAGAGACTGTAAATTAAATGTTTCTAGTTGACAGCAGCACACATTGTGCCACCAATAAAGTGAGTTTGCAAAATATGACTGCAGGCCTACCACTCTAACCTGTCTGTGCAGTTTTAAAACTGTAAATTTGAACTGCCATATAAACCCATTTTAACTGGCCTAACCTGTCCTTTTAAATATTAATAAGCTAACCGAAAGTAGAGCATAAATACCCATAGGGCAGGCTGAGTGGCATTGCAAAGTAGGACAAGTAAATGTTTAATATTACACAAGTGCCTTACAGCGACAAGGCCCTGAAAGTCATTTTCTCTCTAGCAGGGTTAGCTGTTCCACAGAAAAGCATTGGTGTACAATATTTAAATTAATAATGTTAACCCGCTTGGGTAACAGCTACAAACATATGGGTAGATTAGGATAGCGTTTTTTCCGCATCCTCCGGGCCGGCGGAAGCCACCACCGGCCCGAAGGATACGGAAAAACCGCAGCGGACCCACCAAAGACCCACCCCCACATTAGGATGGCTGGTGGGTCCTGGTTTCCGTCCGTAGCTTTTCCGCCGCAGTTGGCTTACAACCGCGGCGGAAAAGCACTAATATGGTGACGGTGTCTCTCAGACACCATCAGCCATATTAGGATGCCCAAAATGAAATGCTTTTCCACGGCGGGTTTTCCGTCGTGGAAAAGCATACGGAGCTTCACTGCGGGGGCCCGTTGCGGGCCCCCTGGGTGAAGGGGGGGTGGGGGGTGCACATGGGGCATTTGTATGCAGTAATCGGCAGGCACCGCGCGGTGCCTGCCGCTTTCTGCATACAAATGCAATGTATGCATTTTTACCATTGCGGCGGGTGCAGCTTGAAGCTGCACCCGCCGCAATGTTAAAGATTGAGGATGTGACCGCCACCCTGGCGGTCACATCCTAATCTGCACGGAGGGACCGCCGCAGCCCCTGCGGACGGTCCCTCCTACTCTATGGTGGCGGACGGACTCAGGTCCGTCCGCCATCATAATCGGCCCTTTAATTCTTGGACTTTTTAAAGTATTTAATACAAGTCAAATCCACTTGTAAAGGTGGATTTATAACAAATATTTAGCAAAAGGTACATTTAAATAGCCAACTTTTACCTCCAGAGCCTCTTGAAGCCTATTTGCATGACCTTCCAATTGTCACCCAGGAGGTGACTAGCCCTTTTGATGAGGTATTACATTTGCCCCTAAAGCTGAGACAAAGGCCTTGGGTGTGGAGATGGGTTATGTTCCTGTGACAGTATGACCAACTTGGCTGTACCCAGGAATTGAATTGTCTTTAAAGAAGCCTACCCTGCCGTAGGCAGATGTAGCAGATGTAGCTAAAATCAGGGTCCCTCCTTTGCCCTTTGTCAGCCAGGCACCAATCCTAGAGGGAAAATGAACCGTCCCCAGAACTGGTTTTGAGTGACCACAGAAAAGTGGTTGCTCATTTCCCTGGCCACACATCTGTGGCGTTAGGGGGGAGGAGCAGGAGAAAATCAAAGGGGTAAAATGGTTTTGCTGTGTTGGATTTAGGCACAGAGAGGCATTGTGAGATTGTTTGTAGTGGAGCACACAAGAAATGCTGCAAAGGTGAGTAGGGTTATGCATGGGACCTGATAATTCTCGCCTCAGTGCCTATTCTAATCATGGGTCCCACTCTGCAACTCTGGGTGTTAGAAACGGGATCTCTGGCTGGTCAAGGCTTGCGCCAACGTCAGTCAGAGACCACCACTTCCAAGTCAGGGAAAGGGAGTCACACACCAAGGCAACCCCTGCTCACCCTCTAGGTAACGTGGCGCGAGCAGCAAGGCTAAACTTGGAGGCGGTATGAGTTAAGTATTCGCGCACGCACCCCAGCAACAACACCCAAGGCCCACCACAAAGGAAACTCCACACAAGGTTATATAAAAATAGCCTTTGTATTATAGTAAAAACACATTAGATAACACACAACTTTACAATGTGCCAACAGGCACGGGCAAGATTTACAAGGGATTATGTACAGGACAGGGCCACCTGGACCACTGTCAGGGGTATGCACTTGTTAGAAATAATACTTGTAGGTATAACACTTTAGCACATCAACATATAATGACTGTAACACAGAAATAGAAAATGTAGCATACAACCAGTAACTACTGGTAAAGGGAAAATACCTCCTACGCCACCCTAAACACTGTAGGGAAATCACGCAGGGAACTAGGACCTTATCATCAGGACCTATGGAAGGAAAACCTATCACCTAAGCAAGTCACATTTAGCAAAGGGAAGGAAACCTAAAATAATCACCTAAGCAGGTCACTTTTAGCAAAGGCAATACAACATCAATCATCCTCTAAGCAGGTCACTTTTAGCAAAGGGGAATAAACCATAAACAATTACCTAAGCAGGTCACTTTTAGCAAAGGTAATAACATAAACAATCCTCTAAGCAGTTCACTTTTAGCAAAGAGGATAAAACAACATAAAGAATCACCTAAGCAGGTCACTTTTAGCAAAGGTAATAACAAGCAATTGCACATGAAACATTAAAACACATTCAGGGGTGCAGGTAGAACATTTGCGCAGAAATCACATAAGCAGTAAATCATAAACTGCGCAGGGTGCACATGGCACAACACTAGAAATGTCCCCCAGGCCAACTGGCCTCGCAAGGGCTGGAATGCCCTGAGTCTCAATGTCAGGGAAGGCTGCGCAGGCAGCCAGAACACAAAGCCTAAACGTGGCAACTGTCCACTAAGTGCTGGACAGTTGTAAATACTGCTGGCCAACGTTGGAGCCTCGTGGGCTCAAGAACAAGGAATGGCGCCCAAGAGCCTCTCTGGGGCTCTAAAACAAATGTGGGCGCTGTGAGCGTTCTCTGGGCTCTGTCAAGTAATATGGCCCCTCGAGCCTCTGTCAGGGCTCTCTAACACATGTGGGCAATGAGCCTCTCTGGGCTCGGAATAAAGAACTGCCCCCTCGAGCCTTCTCTGGCTCTCAATACTAAATGTGCCCGCTGTAGGGGGCGTCCCCCTCGGGGACTCGAGGCGAAAGAAATGCTGCCCACAAGAGCCTCGGCGGCTCAACAACAAGGAACTGGCCGGGCGTCGGTGGAGCCCCTCCCTCTGGGGCCCGAGAACAAGTGCGGCCTGACGTTGGAGCCTCTCAGGGGCTCAGGACAATGACACCCTGCCACACGGAGCCCCCCTAGCCCTTCTCACTTACCGGGCTACTCTGGTGGGGGCTCCCTGCAGGTTTCGCGCTGCTCCTCTCTGCTTCGGCTGCGGCGGAGGTCCGGGGCTCTCCCTCACTCGGGGAGCCTCGAGGACGGGGCCGGCTGCTCCTCTCGCGCTCCCGCCTGGACCCGTCTCCGCTGCACGCCGCCTGACTTCCGCTGGGGCCGCCAATGGCAGCGCGGCCCTGGGGGTCAGGAGGCGGGACTTCCGGGTCACCGTGGGCAGCGCGGCGGCCCAGCAGGGTCTCCTGGGCTGCGGCGGTGAAGTCGCTATGCACAATCCCTCGGGGGCAATGCCGGGTGGGCACCGGCCTCTAATTTAAAAATAGAAAGCGAGGTGGGCACTCGGTCGGGCCGCACAGATAGCGGCAAGGTCCCTGGCGAGGTGGGCACTCGCCAGGAGCTTCAAAAATCGGCAATATAGACGGCAAATGCCGGGTGGCCACCGGCTGAGCCAGAAAAGCGCTCCCAAGCGCTAGCAAGCCGAACAAAGCGCTCCCAGGCGCTAGAAGGCAAGGTAAGGCGCTCCCCAGCGCCAGGGGATAAAATAAAGCGCTCTCAGCGCTATAACCAGCAAATAAAGCGCTTCCAAGTGCTAGGAGGCAAATAAAGCGCTCCCAGCGCTGGCAGACAAAATAAAGCGCTTCCAGGCGCTTCAGGGGAAACACAAGTCCAGCAAAAGTTCCTCAGGGCAGGCAGGGGGGCAAGGCTGGGCCCAGAGCCAGCACACTGGGTCTCCAGGCAGGGAGACACTCCAAGTGGCGGTCCTCCTGGCCCCAGCAGCAGCAACAGCCCCCTCTGGCAAGGATCCAAAAGTAGAACAACTTCTGTGGGGACACAGTCCCATTTTTATACAGCTAAATCCTTTGTTTCAGGGTGCAGGGTGGGGGGAAAACCAGTTGCAGCTGGCTTGGGAGTACCCTTGATGGCCCAACCACCCCTTTCATTCACTGGGGAGGCTTGGGTCGTTAGACAAACCACAGGGGGGCGGAGCCAGCATTGTGTGGGGAAAAACCCAGCCCATCCAGGACACAGGTGCACTCCTCCCACACATCACTCATGCTGAGCTCACACTCACCACCGGGCAGACCCATCCAGACTTCCTGGAGCCTGGCATGCCAGCCAGCTCCAGCCAATCACGCTCCAGCACCCTTACTGCACACATACATCAATGTCCAGAAGTAGCACTTCCCTTCTAGACACATACATGCCGCATACACCATCTTGCAGCATTCACTCTTACGAGTTCACACATATCAAACTCGAGCCTGCACTCCCCACACATCAGGAACTACCAGGGACACACACATTCCCCATGCATTCCTATGGGAGGGCAGGCCAGCCATACTATACGCACGCACTTTACTCTGGGGCACAGGGAAAAAGTGCGCCAAGACCCAAAAATCACTAACACTGGGTCACAAATAAAAGCAAAAAGATTAGGGGTGAACCTGCCCTAAGGCCCAAGTCCAACACTGGGCAATAGCTTGCTTAATCTCCACAACGGCCCCAACTGCGCTGGGATGCCTGGCTTCACCTTGGGGGTGCCCAGGAGTGGATATTTTACAGGGAAAAGCCAGGAAGGGTTCCACAGCGGTATGCATTACAGTGACAGGACACCCATGGGTATTAGTGCGCTTTACAAGTACAAAGTACATTTACATTTACATTTACCTGATGAAGACAAAAGAAAGAGTGCATCTACTGTTGAGACCTGTGAGGAGACCTGAAATGCTGGACCTACACCTACATGTACCTCGGACACAAAAGTGGACTCTAAGGGTCAGCTGGCTAATCTCCAATTAAGCAACAGGGAAACAAAAGCTGCAAAAGTCCGTCTTCTTGGAATAGTCTAACTAACCAATTTCAACTGCACCTGCTCTGGACCTGCTGGTGCCTTCTGTTGGTGTGAGTCTGACCTCTAAGTGCTTTTTCTGAGGTACTGGACCTCATGGCTGGTGTCTAGAGGCCAGATGTAGGTAAAAAATATTTACCGATTCTTAATTACCGAATTTTACCGATTCGGTAATTAAGAATCGGTAAATATGAAGGGTGGACATGTAGGTCCATCCAGATGTGTTTTTTACCGATTCGGTAAATATCTGTATTTACCGAATCGGTAAATACCAACCGGTAATGATCCATTCATTCCTATGGGCTTTGAAGCCCATAGGAATGAATGGGGCATTACCGGTCGGTATTTACCGATTCGGTAAATACCGATTTTGACAAGGGTGAAGGGGGTGTCACTTTGACACCCTCTAGCACCCCCAAAAAAGGTTCGGGGGCCATGTGGCAGGCATACCTGCCCTAAGGGCAGGTCTGCCTGTCATATGGCACAGGTGTGCATGCACACATGTGCATGCACACCGGAATCTGTATTTTACCATCAAATTGAATTTGATGGTAAAATACCGATTTTGTAGGCCTTGTGGGACTCAGAAGAGTCCCACCTACATATCAATTTTACCGATTCGGTAAATATACCGGTCGGTAAATTTACCGACCGGTATATTTACCGAATCGGTAAAATTACCGATTTGCCCTGTTTCCGTGCCCCTACATCTCAATAGCCAAATACCGGTCGGTAACGGCCGAATTCGGCCGTTACCGACCGGTATTTGGCTACCTACATCTGGCCCATAGTGTTTGTCAAGTAGCTCCGATGATGTCTGTCCTCCTTGCGAGTGATATGATGCTCTTATGGGGCCCATTTCCTAGCACCACCAGTACTGCTTGCAGGCAACCAATGTGGCAGAATGAAGGGGGGGACTTGGGGTTTTGAATCTGTGGGGAAGGAGACCTATGAAAGAACGATATTTACTGGTATACTGACACCCACGTAATAATGTAATTGTGTTAAATCCCATAAAGAACCCCCCTTGGCTTTCCTACCTTAAGGCTGGGGATTTAGTGCTCTCCTCTCTTACTCTTGTCATACTGAGAGATGTTTGAGCTATGTGAGTTTTATTAAAGTTCTTGGGATTACCCTGGTCAACCTTTGACTAAAGTAAAAACAAAGATCATTAAAACAGTTGAAGCATCATTAATAACAATTACATTAAGTCCTCAGTAACTGCAAATTACAGTCAACATTCCATTCCACAGTTCAGAACTGAAGGGATTTGAAAAGCTCTTTTGGACTTTGAAAAATTAGTCGGGTTAGTCTTCAAATCACAAAGTCACAACAAGTTCTAAACAGTTACTTGGCAGAAAACTATTTTTCTGCTTTAAATTCCCTAAAATCAAATGGTTAGGGTTTCTCCTTTGATACATTAGGAGATTTACGAATAGGTTGTTCTTTATTTAGCTTCACAAAGTACGTTTCCTCATAAACATTAAACTACTGCTTCTAGTTAAAGGAGTAATGCTTCAGAAAAACTCATGCGTATAGCTCTCCTACCTTTGAGGAATAACCTTCCCACCAAGATGCCAACGCCCTGTAGACACCTGAGACTGAGCAAATTTATTTCAGTGTGGTTCCTATTTACATCGGGATACACCCAAGATGGCCACCACCATGGAATTTATGGCAATGTAGTCTTGAGTAACGGTGAGTCTCTAAACATGATCTCTAAAGCCTTTGCAGATTTTCTCTTGGCTTGAGAATCTCTCCCAGGTTCTCTTAGAATTTCTAACATGGTAGCAAGGCACTGAATTATCTTATTGGATGGTAAGCCAGCATACATAGATTAAGTAATCAAGCTACATGATTTCAGTCACAGAGACTATATGCATAGTTCAATCACTGAAAAGGCAGGGTTCCCGTTACAGAGATGGAGAACTGACAATACTCCTCATGATTAACCCTAAAACTTGGGACTTAGAAACTTTTTACATAGAGAACTGTCAAGGCACTAGGACCAACCTACCAGCCTATCCCCAAAGGGTGCATCAAAGGTGGGCTATACTTCGCCACAGCTCCCACTTCGTTCTTCTGTGCAGCAGCAAAAACATTTCATCTAGTCCTATGCTGATCATCATCCGATGACATCGAACTCACTTTGGCAATAGTCGTCAGCCTTGCCCTGCTGAGGAAATCAGGCTTCCAGAAAACAGTCTAAGTCCAAAGGTAGAAAGCTTCACCAGACCCAATGTCGAGCAGCATCCGATCAATGTCAACCACATCCTGGGCACGAACTCCAGATTTTTCCACTTTGTCCTTCAACAACCTATCTGTGTTTCAATCTAATTTGCATATGTGCATGTCTGAACTGGGGTGGCGGAGTGAGCTAAAGAACGGTGATGGATTAAACCCAGATCAGTTGACTGGGGGTGAGTGTTTGTATTGTCAAAGCTCCGTCCATCATCACCTTTGATTTTTCTTTGTTCGCCCTAAGTTGGCAGGGTATGCTCAGACATGAGTCCCTTGCTCACTTTGCCACTGGAGTCAAGCAAGCCCAGCTGAAGACGGCTGTAATGCCAGAAACCGGTCCTGGGAAGCTTGATTCTGGTCCAGGGAAGACATGGCTTGGCAGTTCGGGCTGGACTGTTTCCATGAGGCACAGGGTCAGACTGATTTGCATATGGCCATGTCTGAACTGGGGTGGCGGAGTGAGCTAAAGAACGGTGATGGATTAAACCCAGATCAGTTGACTGGGGGTGAGTGTTTGTATTGTCAACGCTCCGTCCATCATCACCTTTGGTTTTTCTGTGTTTCAATCTAGCCTGCAGCCTTGCCCCACTGAAGACTCTCTCTTCTCTGAACATTTTTCAAGTGGAAAGGTAGCTTTCCGACCGGGATGAAGCACACCAGCAAATCTGACCCGCGTTTTGTTCATGAAATTATTCTCTAATTTGAGAAATTAGAATGGGATTTTTATTGTTTTGTGTTTGTGACCTTTTAACTGTATTGTTACTTTTAAATACTTTACACATTTTCTTAAATTAAACCTATCTGTTCTGTGTCATAGTTATCTACCAGGGGTTGGGCTCAGGTTTAAATAACTGAAACCTTTACTGAACCTGACAAGATTTGTGATATTATTACTTTTAGTGGACTACCGTTCACCCCAACTAATAATCCCCTTTCTTACATTCAATTATTTGCTTTTCCAATTTTGGGCACATTTGTACGTAGTTGAATTCCAACCATATCCCAAACCCCTGACGTACATTGTCACAATCGATGGATGATGTTATCATTGATTTAATCAAATATGTAATTTAACATGTGATGAGGAATGTCATATGGGAGGCCGTCAGTTACTTTGTCATCTAACTATAATGTCATTTTAACATTAAGATTTTTTCAGGAATTTCTGTTTTTTCCATAAGATAAGGTTTTTGTACCACACCTAACAATATTGTCACTTTAACTTTTGGTTGTATTCAGTGGAGATAGATAGATAGATAGATAGATAGATAGATAGATAGATAGATAGATAGATAGATAGATAGATAGATAGATAGATAGATAGATAGATAGATATACATAACATTGTAGTTTTTATATAGTGAAAAAAACACATATAAAAACTGAGTTATTGATCTGGTTCAGACATGCGAAACCACTGAAATTTGCCAGTTATTGTTAACAATGCACACAGTGCATGCCATAACTCACACGAGCCACAACATTTTTCGCCAGTCTGTCTTGAGCATTGCTTACCATAACTGGCACATTTCGGTGGTTGTGCACATTTGAGCCAGAACAATAGTTTTTAATTGTGTTTTTTTCCAGTGAATGGCTGTCAACTACAACCAACAAAGTGCAGACTGCCAGCTCTTATTGCACATGGCCTTTTGCTGTGTGAAGCAGGGTTTGGCCACAGGTCTTGGCCTTAAGCCAGGCCAAACACCCAATTCTCAGTGAGCGGGCAACCCAGGGCCCAGACTATGATCATGCCCAGCAACTAACCCACCATAGTCTAACAGCCCCTACTGTGCTAGGTTTTGCATGTGCAAAGCAGCATTTGGCTGCAAGCCCTGGATTTCAGCCAGGCCAACATCCTGTTAGTGCACAACTTCTGATGTGCATGGCATTTAGCGTAAGTGCCTGTGACCACACAGCTGTGGATGCCAACTTTATGGTTGTCTCTGAAGACAGTCAACTGTCGCAAAGCATGTCATTTTTTTCTTAGTTTTTTCTTGTAGAACTATTTTCCTGTATTTTCTCGTTTTTTCATTTTTTTGTTAAAAACTGCAATTTTATTGAAAGTCTCAAAATTCAGCAAAAATAGCTGTGAGATCACAATTTTCATTGCAATTGTGATTTTATCAGAGCAAATCATTTTTTGTTTGTTTTTTATCATTTTTTCTTGCCTTTCCTGCAGATGCCACATCAGTGTCATCCATTGCTGTGGATTATTTTCCAAAGACAGAATATTTTCAAGATGGTTGGAAATAAATTAAGATATATTTATGCCAAGACAGTGGAAGAAATACATTTGACCCAAAAACACCTATTATTTCGAGCAACTATACTAATAAACACATATTTACACATTGATTAATGTAGTCAAAGGTCAAATTCAAGTTTATTACCACATTGCAGACATATTTACATGAATAAAACCCTTTTTACTGCCTCACAGATTGCATGCAATTACTACTTTACACAGGCAAATAGTCATGAGGTCCCTTCAAAGTGATTTGGTCATCCTGCACAAATCTAACATCTTTAATCCTGGTTTGGGTTAAATATATTTTGTTAAAACAACGATACATGGAAAAATTACAAAGGCATAAACCATATATGCGGATGTGCAAAGTATAAAATGCTATTTGTTACTATTGTTGAGTGTATATGTATTGACTGGAAAAACAAAGGATCAAGTGAAGCTATGGTTATCTGTAGTTATAACACAACAAATAGTTTTAGAAACTTAGGGGTTTATTCTAAAGGAAGTGGCGGAGAGAGGCGTTAGCCTTCTTGGCTTAACGCCTCTCTCCGCCACTTCGGAAATACAAGGCTGCACTATATTCACAAGGATATGGTGCAGCCTTGCATTTCCCCCTGCAATGGCACTATGTTTAACAACTTAGCGTCAATGCAGGCACCCTTGCACCAGAGTGCAAGGGTGTCTGTGTGCAGGGGAGAAATGTTTATGTGTAGGAAGTTGTCCCTTCCTGCACATAAACAATCCTAAATGCAATTCTCTCACTTTCATGTGTGCTGCTTTATACAGAACACATGAAAGTGACAGAATGGCATTTTTTAAAAAGGTTTGTTTATGTACAGGAAGGGACACCTTCCTACACATACACAAACCATGGAAAGACCAGGATTTTCCTGGTCTTAATTTTGGCGCTGCCTTCTATTTACACTGCCCTTGTGAATAGGGAGCAGAGATAAAATCAATGGATGTTGCGATGGAATGCCCACCGCAACACCGATTACCCTCCCCTTTCACGCTAAATACAGCGTGACGGGGTGCCTTATTCACAAGGCAGCGTTAAGTGCCTTCACACTGCCTTGTGAATAAGGCGCGTCCCGTATCCCTATCACAACGTCCCTGAAAGTGGTGTTGTGGGGTCGATAGGGGCTTGTGAATATGCCCCCTTAGAAATTCTCTGAATAAACGTAGTTAGAGTGTAGTTCCGGTTGCAAATTAAATCGGGAAAAAAACACTGAAATTCGCAAATCATGGTTAGGTCTGCATTCTAAAGCACCCACAAAAGACATGTATACAATAACTTGCTGATCTGATACAATATGATAAAGTTCTATAGGATATAATATCACTACATGTGGTTCAGAAAATATTTGAAAACTGAACTATTCAGACTTACCTTTAACTGAGGATACCAGAGAATAGGGTTTACAATGAAGGATATTCAAATACTGCTAACCACATGGATAGGGAAAGCCCATCAAATTATAGACCAATATCACTACTGGATTCAATAGTAAAAATTGCAGGAAGAGTAATCCTGACTAGGCTCCAGGACTGGGCTGAAGATCAAAATATCTTGACCCCAGTACAATATGGTTTCCGACTAGGGATGGGCACTGTGGAACAAGTATTAAACTTTGTTCTTTTGCAGGGGAAATATACCAGTGCAAAAGAGGGGTGTTTCTACGCAATCTTCGTCGACCTTTCGTCGGCGTTTGATTGTGTCATACATGATAAACTGTGGTCGACATTAGAAGAAATGAAAGTGGATTCTTCGATAGTTCTCCTCCTAAGACAATTATATTCGAATGCCTCTGCCAGAGTAAGGTATGGGCTGGGGGGGGAATGCACAGGGTCTTTTCGCATACAGAAGGGGGTGAGGCAAGGGTGTGTGCTGGCCCCATTCCTTTTCTCTCTTTACACTAACAGCTTGGAGAGGGAACTGGGTGCCAGCAACATTGACTCTCCAAAGGCCGGGAATACGCAGATCAGCTCCCTTTTGTATGCGGATGACGCTGTGTTGATGGCAAGAACAAAGGTCGGCGCGCAAAAAGTATTGCATAGATATATAACATACATGGAAGATAGGGGCCTCAACTGAATGCAAAAAAGTCTTTTGTGATGGCTTCTGGCAAAGGAGGAGCCAGATGTAAACAACTTAAGGCGGCAGGCACCCTACTACAAGCCACAAAAACATTTCCATATTTAGGGGTCACAATCGAGGCAACAGGGGGTTGGGGCCCCGAGGTAAAAAACAGAGCGCTAGCATTTAAACGCTCAGTTGCGGCGATAAAGCATTTTGCCAGTAAATTGGGTAGAAAACAACCTGGTATAATGCTTAACATATATGTGGCCAAATGTAGAAGCATCGCCCTGTATGGGGCAGGGATATGGGGATATCATGATGTGACGATGCTCCAGATTATTGAAAACAATTTTTTTCGCTACCTTCTGTCCCTTCCGAAAAGTATGTCAAATTATAATTGTCATGTAGAAATAGGTATGGACTATTTGACAGATCTGATTAAAATCCAGCCAATCCTACTCTGGAGGAGAATTTGGGCAACGCAAGAACTGGCTCTCAATCGAGAAATTATTCTGGATGTTAAGAATTTAACCAACGCAAAAAGAATCAAATGGCTTGAGTATGTGAGGAAAGCCCTGACGGACATTGACAAGCCAGAATGGTATGATAAACCTGAATTAATTGTGAAAATTCCTAAAAAAAACCTTAAAAAACCTGTGCATGGATCATTTTAATACCTTAAGGCTTGGGAATGAAGTCAGTAAAAGAACTGTTCTCGAACATCAGCCACTGTTGATTACCCTCAAAATGCAACCCTACCTAACTCTGTCCACTTTGGGATTTGAGCGTTTTGTCCTAATTAGATTCAGGTTCAATATATTTCACCGCCTGGTCTCATATCCGGAGAAAAATGACTGGAATAGAACTCTGGCCCCATGCCCATGCGACAACATATCTATCCAGTCTACCTTCCATTTGGTACTCTTTTGCAAACTGTATAAAAAAGAACGGGCGAGATGGTTGAAATCTTATCTTAGAGACGGGGCTTGGAGGCAATGTAGGCCAGCTTATTTACATCTCCAACAATTAGGAAACCCCCTATGTATTAGCACTATGTCGATGTTTTTAAAAAGCGTCGTAAAATCACGGAATCTATTATGAATTTATTAATTATCGATTTATCACCATACTAGGATTTAATGCTGTTTTTATAACTATTTATTGTGTGTATCTATAATGTGTAATTTGTTTACTATGTACTGCTTTTATGATTTTTTACTTGGTGAAAATCGAATAAAGTATTTGTGATGATGATGATGCTAACCACATGTCAGTTGTCACTCCAAGCCATCGTGGTTCACTCATCCATACCTTTGGTATGTGCTCACAAGAAACCACATGGAGACAGTTAAAGCTTTTTTAGAACTTCCCAGGGCATTGCATTAATAAATATGCAATATAGATTTCAGTAATTCAAGAAACCACCCTTAAGTAGAAGTCAATTTATAGTATAAAGATCAACATGGTTTAATAATCATGAAAATGAAGAGCTGTCTGGAGTTCAGTCTTAGAATCCAGGAGTTTATCAAACTAATATGACAAAACAAGAGACTGGATGCTGTGAATTAAGATAAAATGAATTATAATCATAAACCTGAGATCGGTGATTGACTCCATAGCTCCCAAGCAACCCTGAGCCCTCTTCTCACACTTGCCCAGGACCCTTAAGGTTTGAGGAGTGAACACCAAGATAGTCACCTCCACCTTGTGAGACACGGCTTCCCTGTGCCCAATAGCCCAGTGAACAAAGGGCCAAGAGGCGGTAAGGAGCAGACTTTGTGCTGTCATTTCCTTGATACTTTAAAAAGTGATTTTCCTCTACCCATGACTACCTCCATTTTGCGTGTTGCAGTATGGGCCTTGTAGTTTATGATCTGCTGTTTTAGCTGCCCGTGAAGGACTCAGTTTGCTGTGTTTGTATGGTGGGTTTTGCTGTGTTAATCTGATCTTTTAGCTACATGTGAAGGCCTCAAATTGCTTGCATTATTTGGTGGGTTTTGCTGTGTATAATCTGCAGTTTTAGCTGCCTGTAAAGGCCTCAAATCCCAGTTTGCTGGTGGATTTTGCTGTTGAGGATGTGCATTTGTACCTGCCTATGACTGCTTTACTTTACCCTCTTGGTTTCTCCACTAATCTGTGCTTAGACCTGTGTGTGAGCAATCCACCCCAGCCCCCTTTTGTTTTAGCAAGTGAGTACATCAAGTGTAAAACAAAAAGGACACAAAGAGATATGTTATACTTCAGAGACTATGCAGAGTGTACTCTGAGATTGCAGCAATCTGGACTTAGAGTTTAAACTGTGTTTAGAAAGTGTATGTAGCACTCGTTTGGTTAGGAGAGTGTGTTGCTTAAGTTTGGGAAAAGCAGCATTGTTAGAGGCCTTGTTTAGGCCCTTACTTGGAGCATTCCAGAGTGTGGATTGAGCCTGTCTGTCTCTAAAGATATTCTTAATAGAGGAGTAGATCCCAGCCCTCTGTCAAGCCGCCTGAGCTTGAGGACACACGCACCTTATAAAAGCTGCCATTGGATGTTACATCTGTGCACTGATTGGTGGCGATATCTCTTGTTTCTATTCGACTTAGGGTTATTGTACTGATTGGCTAACAGGTCTAGGGCTCTGATTGGTTCCTGGGTCACTGTCTAAATTGGACATAGAATTAGAGTTCTGATTTTTGGGTTGCTACACCAACCCACCAATCAGAACTCTAATTTCTGATTGGTTCCTGGGGCTAGGGTTTCTATTGAATGTAGGGCTTAGGGTTTCATGTTTGATTGGCCGCAAGGTCTAGGGCTGTCATTGGCTGTAAGGGGCTGGACTCCTTTTGATCCCAGCGCTTAGGGCTAGTGTTCTGATTGGTTAGTGCTAGGGTTACCATTGGCCGAAGGGGTCACCTGATCACTAGGGCTATTTAAGGTCAGGGCTCAGAGATTCTCAGTCCGGGTGCCAAGGTTAAGGGTGGAGAGGACAAGGGCAGGTGCCTGTTTGAGCCTGTTTGAGACTGGTTCGGACTAGGGCCAGAGATGCTGCCCAAATTTACATTTACCAGCGCCCACCCTACCCCATCCACATCCACAACCAGATTACCACACACCAGCAAATGTACTCCACTCATTTACTGCAAACTAACCTTAAACAAAGTTCATTGTCTCAGCACCCACTACAAAACCCCACAAACCACACCTATACGCCCATCTACCCCAGCTCCCACACATTTGCACCATCACTTACAAACTATACGCAACTCTATCCTATACCACTAACCATTCCCTCATCACAAACACATCCCAATTTCACACCATGTTTAACTTTATCCCATCCAGACACAAACTCCCTGCTCGAATTACTCCAAAGAGACTCCTTTTGCCACTAACAAAGCCTGCTTTATGTTCACCCACCAACAGTTTCTTCTTCTTTCTACCACAATAACACAACCACACAACACTTAAACTCCACTGCACCACACATATTACCTCTTTCAGCAATAAAGTATAACACAAACATTCGTACCTTTAGTTCATCCCCTCTTACACACCACGTACACTCACATCACCACCCCTTTACCTTACAACTTCCACTCGTAAGCAATACTGTACATACAAATCCTTCTCAGAAAACAAATACATCAGCACGTCTTTTCACTATTCCTCAAAAATAAAACATAACACACACAGCAGCTAAAACAAATTCTCTCACACGTAACTCCTCATAATACTTTCCATGACAAACTACAAACATATACCCACTCCCATCCCCCATCTTCCAGATAACACAAATGATACACATCATGAACAAACTCCAATGCCAAGCTTTCTCTCTTCCCCCGTACCTAACACAGCAACTCTCTTTTAAGTGCCTCTCATCCATTGGACAATTTAGAACCTTACTACATGACCCATGGCACCACCAACCCTAACTCATACACCTTCGACCCTAAACTGACACAAACAAAATAAGCAACATGCCACCCCTCACAACTTCGCTTCTCCATGTCTACTGCACAACAAGACCACACTACAAAAACAACACAGCTCACCAACTCAATCCCAACCACCATCTCCACCTTTTATACACGCAGACCCATCAAAATGCCTTCTTAGTCTGCTGGACGAGGAACACAATACAGAACAGCTATACTATTGCTATCCTCATACAGCTAATACCAGCACTAAGGACACACCTGCTACAAACCCACAAAATACTGCTCACTCTTCTACAAAATTAAGTCACACTATCACCAAAGTACATTCTCTAGACACAATTAATTCAGTTCAACAACTATATTGAGTAGCTACAGGAAGCTTTTGATATCCTAATACCACTAAACATGACACAACTGAACAAAAGGAAACAGCCACTTTGGAGAAATAAAGAGATAAGAGAGATAAAACAACAAATTAGAAAGCTGCAACGTGCCTGGCTCAAAACACACACCAATCAATACAAGCTTTGCCCATAAAAACTTAACAGATTATAAAATTCAGCTATCAAATAGCTAAAAAAAAAATAATATTCAGATAGAATTCAAAATGCTAAATGTGCAAATAAAGAATTCTATAATATTCTCACTGAATTTTATAAACCAAATTGCCTAGAAGGAACTTATTCCATTAATCAAGATTTCCCAGACAAACTGGCACATCATTACACCGCCAAACCAGTCACCTTGGACTCATATTTAAAGCAAAGAAAATCCACCAGCACCGACCCTTTTCCAAAATAACAATCCAAGAGTAGGCTAACCCAGCCTTTCCATTCCTTCCAACACATTTCACATGATTAATGTATGAATGTGGTCAAAGCAAGCAGGTCTGCTGGCAGCGCTTCTGACCCATGTCCATCACAAACCTTTAAGACAATATTTCTAATAAAATCTGCTGCCACACCAGTAAGAAAAATCATCAACAATTCCGAAACTACCGGAATATTTCCAGAAGAACCAAAAAAGGCACACATACCCCCATTACTGAAGAAAACAAACCTGGACCTGCTAACCCCCGACCACTACAGACCAATTACAAATGGACCTTTCCTAAGCAAACTGAAAGAAAGAGCATCATTCACCCAGATGTCAAAATTCATTGAAGATAATGCCATACTTTCAGACTTCCAAATGCGATTCTGTCCACGAAGAAGCACACAATCTGCCGTTGTTGCCATCTGGGATGACCTGAAGAACGCAGTTGACCAGAACAAGGTAGCTGCACTGCTTCTCTTGGACATCTCAGCTGCCTTTGACACCGTTGACCATGACACTCTGATACAAAGGGGCCCATTAGGATGGCGGGTGGATCCCCCGCCATCCTTGCTGCAAAGACCCCATATTAAGATGGCTGGGGGGTCTGCGGTGGACTGAAAGACCATCCGCCTGTTGCGGGCCCCCAGGGACTCCGGGGGGTGGGGTGTGCACATGGAGGGTACCTATGGTACCCCCCTGCATTTTAATGTACAACATGACAGGCACCGGGCGGTGCCTGTCATGTTGTGCATTGAAAAGCACAACATGCATTTTTAGCATTGCGGCGGGGGTGCTGAGAGCACCGCCAGCCACAATGTTAAAAATGCAGGATGCGCCCGCCACTGTGGCGGGCGCATCCTTATTCCCCCCACTGGACCCCCGCACTTATGGCAGGCGGTCCAGTTGACCGATAGGATGCCGGGCGGACAAGGTCCGCCCATTATCCTAATGTCTCCCAAAGACTCTACGAAGCTTGCATAGCGGGGTCCACTCTAGACTGGGTTACATCCTACCTTTACAACAAAATGTATGTCTTCCATACCCCCTTTATATTCCAAACCTTACTTCACAAAAGCAGGGGTTCCTCAAGGCTCTATCATTTATCCATGTTTCTCAACATCTACATGAGGTCATTACCGGCACTGATCAATCAATTTCACCTCATGTGCTATAACTATGCAGATGACACACAAATACTCCTTCAACTGGAATACCCCAAAGACATAGAAAACTCACCAATTTCCAGTTGTCTTAGAGCCGTGGATCAATGTATGATATGGAGCCATCTCAAATTGAATGCTTCCAAAGCGGAAATACTCACATGTGGCGACTGGAAAAATTATGAGGCACTCGCTGCATGGCCTGATGATCTGGGAACACCACCTAATGTATCAAAGGAACTAAAAAAAAACCTGAGTTACCATGGATCCAAGCAATCAATTAATCGCTAAGTGGACAAACTAGCAAGAACAAGCTTTGTTACTATAAAAACTCTACAGTGCATTTTCCCCCACCTGGGATTTCCACACAAGGTCCAGGCTACCATCTCTCTTGTTCTGTCCAAACTCGATTATGTCAATAGCCTCTACCATGGATCACCTTTAACAACTATGAAGACTACAGCGGATTCAGAACTCTGCTGCCAGACTACTCTTACATATAAAGCCACCAGCCCACATCTTCCCTGCCTTGAAAGCCCCTCATTGGTTAGCGGTTGCCAGAATCTCCACATTCCAGCTGCTTTATATCACCCACAAAGAGGTACATGTAACAGGACCGCTCTTCATCAGGATTAAAACCACCAAAATACATTCAACAAAGGAACCTCCGCTCTAGAATGACACCTCGCCTCAAAATCCCACCATAGACGAAAAAAACCATGGGTGGCACAGCCTTCTCTGTTCAAGCAGCCAAACTATGGAACTTTTTACCCCCAAACCTAAGATCCACGGATAACCTCCTTATCTTCAGCAGACTACTCCGGAATTGGCTCTTCCCCACATAACCACCATACTCAAACATAAATATACAGCATATCCCTCTGAATATAAGCATGTATTTGGACTATAGATGTGTTCCTACATATGTGTATTGCTTTGTATAAACGCGTATAATAATGATATTTTTAAAGATATAGCTATTCGTTAGTCCTGCTTAACAAATGTACATATTACTTATAGTTACATTATTCTATGTTTAACATGCATGTATATAAGTAACTACATAAATAAGTAAATATGTTATCATAACTATTTATCTACGATTGCTTCACTATTGAATTACAAAAGAATTAATTACATTTAAAAAAAAAAATTTTAATACAGCAACACTTGAAAGTCTGAGTTTATTAAATGCAACTTTAATCTACACATATTACCATCCTTAAACATATATACCTCCATGTACTTACGTATCTTTATACTTATTACTTTGCTTCTAATTCAGCGTATCCAATGCACTACCCTATATCTCTCACGATATATCCTCTACCTCCACTCTTACTCATCTCAAACCTCGTTCTACTACTCTCTCCAATGCACTACCCTATTCTCACCCTATACCGCTCTCAATATATCCTCTACCTTTACTCTGACTCATCTCAAACCTCATTCTACTACTCTTTCCAATGCGCTATCCTATTTCTCACCCTATAACTCTCTCAATATATCCTCTACCTCCACTCTCACAGTCATCCCAAACCCATACCACTACTATGATCCCCAAAATAACCCTTTTTAGACTCTTGCCTCCAACACCCCTCCTTGCTTCATCTCATCCCTCTTTTACTATTCAGATCTATCAAATAACCTTTTCTAAACCCTTCCCTCTGACTCTTCCCCCTCCCCTTTATCATCCCTAACCCCCTGGCATGAATTGTTTTTTAAAACAAGAATCTTTGTAGACCCTTCCCTCTTCTGTCCTTCTACTTTTCTTTTTCAATGTAAAGAACAGACTAACATGTCCACCTCTCAAATTCATTTAATATTTTCCTATACTAATTCCCCACTAATCCTGTTTGGGTGCAGGAGTAGCATGTTACCTGCCAAAAAGCGCTTCAACACCTCATCAGGGGTAGCAAGTGCTATATAAATGCAAACCCTTTCCTCTTCTATCCCTCCACTATCCTTTTACAGTCCAAATAACAGCCTAACATGTCCACTGCTCAAATCAAAATAATGTAATATTTCCCTACACTAATTCACCACTAATCCTTCTTGGGTTCCAGAGTAGCGTGCTACTCGCCAAAAAGGGCTATAACACCTCATCAGGGATAGCAAGTGCTATATAAGTGCAACCTCTTCCCTTTTCTATCCCTCCACTATCAATTTCAAGCCAAATAGCAGGCTAACATGTCTACCACTCAAATTAATTTCAGTTTTCCCTAGACAAATTCACCACTAATCCTTTTTTGGTTCTGGAGTAGCATGGTTCTCGTGGTAAAGCACTTTAGACCTCATCAAGGGTTGGCAAGTGTTATATAAATGCAAACCTTTCCCTCTTCTATCCCTCCACTATCCTTCTCAATTCAATTCAATAGCCACCGCTCAAATTAATTTCGTTTTCACTATACTAATTCACCACTAATACTTTTGGGTTCCAGATTAGCGTGCTGCTTGCTGAAAAAAGCTATTTGATGCCTAGTCAGGGGTAGTATGCGCAATATAAATGTAATTATAAAGCAATATAATACAATAGTCAGATATAACGCTCACAGTTTCTCTCTAATAGTAACACAATCTTATCCATTTCAAGCACACTTTTTCAGAACTTGCTAAAGAGCTTCCACGATAAATGGTGGCTACCGTTAAAATCCTACTTAGCAAACCATAGAACAATTGTGAAAGGTAATTTGATACCTCTTTGTGTATGCACTCCACTTATAAGAAATGCAGTACAAAAGTATGAACTGTTTACATGATCCCTTATCTTAGTATTGTGTATGTGTGGAGCCATAGAGTTATTGAATATTGGTAATACAACATCCAGGTCCTCAATAAAGCCCCAATCTACACCTATGACATCATTTGTAATTGAAGAGATCACTATGATACATTTGCACTGCACATTAACATTTACATCTCCTAAAGTTTCGTTCTGGCATATTTAAATAAAATTTGTTACTATGGGTGAATGTCTTGTATGCACTTTGTCCACTAATCTAATTAGAAATGATTTAAAATTGTAATATGTCCATTCAGGATTGACTTTTTCACCCAGAATCCTGAGTCTGTAAAGTGCACTTTCGGGAGTGAGCACTAGTCGGCCTGAGGGCACGGTGACCAAGCGTCCGTAAATTTCACGGACAGTCCATAATTTCGGCTGTTTGTCCGTTGTCCGTTAAGGATTGTTTAACGGACGCTATTTGTCCGTAATTTTAACCGGGCACAGCTTCCACCCACCTCCCTCTTTGACTCTGATGCTGTTTCAAAGCTCAGATACCCGGCAGCATTAGAGAGGCACAGCAGGATGGCAACCCTCACACCTCCAGCCCTTGATGACCTGTTAAGAGGTGCTCGAAGGTGACTGAGCGGGAGGAGCTGCGGCTTCAGGAGGGGGGGGGTGGCATCCATTCAGATGCAAACAGCCCTGAATGCCTCATGGCACTGCAATTTAGAGGGGCCTCACACATTCCCTTTCTGCCCAGGGCCCCAAACATCCTAAACTCGGCCAGATTACACAGAGACAGCACGTGGTTCTCTTCACAGCACAGAGCTTAATTACTGTCACTAAATTGTAAGCAAACCTTGGTTCTTCAAACATGCAGTCTATAATGTAATAAAATTAAGAAATGGCACAATCACACCCACACTCATTAACAAAGCATGGAGGACAATCAGTTCAATCAGTTCTCTTAGAGTATCTCCTGTAAGTACTGTACATCACAGTGGGGGATGGCATTTTGGACAGAGAGCCTGTCTTCTTGTTGTCTTGTGCAGGAGGGGGCGAGGAGCCCAAGATGATACGAGAATACTGCATGCCCACCCCTGTGCCCACCCTGGTAGATCCTGTTCCCCCCGCCTGTGATGGCTCCTGTCCCCCCCTGTGGTGGCTCCTGATCCCCCCTCCCCCCGTTATGGCTCCTGTCCCCCCCTGTGGTGGATCCTGTGTCCGCCCTGGGTGGCTTCTGTCCCAGTCCTGCAATGGCTCCTGCAGCGAGGGTGAAGTTCTTGATGGGCCTCTACTCAAAAGGGCTCAGCTCATATTAATATGGAAAGGTGGGCGAGTAAGTAAGTGAAGGGATGGGTGGATGGCTGGATGAATTAGTGAAAGGGTGAATGGATGAATGAAAGATTGAATAGATGGATAATGAGAGAGGATGGATGGATTGATGAGTGAGGTGAAGGAGGGATGAGAGAAAATGTAAATAGCTGGATGTATGGGTGGAAGGGTAGCTGGATGATGGATGAGGAGAAGGATGGATGAGTGGAAGGATAGATGGATGAGTGGAAGGATAGATGGATGAGTGGAAGGATGGATGGATGATGAGGGGAAGAATGGATGGATGATGAGGGGAAGGATGGATGGCTGATGAGGGGAAGGATGGATGGATGGATGATGAGTGGGTGGGTAGAAGGATGGATGGATGGATGATGAGGGGAAGGATGGATGGATGGATGATGAGTGGGTGGGTGGATGGATGGAGAGTGGGTGGGTGAAAGGATGAATGGATGGATGATGAGTGGGTGGGCAGAAGGATGGATGATGAGGGGAAGGATGGATGATGAGGGGAAGGATGGATGGATGGATGGATGATGAGTGGGTGGGTGAAAGGATGGATGAGTGGGTGGGTGGATGGTGGGTGGGTGGGTGGATGGTTGGGTGGATGATGGGTGGGTGGGTGGATGAGTGAAATGATGGATGGTTTGATAAGTGCAAGGGTGAATGAATGGACGTATGAGTGAAGGGGTGGATGTAAGGATGGATGGATGAGTGAGTGAAAGGGAGGGTAGAAGGACAAAAGGATGAATAGATGTGTGAAGGAGTGAAATGATAGATGGATGAGTGATAGGGTCAATGGATGGTTCATGAGTGGATGAGTAGATGGATGGGTGGGTGGGTGGAGGGATGGATGGAAGGAAGGATGGCTAAGTGAAAGGGTCGATGGAGAGAGAAAGAAAGGATGGATGGATGACTAAAAGAGTAGATGGGTGGAAGGATTAGTAAGTGAAAGGATGGCTGGATTGGTGAAAGGGTAAATGGCTGGATGGATGAGTGGATGGATGAGTGAATGGATGGATGGGATGAAGATTGGATGGATAAGTGTACAGATGGATAGGGTGAAAGGGTGGGTGGATGGATGGATAATGGATGGATGAGTGAAAGGATGGATGAAGGGATGGCTGAAGGGAAGGATGAGTGAAATGATAGATGGAAGGATACATGATGGATACGTTTGCAAATGGTTGAATATGTTTGGAAATGGCTGGGCTTACTTATATACTATTGCGCAACCACTGATGTGTCTGTAAAACTTACCTATTGTCATGAAGTTTTGTCCTTTGTGGATTGCTCACCTGTTGCTGATTTTAAACGCTGAAGGAGTATTGGACTGCGAGCACGAAGGACTCGCTCTTCCTGTTGCTTTTACAACCCACTCCTCGCGGAACCCGCTCCGCGGGTCCCGCATCGTCTCTGGTCATCTTGGACGGCGCTGTTGGAAGTGCGCTGTGCTGCGAAGTGGAAAGCCTGCTTTAAACATTTGTGATTGAGCTCCTGAGGCGGTGGTGAGAGCAGGGCTGCGAGCGAGGGGAGGCGCAGGACTACTAGTCCCAGGAGCGCCTGACCCTCGGCATCTTCACCAGCTGACCCGCTCTCCCTGCTGGCTCCTCCCCCGCCTCAGCGCAGCTATAAATCTCCCACTTGGTACCGCAAAATTACGTTCTGGTCGCGTACTAGTAGGGAAATCTGGGTCTAAAACGAAATCTAACCCATTACGCAACAAAATTACGTCGTCTATGCAACTGAAAGGCCAGTGTCAGCTTTTCAACTTATGGGATAAAGGGAAAGACAAGTCGCCTGAGCTGCAGCCCCCGAGCGAGGTTCCAGATTATAATATTCCGGAGTCTGCTAATATGGTTATTAATGTTTCCTCTAGCCTGAGTTTGCTTCCTAGTCAATCTCTGTTAATACCTGTTAGCCCCGAAATAGTAAGAGGTTCACCCTTGATTTCTAACGACTTGCAACTGAGACAGAATTCTCCTTTTGAGTTTTCGGGTAATAAGGTTTTGAAACCCGATAGTATTGTTCCCCCCCAAGTGTCTCGTATGGAAGTGCCCAAAGTTTTAGTGAACACTAGCCCTTTGTCAGTTGTGCCAGTTAATCCGCCCGTCCTAGAAAGTGACTTTACATTACCTGATATCGATCTAACAGCTCATAAGGATCGGATGATATCCTTACAGGGGAAATCTAGGGGCATCCCAAATTCAAATGAAGTAATAACCATTTCAAGTACGGGTCCTTTAAGTAGTACACCCTCTAATAAATTGGATTTTTCCCCTGCTCAATTAAACTTTACCTCTTGTTCTGGCCCTATTTTGAACAATTTAGTTGAGGGGTCTCCAAGTATTGATGGGAGGTTAATTTCCAATTCATTATTTTCTTTGGAATCTATTCTATCTTCGATTCTGAGCCTACTTGAAAAATTTGTTGGAGGTTCAGAATGTATCTATGACACTGTAACTCAAATCTTAAAAGTGCTTTTACAAAGTAAGATCGGTCCAGTGTCTGATTGCCCTCCAACGCCTGTTAATCTATTGGAGATCCCCAAAAAGAGTTCTCCAAGTGTACAAGTAGAACTGGATTCAGCTCGATTTCCTCCCTCAAGGATGGGCAAAAAGCTATGAATACAGTAGCGCTTCCAGCTGATCTTAAGATCTTTAAGGCGGTTTCGTCTGGTGCTAATTGCATAGCTTCTATTAGTGATAAGATAGAGGTAGTATCTCCGTCCCCAGCCAAAGATAAAATTGATACTCCCTCTCTTTTCCCTATATTTTCCGTTCAGTCAAAAAAAGAGGAGATTTTTATGGCAAATACTGGATTGGCTGATAAAGTGAGTCCCCTGAAACATAAAAAGATCAGAATAAAGAAGAGAAAACCCATTCGAAGATTCTCTAAAAAAAGACAGAGAAAACTTCTATTTGATAAAAGTGTGGAACCAATTTCTGAAGATCCTCCTTAGGCTGAGCAGTCTCCTGCCTCTCAGGAAGATATGAGTGCTTCTTCTAAAGTCGAACTCATATCTACAGAATTAGGTCCCATAAGTTCCACTAACCCTTTCTTCCCCAAGGTCACTTCTCCCTCTGTTAATCCTTTCCTCTCCTATCTCAATCCTTCAGCTATGCCTCAACAAGATGTTCCCAAGGTCCCTTCTCCCTCTGGTAAACCTTCCTTCTCCTCTCTTAATCCTTTAGCAAGGCCTTTCCAAGAGGCAACCTCAATTGTAGTCATTCCTCCCAAAGAAAAAATAATTGTAGATACTTTTTTTCTTGATTTTTTTCCCTTAT
Organism: Lissotriton helveticus; assembly: GCF_964261635.1. Lineage (NCBI taxonomy): Eukaryota > Metazoa > Chordata > Amphibia > Caudata > Salamandridae > Lissotriton > Lissotriton helveticus. The sequence continues at coordinate 275,966,348 of NC_136068.1, forward strand.
TTGAAACTGATTTAATTCTAAATAGATCTGCCTTACTTATTTGTTTCAAAGAGATTGAAGGTTTAAAATTAATTCAAACATCTGACTTGGATGTAGTATTCCTTCTTAACTCTTTGATAGGGAGATCCACAAGGGTGAAATTCCATTCTAAAGTAGTGTTAAATCTTATTCTTCAGTGGGCTGCAGAATTACAAATGAGAGGAATAGATGTTATGCCTTACTTTGGGGAAAAACGAAATCAACGTGTTCTTTCCAATTTGTCATCTCCCTCCAATACGGGTGTGATGTCGTCGGATTGGTCTAGTTCTGGATCGGAGGATTTAAAAATATGTGTGTCCAGGAATGAAAGGCGAGTGTCATATAAAAATCCTCCTCTTAAACAAACTGTGAAGGATGATCAGTCTAAATGGAGTTGGTTACCTGGAGTTTTAGCGAGTAAATCTGCTCCCTGCCCCAATCCGCATTCAAATTTTTAACAGAGAGTTGAAGCTCATCTCGTGGAATACTGCAGGTTTTAAAGATCATAAGGAGAAATTAGGTTTTTTGCATTCCCTCAAGGCGGATATAATCTGTTTACAAGAAACATGGCTGGAAGGTAGATTAGCTCTAGAAAAGGATTACTTTGTTTTGGAAAATAGTGCAACCTCTTCTAGAAGAGGCCATGCAAAGGGAGGATTAGCATGCTTGTTAACAAATAGAATAAAATGGAATTATTCACATTATCTCGATCCGGGGAAATTGTTCCAGGCAATAACCTTAAAAGATGTATTTGAGGATTGCCCTAATAAATTGCTGGTAGTGATAAACATCTATATTCCCCCAAATCACAGCTTTAATGCTGGTCTAAAATCACTGTTCTCCTTTGTAAACATAACGATGGATGCTTCCCCGTCTCCTCATGTATTATTGTTTGGGGATTTGAACTGCAATATATCCAATTGTGGGCTAGATTTATTTAGAAACAAATTTAGGGAAGAATCACTGAACATACCATCGGCCCAGTTCCCTGGTAAAGTTAAAACTAACAAAAGAGGTAAACTTGTCCTAGAAGGCCTACATAAAGTTGACTGTTTGATAATAAATGGGAGGCTCCCCTCTGACACCCCGGCAGCTTTTACGCATAAATCAATTAAGGGAAAATCTATCATTGATTATGTTATGGCAGATTATGCTTTATTTGCCCAGCTGAAAAATATGAAAGTCATAGAGTCTAATCTTAGTGACCATAATGCGTTGTTGCTTACAGTCTCTGTCAGTCTTCCGAAAGTGGATTCTTGGAGTATGGACTCGGATCTGGTGAATTTCGACTCCAATTCAGGGAAATGTTTCTGGAATTTTAATTCTTTTGAAAGTTTGGTGTCCCTTTTGAATCAAACTGTCAAGAGTTTATTTCTCTGGGAAGGGAGAGAGCTGTTGGGATTTGCTAACTTTTTAGAATCGGTAATTTCCATAGCAAAGAAGAAACCCTGTGTGAAAAAATCTCTTGCAGTCCCCTATCCACTGCGGGCTATGAATATAGAAATAAACAAAGTAATAAGGGGGCAATATTTATCATTTACCCAAGAAGCCAAGCATAAGTTGTCCATTTTAAAAAGAAGGAGAGTTAGGCTTAAGGCCCGTCTAAAACGCATTAAGGAAGACTCTCTTTGGATACAACTGAGGGAAGCTTCTTATAACGGCCAAGCTAAAACTTTCTGGTCTTTAATTGGCAAGGGTTGTGGGACTAGAGCCAGTGCCACTCCTATTGCCATTGAGGAACAGATTTGGGTCCAATATATTGAGAAGTTGTATAGTATCAATAATTCACAATTATACATGGTGGAACCTAACGATGTTTCATGTGTATTTGATTGTCCTTCGGAAAAGGAAATTGAACTTGCTATTATGAACATGCGTTCCTCAGGTGCGATGGGTCCAGATAAAGTTCCCATCATTGTATTAAAACAACAGAGTGAACTGTGGAGCAAGATCCTGTTTCCAGTGTTTAAATTTTGTTTCTTTAGTGGAACAGTCCCCCCCTCCTGGAAAGGAAGTATCATTGTTCCTTTATATAAAAAAGGGGCAAGAGATCTTCCTCAAAATTATCGCCAAATCGCTTTGCTTGACGCCATCGGTAAGGTTTTCGCAAAATGTATTCTTATTTTAATGAACCAATGGGTAACTGAGTCTAAAATCCTCCCTATTGAACAAACAGGTTTCAGACAAAATCACGGAACTCTAGATAATTTGACGGCACTTCAAGTTATCACGGAAAAATATGTTAAAGTCCGTGGTGGGCAGGTTTATGGCGCTTTTATTGACTTCTCCACCGCATTTGACAAAGTGGATAGAATATTGTTGTGGAGAAAGTTATTTGATTTAGGGATGCCCCTCTTTCTTATTAAGTTAATTCGCGCACTCTACTCAGATACCTGGTGCAGAGTTCTACTGGGAGGTGAACGTGGCTTATCTAAAATAATTTTTACCTCTAATGGATTAAAGCAAGGTTGCCTTTTGGCTCCTTTGCTTTTTTCCCTTTATACAGCTGATTTACCTGTTGCCCTGTCAGCTTGCGCTGGGATTGCCCCGTCCTTGGGTGGAGTTCCAATTGCATGCCTTATGTATGCAGATGATATCCTGATTCTGGATCTTACCCCGAAGGGCTTAAATAATCGCTTGCAGGCGCTTTCTGAATACGCTGAAAACCATTACCTATCGATAAATACGGCAAAAAGCAAAGTGATGTGTTTCTCCGGTAGGAAGAAACCTAAATTCCTTAACTTTCCTTGGGTGGTGGGGGATCAAAAATTGGAAATTGTGAAATCCTACACCTTCCTTGGCAAAATCGTCACAAATAATTTAAGTGATAAAGCTCATATAGACAATAACTCCCGGAAGGCTATTTCACAGGGAAAGAGTTTAGTAGCCTTGTATAAAGCCACAGGTAGAAGGCATTTTTCAATTCTTCTAGATGTTTTTAGAGCGAAAGTCCCTGCCTCCCTGTTATACGGATCAGAGTTAATAGATCTAAATAAATGGAGTTTTTTAAACGCCACGGAAGGGAAAATTTTGCGTAGTTTATTATCTGTTAGTACAGCAAATTCGACTGCTTCCCTGAGACAGGAACTTGGTATACGCAGTAGCTGGGTTCAAGGATTGGCCGGTCCCATACGCTGGGTAGTAGGTATAGCGAAAAGTGAGTCTAACACCTTCAGACATCTCATAAAAAATGAATTGCTGGGAAATCTCAATGAACAATCCTTGATTGTAAAAAACTTCAGATTTGCCGTGGCACAATTGAAATTGGATGAAGCGACTTTATTTTCTTTATCCTCTTATCAATTAAAAACCATCTTGAAGTTTTCCACATGGGAACTGGGGTTTAGTCAGGACAGAGATTCCCGGCTGTTAAAAAAAGGTTGTACTCCTGCTATTGAGTCCTGTATTTAGCGGAAAGCTCAACCTTATATGTACTGGAACATCTCTCATGGCGTTCGACGCTTAGTGTACTTAATAAGACAAAATCTGCTTCCGTTGAAAGTTCTTTATGCCAGATGGTATGGCCATTCACCACTCTGTGATCTTTGTCAGATGCATGACCAGGACTTAAATCATGTTATTTTTGTTTGTCCAGCCCTGATGCCTTCCAGGCGTAGATGGTTACGTCCAATTTGCCAACAACTTAATATTCTTTCAGCTTCGTCATTTCAGGCGGCCTTGATTAAGCCTCCTAATGAAATGTTTTGTTTTAAACTGTATGGCTTCTTTAAATGTTTCTTGGACTTGTATTAAGATGTTAACTTTTACTTTGTTTTTAGTGTTGAAAGGACATTTTATGCACCTTTTGCTTTGTATGTATATTTTGGTTTTTATGTGGACCTCGTAAGAGTTCCTTTATCATAATAAATAAAACTTGAAACTTGATGAAGTTTTGTCCTGAATTTTGACCTCCTGTCCTGAATTTGTGTACTGAATTTTGACCCTTTGTCCTGAATTTTTACACTCACCGTCCTGAATTTGCACCAATGCCAGTTGGTCACCCTACCTGAGGGGTGTCCCTGTGTGAAAAAGTTTCAGGCTGATTTCAAACGGCCACGTGTATTCCTCCCACACACTGTCATGATTACTGGGGTGTGGGGACATCAGGCCTGATTATAACACCCGTAAAATCCGGCCAGTAAAATTGTCTGGGCAGGAGATGCAGAATAAAGTGCAGCAGGCCCCTCCTACAGGATGTGGGAGAGGGCAAATCTCTTCGCAACCAGCCCGCAGGTCGCTGTGCTCCCAACACTGCGCCTTCCCTGCTTCCATTTACCAGATGCTCATAGTAAATGGGGGCGGAGTAGTCCTCGAAATAGGGCACAGTGATGATGTGGATTTGGGGCCCGTTATTCAGGATCAACTTGGTTATTTCCTGTGGTCAATAACTCGTAATTTCCCAGAACAGGTTTGCAAGAACCAGTCGAAATCAGTGATTCTGAATCAGACAATTTCGGCAACACCACACTATTTCAGCTCGTCATCGGGACTTTAGTGGTCACACCCTCACTTATAAATGGAGTCTTTGATTTAGGGTTTTTTTTACATAAGAGCTTCTTACATAGTTTCCGGTGGTGAATCAGTGGCACGAACTCCCACACCGAGTAACCGGTAACCGCTTGCGTAAACACACAAACAAGACAAACACGCGTATGTTCATTATTCACTGCTGGCTCTCGCGCCCTCTTTATTTATGATTTGTGGAACGACTGCGGTAAATATAACAATAAAAAAAAATCCTGCGCTGGACAGGAAGGTGATCAAAAAGCCCTGATATACGGCAAATCGTGTTTCTTCCTAACTATCAACAGAGCATCTTAACTTGAGCCATGTACGGCTCCCATGTGAGTGATAAGCTATGATTTATTGGGAAGTGTCATGGAATCGGAATGCCATACAGTGAGACATGAGCTGGTGGAAAATGTGTTCCCTGTTTCCCAGCCTCATTATTCAAAGAGGCAATATCCCCTCCCGCAGCCTAATTTAGCTTGCTCTTCCCAGCAATTTGTTTGTTAGAAATGGATTACTTTTCACTAAGAATTCAATTCTGTAATGCAAGCCGGCCGCACAACTGCCTCATTGAGCACCGTATACACTTAGCTGGTGATTTTCAGTAAAACGATGTGCAAGGTGAGTGCCAAGTGCTGCTTAGTGAAGGGAAACACGTGCAGTGGGAAGACGCCATTGTCTGACACAGCTTGTGTCGCAGTTGCCAGAACTGTACATCCTCCATGGAGGGCAGATGGTGCATTATTGAGGGAGTCGGTTAACCTTTGCCCTGTGCTAACATCTTCCCAGCTCATCAGAAGCCGCTCTGTGAAATAACAAATGAAGAGCTATCAAAAGTGATATCAAAATCGATGTGCACTCTTCCTAAATAAAGGACAAGTTTAAGGGCCAGATTTACTGACATTTTGCAAAACGCGACGCAGCAAGACAACTTGCTGCGATAAATGGAGAGAACCAGAATGCGCCATATTTACTAAGATGAGGCGCGTTCCTGCTCTCTCCCTCTCTCGCTCTGCACTGGCCCACTGAGTGCTGCCTATAGCCAATGCAGGCACCCTTGCTCCATGGTGCCATTGTGCCTGAGTACGAGGCAGGATTGTTTTTGTGCAGGAAGGGAAACCTTAATGCACAAAAGCAACCCTCAGAGGCGTTCTCCATTTTATAAATGTGCTGCAGAATGCAGCACACGTAGAAAGAGGTAATTTTAAAATTAGATAATAAACATATTTCTCCTTGTTACGCCTCTGTTGGGATAACATCCTTAGTAAATCTCGGATTGAGCCAAAATTAATGGGTAGATGTGTGGGAACGCCCATACCCAACCATGGAATGCCTCCACAAAGCTGAGTAACGAAATGCAGCGACTTGTGCTGCCTTATGTTACTCTAGATTTACTAAGCTACACAGAGGCACGCAAGATGGCTTAGTAAATCTGACTTAAGGGCTTGCGTTGCCCTGCGTGAGGCAAGGGCAATGCAAACCATTTATACATTCGGGCCATAAATGTTTTGTTGTGCGTTAGACCTGTCAGCCTTAGGGTGGCCTTCTCCCAAACCTTTTGTCTTCCACCTCTATTTTTTTAGCTGATCTCGTTTTTGCTGGCCTTAGGAGTCTGTCTACTTTACTACTGCTAAACAGTGCTAAGTGCATGTGATCACTCCCTAAAAACATGGTAACATTTGTAATACTCAATTTTCATGTTTAATTTACTTACTAGTTCCTAGCATTCGTGGCTGCTGCCAATATCCAGTGGGTAGTCATCAGGACAGCAGCAGCGGCGGTGGAGCGGTTGAATAAAAAAATAAAAACTTTACTGATTCTGCTGCTGCCTTGAGCTTCTGTGCTTCTTCCTGCCTTCTACTCCCGACAGTTCCGGGGCCAGACTCCCCATCCAATTCAAACGCTGCTCTCATTCTATGAGAGCAGCTCCAGGATTGGCCTGAGCAGGCTACTTAGAAGCTCTGCTCAAGCACAGGGTGTCTGGCACGTTTTCCACCCAGCTGTTTGAGAAACCTAACTGCGCGTGTCTGTTTGGCCCGCCTGAGACAGCCGGCCAAACAGACATGCGCACTTAGAAGTGCACAACCACTCCTCCCTGTGACCCCAGTCCCGCCCCCTACACTTGCTGGCTCGGCCAGCAACTGAAAAATAAAACAATAAAAAAAAATTTATTTTTCAGTTGCTGGCTCTGAGCCAGTGGGGCAACGCTCCTACGCCATTGCGGAGGAGAGGCCGCTGGCCTCTAGTAAAGTGATGTTACATGTACCCAGGGCCCATCAATTAAATGCTAGGAGTAAGCCTGCAGCACTGGTTTTGCCACCCATTTAAGTAGCCCTTTCAAAGATGCCTTTGACCTGCCCTTGCAGCCGGTGCGCAGTTTTTTAATTGCCATTTCGACCTGACAAAGTAAACCTTTGGTTAGGCCAAATCCTCCTTTTTAATCATATAAGTCACCTGTAGGATAGGCCCTAAACAGTCCACAGGGCAGGGTGCAATGTATTTTTTTTTATAAATTAGGGCACATCATTTTAAGATTTACATGTCCTGGTGGTGAAAAACTCCTACATTCATTTTTCACTACTGCAAGGCCTACCTCTCCTATATGATAACATTGGACTTACCGTATTACATTTAATAAGCTGTCATTTCCAAATCGGAGCAGGTTGTCAGTTCCTGTTTGGTGTCTTTAGAATTGTAATGAAAAATCCTCTTCCATGGTAAAGTCAGATTTTAAGTTACAATTTTGAAAATGCCAATATTAGAAAGCGGAGACTTTTTTTTAATGCCTTAGCCATTTAGTGCCTGTAGCCTGATCCTGAGTCACATGACTGGGTGTAGCTGGCAGTTGTGTATTCCTCCTAGACAGCTAGATGCAATAAAGAGCTTAGGTGTGCCTGGATGGGCCATCACTGGCAGGATGGGAGAGCAGAGCTGGACACAACACTATTTACACCAGGATAGACTGTGTCCTGCCTCCAAACAAAGGGCTACATATCCCCCTGTAGTTTGACTGGACACAGTGCAAACCCGAGCAGAACTGATGCATTGCCTCTGCTGCAAGGATTCTCCCGACCAAAGGACTCCTCATCCACCCCGTAGCTGCGTTGGAAATGCTGCCTGTGTGAAGTTTCCCGACACAGACCCTTGCACCGCTCGTCAATGGTAGCCTTGACAACAATGCAGGTTCTCGCATCGCAGCCTCGCAACTCCTCTGAACTGACGCATCATCTCAACTGCGTGATGCATCCTCGATGCCCATCTTCACATCACAAACCCTAGTTGATGGGATCTTGGATGACAATGCAGGACCTCGCATCTTCACCGCACCTCGGAACCGAAGCATCGACTTGGCTGCGCGATGCATCCTCAGCGCGGAATCTCCTCAAACCTTAATAATATTTAGGGGGCCCATGTTCCTATAAAAAAACTATGCCCCTTCAGCCTTTAAGGGTCAATAAATTGACGCAATTTCCATTGTCCATCCATAGTATTTTTGCAGAAGTCGGATCTGACAATGATAGAGAAGGAGTCCAAACTGATAGGAGAAATGGGTCGAGCCTTAAATTAAACCACCTGCATTAGAAGGAAGTTGCCAAACTAAATAAGAAAAGGCCTAGGGAATCGTCCTGCAGGTTTGTTAGAAATGAATGGTAATCTGTGCGCCTGTTGTATTTGACTGTCCCAATCCCAGTCGGCCAATACAGGGAAGGTTTTTTGAAACAGTTGAACAATGTATGCCCGGAAATCCGTTCGCCTTCTGGTATGCCGAAAAGCCTGAGATTATTGTGGCGTTTTGCTTGTTCTCAAGATCCTCGATTTTCCCCTGCAGTAACCTAAGCTAGTTTTCTTGTGCTTCTGAGATTTTGGCTGACTTGGTGACACATTCTTCCGTGTCCGCTACTCGTTACTGTAACTCCATGATGTCTGACGCAAGTAAAGCCACCTTAATGTTTACCAGTGCAAGAGCCTGTTTGATCAATAAGCTGTCAGCCCTGGCCTGAGTATAGTATTCTTGTGCTTCTTCTCTTTCAACCTGTAATGCTTGAAGAATCACCGAGAAAGAAGCTTCATCAGGCCCAGTACACAGAATGGCTGGCTTGCTGTTTACTACAACTGTTAGGAAAGTTGGAGAGGCAGAGGGAGAGCAGCCGGTCCCATGTGCTAGGTCACCTTTTATGGTGGAGTTCCTCATATCAGAAGCTGTCAGCTCCTGGTTAGCGAAATGAAGCACCCATTTTGATTCAGATCCCATAGCTAAGCCAGAGCCAGAGAGTCACAATATCAAGTTTTTAACTTCCCCCTTTGCCGTAACCCACTTGCGGAGAGGGCTACTGACTGAGGCCAGCTTACTGGCAAGGAACCTACTTTCTCGTATATTGCTTTGCTTATGAGCTCCCTTTTTATAGCGTCTGATGGTTTTGATTTTAACATTACCTTGCTTGTGGCTGTGGTAAGTTAGCTAATACAAAGTGCAATGTCCCATTACTTGTAGCAAGGTTATTTAAGCTGATGTTGGCTGTACTCGGGCTAGCAATATCACTAGAGCTGTTTCCATGAGAGTCAGTAGTAGTAGATGGGGGGATGGTAGTATATTCTGGCTGAAGCATCAAAGTATCCTTCCCAGCCTGACCAACTCCAGCATCAGACTTCCTCCCTAACAAGTCTCCCAAAGTAATGCTGGATTGAAGCATTGTCTCCCCTTCCTGCTTATATAGGCTTTGGTAAGTTGTTGGCTGCTCAGCTGCCGAGCTAATGGATTGTTCCATCACCCTTCTATTCAGCTTGTTGCCCCCATCAGCCTCATTCGCAAGTAAACTTATTGAGTTGGATAGCTGCCCTTCCAGGGTCTCAAAGTTGTCATCCTCACCCAGGGGAAATGGCTGTAAAGTTCTCAGTTTAGCAGTAGTTTGGGCATTTGATATTGTAGTTGCCCCAAAACCTGAAAATACAGCCCATTGAAAGCATCCACCATCTCAGTCTCCGGTGGAAGAACCGCCAAGCCCCGAGGATTAATTACATCATTAATTTTAGCTGAATGTAGTACCTTCATGATTGGGCGTCCGACTCTGGAAGGCACAGATCACATTGTACTGCCCCTCGGAGTAGAAGGGTATGTGTCCCCCTACATGCCAGAAGAGCCAGCAGCCTCAGACATCGCCGCTGCGGAGTATGATCCAGCACACCCGCCCCTCTGGGCGGTTGTCTTCGACAGAGCCATCCCGTGAAGTGAAGCCAGGGTGGAGGCGCAGCCCCAGGAAAACCAGCCAAGAGAGAATCTTCAGGAGTCAGCCAGACCTCGCCTGGCGGAGATCCAAACTTGCTGCGGTGTCCGAACGATCGCAAAAAAGCATCAGGTGAGTCAGTAGTGCTACCTCCTTTCTCCTTAAATAACATATTTTTTTTAAATCAGTGCAAAGTACCAATTCAGTCCGTGGAATCTTGCGGAGTTTTCATGTAACTCTGCGGAATTCTGCAGAGTGAAATTCATCAGGTTCCACCCACCCCTAATGTAGATATTGTACATCGATGTTAAAGGTATATGAAATGTCATATGTTTTGAGGAAGCACATGCTGGATACCTGTTTTACAGATCTGTGCTAACACCTGATTGACAGCAAGCTAACTGACCCCAGGAAGTTTGCAAAGGAAGCGGACCTCTGGGTCATTACCAGAGTGTCCAAAAAGGCATCCGTGGGGGATTCATAAAAGGAAGTTCAGAATTCCCACCAGAAGAAAGAGAAGGGAGATACAAATAAGGAGTTCTCTCTAAGGCCCCCAAAATAATTCCCAGGGGAGGGATATTCAGCCCCAAACTGACCAGAAAAAGAATGGATTATTTGATAAGAAGACAGTAAAACCTTGCCTCCAAGTGTCAAGAGTGCTATAAGTATGGGCACGTGAAGGGGGATGCCAAGTGTCCCAAAATGACACAGCCCCTACTTATGGGCAGACCCAAGGGTTGGCCGGTGAAACTCTTGAGGCGGACATTGCCTAAATAGTGTGGGGGAAGAGTAGAGATTATACTAGTATCCTTGGGTGACAAGGAGTTGGTGACCAAAGCCCACATGCCTTCTAATACTTCCAAGTACAGGAAGTGGGTCACCATCAATGGGCAGAGGGTAGAGTGTCGGTCTGAGGACACATGAGCCAGTATGACTACTGTAAGGTGCGATCTGATGTCCATAGAGCAGGTATTCCCCAAATACATTCCACCAGGTTGTAGTGGCAGAAAACCATGTGAGTCACTACTCAGAAGCTCTGGTTCCCTTTGAGTGGGGGTGGGTTTCAGGTTTATTAAAAGTGGCGGCTGTGAGCTCTGCTATGCCTGTAGATTGTCTGTTAGGCAATGATCTGTAGCACACTCTCTGGAAGGAAGTGGAGCTTTAATCTTACCTGGAGATGTTAGGGTTGCCTGAGTGGGTGTGACTGCATACACAGTCCATGGCCGCCCAAGTGGGGAATCAAGCATAATTGGATCTGGGCCAAATTTCCCAGGCCACAGCTGAAAAGAGGAAGGAGAAGGAGTGTGGGAAACCAACCCCTTAAGCTCCCATGGTCTAGGTTGAAGGGTCATTTGAGGAGATCATCCTGGATTCTACCGGGGAGGACATTGTAGCCAGGGTGACCTTCATGAGCTTGAAGGATGTTAAATTGAGAGTGGGGCCACTAGGGAGAAGTTCTGTAGAACTCAGAGTACGCGTCAAATTCAAGAAAGCATGAGGCAGCAATCAGGTGATCTGGAGATTACCTGAATTATCGTAAGAATGACATAAAGTGAGCCTAAAGTTCCTGATCCTGGGATAACGTGTGTTGGTTGTCCCCCGGTGCTACATAGCCTTCCTATTGGGTCTGGCTCCTGACATGCCCCATCTGGGGGAGGACAAGACCTTTGCCAGGCTTTTCACCCATTTTTAATGGCCCTGGATGAAGAAAGCCTCAGATATATTCTGTAGGTCATGTTCACCTGCCAAAAAACAGGAAAAAAGGTCAAGGCTCCCCAGCTCCCTTGACTGTCATTGACGCCTCCTTTCAAAGGGTGGGTATAGATATTGTTGAGGCCCTGGACCCCAGGAATGTGTTGGGCAATGGGTCTATCTTGGTTGTCAAGAACCATGCTTCCAGATGTCCAGAGGCCATATATCTGAGGTTTATGACTGTACTTCCAGTGGCTAGTGCCCTGATGGGGGTTTGTACCCGGGTGGCGTTCCCCAGGGGAGTGATGTCTGGCAGGGTAACTAACTTCATGTCTGAATACATGAAGTCCATTTGGAATGAGTCAGGGTAACCTTTAAGTTCTCCACACCCTATCATCCTCAGGCAAATGGCCTTTTTGGGATATTCATCAAAACCCTTAAGGGCATTGTCAGATTTGGGGGTCTTTAGTTGGTACAGGTAGGTACTTGTGACAAATAGAGACCCTTGACTCTAGTCAGGGTAAGGGGATTACACTCCTAAATAACCCCTGCTCACCCCCTTCGTAGCTTGGCATGAGCAGACAGGCTTATCTCAGAGGCAGTGTGTAAAGCATTTGTGACCACATACAGTAACCCAATGCCAACACTAGCGATGGACACCACACAAAGTTTTATATAAAAAATAAGTATACTTTATATAGATTTACCACAAGACCATAAACGACAAAAATACACAATACTGTTACTTTAAGATGGTAGTTTTAGCTTAGTTTAGTTCATTTCTTAAGATGCGACACTTTGCGTCAATGTACCTTACGATGCGTTGCTCTACCACGGCAAGCAATGTCGCAGCAAGAGAAATGCGGCAAAGTTTTGGTGCAAAGAAATAAAGACGTAAAGATCTTTCAGATGCGGCACTCTTCTCCGGGGATGCGAGAAGTTCTCGGTTCGATGCATGGACTGCAGCGGCGACACCCTTGTTCAGAAGTGCGACGGCAACAGCTTCAGCTGCGACACTCTTGTCCCAAGTTTGTGTGAAGCTTCCAGACGATACGACTACTACAGCTGCGACATCCTTGTTCAGAAATGCGACAACAGCAGCAGCTCCGACAGCAGCGCCCTTCTTGGAGGATGCAAGGCGCTTTCCTCGATGCGGTACAATGTGACAGTTCTAGCGGCGATAGCCTTGTTCAGAAGTGCGACGGCAGCAACAGCGACGGCGCAACTCTTCTTCCTCGTTACGAGACTCTTCTCACAATGCGGTGCAGCGCAACAACTCCAGTGGTGACACCCTTGTTCAGAAGTGCGACAGCAGGCAGCAGTGACGGTGACACGCTTCCTCTTCATTGCGAGACGCATCTCTCGATGCAGTGCAGTGTGACAACTCCAGTGGCGACACCCTTGTTCAGAAGTGCGACGGCAGCAGCAACGATGGTAACACACTTCCTCTTCCTCTTCAGATAAACTTTTACTTGGCAGGGTAAGCACAACCTACAAAAATAACGTTTTAAGTATATGTGAACTTAGAGTGCACAGTTCTTTAGATCCAACTCAATGACCTGTAACTTACGGCATTATATTAAATGTGTTACAGTGACTCTTTTTGAATGTACGACGGGATAACTACTTGGTTGCAACTGCCTACGCATTTGGAATGTATTACTCTGGGGAAAGACACGTACCCTAGAAACTGTACTAATTGAGGTGAGCATAATACACACAATTGAGTACTTGTGCTTTTAATGAGATAAAATCGCAGTCTTGAAAATAAGGGGGTCCAATAAAAAACTATGATTGCCACTTAACACTGTCGTGTATTCCTATAGGTTCTGAATCAATCCCCCTATTCCTGACCCTGTTCTGGTTAAACTAACTATCAAGTTAACTAACAGTCAGCCCATGAGGCAAGAAAAGCCCCCATGATGCAGATACCGTTATCTGACGCAGTCACACTACGGCACAGGAACGTGTTATCTGATTAGGTCATAACGCTTGAGATCTAACTAGACAAGCGACATTCCTCCAGCCCCTGATAAGGCATACGACGTTCTCATAACAAATCAAACCTATGACAACCTGGAAAATCCGTGCGGCCATTGTTTTGATTTCACAGAGAACTTTAGTAAAGAATGTGCTAACGAGCAAGTCGTATGACATCTTTATTGACGTATCTATGTCCATCCTTACGTCAATCTCGGCACCTTTAAGGTATAAATATTGCCGATCTTGCCCTATGCAAACACACGCGTGGTGACGAGACGGAGCAGCCATACTTGCCGAAGCCCAGAAGCAGAGCAGACCCCGCTGGCAGCAGCCCCGCCTTCCTGACGCGCTCAATCAATCAATCAGGTCATTTGTAGAGCGCACTACTCACCCGTAGGGTCTCAAGGCGCTGGGAGGGGGGGGGGGTGCCGCTACTGCTCGAACAGCCAGGTCTTGAGCTTCTTCCTGAAGGAGAGGTGGTCTTGGGTCAGGCGCTGAGAGACGCGCTGCTATCTCAAGCCGAGAGACCCAGCACCGGCGCTTTCGGGCAGCCCTCGCAGGCGGCCTGGAATATCGAGAGCAGAGCAAGAGATACCATTCCTCATTCATCCTAAATTCCAGGTACAGAACTGAATAACCCCTCACAGAGAATTCTTTAGTTATTCACTTGGCAAAAACAAACTTAACTTAAACTGTAACTTTCTATTCCCGCCCACGCATTAGACTTAGGTCAGGTACACGGGGTAGGCGTATTTAGAAACACCAGTTGAGTACGTTTAGTCAAATGTATATGTGTATGTAAATATATTTTAATCATTTTAAACATCATATGGCTCAGAAACCATATCAATGTTTTTACAGTATTATTTTATACTATTGCTTTTAATGTATGCACTTTACTTAACTATAAGTATTGCAATAATATCGATCCATTTCTCTTGTACGAGAAAAGAGACTGATCAATAAACAACACCTTTTTATTGAACACGCCCGTCTCTTCCTTTTCTCTACAAATCTGATGAGACTAAGAATGCACGTACTGACTGAGTAAAATAATTGCCTTGTGCTCACACGACTCTCGAGATTGACTCTTGATTAGGGGAGAGCAAAGTTGTCATGTTCTATGGTTGTCAGAAACTAAATCCCTTCTTGTCTAATCAGGGAAGTTAATTCCTCCTTGAACATTCGAGAAAGTTTCTAGCGAACTCTGAGCAACGCTGGCAAACCCAAAACTTAAGTCTAGTATCGACAGTAGTAGACCTAGTTAACGTCTGGCCTAGGCCTTTACTGCTGTAGGTATTATTCCAATGCGCAGAGCCTATTGGGAAGATAGGAGCTACACTACATGGTGCCCAACGCGTTTGGAAAGGGCGATAAAACTAACGTAAGACATTTAGAGTAACTCAGTCGTGCTTTCTCACTCAGACCCCTTTTCCCAAATACTCCAAAGACGTCTGGAGTGGGTGAAAGGTAATATCCTCCAAAACCTCGCAGGAGGGAACTCCTATGTAAGGTTCTTGGTTTAGTCAACGTTGAAGGATACACTATTCCAAAATATTGTGCATCTAATCTTTGTTCCATAAGAAACCTGATCTGCAAACAAAAAGAATAACCTTTCTAACAGTAAAATGTCAGAAAGTGATGAAGAAAGAGAGGCAGTTAGATTAGCAGCTGAAATAGTAGCAGCTGATACTGCAGCACTAGATGCGGACGGGGATATAATACTCATCCCGGTCGCCAAAAGGAAATCTATAACCTTAAAACTTATAGAAAATGGACTGACACCCAGAGGTGGCACAGTCATATTCGTAATTGAGGCACACGAATATCGGCAGACAGAGGTATACTATACATGGATACATTTTCCAGCAGCAAATGCTGTAACAAAGTACTTCCACTATTACAAAATAGAGGTTCCACCCGACATTTACACTCCTTTCGAGGAGGTGGAAGTACCACTCAAATTCCAAGAGCATTTGCTCTTATTTGATGGCGCCCTAATACATAACAATCACATTACAAGGCTCGGTCCTTTAGGTAGACCAGGAGCAACGTGGCCGGTCTTAGCCGGATACACACCACACCCAGACATCGAAAGAATGTCTACAGGAGAGCTGTTAATACAGCTAAAACAATTACTAAAAATTCATAGACAATTAGTCCAGTATGTAATGCGGACTTCAACAATTCAGCCAGCGATTAAACTTCCACAGCTGACCCCTCACCAGGGGAACACAAATAAAATTACACCACAGAACATCCAATCCTGCCTAGGTAAAGTTCCGGCTAAACGGGAACAAATACCATTCTGGTTGGCACAGAAAATCACCCAAATAGAGGCGGTGTTTCCTGACACCACCCCGCTAGAAAAACACAGGATTCTGACTATATGTCTCCCAATGGGAATCGCACCACACATAGAGGACTGTGACACTTGGGGTACAGTCTTTGCTTCAATCTACACAAAAACGCACGGTGTTCCATCCATTTCGGTAATACCAGATGTGCTAAAACAAATTCAAGATGAATACGGTCCAGAACCAGCTTTAACTCTTGGTATGAAACTACTGAAAGACTTCAAGCAGGTCTCGGCTATATTATTAGCCAACATAAAAGGTGAAGCAGCAAACGTGGCGATCCGCCAGACGTTAAAAGAGACAGATATAGCAGACCAACCAGCTGAAATTGCCAGAATCATAGAAAAATCCTATGAGGAACTAGGTAGAGATAGTTTAGGTGGAATACCAGTAAAACCGCAACTGACTGAAAGTCCAGAAAAAATATTTTTTAATAATAATTCGCCAAAAAAGAACTGGGATGGAAACAAACAATCCAATCCAAAAGAAAAGAAATTCCAGTCCCGAGGAAGGTCTCCTAGGCGAAGGGAGAAATCTCCGAACCAGAGACACAGGTCACCCCAGAGTGACCCCTCTGGGAAAAGATATAACCTTAGAAATAGGGATAATATTAAAAAACCTGATAGATATCAAGACATTGATACACGTCCCTCTCAATCTTTTCAGAATTCCTCGCAGAAATCGGAAAGAAGAGGACGATCAGAACAAAGAGAAGAGCACGCCAAGTCCAAAGACAAGGAACCTGCTCAGCTAAAAAAGAAATTACAATTTCCAAAAAAGAAGGTAGCCAGTATCAAGGTAGTTAACAATGCCGAGAATACTGAGGACACAACTGAAAAACGGAGAGTGGGCTCACACAATGCTAGACAGCGCAGCAGAGGTGAGCATAGCTCGCAAAGTCCTTATGAATCATCTGGAGACAGTGGACACGAATGAATATCTTCAAGTGGAAACTGCAGACACCAGAGTTAGCAAACCCCACAAGATGTACGAGATAACATTACGTATATAGGGAGATAAGACTAGGAAAATAAGGGGACTATTTTGGGATAACCTCTCCAAGGGCTATGATATCCTTCTAGCTGAAAAAGACTGGCCACCAGAGTTTGTCAGGGAGTGCCCTCATGGCGAAGAAGTAATTATGCCTGCCTTCTCGAATCAAATTCCGATTCATAAAAAATACACACTTGCTAGAAAGTGGGCAGTGGCCTTAGCACCTGCTTTATATAAAAATCATGTAGGATGGGATGAGGATTCTCCTCCTCACAAAATCCAGTTAAAATCACAACCTACTGCACAAAGGCAGTACCCAATTAAGCAAGAAGCTAAAAAACAGGTAAATGAAATACTAGATCAGCTAGAATACCAGGGGGTGATTGAAACTTGCACCTCACAAATGAACAATCCTTTGTTTCCGGTCTCCAAACCAGACAATTCATATCGTCTAGTTTTGGATTACCGACACCTTAACACATGTTGCAAAACCTTTGCAGTGCAAAACTCACACAGTGCTGCACTAATGAATAACATAGTGCGCAAAAAATACAAAACAACCTTGGACATCTCCAATGGATTCTTTTGTCAAAACATAGCACCAGAGAGCAGATATTTAACTGCATTCTCAGTAAATGGCACTCAAAAACAATTCTGTCGGTTAGCCCAGGGGTACAAGAACAGCCCGGGGGTATTCTCAGCGAGAGTAACAGAATTACTACAATTATATGATGATGAAGCATTATCTTATGTCGATGACATTTACTTAACAGATGATGACTTGGATACTCACTTGAAAAGAGTGAACACCATAATACTTGGGTTCGCAGCAGAGGGTTACAAATTCAACTTTAAAAAATCCAGAATTGCCCATCTGACAGTCCTGTTCTTAGGATATGAGTTATCAAGTGAAGGTAAAAGCCTGGCTGACAATTTCCTAAAGAAATGTGCCGTAATCCAAGCTCCTAAAACACTAAAAAACCTACAGTCAATTCTAGGCTTCCTAAATTTCGGAAGAACTTACATTGCAAATTACGCAGAAAGGGTCAAACCCCTTTATGATCTAATTAAACCAGACTTTAAAAGATCCAATTGGACTCAAACACACACAGAGATTTTGAGATCCTTACAAACAGACATGCTAATTAAAACAAAATTAGAAACACGTGATAACACACGCAATCTTGTGATTCGAGTCATCCCAGGGAGATGCGGATTCACATACCTGACCTCTAATGAGGGAGAAAAGGTACCAATTGCATTCAAATCACACTTGTACACTAAGGCTGAAATGAAATTTAGCCCAACGGAAAAAATTCTTACAGCAACACAGACAGCTATAGCAAAAGAACGAGCCCTGGCACAAGGTAAACGAATAGTATTCGTGACACCAATACCAGCCTTAGAGGCGATAACAAAGGCAAGCATTCCAAATGCTAAAGCACTCCATCCAAGATGGATACAATGGGCTAACTCTCTTGCTGCAACAGACGTGGTGTACGAATTTGATCCTTACTTAAAAACTCAAGAATTTCTCCAATATGAATTTGAATGTCCTCCGCCAACCGAAATTCTGCCTCTAGATCAATACGGCTGTATAATATATACAGACGGATCAGCACAACCCGCAGTAGGGGGTAAACAAGCTTACAGTGCTGCGTGCGCGATTGTTAAAGGTCGTTGGCACGAAGGGAAATTTAAACCAACCCTCACTAAAACACAATCCCTAGGAGATTGTACAGCTCAGCGAGCTGAACTACTAGCATTCAAGATGGCGCTTGAAAATACCGATCGAGAATTCCCCACACTCATAGTGTGCGATTCGTATTATTGCGTTCAATCTTATAATGAATATTTGCAGATCTGGCTTCAGAACGGTTTCAAAGATGCTAAAGGTGGCACAATCAAGCATAAAATGCTCTGGGAACAAGTAGCTCTTTTACAAAAAGAACTACCAAAGACTCACGTGATACATACACTGAGTCATCAACGCAGGGAATTCATTGGCTGACGAGGCCGCGAAGGCAGCTGTGCAAACGGCTTCCGTAGCTGCCGTCACCCGGTCAAAAACAAAAATAGACAGAGAAATATTACAAGCTGTCAGCGCTTCAGAAAAGGATTCGATAGAACCACTCCCTAAAGGCTTTCCAGTAAAATACTCATACATAACTGATGCAAACAATGTTCCTTTTGCTCGAATCCCTGGAGTGGGGGATAGGGCAATTCCAAACATGGAACATAGGTTAGGACTAATAATAGCGGCACACGAAGGGCTTGCTTCTATTCATGCTGGCGTCTCAGCCACAGTATCATTATTAAAACAGAGATACTGGTGGCCACAAATGAGAAGACAAACAAGGAACTATGTTCTAGCATGTGAAATATGTCAAAAAATGAAAGTATCAACGGTGAGACGTCCAGCGCAGACACCCCTTCTAATCTCGGATAAACCATTAGCCTGTGTTTATCTAGACCACTGCGGTCCCTTACAAAGGGATGGTAACTATAAATATATCTTGGTTGCAGTGGACTCATGCACGAGATTTATATGGATGTGGCCCCAGCGAACGGCTGACGCCAGAACTGTTATAAAAGATTTGCGAGTCTTTATCGGCACATACGCAATTGGCATGCTGCATTCGGACAATGGTCCTGCTTTTAGCTCTCGGGCTTATAAGGAGGCCATGGTCAGCATGGGCGTGCAATTGCGGTACTCTTGTCCATTTCACCCTGAGGGGAACGGAATTGTTGAAAGAAAAAACCGTGACATAAAGCAATCTATAACGGCGAAGGTATTAGGTTCGGGAGCTGGGTGGGTCAAACATCTAATAAGTGTCCAACGTAGTCTAAATAACTTGCCAAGAAATTCTCTGAAGGGACTCAGTCCGTACGAATTATTATTTGGAACTAAAATGATTATCTCTGACCTCGACAGTCAGACTTCAGTGGTTAAAAAAAAAAAGCTTTGATGTCAAAGACCATTTGGCTATTTTGCAGGACTTAAACAAAACAAGAAAAGACCTGAGCAACATACAGTTGAAACAACAGCCAACAACCACTGAAGAATCACCACCTGTCCCAGCAAGACCTGTCTGGATTCCAAAAGTCGGGGATCTAGTCAGGGAGAAGATCGCGGTAAAGAAGGAATTTGGGCCTTCGTACAGAAAAGCAGTTCCTGTCTTGTCTGTCAACGGGACAAGATCAGTTGTACTACCGCCACTTGCTGGAAAAAAGGAGAACCGAGTTGTATCCATCGACCTGGTAAAACCACAACATGTGGCCGATAACAAACAGTAGGCCAAGTGGACTCCCAATAAGTAGCAGAACACCAAGGTTTGCTACCAGTACAGAGGTCCTAACAAAGAGGCTCATCACATTCGAAACGCCTACAGAAGAACAAAAAGGACTATGCAACAATGCAATAGAACCCAAATAAAAACATTTAGCAGAGACACACCAATCTACAATGAAGTACCGAGTGACAATGCAAGAAACAAAAATCCTGAAGCAATTGGAACAATTGACAGAACTGCATCCGGCTACTTCATAAACTTCGATGATTCCTCTGAAAGCCTCAGTGAATCAAAGACACAGCCATCATCAAAATCATTTAAAGACAAAGCTAAGGAACTTTTGAACCAACTGAAAGAAACATATCTGATTTCTCCATGGATTGAATTTTGGGTGGGTTTTGGTGCATTTATCCTCATACTTTGGCTCATCATGGTATTAACTTTGGGACGCTTCTTTGAGGGAAAATATGCTAAAATGGACACAGCAAGTCAGAACATCAACTTGGTCCTCAAACCACACACATCTTCACACGTCGAGAAAAGAGAACTTTCTTCAGCCAACTTCACAGCCAATCCTATACCTGGTGGGGTAGCCTGGGACAACACTGACTATGAAATGTATGGTCTGGTCGAGATCCTGAAATACCCACACCAAATCAAGATCTCCTTGAGTGACTTTGCAAAACCAAACTCATTTGCTGATGATTGGGACTTCGAAAGCATTAATAACATGATGTCTGACTTAGTAATGTCTGCTAAATTTACAAAACATGATTATTTGCAAGGTTCTACAAATTATGATAGTATGTATTGCTATAACCACTATGGTAACCATTTTTTGCATAAATCTGCACAACCTAGAAATGTTTTAAATTATAATCAATGGGAACATTGTGCTACACCTCCAAAAGGGAGCTCAAGAACCGTCGATGACAAATACTCATATTTTTCAGGTTTTAACATAAGTAATGCTGAAACATTTTATTTTAAATTGTCAAACAAGACAGGGATGAAAACCATGATAACCAACACAAAGTTGATATATTCAGACTCATTCTTTGAAAAAATGAATACTTTTGGATTTGATTATTGGGACAAAAATGTTGATTTAAAAAGTGTTTGGGGTACAAAAGAATGGCAAGTACAGGGTTTAGAAGCTTTGTTTAGAGCCTGCATGATCCCAGAACAAATGATATTTTTAAATGACACTGTTCAACAAACCACCTGTCTTGGCTTAGCCAAAATCAAAGATTTAAATAAACCGTCTATTCCAAAGCCAACAATGTTTAGCAATAGCTCTGATACAGATGAAGAGATAGACGTAAACCATATATTAAACCAAAACAGAACACATCCTGATTGGAAACAATGGTTGATCTGGCCCACAGATACAAATAACTGTCAAGACAGATTCCTGAATAAAACACAGGGGTTCAAAATGACCAGGCAAGATCCTAGATATCCGCAAAGACATCACCCAGGGATAATAACAACCTACAGTGTGGGCAAATTATGCCTTCAATGGCTACAAACTTCCACACTGCCTGAAATTAAGCAACACCTAACTTTACTTACTGATGGTGCTGACTTGCGTGATTTCATAATGGGACCACGCAAACAGCGTCAAAAGCGTTTCATAGCAGCCTCTGTATATGCAGCATACAATGAGGCCTGGAAGGTTACTCAAATTGAAACAGCAGAAAGAATACGGGAAATTGACCGTATCAATTTGGAAAAATCACTTTCTGTAGTGGACAATGGGTTAATGACTCTGTCCTCCAGAATTTTTTCATTGGACAGCATTGTGTCTTCAGCAATCGATATATTATCGCAAGACTTACTGTTATTACAACATGGTCAGTCACAATTGCGTTCTATTGTACAGCTTGGCTGGACGTTACAAAATCTGCGTTCAGGCTATGTGCCTTGGCGTTTAATCAACACAACGTCACTATTCCAAATCTTTAACCTTACTGATAGACAAATCGGTATGGCACAAAAGGGTGCTGATTATACAATCTTGAGCATTGAAAAACTAGAAAGATTACCAATGACAATGTCAGAACGACCTGTCACTGAATGGATAATACACGGAATCATAAATATTCCAATCTCAACCTTCAGGTTTCAATACTGCCAAAAATATATACAGGCTGGCATGTACGAGAAATTGGGAAAGGGGTACCTTAAAACAACTTGGAACCTGCCCTATTCACATGCATGTGTCAGTAATAAAGGACAGAAAGTGTTTCTTAGTGGCAACAATTGTGCTATGTCACTAAGCGGGACGCTTCTGTGTAACGGAATTAGTTTGCATGGAGCCTGTGAAGGGAATTCATACAACCTTTCATGTCACCAGCAAGGCGCACCTGCAACTGAAATAGAACCATTCTTTCAAAGACTCTATAATGGGAGTTACATTCTTATTGTAGACCGCAAATGTTGTAGTCTTATGCCCGGGACTCCTTATCTAGTCACTACGACTGCGAAGGTCAAGTGCTGTGGACGTTCTTTGTTCCCCAGCTCCTTTCCAGACAGGGAGGCAAGGGCATGGCCCAATTTGAAAATTACTTCTATTCGAATAGATACTTTAAGCAGAATGAAAACAGTGCTTCTTCAGACGCCTACAAGGCTCACGTCATCAAAAGAAACGTATGATCTACAAGTCGCAAGGACGACTGCAGAGATACATACATTATTATCAACTAATTCCCCCGTACATTTCGCGGAAATCCTGAGCGAAATCTTAAATATTTCTGATACCACAGGGGTCTCAAAGGTATTTAAGACAGTATTTTCGATGGCATTAACACCATTCAAAGCCATACTGGGTATTTTTCCAGATTTCGTCCATTCGATTTTTGGCGGACTTCCCCTGATACTGGGACTAATTGCAGGAATCCTATTCTTAGTCCTTATTTTTCGTTATGGCAACCCATGTCACAGATCAAACTCTCGCGACAATGGAAGATACAATCCTAGCCATTGGATACCGGGACCGGATATCAAAAATCCTGGGACTCTCCCGGCTTAGAGACCTGAACATGACTTGGTTCTATCATTTCGACCAATGTGGCAAAGATGTGTTTTACCTGTATTGAGATGTCTGCTATGCGGAGAAGAATGCGTGTTAGACACCTGTCTGACGCTACAATCGGATGCGCCAGTGGATGCAGATACATTGTTGGTTCCTACCAAGGTTCACGCTTTGTGCTGCCCTCAAAGGCTGCCAATCCTGATGACGGCATTCGTGGAGTCTTCACCACTACGATTGAAGAGTAGTGAAGTTCAAGATGAAAGCAGCATTAATCAGGTACGACCTTCTGTCAGCAATGCGAATCAGAATGTCAATGGAGACAATCATGCGCACGAATGCATGGTTACACCTATTTCCGACTTAGTGGAACTTTCCCATGAAGCTGTTGACAGTTTTTTCGAAAGCCTTAATGATATGATGTTCTCTCCAGAACAGAAATAGAGACTTTTGAGCAAGCTCGCACATGGCGTTCCCTGAATTCGGCCTTCAACTTTAAAAATAAAGTCACATAAACAATTTTTCCCACCAGTTCACGGACAACAATTTTTTTAGCAGCCCCAAATTATTTTTTACAAAATTTTCGGGACACTTATCTTCTGCTTAAAGTAAGAAACTATTCCTAGAGAACTAAGATTTCTATTTTTTAGATACTTTTAAACTTTAGTTGCCCGCTGGTATGTTCATAACTATTTTATTATGTGATGAAATGGTCTTCTGTATAGCCATATTAAGAGCCATTTCATGTGTATTTCTCAAATACCAAATTAGCAATAATGCATACAAATGCGTGTTTACTTTTGCATTTAATTCATAGCTTAAGTGCATACAATATATATGACTGCAATTTTTCAGTATATTTGAAAATTTCAAAATGCATTTGTGTATTTTGGGGTGGTAAGGTATACACTTTACTCTATAGTATGTTGTACTATGTTATACTATGCATAGATTAGTAAATATGACCATAGTTAGCGTGGAGTGGGTGTCGTGTATTCCTATAGGTTCTGAATCAATCCCCCTATTCCTGACCCTGTTCTGGTTAAACTAACTATCAAGTTAACTAACAGTCAGCCCATGAGGCAAGAAAAGCCCCCATGATGCAGATACCGTTATCTGACGCAGTCACACTACGGCACAGGAACGTGTTATCTGATTAGGTCATAACGCTTGAG
Organism: Lissotriton helveticus; assembly: GCF_964261635.1. Taxonomy (NCBI): domain Eukaryota; kingdom Metazoa; phylum Chordata; class Amphibia; order Caudata; family Salamandridae; genus Lissotriton; species Lissotriton helveticus. The sequence continues at coordinate 275,990,624 of NC_136068.1, forward strand.
ATCTAATTAGACAAGCGACATTCCTCCAGCCCCTGATAAGGCATACGACGTTCTCATAACAAATCAAACCTATGACAACCTGGAAAATCCGTGCGGCCATTGTTTTGATTTCACAGAGAACTTTAGTAAAGAATGTGCTAACGAGCAAGTCGTATGACATATTTATTGACGTATCTATGTCCATCCTTACGTCAATCTCTGCACCTTTAAGGTATAAATATTGCCGATCTTGCCCTATGCAAACACACGCGTGGTGACGAGACGGAGCAGCCATACTTGCCGAAGCCCAGAAGCAGAGCAGACCCCGCTGGCAGCAGCCCCGCCTTCCTGACGCGCTGAGAGACGCGCTGCTATCTCAAGCCGAGAGACCCAGCACCGGCGCTTTCGGGCAGCCCTCGCAGGCGGCCTGGAATATCGAGAGCAGAGAAAGAGATACCATTCCTCATTCATCCTAAATTCCAGGTACAGAACTGAATAACCCCTCACAGAGAATTCTTTAGTTATTCACTTGGCAAAAACAAACTTAACTTAAACTGTAACTTTCTATTCCCGCCCACGCATTAGACTTAGGTCAGGTACACGGGGTAGGCGTATTTAGAAACACCAGTTGAGTACGTTTAGTCAAATGTATATGTGTATGTAAATATATTTTAATCATTTTAAACATCATATGGCTCAGAAACCATATCAATGTTTTTACAGTATTATTTTATACTATTGCTTTTAATGTATGCACTTTACTTAACTATAAGTATTGCAATAATATCGATCCATTTCTCTTGTACGAGAAAAGAGACTGATCAATAAACAACACCTTTTTATTGAACACGCCCGTCTCTTCCTTTTCTCTACAAATCTGATGAGACTAAGAATGCACGTACTGACTGAGTAAAATAATTGCCTTGTGCTCACACGACTCTCGAGATTGACTCTTGATTAGGGGAGAGCAAAGTTGTCATGTTCTATGGTTGTCAGAAACTAAATCCCTTCTTGTCTAATCAGGGAAGTTAATTCCTCCTTGAACATTCGAGAAAGTTTCTAGCGAACTCTGAGCTACGCTGGCAAACCCAAAACTTAAGTCTAGTATCGACAGTAGTAGACCTAGTTAACGTCTGGCCTAGGCCTTTACTGCTGTAGGTATTATTCCAATGCGCAGAGCCTATTGGGAAGATAGGAGCTACACTACAACACCACCCTATTCTGTTTGCGTTACAGAGTCTATTGTATACATTCAAGACGTCTCTAACGATTCCGGGCGCATTGGCCGTTCTTACTGCAATTATCTTTATTCTGGACGCTTCTAGTATTACTAAGTAAGTGGTAGCAGACTAGGGGGTGTGCATTGGTTCCTTTTTTACCGAAATTGAAAGGATAATGTCCAGTTTGTTAGAATAAGACAAATATATAAATGCAACGGTTAATAAGTGAGGGCGATATTTACAATACACCAAATTGGAGTGAACCTTATGTTGAACTAGACATGTGGGATATATTTGTACAATGAATGCACGATGGAGATTGCGATAATGTAGAGTTTACTCATTACTATTTATTGAACAAATATAGGGTGTTTTGCCGGCGTTGCAGAAAGCTAATTACTGCATGTATATGTATCTTTCAGTATATTAGCTACATTTGACATCGTGACAGGGACATGGACGATTGATATCCATACCACTTTTGATTCTTGACTTCCGAATATAGGACGATTGCGATTTTATGAGAAATCCCTTGATGCAGACATTGAAGGTATTTTAACTATTACATTTGCCATTGTAAGAATAGAACAACACGGGTAACAATGGCTTTGCTTACTATACTTTTTTTTCTTAGTTCCTTCTTCCTTTTTTTCTTTCATTACTATACACAGCAATATGTTTTTATTAGGCACAATAAGGGTGCGTGCACGACTTAGAGTAGATAAATATTTATATATTAAAAATATTTTTGTTTAACTTTTTGTCACATGGAGGTGTTTTGAGAGTTCTCTTAATCTCTCCACTGATTTTTCATTACTTTTCTAGCCAAACCTTCTTTTTGACCCTGTTATAAGGGGCTAAGGTGTCTAACTCTAGCACTTAAATATACTATAATGTGTTTAGGCAAGTCTTTCTGAAATGCGAAACAGCTAAAATCCCACTATATTATTTTGTTGACAGCCTTGAAAAAGTCGCAAATTGCAGCGAAACACGTGTTGGCTGTACCATTGCTGTAACAACTAGGCAACAGTGGTGAAGATTTACATGCTGAAAAAAGTGCTATATGTTCTTTCATTTTGTACATTAAATATTTTCCTTGACTGTATATAGTCAAGCATATACTTATCTTGGCTGTGCTCTGTCATTGTTAAGTCAAACGTGCTGAGGTACCGTGCAGCCCCTAGCCGATCAATGAGTTCATCAGCTCTGGGGATGGGCTGCGCGTCAGTCTTCGTGACTGAATTGAGCCCTCTGTAGTCCACACAGAACCAGAATTCGGGTGTGGCACCAGGCGCTGCAGCCTTCGGGACCAAGACCACTGGTCTGGCCCAAGGACTGCTAGAGGACTCAATTACCCCTAGCGCAAGCATCTTTGAGACCTCCTCTTTGATGCAAGCCCTCATCCTGTCAGTTACCCTGTAAGTTTTATGCTTCACAGGTAAGCTGTCTCCTGTGTCCACATCAAGGATACACCAATTTGTGACACCAGGAACCAGGGAGAACAGATCAGAACTCTGTCCCAGGAACTGGGGGTAATCTTGCTCTGTTGCAGACAGGAAGTCAGGAAGAGGCTCAGTCTCCTCTTCCATTCCAGAATTTGTTGCTAAGAGCATGCCCTCTTCAGACCGCTCTAAGCGGGGCTTAAGGTGGTTGACATGCAGGACCCTCAAGTGGTTCCTGGGAGACCGCAAGTCCACCAAGTAGGTAACTGGACTCTTGCGCTCCACAACCTCAAATAGTCCGGTCCACTTATCCTGGAGCGCACACGGCTCCACGGGGGCCATGACCCACACTTTCTGGCTAGGCTGAAGCTCTACCAGAGTGGCATTCTGGTCATACCATCGCTTCATCTCCTCCTGGCTGGCTTCCAGATTCGCCTCAGCGAGTTGTCTGAAATACCTAGTCTGGTTCCTAAAGGCCAGCATGTAGCTATATACATTCTAGGGAGGTTTCCTGGAAAATTGCACCCAGCCTTCTTTGACCAGACTCAGAGGTCCTCTGACCTGGTGTCCATAGAGAAGCTCAAAGGGACTAAACCCTAGAGATTTCTGTGGCACCTCCCGGTATGCAAAGAGTAGGCATGGTAAGAGGACGTCCCACTTATGCCTCATGGGTTCCTCAAGACTCATTTTCATGCCCTTTAGGGTTCGGTTAAACCTTTCAACCAACCCATTTCCTTGGGGGTGGTAAGGAGTGGTAAACTTGTAAGTTACACCACACTCCTGCCACAGGGACCTCATACACTTAGAGATGAAGTTGGTCCCCGGTCAAACACTACCTCGCGAGGGAATCTCACTTGGGAGAAAATTTCCATCAGTGCCCGTCTCACCATGGGGGCCGTCACTGTCCTCATAGGTATGGCTTCCGGGTGCTAGGTGGCATGGTCCACCAAGACCAGGATAAACCTGTTGCCCATGGCTGTCTTGGGGTCCAGTGGCCTCACAATGTCAATCCCCACCCGCTCAAAGGGGTACTGACCACAGGGAATGGCTGGAGAGGAGCCTTGTGCTTTTTCCCACTGTTTCCACTTGCCTGGCAAGTCTGACAAGTTCTGCAATGAGTGTCTGAACTCATGCGCATTTGAGGCCAATTAAAGTGGGTGACAATAGTTCTCCCCACTTTCCGCTGGGGCAATGCAACACATGTTAGACCTGATAGCCTTAGGGTGATCTTTCACCAAACCTTTTGTCTTCTCCCCTCCTGTCATGCTGAAATTCATTTTTGTTTTTGTTGGGACTCTGTGCACTTTACCCTTGATAACCATTGATAAAGTGCTTGTGCTTACTCCTTTAAACATGGTACAATTGGCTTACACTCAGTTGACATATTTTATTTACATACAAGGCCTGTACATTAAATGCTACTAGTGGGCCTGCAGCACTTATTGTGCTACCCACATAAATAGCCCTTTTAAACATGTCACAGACCTGCAATTGCAGCCTCTGTAACGTATATTGTATTTAAAAAGTTGGACATGTACTTTTAGGTTTTACATGTCCTGGTAGTGTAAAACGTTTAAATGTGTTTTTCACTACTACAGGGCTTTCCTCTTCCATAGAATAACATTGGGTTACCTTATTACATTTAATAAAATAAGTTGCGCTCCGTAACAGGAAGAAAGTCATGTTTGGTCTCTACAGAATTGTAATTTAAAATCATCTTTACTAGTAAATTCAAATTTTAAGTCACAATTCTGAAAATGGCACTTTTAGAAAGCTACACAAACAAGAACAATGGTATACATGGAACTCATTCTATAGGAAATTCTTGGATATACACAGCAAAAATTCCTGCAATTCCTTCTAAATAAAAAGTCTTGATACAGACAGCAAACCTTATTGCAACCATAGTGGTATTGTACCATAAAAATTAGTATAGTAGGATTCTAGTGTAGCAATATACATGTATTTACATCATAATGTGCATTACGAAGTCATTGTTGGGAATAATATATGTGCAAAGTGACCACAAAGTGAGCAATAACCACAACCATCCATAAAGTGAAACGGATGTATGACGTTACATCGTGAACTTTTACAACGCACACCGTTACAACGCAATTTTTACAACGCAGATACATTTACAACGAATGCTTTTACAACGCATGACATTACATAGCAGATGCTATTACAACGCATGCCATTACAACGTAAGTATAGATAAGTATATTATTTTTTTTTTAAATGTAATTTATTAAAATTAAATTAATTTAATAAATTAAATTATTTTTTAATAATTATTTTGTAAATATATATACTTTAAAAAATAGTTTATTTTAAAAAGAACAATTATTATTAAAGAACTAATATTTAAAAAAAATAAAATTATTAAAATTAATTATTTAAATTATTTAAAATTATTTATTTAAAAACTGAACCCTAAAAATACCCGTTACCCTGAACCCTTAAAATACCCATGTACCCTAAAACCCAAACCTTGCCCTGAAACCTAAAAATACCCCTGTACCCCAAAACCCAAACCTAGCCCTGAAACCTAAAAATACCCATGTACCCCAAAACCCAAACCTAGCCCTGAAACCTAAAAATACCCCTGTACCCCAAAACCCAAACCTAGCCATGAAACCTAAAAATACCCCTGTACCCCAAAACCCATACCTAGCCCTGAAACCTAAAAATACCCCTGTACCCCAAAATTCAAACCTAGCCCTGAAACCTAAAAATACCCCTGTACCCCAAAACCCAAACCTAACCCTGAAACCTAAAAATACCCCTGTACCCCAAAACCCATACCTAGCCCTGAAACCTAAAAATACCCCTGTACCCCAAAACCCATACCTAGCCCTGAAACCTAAAAATACCCCTGTACCCCAAAATCCAAACCTAGCCCTGAAACCTAAAAATACCCCTGTACCCCAAAACCCAAACCTAGCCCTGAAACCTAAAAATACCCATGTACCCCAAAACCCAAACCTAGCCCTGAAACCTAAAAATACCCCTGTACCCCAAAACCCAAACCTAGCCCTGAAACCTAAAAATACCCCTGTACCCCAAAACCCAAACCTAGCCCTGAAACCTAAAAATACCCCTGTACCCCAAAACCCAAACCTAACCCTGAAACCTAAAAATACCCCTGTACCCCAAAACCCATACCTAGCCCTGAAACCTAAAAATACCCCTGTATCCCAAAACCCATACCTAGCCCTGAAACCTAAAATTACCCCTGTACCCCAAAACCCAAACTTAGCCCTGAAACCTAAAAATACCCCTGTACCCCAAAACCCAAACCTAACCCTGAAACCTAAAAATACCCCTGTACCCCAAAACCCATACCTAGCCCTGAAACCTAAAAATAGCCCTGTACCCCAAAACCCATACCTAGCCCTGAAACCTAAAAACACCCCTGTATCCCAAAACCCAAACCTAGCCCTGAAACCTAAAAATACCCCTGTACCCCATAACCCAAAACTAAATATATACTATTACTTAAATTAATTTATTTAATTTACATTTTAAAAAAATGATTTAAAAAAATAACATACTTACCAATACTTACGTTGTAATGGCATGCGTTGTAATAGCATCTGCTATGTAATGTCATGCGTTGTAAAGGCATGCGTTGTAATGGATCCTGCGTTGTAATGGTGTGCGTTGTAACGGTGTGCGTTGTAATAGTTGCGTTGTAAGGGTTGTTTCCCAGTGAAACAAGTGCTGAAAATAGTAGGTACTTTGTTATGCAAACAACCACGGAAAGAAGTTTGATTTGACTAGGCACATAGTTGCCTTACCATACTGGCATAATTTTTTGGCATACTAATAATGTTTATGTGGAGAGAATACCAAGGGAACAAATATAAAAAGGTAACGGCATATAGGGAAGTATAGATTTACTATTACAAACTCCACTTTTACGTAACTTGGAGATATATGTATCAAGTAGTTAATTATAGAAAATCTACACTCACTGAACTGTCAGTATTTTATTTTCAATATTCTGTCCTCGCTATCCCATTGATACTTTTGAATTATTATTCAGGTGGCACACCATTCTACATCAGCGCAGTCTAAATACTCAACTGTGCCCAGCATGTTTATCAAGTATTGTGACATCTTGTTCCTCTAATAAGATCATGCGATCATACAGAAACATCCTGAATACACACGGCTGGTTCAACCTCCATATTCATTTCTCCAATAATCGCTCTTGTTGACCTATAACGAGTACTTTACAACCCATCAAGGTGGATAAAGACTTGGGGCCAGATGTAGGTCGCCAAATACCGGTCGGTAACGGACGATTTCGGCCGTTACCGACCGATATTTGGAGTTTAAGATGTAGGGGGCCTAAATTTACAGAATCGGTAAAGTTACAGATTCGGTATATTTACCGATTTGGTAAAATACCGAATCGGTAAATTTACCGATTCTGTAAATCCAGATGTAGGTGGCACTGAAAACAGTGCCACAGGCCCTTAGGAATTCGTTATTTACCACCAAATAATACTTGGTGGTAAATAATGAATTTCTGTGTACATGCACATCTGTGCATGTACACCGGTGCCATGTGGCACACATACATGCCCTAAGGGCATGTATGTGTGTCACATTGCACACAAGCCAGAATCAGGGGTGCAACAGGGTGTCATAGGGACACCCTGTCCCCCTTGTAAATTCGGTAATTTTACCGAATCGGTATTTACCGATTCGGTATTTGACATTGATTCCTGTGGGCCTCAAAACCCATAGGAATCAATGGCAATTACCGAATCGGTAAATACCGATTAGGTAATTACGGAATCTTACCGATTCGGTAATTGAATCGGTAAAAATACCTACATCCTGTGGAGAAGTGTGGCTCACTGGTTAGAGGAGGCAGACCTGGAAGCAGATGTCAGCCCGGGACCAGGGTTCAATTCCCGGCTCGGCGGGGTATTGAGTCCTAAAATGTCCATGGACTCGACAATTCTCGCTCCGGTGCCTACTCGATTCACGGGTTCACACTCTGCGACTCTGGGCAATAGCTTGCTTAATCTCCACAACGGCCCCTCGCGGCGGGATGCCTGGCTTTCACCTTGCAGATACCCTGCCGGGGTTATCTCACAGGGGAATACCAGGACGGGTTCCCTAAGCAAGCGCTTAGAAACCGCTTGGTGATTTGCGCTATATAAATTCCTGTACATTTACATTTTATTTACATTTCCCGATAGCCAGTTCTTAAATACCGAATCAGTATGATTCGGTATTTAAGAATCGGTAATCTGGGATTACCTACATCTGGCCCTTGGAGTTTCCAGGTTGGTAAAACCCATTTGAATTTTCTCAGGTTCACTAATGGGGCAAGTTCGGTAATGGTCACTGACATGATTAGGCCAGGACCATGACATCCTGGCTGTCTGAATATTTCGCAAACCATGGGTTACTCCACTTTCACAACAAAGTTGACCCTATTGAGCATTCACCCTGGCTGCCTGCAACCAGTGCATGCTGTAGGCTACACTTTTACCACTCCTGGGTGGACTCTATAGATAATTTACCCTGGCAGTCTGTAAACAGGTCACGCCGTGGATCTGCCTATATTGCTCTGGGGTGAAATTTAAAGAGTACTGTCATAAAAAATAAAATTCTTAAGTCCACCCAGCACTGCAATTTATCAATTTATAATAAATTGAATCTGACTGCATTAGATTGTAGCCTCTGTGAATTGTGACTTGTTGCATCTGCTTGTATCAATTTGTCACCGCTTATCTGGTTTAATTTGTGAGTGGCCTGCATACCTGTTTATGATCACAAGGCTGGCTGCTTGAAACTAGTGCATGCCTGTGCACTGCTCCTCTTTTGCCCCTGTGCAGTCTCTAAAAATCATTTAACTATGGATGTGTTTCTCCACTCATAAAAGGACTCCTTGGATCATTTACCAAGGATGGCTGTGTCCAATGCATACCTGTGGGTTGCTCAACTGCCAACCCTTGGTGGGCTTTATAGAGAATTTACCTGAGCTTCCGGTAACCAGTGAGCACTTGTAAATCACTCATCTATCCCTCCTGAGTACAGAGTATTTTACACCAGCCGCCTGCATTTGCTGCAGGCATAGTATGGCGTCACAATATCATAACTAAAATGTTGTCTGACAGATATATTGTGTCCTAAATATTGCTTTAAAAAATATTGTCTGATTGAAGTTAATATTAGAAAATCCACACCCATTGGGACAATATTTTGGACACAATATTTCTGTCACAATCACCAATGTGTCAATAAGATGTGAGGACGGAGTCCCTTTTTGGCTAGCTTCTTAGGGCACAATGCATTTATTTGGGGGATTTCATTGTGAAAGCTAATGATGGTGGGAGGGGGCTTGGTGGCAAAAACCACAGACTAGGGCATCAGCACACTAACATACTCATTTTCCAGATAACCACTTTTCAGCTCTGAGTACTGCAGGTATTCAAGAGCTCTGCCAAAACAATTTACCTATTTTTTCTCCTGCTTTTGCCATCTTTGGTGTTGTACCTGGTGATGATTTCCCTAAAAAGACATGCAATAAAGGGCTGAGGTGAGACCCACTACTTTGACCACCCCAAGTCCTATGAAATCTATGAATCAGCCATTCATTTAAGTCTTGTGCTCATTATTGACAACCGGTACTGAGGAAAGGGGTCCCAGCAATGAATTAAAAGATTATTCAAACAATTGGATAATAATAAAGAGAAAACTTACTTAGCCTGCATTGTTGTTTATTCACAATGTAGGTGTATGCTAATTATCATCAGTTTGAGTACAAAATCACACATTGTTCATAGTGCCGATGGTGGGAAGGGAAGTGGAATAGTGCAAGGTAGTGTAGGTAAGGGATAGTGACAATATAAAAAAAAAACAGCTAAACGGCCTCACTGTACTATGTAACAAAGTCCAAACATAGACACAACAAAAGACCATTGGTTCAATACATCATTAGGTTGAAATCATGCTCCACATATCACAGTGAATGAACAAATCATGGAGTGAAGCTGAAAGTGGTCGACGTTTCGACCCTCTACTAATTGCAGGCGTTAATTAAATCCTTGCATCTGGGTCTTCATCAGGACGGGGGCGGGGCAGGCAACCAGAGGTTGTTTGTCTCCAGGATGGATGAGGAGGAGGACACTCTCAGTGGAAGAGATACTTCAGGCCATATAATGATGTACGGCAGCCATCAGGTTAGGATTGAAGCTGTAAATGCCTATTAAATCAGCCAAAGGGCAAGGAAAAGTACGATGGTCCCGCTGCACGTTATGAAGTCGTCGGGAGAGTCACCATCAAAAGCAGAGTTAATCAGCATCCAAGCCGACTCGTGTTCGTCAATGGCGATCGGTTGTTTGCTGATGCGCAAGTGACTTGCAATGTAGGTGTATGCACACCTATGGGCTTAGCCCAATTGATCTTTAACTCAGAAAGTGCCCCAAAGTGTACCACCCTCGCAGGACCGGGGATAGGTTGTTTTCGTGGTCTCTCACATATAGCAGGGTATCGTCTGCGTACGTGGAGACTACAATATCATAGGTGGTAAATCTGACGCTCCTGTGGCTGTGATATTCCATGAGCACACACACGCCAAGGGTTCAGCAATCAAGGCATATAGTGTTGGTGACAAAAGGACAGCCCTGGCGTGTGCCCCTTGAGATGGGTATTGCGTCTATGACCAGGTCCCCAGCCGGATCCGTGCGTTAGGGGCATTGTATAACACCCCAATCATTTGCAAAAAGACCGGGCAAAGTCCCATTCTACTCAACACTTGCCGCATAAAGGGCCATTCCACCGAGTCAAAAGCCTTCTCCATGTCCAAGAAGACAGCGATTGCTTTTGTGTCCTGCCAGACATGCTGCATTGTGCCAAAGATCGTACGCAATTTATACGTAAGGTTTCTGACGGGGACAAACCTGGCCTGTTCCGGGGGTACTAGTCCAGCGGTCAAAAGGGCCAGCTGTGTAGCTAAGATTTTCCCGAACAGCTTAGTGTCCATGTTAAGCAAGGAAAGCGGATGGTAAGATCCACATTCCTCTGGGTGTTTACCTGGCTTTGGAATGGCCATCAAAATGGCTCCTCTCATTGATTGTGGCATCTCTCCTGCTACACACATATCATCGAACAACTCCACTGTATGCGGGAGCAGAAGGTCTATAAAGGTCTTATAGAAATTCCCTGTAAGTCATCTAAAATCTCCTCCTTTTCTATGGGGAGAGATAGGAACTCCCTATGTGTGTTGGATAGAAAGGGTAACTTAATATGCTCCAAATACGTTAGTATTTCCTCATCCATACCTGACGAGTGCGAAGCATAGAGGCCCTAGTAATATCGTTTAAACCTGTTAGTAATATCTGCTTCCTCAGTGAGTAGTTCACCCTCTTCCGAACGGATCGCAGTAACGGAGGTCTTACCCCGTCTGGCTTTCAGGTTGTTAGCCAGCACTGATCCCGGCCTATCGCCCTCTCCGTTCGCGAGAGCTGTGGCATATTTTCCCAAGTGCTGCACTTCGCTGTCCGCCGCATCATGATATTCCTCTAGCAGGGTCTTTATTACCTCTGTGGACTCCCCATCCATTCCCGACTGCTGACTGGCCTCCAAATCACCCAATTTTCGCTCCAGATTCGATAGTCTCTGTTGGATGTCCCGTAGCACCCCGAAGTGTTTAGACATGGCCACCCCCCTAATGTACACCTTAAACACCTCCCATCCCATCTGAAAATTGTCCAGTAACCCTACATTAGTAGCAAAGAAATATTCTATTCTATCGCCTCTGCTATCGTTTCTTTAAAAAGGGGGTCCAGCAGCGAGTAAGGGGGGAAGTGCCATGTAAATGGGGGAATAGTCTTCTTAGGGGTAGACAAGACCAGAAGGACTGGGGAGTGATCCGACAGAGTTCGCGGTAGAACCTGACAGGAACATATCTGGCACATGAGAGGTGTTGATATGAGCGAATAATCAATACTTGTGTGTAGATTATAGTAAGCAGAGTAGTGGGTATAACCGCTCTCCACCGGATGAAGTTCTCTCCATACATCAATGAGGTCATTGGTAATCATGGCCCTTTCTACAGCTCTGACTGCCGACGCCGGCCTTCTCAGCTGCGCTCCGGACCTGTCTAAGCTCAGGTTCGTGACCAGGTTGAAGTCACCACCCCATAGCATTTGTGCAGTCCCGTGTCTGCTCACTGTGGTAGCCAGTGAGGTGAAGAACTCTGGGCAGTCATAGTTGGGGATGTAAACGTTAACCAATAGCCAATCCAATCCCCTACCCTGACATCGGGAAATCACAAACCTGCCACCTGTATACGCCGTCAATAGTTACAGCTTATAGTCGGACCTGGGGCTGGCCCATGTCATAACTCCCCTTGCATGAATTGTGAAGCCTTCTGCGTTAACGTTCCCCACAAGGCCTCTGGAACGCATCATTGGGCTTTGCAGTGGGAGGTGCGGCTCCTGAAGGAAGGCAATGTCTACGTTTTGTCTAGTGAGGTAGTTCAACACCTTGCGTAAATTGTGGTGGTCATTAAGACACCTCACATTCCATGTTAATGCTCTAAGGGAATCTACTGGTCTCTGCTCAGCAGTCTCTCTAGCCGTTAACATCCTGTCTGTCGAGTGTAACATAGTATTGTGTGTCCTGCGAGCGACGCGTGTGCTGTGCAGTATCTGACTTTATTGCTGACCTCACTAAACTCCCAACAAAAAAGAAAACATATCCTAACCCTACTTCCCCCTCCCCCTCACTGCGGACCACCCCCAACTCGGTCGCACTGCATCTCATGTAGGGACTTCCCACTCCTCCCGCCTCCCATCCCCAACATAGTTATCGGTAGTGGTGGTTTTCACTTGCGGACGGAGGTCGCTCTTGTACACTACTTCAAATCCGGGGCCAGTTTGACCCCTTTCTCGATCTCCAAGCACAGAATTCTAGTAGTGGCACCACCAATCCTCCATCCATTGTAACACATTTCAGAGTGCGTCTCCTCAGCCTTGTGTCGCACATCGGCTAGTCTCACGCCTCCCAGCAGGCACTCCCTGTGCCCTTGCTGACGCCATCAAAAAGAGACTCCCAAATACCGTCCAACCATCATACCTAATTACAAAGGTTAGTTTAGAAGAAGACCTGTATAGTGGTGTATTGATAGCAGCAGACTTCGGATGTCTTGCTCGTCTTCTATCAGGGGTGGGGGTCTGGTCTCCTCCCCGATGCAGGGTCGTGGGACTTAGAGTGTTTCTGTTCAAAGGTCAGCTTGGACTGAGTCCTGTCCGTTTTGCCCCTTTTCTTCCCTTATGAGGCGTAGTTATGCAGAGGTCAGTGCCAAATGTCCCCCAGTCACCAGCAGTCAAGGGCCCCACCACAGGGTCCCCCGTGAGTAGCAGGCCGTGGAACCCCATGTCCCGAGGGTGTTTCGTAAGGAAGAACCACAGATCTGCACAGCGTTCCGGCCGCGGGGGACGTCAACTGTTATTGTCTGTTGCTCTGCCATCATACCTCCTCCTGCCCAGGGGCTGCCCCGCCGGGCCGCTCCACTCGCCGCTGCAGCAGTGGACAACCTGGGTAATCCTGCAATTTCTCTGTGCCACGCTGTGCCCTGCATGCTAAACCCTGTAGGGGCCAGGGAGAACAATGTTACGCCTGCTTGGCGCATCGCTGTATGTGTGGGAAGTCCGTCTCCCACTGGGAGCCCCCTCCGCGCCTCTCACCCCTGCCTTGCTCAGCTTCGATCCTCAGGCCCCACCGCCGATGTAACGTTGTACTTTCCCCCGAATTGTAGCAGTCAGTCCCCCACCTCGGGTTCCAGTCAGAGTAGCCACTCACAGGTTCACAAGTCTCACACCTGCTCAGTTTCCTGATTTAGCCATAGCACCAGTGTCAATCGAGCGCTCATCAGTCTTCAGCACTGCTCAAGATATAGCTCCTGCACGCTCTTGCAGTATGCCAGCCTCCACCGAGACCGTGCGGTAATAGCCTGGGGCCTCCACAGCTCTGTTATCCTCTGTCAGGCTGCCAGTAGTCATTTGGCTCCTGCACCTATTTGACGTGCCTCTTCTTCTCTCCTCAGTCAGTGCACACTTCCCTAGTGCATGATGCAGTCTCTGGGCGCGCACTGTGTAAGGGCCCTCGTGATGGCCGGTGCTTGAAGCCCTCCCGGCTGCAGACAAAATGGCAGATCCGCCCCTTAATCTAGAGTGCCACTTCCTTTGTTGCATAAAGGAGCAGCTAGTTTACTCCAGGCCCCCGCTCTAAGGCCGCCCCATTGCCCCGTACCTCCACTCCTGGCTGATCATCAGGCTTACAGCAGCTCCCGCCGATTTGCTCTCGCGGTGCAAGGGGGGGGTGAACACTTCAGCGCCGGCAGCGGTGAGCCCTCGGCGCACCCTCGATGGCTGGCCCAGACGCTCTCACCCAGTCTGAGGCTGCATCGCTTTGACCGCCGTAGATCCAGATTGCAATCTGCTTGGGACTGGCTTCCAGGTTCAATGGGACCGGCCCGTCCGTGGCCCTCTGCGCCGCACGCACTGCGACGTCGCTCCACCCCTCGCCCTACTGTAGCACGGGGATCGGCGGCCCTTCTTTCCGGCGTAGACGGAGTCTATATCTTCATCCAGGAAGGGGCTGCAAGGACCGGAGTTGATAGCCCATGATGCGCCGACTTTCCGACAGCGATGGAGCTATCTTTAGCGGCGGTTACGGTGGATTGAGGGAGGATATTTGCAGGATTGTTGCTCCGTGCTGTAGAGCTCAGGGCTCAAGCGGCCATTTTAGACGCGAGCCAAGCTCCGCCCCCGGAATGCAAGATTAGTTGCAAATAATGCTTTGGCTGAATTATATTAGTGTGTGTTCATTAGTTTAGTCAGGACAGGTTAGAAGAGAAACCACATGAGCCCCTTCCTTTTTTATTCAGAGACCAAGTACGCCTGCTGATTTATAGCTGAGAATACCTTCCAGCTTCACAATTTTCCCATTGCTAAGGCTTCATGCATATGCATTTTCATTCTTTCATCAGAACCCTTCATTTGGGTTTTTGAAATTGACACCTTACCATACTTGCTCTATTATCTGCATTTGTTTTTTAATTCTTACTAATGTGGTATTTTACCTTGCTTTGAAATGCTGACTAATGGATTATTTGAAACTGTTATGACGATGACTAAATATTAATATTTACAGAATAACGAAATCATTTTGAAATAATGTGTTAATAAAACCGTTTTACTCACACCATCTCTCTTTATCGATTTTTGTGAAGCCCCTATCGGACTTCACTGTTCATAGCGTTTGATATAAAAGATGGCTCATTGCCATCTCTTCTTGTCGACTAACAAAGGTCCATACAGCCAATGGTTGTGATTATATAACCAGTTGTGTGTGTGTGTGTGTTGGCCAACGGCCGTCACAAGCACTTCCTCAGTAGTGCTGCGCACCTCCGTTGGCCGACACGGCCCCGCCCACCTAATAGAACTCCCACACCGTTGCGGAATTTGCGTCGCGTTAAGGAGTTAATGATTACACTCGAAGATTAAGGTGAAGAATTCCCACTCCGGCAGAACCTAAAAAAGAGAAAAACTTTGGGCCCTTGCACTTTTTATTTTTACAAACTAAGCACTGAATGCAACATGAGATGGCCATATATAGATATAATAATCGAGTTTTTATTTTCCATACTCACCGTAAGTAACTAGGGGCATATTATCAAGGGATTTATCTCTGCTTTTTTGGCTTTAAAAGCCAACAAAGCGGAGATAAAATTAACTCCCTATCAGCAACAGGGTGCTAACACGCAAATTCGCATGTTAGCACCCTTTTTCTCTACGCTTCCCCTTGCTTCTCTAATGAGATGCAAAGGGGGCGTTCCAGAGAAAAATAATAGGAGAAATGTTGTTAAGCGACATTTCTCCTATTATCAAGGATTTCGCTAACCCTGTTAGTGATAAAAAAAGCACCTGGTATTTTCCTGACTTAGCCATGATATCCTATGGAAGGTGGATATCATGGCTAAGTTTGTGAACCCCTATCATCAAGCTAACGCCAAACTTCGAGAGATTATCGTTGCTTTTCCAGTGATAATCTCTCATTTGGCAGTTAGCGCGAGGATTTTTATCACTTCTGAGATAAACCTTGCTAATAGCAAGTTATCTCTGCGATAATTTCCGGCGATGCTTAGCGTTAAAAAATTTGTTGCTAAGCCTCGTTAGCGATAAATATCGCTAATCGTTGGTAATATGCCCCTCGGAGCAAGTAGAAAGGAAAAGTTGTCAAAGGCTGACATTTGTTTTTTTAATGAAACGTTCTTCGTGAGCAGGGGCATATATTCCAGTTATTTGATCTCACATTCAACGACCAAAGCTGCAGAGAACAGGGGGTAAGGGTTTGACTGAGGTTAGCGCCTCACCTAGTTAGCTCCAGGGATAACTGCTGTCTGATTATTTATTTTTAAAAAACCAATAAAAAAAACCACTTCAACACACAGGCAGACAAAAACATTTAAGGCCATGTTTAGAAAACTGCTACCAGCACTAACGCTTTAATAGCTGACAATTAGGCAAGGCTTTATATGCACGTAAAAATGTATATAATCCACTTCAGCTTTGCAACCTGGTGATGCTTTCGTTTACATACCAGTAAATCGACCTCAAGATCCCAGTGACGCAAAATATCGATCCGTCGTTTATGGGACGTGCTCGAGTTGTTTTCCTCCTTCAATGGTAGGCCACTGTCTCCGCTCCGGTCCTCCCCCCCGGGTGGCAGCCCGCACTCCCCACATGCCACTCCTCTGACATTGAACTCCTGACAACCTGGCCAAGAAGACTGCTAAAACACTGCGTCCATTCTTCTTCATCCACACTAACAATTTGGTAATGAAGTATTGATTTCCACTTCTTTTCCTAGACGGTATTACATTTCCATTGATAAACTGCTGCGGGGCCCCCGAGTCCACACTGTCCCTTTTCGCTGTCACTGAAACAGAGTGCCGGGGAGGAAAGATAATGACTGCGAACAGTGATGTACTTATTTCATCAATTTGTAACACTTGACAGGGAAAGAAATTGTAATTCTTCATAGTTTAATGTCCAGGAGTGCTGCAGAAAAGCCAGGCGCGTTGGAAGCGTACTTTTCATTGTAATGTCCGCTTCCTATTAATAGCCCCTCTGGGATAGTTTGTCTAAAGGAAATGTTTCTATTCAGTGCGGCCATTACGGCTGCACCTGGGTTGCCCAATCCAGTCATCGCACTGGGGATCGATATATCACGGAAAGTAGAAGAATTATTAAGTTGGAACAGATTCCCAGCCAAAAAAAGGAAAAAAGACTCTCAGCCATGTTAATCTCCTGAGCAAGTTGTTCAAACAGGGAACTTTAACCACGCTCTTACAAGTTTGCTCTGTATATTACAGTTAACGGTTTTGTCGTCGTTTTTTTCGTTTAATCTTCAGATTGTTTGATAAGGGCTTGTAGGGGGCCATGCACGCCGGTGGCAATTGCCAGGCAGAGAAAAATGACTACACAATACCTTAAATAAAAGCAATAATTTAAAAACATCAGCGAGCCAATGGAGCCAATGGAGAAGTGTGGCTCAATGGTTAGAGCGGCAGACCCTGATGCAGAGGTCTAGCCTGGGACCAGGGTTCAATTCCCCGCCTCGGCGGGTCTTGGGCTCAAAATTCCACGGACTTGATAATTCTCGCCTCGGTGCCTATTCCAATCATGGAGTCCCACTCTGCAACTCTGGGCAATAGCTTGCTTAATCTCCACAATGGCCCCCACAACGCTAAGGATTCCTGGCCTCCACCTTGGGGGTGCCCAGGAGTGGACACCTCACAGGGAAAGCCAGGATGGGTTCCACAGCGGTATTCGTACAAGCGCCTTGAGACCCTTGCGGGTGAGTAGTGCGCTATACAAGTATCAATTTACATTTACAATTTACATGAACATTTACAGCCTTCTCTGTAGATCTGTGCAATCAGTCAAAAGCGTTGTGCTACCTGCTTTTTTAAATCCGACAAAATCACTGGGCAGTTCTACTGATGAGTATTTTAAATTATAAATCTGTTTTGTGAAACTTGTGTGTTTTCTCATTAAAACTTTTCAGGCGCCTGTTTTGATCTGTGTAATATTCGCGGTAATGAGCAGAACTGATTAAGAATTCCATTAACATCCCCTTAAAGTTAATTTAACAAGGAAAAAAATCCACAAGAGCTATATTAGCTCACCCTCTACTAAATTAATGTTATGGATTTTCAGCATGTGCCTTAACTATACATTATTAGGAAATAAAATGATATATCACATATCTTGATATATCACAGAAATGCAGATAATGGCTTAAATCATATGACCTGCATACCGTGGCATGCGTTTGTGGCCCTGCCACCTAAATGGCTCCTCAAAGAGTTGGGAGTTTTTTTCAGGTGACTGGCTTACCTTAAGCCAGTGTTAGCATGGCTTGATGCCATTTCAATTCCTTAGCTACTGTGTGTAGTGGTTT
Organism: Lissotriton helveticus; assembly: GCF_964261635.1. Classification (NCBI taxonomy): domain Eukaryota; kingdom Metazoa; phylum Chordata; class Amphibia; order Caudata; family Salamandridae; genus Lissotriton; species Lissotriton helveticus. The sequence continues at coordinate 276,008,769 of NC_136068.1, forward strand.
TTGTAAAGTAATTGTGTTGTCTCATGCCATTTCTCAAAAGGTACATTACAGACTATGGCAAAGCGGATCCATCTGGTAAAGGAGGAGGACATTATCTGGCTGTACTTTGGTTATCATAATATCAGCTTGAGCGAGGGATCTGCCTGATGATAAGAAGGTGGATGAATCAGAAGCTTGTACGATGGATGAGTGAGGGACATCTTATCCACTGTGTGAGCATGGATGAGTTGTTGGACTGGGAGAAAGGATCTTGGTGGGTGAATTTAAGGTTGAGTGACAAAAGACTAAAGTTGAGTGAGCGAAATGTCTGATGATGATATTTTAGTTAGTTGACATGCTAGGTGGTAATAAGATTGTGGGTGAGTGGTGGATAAGCTGTGATGTGAATATTATCTGAGTGAGGGAACTGCACAAACGGAGGGTGAGTTGGGAGGATGAACAATGGTAACATTTAGATCAGTTTCAGGACAGTCGAGAAGGTAGGGCCATAACTTGTACCACCGAATAATGATGCCAATTGGCAATAGTTCAATATGGATATATTGCACAATGGTAGATTGTGAATATCCAGGGATCACAAGCAACCTCTGAGATTAAAGATGATAAAGACTACCTTACTGGGGATTATAAAGAATAAGATAAAGGTTGGAGCGCTGCCAAATGTAAATAAAATAAGGGACTTCGAAAATGAAATCATCAGCTTTCCAAAACATTAATTAGTAGGGAAATAGCTTATCGGTTCAGCATGTAAATGCCATACAATGGAGACTAATCAGTGAAGAGCACTGCAGGCACAGAGAGCTAAAGTAGGAGAAGGCTATAGGAGCAAATGTCAAATACAATACAACTGTAGTTACAAAACATCTATCACGATTTTAATAAAACAGCTGTACATTTGTCACTCTACCCAGCTCTTGTGCATTTTGATACCCGTTCTCAGGTTATAGTCTTTTTTTATCATAATGCACCATAATTGCATTCATCATTAGCTTTCCTAATATATGAACCAGTATGCTGACCTAGCATTTAAACTTCACATCAACTATATGGCTCCAGAAAAAACCCTACCATGTGATCAGAAGAGTAGAGCCCTATTCGCAGATGCCCTTAGTCAATAATTTTGGTAGATTATTTGCAGCAAGTGATTCAAAACTGCAAGAAAGTTGGGGCACCAGGTCCAAATTGTCTCCCTCAGGCATTATTTCACGCGGAAGTAACATTTTGGGAAAGAAGGTTAACACAGGTGTATAGTTGGGCGATGTAATAGCAGTCTATTCCTGACTCTTGGAAGCGATCAACAATAAACCCTATATTTAAGGAAGGTAATGGTCATCGTACAGGTAATGATTGATTACTTACCCTCCAAGATATTGAGGCTAAACACATTACCAGTCTGCTCTTCTTAGATCTTTTAAAATGGACAGACAAGAAAAAAACCAAAACTGTCCCCCCAAACCAGAAAGGATTCATCCAGGGTGCGAGAACGGACACCGGTCTGCAATGCCTGGCCCTAGCAATGAACAAACAGAAGTATAAGAAACAGCCACTATGCTTATGTTACATGGACAAAAATTCAGCTTTTGACTGTGTAAATCATAACTTGCTATGGCAAAAGCTACCATTCTGGTGTATCCCGACCTATTTACTCAAATCAATCCAGCTACTGTATTCAAAAACCTGGGCAAGGGTGAGAATCGGGGATGGATCTAGGCTTTCTGGAAAAATGCAAATAGACCAGGGACTAAAACAAGGATGTCTGTCTGCCCTATATCTATTTAATATGTTTTTGTCGCATCTTTTGATTTAAACTAAATGAAATATTTTCCCACGCACCAGACATAGCTACTAGGCAGATCTCAAATCTACTTTATGCTTACAATGTCATCCTGATGAGACAGACCAACATCGGCCTACAACAACTAATTGATAACATGTACTATTATTCCATAATAAATGGCATGACAGCCAACTTAAAGAAATCAATGGTGATGGAAGTTAGCAGCATGATAAAAAGAAGAAGTGTTGGTTGCTAGGTGGGAAACAACTGGAGCTGACTTCTATCTACAATTACCAAGGTGTATTATTCAATGATACGGCCACATTCCAGCAGCACAAAAAAGACCTGAAGACAAAAGCTACTACCTTGACCATGGCCTTTTCAGTCACTACAAGGAACTTTAGCTGGACCAAGCTTCGCCAAACTGATACAGAGCAATACATGTAGAAGCGAAGTTCTTCGAGGGAGAAATGCCGTCTGATTAATACTGTATACTATTGGCAAGAATGTTTAGATCATTATTTCATCTTCCTCTAAATGCATCTCCAACTCACATAAGATTTGAATTTGGATTAGTTAATCAAGTACCCTGCAAGAAAAGTGGTCTATACAAAAACTTGGTATAGAAAAAAGTCATCTTCTGGAAGCCAACTATGCCAAGCCTTGTGGCAGAAATTACAACAGACTAAAGATGCACCCGCCTGTAGCCATCTAAATCAATCAATTGAACACCTAGGAATTCAATCCCTATAGAAAAACTCGTATTCTCAAGCAATCTTCAAAAAAAGTGTTAACATCTCGGTAAATAAATGACCACTCTTAAAGATAAAGAACTGTTGGCTTCTAGATCTCATGCCTGGTCTTTGATTAACGAATATAAGATACTTTTGTAGTTAGCGGTAGGATGGTTACAGTCCATAGAAATTGATTGTATGCATTACCGTTTTGGTCGCACCCCAGGAGAATGCATTGGGAAAAGATGGAATAAGTTAAAATCAGAGATGATCTGCAGACTGTGTAAATCAGGAAAAGAAAATATTATATATATTGTGCCCAGCCTTAGCGGAAGAACGAAAATCAATGTTGAAAGTTCCATTCAATTAACCTGGTGTACGAACTTGTAGACAGGGAATAATATTGAGTCAAAATCCGTCAGACTCTATCCGGAACTACTGCAATACAACATTTTTACGATTTGCTGAGAAGAAATTATTAGCTGGACAAAAAAATCAGAAAATGTACAATAAGACATATTTTTGCACATCGGTCTAAATATTGGTCCATTTGCTTTTGATATTTTTTAAATCATTTTTATACTAAACACATTTTTTCTAGAATGATATTTATATATATATATATTGTGTGTGATTCGTGTGGTTTTCCTTGGTCGTACAATACGGAGCTTTGGGAGACTGCAGCTGTTGCAAATATATATATATATATATATATTATATGTGTTTTAAATAACTGTGCATAAAAGTAAAAAATGTCCTTACCTACCATGTGTCTGCAGACTTGAAATCGTTTGTGTGAACAGTGGAATCTCAAGTGTTGGACAAACAGGAACAGAAGAAGATGCTCACCAGCATTGGACACCACTTATTAGATCGCAAACCAAACAATGTCACACAGGGGGTTCAGTCAGCTGCTCTACTTTGTTGTGGGACAGGAGAAATAAGGTATGGACAGCTGGAGAAGGATTCAGATGCAGCTAGCTTAGAAGCTTTATGAGAGGATGAAAAGGGGCAAAACGTTAGAGATCTGAGCTAGTGGAATAATTTCATATCGTCTGAAGATGCTCCCAAAGTGACAATAGGTACCCGAGCACAGTGCCATCAACATTAGGGTCAACATGTAGACACCACCGAAAGATTAGGCTCTACATTGATGGGCACATTATCTGTAACCCCGGGAGAGTCAGGTAGTTTGACAAATATCTGTGATGTCCTGTGGGGGACAGGCAGGAACGACACGGATTCGCTGGTGAGGAGCAATCTTTTTATTTTTCATTCCTGCTGCTCCTATTCAGTTAGCGAGAGTTCCCCTCTATCTCCTCACTTTCCTTTCCTCGTCTCTCCACGCCCTCCTCCCCTTGCCTCCGGCTGGTTTCATCTTCTTTCTGGGTCCCAGTGTTCAACTTCACAATATGCAACACTATGCTCGACTTATACTAAGTGGTAGGATTTGACATCAAACACTATGGGGCACATGCATCAATGGAAATTGCATTCGCAAATGGTGCGAATCGCAAAATTCGGCCGTTTGCGAATGCAATTCCAATTTGTGGGATGCATTAACATTTTTGTAATTTTCGCAATTTAAGAAATCGCAAAAATTGCGATTTCTTAAATTGCGATTGCATTTAAGGAATCTCAAATTGAGATTCCTTAAATGCAATGCATCAAAGTTAAAAAATTTGCTAATTCGCAAATAAGGGGAGCAAATTACCATGAAGTTGACCTTCATGGTAATTTGCGAAAACTTTGAAAAATGCACTAAAGTGCATTTTTCAAAGTTCCATTTTACACACACACATGCCCTTGGGACATGTGTGTGTGCAAAATGTACTTATAGGCAGATTTCAGGGGTGCAACAGGGTGTCCTTTGGACACCCCTGCACCCTTGAAATTGCATTCTGAATTTGCGAATTTCTAATGGTGAATTGCAAATTAAGAATGTCTTTCCATTCATTCCTATGGGCCTCCAGGCCCATAGGAATGGATGGGGAGGTATTCCTTAATTGTGAATCCCAATTAGAGAATCGCAATTAAGGAATTTTAAGAAATCGCTATTTTTTTTAGCGATTTCTTGATGCATTGCAGTTTGCAATTCCTTTGCGATTCCTTATTTTTCGCAATTAAGGAATCGCAAAATGCAATATTGATGCATGTGCCCCTTTATCCTCTATGAGCCACAAAGGAAAAAGTATGCAGAATATCCAACTGACTAGGTATATTCTTCGTGCATGGATCTGAGTGGCGCACACCAGTTGCACATGCACAGTCTCAGCCCACATGCATATTTGTACTTTTGCTGTCAGGTGGGCCAAGGTCAAACAGAGAAACTACTGCATGAATGTGGTAGGTGCAGAGGCCCTGCAGGGACAACATTTGACATAGGATTTGAATGTGATGAGTAGACTCCCAAAGTCAGATTATGTGGGAAAGGTGATGGTGAGGCACATCTATTAATGTCTTGTACAGATCGCTGTCTCCCTTCATAACTATTGTATTACCTTTAAAGGGGGTCCCCTGATGTATCACTGCAATAACATTGATCACCGGATGTTCCTAAAGGTGCAGGGAGAAGTGGAACTCCTGGGCATTAATCGCTATGTCTGAAAATGATAAGGAGGAGTAAGTGATGATCTTAATGTTGGCACAAAAGGAGGAAGAGTGGTGGTGTATAAATGCATGACTGAGGAGGATAAAAGACAGTGAGAATGAAGGAGGGGTAACGGTGATATAGTGGAAAAGGTAATAGATTACCTAAGGTAAATTTATAGTACGTAAGGTGATTGTGACACACTGAATCACAGATTTACTAACATTTTACAATGTGTTTGCATAAAAAAATGATGCAAACTGGTGTAAAATGTTTATATGGAATTATATGCATTACTTTGCTTCAGGGACCATTCCTTGGGCGATACATGCAACCACCCATAGTTTTTGATGCAGTGCCCTATCTGATAATATTAGTAGACAGAGTTTTGCACCAAAATACAAACCTTTTTGAGGCAGGGGGTAAAAAGGAGAATTATTTTTATTTCTTCAACCTTTCGAACTTTGCATGTGTGCTGTACTGTACAGTCACATTTGAAGTGGTAACAGTTTTAACGTTTGTCTAGAACAGTGGCGTCACTAGGGGGGTGCGGGGGGTGCGGCCCGCACCGGGTGACACCAACACATAGGGTGACACCAATCTGCACTGCAGCCTCGCCTCTGCTCTCACCTTTACTGTCGCTCCCTGTGCAAGCTTGTTCCATCCTCATGCTGTTCACACTCGCCAGCGTCTCGCAGGAGATCTGCAACGCTTGACTGTAATTTTCTTTGCTCACAAGGCACCTCTATAGCAGCCTCGCTCATCTGACGGTGCATGGTTTCCTATTTTTCAGTATCTTGCAGTCTTCAGTTTTCCAGTGAGTGAACCAGTTCCAAATTTCAGCTTGCTCTTCACTACAGTGCCACCTGTTGCTCGCACTCTTGTTTATACAAATCCAGGGAAGACAGAGGGAGCTAGAGGGAGTAATACAGAGAGAGAGGGAGACAGAGGGAGTAAGACACAGAGAGAGGGAGACAGAGGGAGCTAGAGGGAGTAATACAGAGAGAGAGGGAGACAGAGGGAGTAAGATACAGAGAGAGGGAGACAGAGGGAGCTAGAGGGAGTAAGACAGAGAGAGAGGGAGCTAGAGGGAGCAAGACAGAGAGAGAGAGCTAGAGGGAGTAAGACAGAGAGAGGGAGCTAGAGGGAGTAAGACAGAGAGAGGGAGCTAGAGAGAGGGAGCTAGAGGGAGTAAGGCAGAGAGAGGGAGCTAGAGGGAGCAAGACAGAGAGCGATGGAGACAGAGGGAGCAAGACAGAGAGAGAGGGAGCTAGACAGAGAGAGGGAGCTAGAGGGAGTAAGATAGAGAGAGAGGGGGCTAGAGAGAGCAAGACAGAGGGAGAGGGAGCTAGAGGGAGTAAGAGAGAGAGAGGGAGCTAGAGGGAGCTAGACAGAGAGAGGGAGCTAGAGGGAGTAAGACAGAGAGAGAGGGGGCTAGAGGGAGTAAGAGAGAGAGGGGGAGCTAGAGGGAGCTAGACAGAGAGAGGGAGCTAGAGGGAGTAAGACAGAGAGAGAGGGAGCTAGACAGAGAGAGGGAACTAGAGGGAGTAAGACAGAGAGAGATGGAGACAGAGGGAGCAAGACAGAGAGAGAGGGAGCTAGACAGAGAGAGGGAGCTAGAGGGAATAAGATAGAGAGAGAGGGAGCTAGAGGGAGTAAGAGAGAGAGAGGGAGCTAGAGGGAGGAAGACAGAGAGAGAGGGAGCTAGAGGGAGTACGGCAGAGAGAGGGAGCTAGAGGGAGTAAGACAGAGAGAGGGAGCTAGAGGGAGTAAGCCAGAGAGAAGGAGCTAGAGAGAGTAAGACAGAGAGAGAGAGGGAGACAGACGGAGCCAGAGGGAGTAAGACAGCGAGAGAGGGAGGTAGACATAGAGAGGGAGCTAGAGGGAGTAAGATAGAGAGAGAGGGAGAGGGACCTAGAGGAAGCTAGAGCGAGCAAGACAGAGAGAGAGGGAGCTAGAGGGAGTAAGAGAGAGAGAGGGAGCTAGAGGGAGCAAGACAGAGAGAGGGAGCTAGAGGGACTAAGACGGAGAGAGAGGGAGTTAGAGGGAGCAAGACAGAGAGAGAGGGAGCTAGACGGAGCAAGACAGAGAGAGAGGGAGCTAGAGGGAGCAAGACAGAGAGGGATCTAGAGGGAGTAAGAGAGAGGGAGCTAGAGGGAGTAAGACAGAGAGAGGGAGCTAGAGGGAGTAAGACAGAGAGAGAGGGAGCTAGAGGGAGTAAGACAGAGAGGGAGGGAGCTAGAGGGAGTAAGACAGAGAGGGAGACAGAGGGAGCTAGAGGGAGTAAGACAGGGAGAGAGGGAGCTAGACAGAGAGAGGGAGCTAGGGGGATTAAGATAGAGAGAGAGGGAGCTAGAGGGAGCAAGACAGAGGGAGAGGGAGCTAGAGGGAGTAAGAGAGAGAGAGGGAGCTAGAGGGAGCTAGACAGAGAGAGGGAGTTAGAGGGAGTAAGACACAGAGAGAGGGGGCTAGAGGGAGTAAGAGAGAGAGGGGGAGCTAGAGGGAGTAAGACAGAGAGGGAGACAGAGGGAGCTAGAGGGAGTAAGACAGGGAGAGAGGGAGCTAGACAGAGAGAGGGAGCTAGGGGGATTAAGATAGAGAGAGAGGGAGCTAGAGGGAGCAAGACAGAGGGAGAGGGAGCTAGAGGGAGTAAGAGAGAGAGAGGGAGCTAGAGGGAGCTAGACAGAGAGAGGGAGCTAGAGGGAGTAAGACAGAGAGAGAGGGGGCTAGAGGGAGTAAGAGAGAGAGGGGGAGCTAGAGGGAGCTAGACAGAGAGAGGAGCTAGAGGGAGTAAGGCAGAGAGAGAGGGAGCTAGACAGAGAGAGGGAGCTAGAGGGAGTAAGACAGAGAGAGATGGAGACAGAGGGAGCAAGACAGAGAGAGAGGGAGCTAGACAGAGAGAGGGAGCTAGAGGGAATAAGATAGAGAGAGAGGGAGCTAGAGGGAGTAAGAGAGAGAGAGGGAGCTAGAGGGAGGAAGACAGAGAGAGAGGGAGCTAGAGGGAGTACGGCAGAGAGAGGGAGCTAGAGGGAGTAAGACAGAGAGAGGGAGCTAGAGGGAGTAAGCCAGAGAGAGGGAGCTAGAGAGAGTAAGACAGAGAGAGAGAGGGAGACAGAGGGAGCCAGAGGGAGTAAGACAGCGAGAGAGGGAGCTAGACATAGAGAGGAAGCTAGAGGGAGTAAGATAGAGAGAGAGGGAGAGGGACCTAGAGGAAGCTAGAGCGAGCAAGACAGAGAGAGAGGGAGCTAGAGGGAGTAAGAGAGAGAGAGGGAGCTAGAGGGAGCAAGACAGAGAGAGGGAGCTAGAGGGACTAAGACGGAGAGAGAGGGAGTTAGAGGGAGCAAGACAGAGAGAGAGGGAGCTAGACGGAGCAAGACTGAGAGAGAGGGAGCTAGAGGGAGCAAGACAGAGAGGGAGCTAGAGGGAGTAAGAGAGAGGGAGCTAGAGGGAGTAAGACAGAGAGAGGGAGCTAGAGGGAGTAAGACAGAGAGAGAGGGAGCTAGAGGGAGTAAGACAGAGAGGGAGGGAGCTAGAGGGAGTAAGACAGAGAGGGAGACAGAGGGAGCTAGAGGGAGTAAGACAGGGAGAGAGGGAGCTAGACAGAGAAAGGGAGCTAGGGGGATTAAGATAGAGAGAGAGGGAGCTAGAGGGAGCAAGACAGAGGGAGAGGGTGCTAGAGGGAGTAAGAGAGAGAGAGGGAGCTAGAGGGAGCTAGACAGAGAGAGGGAGCTAGAGGGAGTAAGACAGAGAGAGAGGGGGCTAGAGGGAGTAAGAGAGAGAGGGGGAGCTAGAGGGAGCTAAACAGAGAGAGGGAGCTAGAGGGAGTAAGGCAGAGAGAGAGGGAGCTAGACAGAGAGAGGGAGCTAGAGGGAGTAAGACAGAGAGAGATGGAGACAGAGGGAGCAAGACAGAGAGAGAGGGAGCTAGACAGAGAGAGGGAGCTAGAGGGAGTAAGATAGAGAGAGAGGGAGCTAGAGGGAGTAAGAGAGAGAGAGGGAGCTAGAGGGAGGAAGACAGAGAGAGAGGGAGCTAGAGGGAGTACGGCAGAGAGAGAGGGAGCTAGAGGGAGTAAGACAGAGAGAGGGAGCTAGAGGGAGTAAGCCAGAGAGAGGGAGCTAGAGAGAGTAAGACAGAGAGAGAGAGGGAGCCAGAGGGAGTAAGACAGCGAGAGAGGGAGCTAGACATAGAGAGGGAGCTAGAGGGAGTAAGATAGAGAGAGAGGGAGAGGGACCTAGAGGGAGCTAGAGCGAGCAAGACAGAGAGAGAGGGAGCTAGAGGGAGTAAGAGAGAGAGAGAGGGAGCTAGAGGGAGCAAGACAGAGAGAGGGAGCTAGAGGGAGCAAGACAGAGAGAGAGGGAGCTAGACGGAGCAAGACAGAGAGAGAGGGAGCTAGAGGGAGCAAGACAGAGAGGGAGCTAAGGGAGTAAGGGAGAGGGAGCTAGAGGGAGTAAGACAGAGAGAGGGAGCTAGAGGGAGTAAGACAGAGAGAGAGAGGGAGCTAGAGGGAGTAAGACAGAGAGGGAGGGAGCTAGAGGGAGTAAGACAGAGGGAGACAGAGGGAGCTATAGGGAGTAAGACAGGGAGAGAGGGAGCTAGACAGAGAGAGGGAGCTAGAGGGATTAAGATAGAGAGAGAGGGAGCAAGACAGAGGGAGAGGGAGCTAGAGGGAGTAAGAGAGAGAGGGAGCTAGAGGGAGTAAGAGAGAGAGGGAGCTAGAGGGAGCTAGACTGAGAGAGGGAGCTAGAGGTAGTAAGACAGAGAGAGAGGGGGCTAGAGGGAGTAAGAGAGAGAGGGGGAGCTAGAGGGAGCTACACAGAGAGAGGGAGCTAGAGGGAGTAAGACAGAGAGAGAGGGAACTAGAGGGAGCTAGACAGAGAGAGAGAGCTAGAGGGAGTAAGACAGAGAGAGATGGAGACAGGGGGAGCAAGACAGAGAGATAGGGAGCTAGACAGAGAGAGGGAGCTAGAGGGAGTAAGATAGAGAGAGAGGGAGCTAGAGGGAGTAAGAGAGAGAGAGGGGGAGCTAGAGGGAGGAAGACAGAGAGAGGGGGAGCTAGAGGGAGTACCGCAGAGAGAGAGGGAGCTAGAGGGTGTAAGACAGAGAGAGAGGGAGCTAGATGGAGTAAGACAGAGAGAGAGGGAGACAGAGGGAGCTAGAGGGAGCAAGAGAGAGGGAGCTAGAGGGAGCTAGACAGAGAGAGGGAGCTAGAGGGAGTAAGACAGAGAGAGTGGGAGCTAGAGAGAGTAAGACAGAGAGAGAGAGGGAGCCAGAGGGAGTAAGACAGGGAGAGAGGGAGCTAGACAGAGAGAGAGGGGGAGTAAGATAGAGAGAGAGGGAGCTAGAGCGAGCAAGACAGAGAGAGAGGGAGCTAGAGGGAGAAAGAGAGAGAGAGGGAGCTAGAGGGAGCAAGACAGAGAGGGAGCTAGAGGGACTAAGATGGAGAGAGAGGGAGCTAGAGGGAGTAAGACAGAGAGAGAGAGGGAGCTAGAGGGAGCAAGACAGAGAGGGAGCTAGAGGGACTAAGAGAGAGGGATCTAGAGGGAGCTAGAGGGAGTAAGACAGAGAGAGAGGGAGCTGGAGGGAGTAAGAGAGGGAGACAGAGGGAGCTATAGGGAGTAAGACCGGGAGAGGGGGAGCTAGAGGGATTAGATAGAGCGAGGGGGAGCTAGAGGGAGCAAGACAGAGGGAGAGGGAGCTAGAGGGAGTAAGAGAGAGAGAGAGGGGCTAGAGGGAGTAAGAGAGAGAGAGAGGGTGCTAGAGGGAGTAAGAGAGAGGGGGCTAGAGGGAGTAAGACAGAGAGAGAGGAAGCTAGAGGGAGTAAGACAGAGAGAGGGAGCTAGAGGGAGCAAGACAGAGAAAGAGAGGGAGCTAGAGGGAGTAAAACAGAGAGAGGGAGCTAGAGGGAGCAAGACAGAGAGAGAGGGAGCTAGAGGGAGTAAGAGAGAGAGAGGGAGCTAGAGGGAGTAAGAGAGAGAGTGGGAGCTAGAGGGAGTAAGAGAGAGAGAGGGAGCTAGAGGGAGCTAGACAGAGAGAGGGAGCAAGACAGTACCTAGCGCCGTACATTTCCGACAGAGGTGGTCCATGCGGTAAGTCGTGAGGGGGTGACACCATGAGTTACCCGCACCGGGTGACACCAACCCCAGTGACGCCACTGGTCTAGAAATAGTTTTTTGTAGGAAAGGGTCCCTCTCAGGCGTTAGTCGCTGTGAAGAGTTGTGTGATTTTTTTGGTAAATCATGAGTGATGGTAGGAATATAAATGCTTCAGAAATCTGACCAAGGTTAATATTATGGGCGTTGAAGGAGTGTGAGTTATGGTGAGACTGTGGTGGCACACTTTCCTCTTGTTTATTTTCAGTATTTTGGCAGGGATCAGGGAACATGGTAGTCCAGGAATTCCCAATGTATACATTTACAAATTTACAAAATAGCTCTAAGCAACTTTCTAGCATCGGAAAGATTCATATCTATACTTAAGACTTCTGAAAAAATGTGTGTCTTGCTGTCTTTAAGAACTGCAAGACATTCAACTTTGATACTAACTTATATATTCCGCCTGAATAAAGATAACCTAAATTGGATCAAGGTTTTGTAATATTACATTTGGGCCATTGAATATGAGCACATTCAGAGGGGAAATATATCTGAGCATAATCTGATCAACAAACAGCATAGGTTGCTACTTACAGTGAATTGGTCTTAAAACTAATATGGATAGATGGGGACTGCTGAACCAAGTATTTGTTCAGCACTCAAATAGGCTACGGTTAGGAGAGGAATGGCTGGCAAGCTTAAAAATATGTGCTACGAATTTGAATAATTTACAACATCATTTGGGACCATATGTAGGTAAATGGCATTTACCGAATCGTAAATACCGAATTTTACCGATTCGGTATTTACAAATCGGTAAATGCCATGTAGGTAATTATTCGGTATCAATTACCGAATCGGTAAGATTCTGTAATTACCGATTCGGTAATTACCGAATCAGTATTTGCCATTGATTCCTATGGGCCTTGAAGCCCATAGGATTCAATAGCAAATACTGAATCGGTAATTACTGAATCTGTAAAATTACCGATTTTACAAGGAGGACAGGGTGTCACTTTGACACCCTGTTGCACCCCTGATTCTGGCTTGTGTGCCATGTGACACACATACATGCCCTTAGGGCATGTATGTGTGCCACATGGCACAGGTGTACATGCACAGATGTGCATGTACACAGGAATTCGTTATTTACCATGCAATAGTATTTCATGGTAAATAACGAATTCCTAAGGGCCTGTGGCACTGTTTCCAGTGCCACCTACATCCCATATTACCGATTCTGTACATTTACCGATTCGGTAATTTACAGATTCGGTAAATTTACAGAATCGGTAATTTTCTGGTCCCGTACATCTGAAACTACAAATACTGGTCGGTAACGGACTAAATCGGCCGTTACCGACCGGTATTTGGCCACCTACATATGTCCCTAAATGTTTTGACTGTTTGAAAGCCCAGATAATGATAGATATTGATTATACACCACAGTGACATATTTCCCTGAATGACTGCCTCATTGATGGGGTTAATTTCTGCTCATAGACGATAACCGCAGAGAAGAAGACCACTCCTGGAACTAGCTAATGAGATGTTTTATGTGGTCATATTTGCCTGCTCTAGAGGGAAAACAAAAGACCTGTCAACAGTTTCTAGCACATCTGGCACCATTCAAGGGTTGAGAAGTGCCATATAAATAAGATGAGTAAAATAAAATAGGTATGCAGATACAATACCAGGTGGGCCCACTGGTAGTACAGAAATCAAGAGCAGCCTGGAAGCTGTTCATAGAAAAACGTTCTTGCAATTAATGAGGGAGGGGAAACTGGAATTGCACCACAAAACAAACCTTTTTGAGGCAGGCGGTAAAAAGGAGAATTATTTTTATTTCTTTAAACCTTTCTAACTTTGCATGTATGCTGCGCAGTAAGTCACATTTGAAGTGGTGACAGTTTTAAAGTTTGTCTAGAAATAGCCTTTTGTAGGAAAGGGTACCTCTCAGGCTTTAGTCGCCGTGAAGAGTTGTGTGAGTTTTTGGTAAATCTGTCCCAGGTCTGATGAGTGATGGTAGGAATATTAATGCTTCAGAAATCTGACCAAGGTTAATATTATGGGTGTTGAAGGAGTGTGAGTTATGGGGAGACTGTGGTGGCACACTTTCCTCTTGTTTATTTTCAATATTTTAGCCAGGAACAGGGAACATGGTAGTCCAGGAATTCCCAATGTATACATTTACAAATTTACAAAATAGCTCTAAACAACTTTCTAGCACTGAGGCCACTGTAAAGTAGGTGAATCAGAATTTATTTACAGGGACTGGTGTTATCAAACCTCAACTACGAATGTGTGAGACTTTGCTTACCATTGAACCAGTAGTCCTATCAGGGATAGAGCAACTGTTTTGGTACTTCTGGGGCACGAGTTTCAGTGCCTGCAATAATGGCCAGGAAGTAAAACTGCGGCACCATCCCGAGAAGGCCATCTCATGCACCTCCAGATTAGTCAATAAGGTGCAGATCAGGCGTGAGGACAGAAACTGCAGCGGTTGAGATTCACAATAAAACAAAGCGCATATAGTGAGTAGTAGAACAGCACTGCAGTGTGTACACAAGCTCCTTGTTATTCAAGGTGCAAGAAGCATCAAGACCCATAGGCCAAGAGATGGGCCACCATAGCAAGTGCCTTGGGAAATGAATGACTACCTTCCCACAAATAAAGCAGCGGATATAGAGAATAAGAGGGAATGGTATTCGGGTAAATGGGGCATCAAACACTCAGATCCTCTACCTGAGTGTTTGATACCTAACATAAGTGAACTTTCAGAGATATCATAGTACAAGAGTTTCTGGGCTCCAAAACTCTAGGAATGAGCAGCACAAGTGGATGTACATTTGGTCATGGCAGGTAGGACATGTTAACAATTAAAGAAGCAGCCTCCCACTGTTTATTAATGAAAGATGTACAAGAGCAGATTTGTCACAAATAGTGCTGGCCTCAATTCAACCACAACCATGGATGAAATATGCTAATGTAAAATGATGATAGTTCAGTTTTGGAATCAGACCTTAATTTGCCTAAAGGGTTTACAAGATGAGCATAAAGAGTATGTTAGCCCAATTCAACAAAGTAAAAGCTATTTAATGTGTTCAGCATAAAACTTCTTACATCATGGTTGGAACACATATGTCTATCATTGCAATTAAGTACAATTGCTTGGAACTTAGATTTTGTAATATTGTATTTACACATTTCAGTGCTTGTCTGTAAAACCATTAATACAAACACAGCAGCTCAACAACAACAAATTCCACCTGCCACCTATCCATCTTTGAACAAATCAGTGAGAGGCAATATACCTCTGGTCAAATAGACAAGTGTAAGATATCAATGTAAAAAATTTGAGTCCACAGCTCCTAGTTATGCCAAGACAGTCCTTTATTTTCTTTTTTTTTGATTCAATGTCTGTAGCCAGGCAATTAGAAGAAGCCAACGCGTTTCGCCAAAAATTGGGTTCTTCAGGGCTGCAAAAACATATGAAAAGTACATATATATATATATATATATATATATATATATATATATATATATATATATATATATATATAGAAGCTCCGTGGTCCCCCTCAGTCAAAAGGAAAACTCCAAGCACTCCAGGTACAGCAAAACGAGGATTTTATTACGGCTTACAGCAAGCGAGAGATGACAGACGCGTTTCAAACACAAAGTCCTTCCTCAGTGTCAATGCAAAGCTGCGCGCGGCTTGTATTCATACACGCCTTCACAAAAAGTGAAGGCGGACTTATGGTATCGGTGTTGGTGTAAATTCATGAGAATTACCAGGGATAGCGTGGCGGCCATTGCACAATATGAAAAACGTCATAATACATTTTATAAATCAACCATTATTGAGCAATAGAGTTCATAACCCGCCTTAGCCAAAGTAATTGTTAATACAAAATCAAAGGCATAAAGATAAATAAATAAACGTCTAATCTGGCCGTGGATCGGCTTGTACCTGGTTTCAACTCCAAATTACATTCTACACCTCGATAGAAACCAGAGAATAACAGAAAATTTAACCGTAAATTTTAAACCAACAATGGCATGCCTTTCACCAGAGATTGAAATTAGATCTCGCCGTGTATCGGCACTTCTCCGGTATTTATAATACATATTAATTTACCGGAGACAAATTCATAATATCAGGCTGTTGCATGCCTAACTGTAATTTTTAGAAAGAATGAGTACATGGGAGAAATCTATATACATATGGATACATGATTTGCAAAGATTGCATCAGAAGTTCAAAAGTTCAAAAATCCACCTAGCTTTTGTGCAATGTGTACTTTAAGAATTATTACAATAAACATATTTCCAGGATGTTAGAACTCATGCGAGAGACCCATCATAGGTCGAAAAATAAAGCAAGGAAACCAAGGACTAAGTCCAAAACAAAATCCAAAACACTATATACAAACAGATCATGATTGAGCACAGAATGAACCAAAATTTGGAACTAGATGTTCAGTTTCAGTGATAAGTTCCTAGGTATAATACACCTTGTATCTAACATTGCTATCATTTGGTAGTAACTGGTTGGGGTGGGGGTAATAGAATAACTCATGTAGTTTGTAATATCACGAGTCACAGTTATTCATTATCATACTTCTCATTATTTCTTTTGTATAGATGTTATATTACTCTCTCTCCCTCCCAATTTCATTAACGACCTAAATGTACTGTGAATTCCTCCCCGATATTAAGCCCGAGTGGACTCTTGGTCTGCAGATCTATAATATATCTGGACTCTAATCTGCGGAGACTCAAGAGTCTGTCTCCTCCTCGAGGATGCAAGGGTACATGGTCAATACCAAAATACCTTAGCAATTCTCTATCACTCCCATGGACTTTAGCAAAGTGCCGCGCAACAGGATAGGCAGCATCCTTGTTGGCTATTGCTCTCTGATGTTCAAGTATTCGCAGTTTAACGTTGTTTATTGTGCTGCCAATATACTGAAGTCCGCATGGGCAGACCAGACAATATACAACGTAGGGAGTGGTACAGGTAATAAATTTGTTAATTGGCCTCGGCTGACTCAAACCAGGGACATTGTATTTCAGTGTCCTTCTGCTGTTATCGCAGGCACGACACTTCCCGCATGGGTAGAAGCCCTTCATGTCTCTCAACTTCCCACTCGATTTTTGTTCAATCGGTTTCAGATGACTTTGTACCAGATTGTCCCTAAGGGATTTGGTTTTCCTAAATGTGAGGAGCGGTTTCTCTGGGACATCATTCCCTATAACCGGATCTGTGCGTAATATGTGCCAGCTTTTGGTGAGTATTCTCCTCAACTGATTGGCCTCAGCAGAGTAGGTTGTGACCATTCGAAATTTACCTGTGGTCTCCGAATCTTTTTTAGTTTCCATGGTTGGGACTAGGAGTTGTTTTCTGGGGATTCTCAGTACCTTATTGTAGGTGTCATTTAGCAGCGTTTCATCATAGCCTCTGTTAAGAAATCTAGCAATGCATCCCCTTGCTGCGATGGCGAAATCTCTCTCGAGAGAGCAATTCCGTCTTAGTCTTAACAATTCGCCGTAGGGGATACTGCGAATGAGACTGGGGGGATGACTACTGCCGGCATGTAAAATACTATTCCCGGCAGTGGGTTTCCTATATAGGGCCGTTTCTAACCTCCCTTGATTGACAAAAACCCTCAAGTCAAGATAGTGTACCTCAGTTATACTTATTTCAGAGGTGAACTTCAGATGTAACTGGTTCAAATTAATGTCCTCAATAAATTCCTCTGCCTGTGTGGAGGAGCCCCTCCACACTAGGAAGAGGTCGTCGATATATCGACGCCCGACCACTATGTATTTGGCCCATTTTCCATTATGCCCCAATAGGGCCACCTGCTCCTCCCACCAGCCAACGAAAAGATTCGCGTAGCTGGGGGCGAAGCAGGTTCCCATCGCGGTACCACTTGTTTGCCGGTATAGATCGTCCTGAAAGAGAAAAATGTTATTTCTTAAGCAAAAGTTCAAACATTCTAATAACATTTTGCTATGCTCCAGATATTTTGCTGGTCTCTTCTCAAGGAAATATCTAACAGCCTCCACCCCATGGTCGTGCTGTATACTGGTGTACAGGCTGGCAATGTCCATGGTTATTAAAATGTACTCAGGGTCCCATGTGATCTGTTCGATCTGTCTGATAAAGTCCTTGGTGTCCTTGACATATGATTTCAAATCAACCACACATTCTGAAAGAAAAGAATCAATGTATATGGAAAGATTCTCTGTGAGACTTCCCTTGGAGGACACAATCGGACGTCCAGGAGGGCACACTAGATCTTTATGTACCTTGGGTAATTGGTAAAAGGTGGGCGTTGTTGGTTCCGGGTTTCTAAGAAATAGAAATTCATTCATGTCTATCATCTGTTTGTTTCGCCATCTAGTCAAGAGATCATGATAGAGTTTGATACTCGTGGTGTAAATTTCTCTGTCAATTAGCTCATAGCTGAGTCGATCTTGTAGTTGTCTTAGGGATTCCTGACAGTATTGATTACGTGATAGCAGGACGACATTACCTCCCTTGTCGGAGGGCTTCACAATGATCTCTTTGTTAGTACTTAGAATCTCCAGAGCTGTATTTTGCCCCGACGTAAGGTTACTCCTAAATTTCGGTCTCTTGGAGTTGGATAACCTATGTTGCATCAGATCTTTGGTCACTGCATCTGTAAAAGTGTCTATGGCATCATATGCCATTTGAGGATTGAACTGGGAAGGTGCTTTGAACGCCGTGATGGGTGATTGTTGTTCAATATGGTGTGCCCCTTGTGTCTCTAGGCTGCCATTTGCATCGTCGACCAGTTGCTCCTCCCTAAGATCCTCCAAGGTTCGTGCCGTGTGAAAGTCCCTTATCGACAGAACATCCGTAGAAGTGATTGTCGTTTTCTTTTTTGATTTCTTTGTCTCTCCTAATTGGGGTTTCATCTTATGAAATTTATGGAGTTTTAACTTGCGGGTCAGTTTGAAAAGGTCGATACGGGTTTGGGTATACTCAAGTCCTTTATTAGGGCAGAAACTTAGTCCCAATTGTAAGGTTTGTTCTTCTTCTTTTGATAAAACCTTGTCCGTTAAGTTGATAATGGTAGGGCTGATGTCTACCACCTCTTCCCCCTCTTCTTGCGGGCCCCTTGGGATGGTTGGGACATGGCTTTGCCCCTTCCTCGTCCTCTGCCAGCCGCCTCGTCTTGTTCTCCATCGTTTTCTGGTGGCTTGAGTTTGCCCCCCCTCAGCCACGTACGACGGATGAGGTCGAATTCCCGCTGAAAAGGAGTCTTGTCGCCTGCATTACTGGACCCTGGCCTTTCATCCTCGGTTTCCTCCTCAGTAGCCGATGATTCAGATGTGGGGGGCTGTTCCACCGGTCCAGTGTTCTTCGATTTGTCAGCGGCCTTGCGCGGGCCATCAAATTTCTTGGAGAAGGTAAGGATTCGGCCTTGGGCATAGTCCCGTTCATCCCTTTCAAATTTCTCTTGCTTCCGCTGCCTGATTTTCAATTCATATTTTATTAGTCTTTTTTTCATTTCATCTCGCAATTGTGCGCACTTTGCAGTATCTGTTTCTTTGGCAATTTCTGCATCCAGGGCGGTTATCTCGTTAATCGCTTTAGTTCTATCGCTCCAAGCGAACTTAACGAGCAAGTCCAGCATTGCCTTGCATGATGCCGCTATGAGTTCCGCCCACCGTTCCAATAGCATGGGGTCTGGATTCTCATAGGCGGGGACTGTGTAGATGCGAAGCCCCCTAGGCACTCGATCAACATCCATATAATTTTGCAGGGAAGTGGCTTCCCACCACTTCCTGATTTCTCTTTCACTCAAACGTTCCAATTTTAGAAATAGATTTCGTAGGGAACTTGTTGGTGCGTTCCCATTCCCTCTGGTGTCTACAGTCATTGTTGGGTTCTGAGTGCGTTTTTTGAACACATCCAGAGCCGCCTCGCGGCGTTCATCTTCATCGCACATGCTGTCGCCGTTTTGTAAGCAAACCACGGGGAAGCCTCCCCGGGTCTCGTTGCTCGTACCTCTACGCCCAACTGCTCTTTGATGGACACAAGCGTATTAGGCTACTAGCGATTACAGTGACGGGAATGGCGACTTACCGGTGTTATTATGTCGGCCGGGCGCCCATCCGTCAGTGTCGCGTATTTCACGTCCTTAGGCAGTGGTGCTCCCGATAAACTTGCGAAACAGGCTCAGTACTACCAGAAGTCTCGGGGCACTCGTGGCGGGTGCTGTATCGCGCTGGTAGACGCGTGTTACATTAGATTTTGTAATATTGTATTTACACATTTCAGTGCTTGTCTGTAAAGCCATTAATACAAACACAGCAGCTCAACAACAACAAATTCCACCTGCCACCTATCCATCTTTGAACAAATCAGTGAGAGGCAATATACCTCTGGTCAAATAGACAAGTGTAAGATATCAATGTAAAAAATTTGAGTCCACAGCTCCTAGTTATGCCAAGACAGTCCTTTATTTTCTTTTTTTTTGATTCAATGTCTGTAGCCAGGCAATTAGAAGAAGCCAACGCGTTTCGCCAAAAATTGGGTTCTTCAGGGCTGCAAAAACATATGAAAAGTACATATAAGCAGCAGGGGTACTTACCGGGACATTCCTGTCAGGTGTTGGGCGCTGAGGAAGGCAATGCGCCGAAATGCATTCGCCGCCACCAGACTGTTCTGTTTTAATAAAGTCTCTCCAGCCAGTTCCCCTCTGGGCTTCTGCTTTCTTCTAGGAGTGGAGGAATTTTCGTGCATATTTTCCTGCGCTAGCCAGCTGCGCAGTGCAGAAGCCCCTGTCACGCTTTGGGTCCGGATAAACGCTGGCTTGCTCAACGGCCACAATGTTCTTCCAGGTATGGATTCATCCGGAACCCGCCTCTCCCTTGGGACGACCGGAGCAGTTGAGGTAATCTACCTCTCTTCGTGGCATTATGCCCCTGCTCATTGGCCGCCTTACTCGAGGGGCTGTGATGGTTCGAGGGGGCCCAAGGAGCGACTTTGGCATCACAGGACTGAGACACAAGAACATTGCGCCCCGCTGCTATGGATCCCCGCTTCCAATTTCAACATGGACTCTCCCCCATTACACCGGCCCAATCTGTTTGATCATGAAGCATTCTGGGAGTTGTGGTGCGAAGATGATGAAACGCACTACAACAGGTGAGCAGCACAGCTAGGGGGAGGAGCGGATGTACGTCATCTACATTAAGCAGCAGGGGTACTTACCGGGACATTCCTGTCAGGTGTTGGGCGCTGAGGAAGGCAATGCGCCGAAATGCATTCGCCGCCACCAGACTGTTCTGTTTTAATAAAGTCTCTCCAGCCAGTTCCCCTCTGGGCTTCTGCTTTCTTCTAGGAGTGGAGGAATTTTCGTGCATATTTTCCTGCGCTAGCCAGCTGCGCAGTGCAGAAGCCCCTGTCACGCTTTGGGTCCGGATAAACGCTGGCTTGCTCAACGGCCACAATGTTCTTCCAGGTATGGATTCATCCGGAACCCGCCTCTCCCTTGGGACGACCGGAGCAGTTGAGGTAATCTACCTCTCTTCGTGGCATTATGCCCCTGCTCATTGGCCGCCTTACTCGAGGGGCTGTGATGGTTCGAGGGGGCCCAAGGAGCGACTTTGGCATCACAGGACTGAGACACAAGAACATTGCGCCCCGCTGCTATGGATCCCCGCTTCCAATTTCAACATGGACTCTCCCCCATTACACCGGCCCAATCTGTTTGATCATGAAGCATTCTGGGAGTTGTGGTGCGAAGATGATGAAACGCACTACAACAGGTGAGCAGCACAGCTAGGGGGAGGAGCGGATGTACGTCATCTACATTAAGCAGCAGGGGTACTTACCGGGACATTCCTGTCAGGTGTTGGGCGCTGAGGAAGGCAATGCGCCGAAATGCATTCGCCGCCACCAGACTGTTCTGTTTTAATAAAGTCTCTCCAGCCAGTTCCCCTCTGGGCTTCTGCTTTCTTCTAGGAGTGGAGGAATTTTCGTGCATATTTTCCTGCGCTAGCCAGCTGCGCAGTGCAGAAGCCCCTGTCACGCTTTGGGTCCGGATAAACGCTGGCTTGCTCAACGGCCACAATGTTCTTCCAGGTATGGATTCATCCGGAACCCGCCTCTCCCTTGGGACGACCGGAGCAGTTGAGGTAATCTACCTCTCTTCGTGGCATTATGCCCCTGCTCATTGGCCGCCTTACTCGAGGGGCTGTGATGGTTCGAGGGGGCCCAAGGAGCGACTTTGGCATCACAGGACTGAGACACAAGAACATTGCGCCCCGCTGCTATGGATCCCCGCTTCCAATTTCAACATGGACTCTCCCCCATTACACCGGCCCAATCTGTTTGATCATGAAGCATTCTGGGAGTTGTGGTGCGAAGATGATGAAACGCACTACAACAGGTGAGCAGCACAGCTAGGGGGAGGAGCGGATGTACGTCATCTACATTAAGCAGCAGGGGTACTTACCGGGACATTCCTGTCAGGTGTTGGGCGCTGAGGAAGGCAATGCGCCGAAATGCATTCGCCGCCACCAGACTGTTCTGTTTTAATAAAGTCTCTCCAGCCAGTTCCCCTCTGGGCTTCTGCTTTCTTCTAGGAGTGGAGGAATTTTCGTGCATATTTTCCTGCGCTAGCCAGCTGCGCAGTGCAGAAGCCCCTGTCACGCTTTGGGTCCGGATAAACGCTGGCTTGCTCAACGGCCACAATGTTCTTCCAGGTATGGATTCATCCGGAACCCGCCTCTCCCTTGGGACGACCGGAGCAGTTGAGGTAATCTACCTCTCTTCGTGGCATTATGCCCCTGCTCATTGGCCGCCTTACTCGAGGGGCTGTGATGGTTCGAGGGGGCCCAATGAGCGACTTTGGCATCACAGGACTGAGACACAAGAACATTGCGCCCCGCTGCTATGGATCCCCGCTTCCAATTTCAACATGGACTCTCCCCCATTACACCGGCCCAATCTGTTTGATCATGAAGCATTCTGGGAGTTGTGGTGCGAAGATGATGAAACGCACTACAACAGGTGAGCAGCACAGCTAGGGGGAGGAGCGGATGTACGTCATCTACATTAAGCAGCAGGGGTACTTACCGGGACATTCCTGTCAGGTGTTGGGCGCTGAGGAAGGCAATGCGCCGAAATGCATTCGCCGCCACCAGACTGTTCTGTTTTAATAAAGTCTCTCCAGCCAGTTCCCCTCTGGGCTTCTGCTTTCTTCTAGGAGTGGAGGAATTTTCGTGCATATTTTCCTGCGCTAGCCAGCTGCGCAGTGCAGAAGCCCCTGTCACGCTTTGGGTCCGGATAAACGCTGGCTTGCTCAATGGCCACAATGTTCTTCCAGGTATGGATTCATCCGGAACCCGCCTCTCCCTTGGGACGACCGGAGCAGTTGAGGTAATCTACCTCTCTTCGTGGCATTATGCCCCTGCTCATTGGCCGCCTTACTCGAGGGGCTGTGATGGTTCGAGGGGGCCCAAGGAGCGACTTTGGCATCACAGGACTGAGACACAAGAACATTGCGCCCCGCTGCTATGGATCCCCGCTTCCAATTTCAACATGGACTCTCCCCCATTACACCGGCCCAATCTGTTTGATCATGAAGCATTCTGGGAGTTGTGGTGCGAAGATGATGAAACGCACTACAACAGGTGAGCAGCACAGCTAGGGGGAGGAGCGGATGTACGTCATCTACATTAAGCAGCAGGGGTACTTACCGGGACATTCCTGTCAGGTGTTGGGCGCTGAGGAAGGCAATGCGCCGAAATGCATTCGCCGCCACCAGACTGTTCTGTTTTAATAAAGTCTCTCCAGCCAGTTCCCCTCTGGGCTTCTGCTTTCTTCTAGGAGTGGAGGAATTTTCGTGCATATTTTCCTGCGCTAGCCAGCTGCGCAGTGCAGAAGCCCCTGTCACGCTTTGGGTCCGGATAAACGCTGGCTTGCTCAACGGCCACAATGTTCTTCCAGGTATGGATTCATCCGGAACCCGCCTCTCCCTTGGGACGACCGGAGCAGTTGAGGTAATCTACCTCTCTTCGTGGCATTATGCCCCTGCTCATTGGCCGCCTTACTCGAGGGGCTGTGATGGTTCGAGGGGGCCCAAGGAGCGACTTTGGCATCACAGGACTGAGACACAAGAACATTGCGCCCCGCTGCTATGGATCCCCGCTTCCAATTTCAACATGGACTCTCCCCCATTACACCGGCCCAATCTGTTTGATCATGAAGCATTCTGGGAGTTGTGGTGCGAAGATGATGAAACGCACTACAACAGGTGAGCAGCACAGCTAGGGGGAGGAGCGGATGTACGTCATCTACATTAAGCAGCAGGGGTACTTACCGGGACATTCCTGTCAGGTGTTGGGCGCTGAGGAAGGCAATGCGCCGAAATGCATTCGCCGCCACCAGACTGTTCTGTTTTAATAAAGTCTCTCCAGCCAGTTCCCCTCTGGGCTTCTGCTTTCTTCTAGGAGTGGAGGAATTTTCGTGCATATATATATATATATATATATATATATATATATATATATATACATACACCAAATTTGACTTTCTTACAAAGATGACAGAACAACATGTGAATTATAACTGTGTACAAAAACAAACAACTCATACACTTTGTTACCCAATAAACTACAATAACATGTCCTACACCCAACCAGTAAAATATAATGACAAAAAGACAAACATCAAATTGAGACATAAATATATAGTAAACATGCAAAATCTCAACCCAAAAAGGTATATGCGTACACGTGTATCTTACAATATAGATCCAAGCGATTCTCAAACATAGAAGTAGTGGGTATTAGGTAAAGCAAATAAGCGAGCAAAGAAAAAACTGCTTTAATTGCCTGGCTACAGATATTGAATCAGAAAAAGAAGATAAATGACTATCTCATCATAACTAGGAGCTGTGGACTCACATAGTTGAGATTGATATCTTATACTTGTCTATATGACCAGAGTTATATTGCCTCATCGATTTGTTCAAATTATTTCTGGTTTATGGCCATGTGGCAGCTGGTCATTTGAGGTGGGCAATATTTTGAGAAAACTTGTTACCTATGTATGTGACTATGGTCCAGTAATTTATACCTAGCTGCCTCCTTTCATTTCTACCTATCCATCTTTTTTCCTGTTGACTTGAATGAAGTGGTCATTCATTATTCTATAACACATAGGGTCCGGAATGTTTGTAATTTGTCAAAGACAATGTACATTGTAGGGTTACACAAATGAAGAGTGGAATCTAAATTGGACCTCCTTCCATAGACATAAACTATCTTTTTTATAAACATCATGAGCCTAGGGTAGAGGTTGGGGATGGACTCTTATCACCTAGGGCCACAGAATTGCCTCGATTCACTGTTCCTATTTTCAATAGATTTCCTCCACTATCAGAGTTGGTTGGTGAGGACTGATGCCCAGAGCCCACAGGTGCCCCCCTAGAGAAAGCTAACGAACAGGAGGCTCACCCACCCAAGGGGATGCAGGTTTGTGCCCAGGGCACACCAGTTGAGATGGTTAGCTGGAAAATTATGGCGGTTAGGGATAAGCTGTCTGGTCCTAGGTGATCTGATTTTGCAGCACAGTTATGTTATAAATGGGGGTCTCTAGTTGGCAATAGCTTGCACCTTCTCCAAGTAGGGACCCTTCCTTTTTAAGCCAGGATAAGGGAGTTACACACCTGAAATAACCCCTACTCACCCCCTTGGTGGCTTAGCACAAACAATCAGGCTTATGTCAGAGGCAGTGTAGAAAGCATTTGCACATAACCAACAGAAACACAGTGAAAGCACTACAAAAGGAAATCACACCAGTTTAGAACAGTATCCAATATTTGTATATACTTAAGACAAGAACAACAATGATAAAAATCAACAATACAGTACTTAGAAATCTTCAGTTATCAAAATAGACTTGAAATAAAGTTCCTTGAAGTCGATAGCTCCATCTGGGGCTATCACAGCGTTGTGAACCACAAATTCAAACAGTTCTGGATGACCGCGGTTTTGCGGGTCAACTATGGTGTCGGGAAGTTCTGAAAACA
Organism: Lissotriton helveticus; assembly: GCF_964261635.1. Classification (NCBI taxonomy): domain Eukaryota; kingdom Metazoa; phylum Chordata; class Amphibia; order Caudata; family Salamandridae; genus Lissotriton; species Lissotriton helveticus. Next base: position 276,034,046 of record NC_136068.1, read on the forward strand.
GTACCTTTAGAAATGCAGGGCATCAGCGACCTCTCGTTGAGCTCCAAAAGCACGGTGTTTGCAGGCGTCGGTTCCCGGAGGTCGGAGCAGGAGTCATCGGGCACTTGAAGTCACACGTGTTGCAGCTCGAACTCTTCGCGGTTGAAGTCAGGGGCATCGGCAGGTGTCGGGTGCTGAGGTACAAAGTGCAGCAGTGCAAAGTGCAGTGCCCTCAGGTCATGGTGCAAGCAGTGGCTCAGTGACGGTCGTCCAGTGGCATCGGTGAGACCAGGGCTGCGGTGCAAAGTGATGCAGTGCTCGTCGCGGTGCTAACAGATCACGGTGAAAGCAGCGGCAGCGTTGTTAATGAAGCGCTGTTGTTGGTGCTGGCATCAGTAGGTCAAGGCTACGGTGCATTGTGTAACTTACGAGCGTTGCCCTTGAAACACGGTGCAGGCAGCGGCGTCGATGTCAGCGTGGAGGCAGGGCAGCATCGGGGAGACCAGAGTGACAGTGTGAAGCAAGGAGGTGCTGAGTGCGGTGCACACAGGACACGATCCAAGAAGCGGCTTGGTGTCGGCATCAGCTGGCGTCGTAGGTGAAACCAGGGTTGTGGTGCAGCATTGCGACGGTGCCCCCTGCGGTGCCTTTAGGACACAGAGTTGGCAGCAGCATCGTAGGGTTGCTTTTCTTCTGTTGCAGCACACAACACACAGTCCCCAGTGCTGGAGGTCGAAGAGTTTGTAGTTTTTGCTGTTCCTGAGACATCTTGAACAGGGGGAAAGCTCTACCTCAAGCAATTGGAGAAACTCACAAAAAGGAAGTTACAGAAAGTTCAGTCCAGTCCTTTCACTGCCCAAGACAGAAGCAGCCCCTGCAGGCCAACACAGTAAAGCACAGAGCAAAGTGGTAGTCTCTCCTCACAGCTCCAGTTCTTCTTCTTGGCAGTCTTCTTGGTTTCAAAAGAATTCTAAAGTTTAGGGGGTTGGGGCCCACATTTTATAGCCTAAAACCCTTTGTTCTCTTGGGGAAGAGAGTGTCTGTGCTCAGCAAGAACCAGTTATGTCCTCCCTGGTGCAGCTTCTTGGCAGGAGGTGGGGACAGCACTGTCAGAGGCAGACCAGGCCCATTAAGGTGAAAGGAAATCTCCTCTCCTTCTGCCCAGGTCTATTCAGCCCACCCCTGAGCCATCTAAACTCTCTGGAGCCACTGCTCCTCCCCAGCCCATGTCATCCCAAAGCCAGACAGTCACTCCACAATCCCAGCAGAGGCACACTGGATGGCTAAGCAACACCTACTTTCTAAAATTGGTATTTTCAAACACAGAATGTAAAAATCGCCTTCACTAAAAGATGCAACTTTAGATTCTGAGTTCAGGCATACTAAACTTCATTTTTCTACCTTGTTCCCAGGGCTAGTTATGTTTATAAGATGTTATAAACAAATTCCCCAAAGGGAGAGGTAGCCTTGCAATAGTGAAAAACGAAATTGGCAGTAGTTCACTACCAGGACATGCCACACACATCAGGGCATGTCCTACCTTTCACATATACTGCACCCTGCCCACAGGGGTATCTTGGGACTACCTTAGGGGTGCCTCACATGAAATAAAAGGCGAGGTTAGGGCCTGGCAATTGGGTGCACTTGCCAAGTCGACATGGCAGTTAGAAACTGCACGCAGACCCTGCAGTGGAAGGCCGGAGTTACCTTTTCAGGGCTGCTCATGTGGGTGGCACAATCAGTGCTGCAGGCCCACTAGTAGCATTTGGTTTACAGACCCTGGCACAGCCAGTGCACTTTACTAGGGGCTTACCAGTAAATCAAATATGCCAATCATGGAAACACAAGCCCATAATACAAATTTCACAGAGAGCATATCACTTTAGCACTGAATGGCAGTGGTAAAGTGCCCAGAGTCCTAAAACTAACAACAGCAGGTCAGGAAAAAATAAGAGGAAGAAGTAAAGAGTTTGGGAAAATCCTGCAAAAAGGGCCATTTCCAACAAGTTAGATATAATTTTCCAGCTGGAAACCTGGGTTCTCAAGGAGCTCATTTGGGATGGGTACCTTTCCTGCTGTGACCTATTGGGACATAGAGCATGGGGGGGGGTGCAATTTTCATTTGGTCACGCTGTCTCTTAAAGTTGTTCCCAATATTTTAAATCACAGTGGGATCCAAATAGTGTGGGTCGTATTGCTTAACAATTCTTTCTTAATTATCTTTTACAACTATGTGCATGAACAGAGCTGTCAGATAGGGACCCTCTTTCAGGTGGTGTCTACTCTGAATACTAGGTCTTCCATCCTGGGTGGTGATTTTAATGTTATTTTAGGGGGCAATATTAAAGCCAAATTGGGCACAGCTGCCACAGCGGTTGACCTTTTCTTGTTGCAGGATTTATTCACTCTCCGATCAGCTGCTGATCAAACGGGCAGGAGTTTGTATAAGGCTGTGTGCAAGTCAGGTCTCTCTAGTGTTGTAGAATTAGCGGGCGACCCTCTGAATCAGCCTCCCACCTTTGTGGGTTTGGGTCGAGGTTCCACTATTGATTATATATTTATCTCCAGGAACCTGAAATATTGTCTTACTACGAGGGGGGGGGGGGGTAGAATAACTCTATAGTGACCGTAACACCATACAATATTTGCTGGTTCTCATCAGGTCCAGCCCTCGCGTTGCCCCTGGGGCCATTGGCCTCTTACAGCAAGGTAAGGATTAAAGACTTAAATGGAAGGCTATTGAGATCTCTACAATAACACATTTGCCTGTTATCCAGTGACTTTTCTGCCCCTGATATCTTAGAGGCCTTTTCATGTTTAGGCATTTCTGTTAGAACTATTCTGCTCAGCTGTTCAAGGCAGGGGGCTGAGGAAGTAGGACTGGTTCAACAATGAGTGACGTACCTCTAACCACAGGCTCTGTAATTTACTGAATGCCAGACCCCACGATCAATCAAATATTATGGCACCCAGGTTGCTTTATAAAAAGTCCATACAGAACACAATACTTGAGCTCAAGGAGGAGAGATGGGAGAACTGGGTTTTGACATGTAGAGTATGGGATGCCCAGGGGTTTGGGGAAATTGTCAATGGCAAGCTGGTTTTTCTTCCTTCATCCAATAGCCTCAGGTCGAACATCAACCCTAAGGAATTGGAGGCCCATTCTAAATCTGTTTACTCATTAGCCCCAGATCTCATTGCAGCATCGGCTGAGGGGATGTATCAGTTCCCCTTGAATTTCTCCTTTCAGCTTCCTAAGGGTTATTCGTGGTATCACAGATAGCCCTGTTAATAAGGACCCCAGCCCGGATGGGTCCCAATGGACCTGTTTAATGCCAATTTGTGCCTTGGGCCCCTCTCGTCACTAATATTTTAAGTGCTGCTGCTTGCGATCACGTCCTTGAGTCTTGGAAAAGTGGTCTAATTATCCCAATTTTTGGGAAGGGAAACAGACAGGAGTACTGCTGATGTAGACCCATTTCTTTACTGGTCTCCACAGTCAAAACTGTGGAGTGAGCCACTCTTCACCACATAGAAACCTGGGTGCAGGATAATGATGTTCTTTTCCCAGTGCAATATGGCTTCATGGAAGGTTTAGGCACTTTAGAGCAATGTCTTAACCTAGTTATAAGGAAGTATGTGACAGCCAAGAAAGGGGCACTCTACATGGCCTTTATTGATCCAAGAAGAGCTTTTGACAGAGTCAACTACTCCAGGCTATGGCACATTTTAATTGGCATGAACCTTCCCTCTCCACAGGTAGATTTTTGATGGTGCCTGCACACAGACTTCAGTGTTTCTGTAAGGTATGGTGTTGAGGGGGAAAGCACCAATTTGTATGAACACTCCCATGGTGTCCGGCAAGAATGCGTTTTGACCCCCATTTTCTTTTTATTATATATTAACGGTCTTAACACCTTTTAAATGGTTAACACAAGGATATGCCGAAATTTACATCTGCATCCATTTCGGCCCTCATGTATGCAGAGGATGCTGTTCTGCTCTCCCATACTCCCAATGGCCTTAGGAGGCTTGTTGAGGCCTTTGTGAGGTACATGGATGGCTTGGATCCAGACACAAACATCTCCAAGATGCATTACATGGTATGTGGTAGGCAGACTAACACAACAATGCCAATTTCCATCAAAGGTAAAAATGTCGGGAGGGTCAATGAGTTTCCTTATTTAGGGATCACTTTTGATGCTTGGAACAGCTGGGCACCCTGCCTTTCCAATCGCTGCACGTGTTTTAATCAATCTTATGGTGCTCTATTCAAGTTCAACCGTATGTTGCCAGCAAACCTATTCTTCCTTTTTTGGAAGTTTATAAGTTAAAGTGTTTACCCATGTTGACTTATGGGGCTGGTTTATAGGGCCATCGTGACATGCATCAAACTGCAGCATGAGAAGAACCGTTTTTGCAGAAAGCTGCTTGGCTGGCCCCGGGAAGTCCTAGTTTCTTTATGCTCAAAGAACCTAATTTAGCTTATGTGGAGGATGCAAATGGATTTGCCCCTATGCTCCTATGGTTGGTGTTATGGAGTAATGAATTTACAAAGATTGTTTAAACTGAAATTTCGGCAACAAAATTACCATGGCTTGACTATGTCAGGCATTTGGCCGGCTCTTTGTGCAGACACGAATTGTGTTCCTCCCCTCAAGCCCTGAGTAGGAGAGAGTGAGCTCTGAACAGAGAGCAATATGTTCTGAGAGCTAAGGAATCTAGAGAAAGGGAGGCCCTAGGAAAAATTTACTGTGCGAGATTATCTGATTATTAAAACAAATGATGGGTTCTGTATGTCACTAATGAGGAATCCCTGGGAAAGATCTCTGCAAGTGAGAATTAGAATAGGCTCAGTCAGAAGTCATATCTGATATTTTTCCACTTGCAGTCCTGTCAGTGTGACAATACCTCCCACAATCACTTGAGCGCTTTATCTTATTCTGTTTTTATTATCCGCCATTTTGCCATTGTCACCTGCTGTCTATCCTTAGAAATCAACGGTTCTGCCAACATAGGCCGGCTCTTTACTTTCTACATGTTACCTGACCCAGTTGTCAGTTTTGCTGTGGGTGCATTTTTAAAAAGTGCCCTTCCCTGGTTGATTCCTGCAAACTATTAGTTCACCAAGCGTATTTATGAATTTATTCACTTTGAATGTATTTTTTACCAAGCCTGATTCCGCCACTGTGAACCTTTATGTATTATCTTATTTATAGTAGACCAATGTTTCTTGATAAATGTATGTTTTATCCTTTTATGATTCTTTGTAATAATCGAATAAACTTATGAAAGAAAGACATACACTAACCTCAACTGTACTCCATATGTCAGCGAATGCACTGGAGAATTCATTGCATCTGCTTATCATTTTGAAAGGATTCAGACATTCATCTATTTATCACTAGAATTCAGGCATTCAGATCTTCAGAGCACTTCCTGAGTGTCAGGTGCTCGGCTAGTAAATAAGGCTTGTTGTTTGCTAAATTTGCCAAAACATTGACCTAAACTTGTTAAGGCTGTTAAACTTCAAGGTATAGACGTTCTAAACAATACAAAAAAGTGTAACTAGTTGGCCTTTTTCTAATCAGAGAAGTTGTTCTCTGGATGGACCCTTTCCTGCAGGTTCCGGTGACATGGACTAAGGAAATTTGGCAGCTATGACTTTCTTTGACTTGCTAAAACCAAAGCAACAAGCATTGATCTATGTCTGTCTTTCACTCATAACAGCATTGTTAGTCCCATCACATATAATCCCCTCATAAACACAATGTAACACAAGCCCTAAAATTGATACATGTTGTGTTATTTTTGATTTGACCACTTCTACTTATAGCCAGTTGGGTTGATTCAGCTCCTGTATAAATCATTTCAAGTACAGCAGGACAACACACAGGACAGGTCCACAAACCACGTAAACAGACAGGTATGTTCCTATGCTAACAAGCTGACTAACAGACTATAGAGGATTGTTCTGGTTTGTTTTTTTAAATCAAAAACAGAAATTTCAATATCTGTTTGGCCTTGTCCTTTAATTGTACTCTAATCTATCCTTGTCATGTATACTGGAACACTATTAATCACTACTGCATTTGGGGGCATATTTCTAAAAATATCGAAATTAAAAATATCGTTTATTTAAATGTATTAATAATAATGTAAAAATAATGTTAAAATACATATAATTTAACAAATATTAATAAAAACATTAAAACATAATTAAAAAATAAAATTAAAAGTAATACATATACATTTAAAATAAATTAAAAAATTAATAATTTAATGTAAATTTTTTTTTTATTTCATTTAATTGATTTAAATTAAATTTAAATTTATTTTATTTTTACCCTTTACGCCTGTACCCCAAAAACCCAAAACTGACCCTGAACCCTAAAAATACCCCTGTACCCCCAAAACCCAAAACTGACCCTGAACCCTAAAAATACCCCTTTACCCAAAAACTGAAAACTGACCCTGAACCCTAAAAATACCCCTTTACCCAAGAACTGAAAACTGACCCTGAACCCTAAAAATACCCCTTTACCCCAAAACTGAAAACTGACCCTGAACCCTAAAAATACCCCTTTACCCAAAAACTGAAAACTGACCCTGAACCCTAAAAATACCCCTTTACCCAAAGACTGAAAACTGACCCTGAACCCTAAAAATACCCCTTTACCCAAAAACTGAAAACTGACCCTGAACCCCAAAAATACCCCTTTACCCAAGAACTGAAAACTGACCCTGAACCCTAAAAATACCCCTTTACTCAAAAACTGAAAACTGACCCTGAACCCTAAAAATACCCCTTTACCCAAGAACTGAAAACTGACCCTGAACCCCAAAAATACCCCTTTACCCAAGAACTGAAATCTGACCCTGAACCCTAAAAATACTCCTTTACCCAAAATTAATTAACATTATTTAATTACCAATTAATTATTAATTAACAATAACAATAAAGTAAATATATTAGCACATTAGCTATAATTAATTTCATTTACTAATTAATATTGATTTTTCCCAAATAATTAATTAACAATAAAAAAATTATATATATTAAAAAAGTAATCTAATTAATGTAATTAACTAATAATAATAATTAATTACCAATCAATTATTAATTAAAAATATGTACAAAATTATATTAATTAATTAACTAATTAATATGAATTAATTACCAATTAATTATTAAATAAAAATATGTGCAAATGTATATTAATTAATTAACTAATTAATATTAATTAATTACCAATTAATTATTATTTAAAAATATTTACAAACATATATTAATTAATTAACTAATTAATATTAATTAATTACCAATTAATTATTAATTAAAAATATTTACAAACATATATTAATTAATTAATTATTATTAAATTACTTCCCACCCTATTCCCCTATAAACCCACAACCCGCTCTAATACTAAAATGCAAAATGTTAACAAAATTACTAATTTTCAAACATACATTTCTAAACATATTTAGCAAACATATAAACAACAAAATAAAATACATAACACTAAACAACAACATTTCGATATTACCAACATACATACCTTAATCTCGATATTCTGTCTGTCGATATTATGGCACATCGATATTCTATACCATCGATATTAAAACATCGATATTATTGTATATCGATATTTTAATTTCGATATTTTGTCTGACTACCAATTTACAGGTCGCAAAGCAATCTTTATGCTCCCAAATCAGCTTTGCATCACATTGGAGTGCATCTGAAAGTTTTAAAAAGCGAAACATTGCAAACAAAAATAACTTTTCAAATGCATCAAAAGGAAGATATGGAGGGTGCTGCAAGCACAAGAAGTGAGCACAGCAACCCCAAATCCAGCCAAGATGTCCAGACAGAATCCCAGGGGAAGAGGAAGTTCAGTGAGGAGGAGAACTCAATATTAGTAACTGAGGTGAGAAGAAATAAACACTGTCTCTTTGTAACCTCCAAATTGTCATTAGGGATGAAAGAAGCCACAGTGGATATGATTAATAGTGTAGTCCAAACAAAAAAAGCAGTGCCGGAGTGCAGGAAGTGCTGGCGTGATTATAAGAAGCGAACCAATGAGACATTGGCTAAGAATCTGAGAGAAGCCATGAGGACAGGAGGAGAAGGACCTGAGGACCAGGAGGAGCTGGACTTCTTGGAGGAGCAGGTAGTGTCAGTCATGCCAGCAGAGGTGGCGTCAGGATTGGAAGGACAGGACAGTGCTGGGGTCGAGGACCAGGAAAATCTACAGAGTAAGTGTCAAAAAGGGACAATATGTATATAAACTTCTCTGTGTCTACCTTATTAGTCATTTTGGTCATTATTCATTATCATTCATTTTTGAGCCTGTGCGAGTTGCCGAGACACTGATCCGCCTCCTTGATTAGAAATAGACTGTAGAAATGCCTCCACTTCCTCAACTCTTCTGAAAACATTCATTTTTTTATTAAACATCACTTTTAAAGTTACGGGGAATTTTAAACTGAGCTGTTGCACCTGATTGTTTGAAAAGATCTATTAGTTTCCCCAGCTCCTACTGTTTCGATGCTGTGATAGAGGAGACGTCAGATCCAATTTGAAAGGAAAATCCTTCCGCACTCAGTGTGTTTACTTTTAATGCTTTATTCAATACTAGCAGCCCGTCCGGACGTTGTTCGGGTATGAATTGCTGCCGGCCAGTAGTATATTGTTTTGTAGGATTTTGCTTTGATAGCATTTCTTATCTGTGACAGGCCTGTGAAACGCTCCTAATCACAGTGCACTGCTGATGCACTTAAGAGTGTGCGTTCAGTAGTGTGTGAACTCGAGTTTCCCTACTTTATTTTTCCTTGCAATATAATATAGCGCGAACTCGACAACAAGGCATGAGCATAATTTACATTACAGAAGAACACATTCATGCCCTTTCCAACACTGTATTGGGTGTTGTGATTGGTGCTGTGGTTCCTGAGATTACCCACCTCAAAGGTTTGGGCTCTCTCTTTATTATATTAGTATAGATTTCGTCTTTCAATTTATAGGCAAAGAAATGGATCAGGATTTTTCTGGGCCTAGTTTTGTTCCGGCTAAGTTTAAAAGGGTCTTTATGCACCCTCTGGATGTCCGCGGCTAAAGCCTGTTCTGTGCAGTCAATTTTAATTGCTTCTTTAATCAATTTAACTACCAAGTCTTTTATGTCGCCTCCTTCTGCTCCTTCTGGAACTTTAAGTAATCTCAGGTTATTCCTTCGCTGGGAGTTTTCAATTTATTCAAGCTTATCCTGCATACCTATTTCTTGTACTTTTAACTTATTAAGGCCTCTAGTATTCTCACTAACTTTAACGGTAAGCTCCTCCACCTTACTTTCTATCGTCGTAGTTCTCAATGTCTGAGAATCTAATTTATCCTCCATCTTCTCACAAAATGCTTTAATTTCTGATTGGTTTTTCTCTGATACCTTAAACCTACTGCTCATTTCGTCCATTAAAGATTGTAAGAGACCTAAAACTGAAGAGCTTAATGTACCTTCTGCATGATCCTTTTCCATTTCCTTCTCAACATGCTGACTAACCTCTGATTGAGTGCCTTCCACAATAAATTTTAGTCCATCGTCATGATTTATAGTCACAACTTCTTTCGAGCCCTCTTCTGCAGCCATGCTCGCTAATACTTGGAATTTATTAGGGCTTAGTACACCCTCCGGGAATTGGGGAGCCGTACACATGCTACTTTTACCATTTTCCATTTTCGTGAGTCTGGGCTCTACAGGTTTTAAGATCAATGTACCGGGGATTGTTTTAAAATAATCTTTTAGTGAGGGTGCACGTTTTGTGTTTGAATGCCCTTGTATCTCTATTTTTGCCTTCCTTTTATTTTATTATTTTTATTTGGCAGCTTGTGTCTGATTCTTAGTGCTCAAAACCTCACTCACTGTGATATTCTGATATATTGGAGGGGCCACCTCAGAGACCTTAAGGGGATCCGATGGAACCGTACCTGTCCTGTACTCCTTAAGGTGTAACAATATTTCAGTTTAGGCTCTGCAGGTTCTTTTCTCTTTTTTTTGGAAATCCTATCAACTGCTGCTGCATGAGTTGAATCTGTCGATTCCATACAATCCAATCTCGTAGATAAGGACCCGCACGTATCCGAGTGCTTAAGTCTCCCCTGCAGCTTTCTATTGCCTGCTGCAAGATCAGTGCATTGTGGGAGAGTGAGTCTCTTGCTGTAACACACTCTGGCTTTCAAGTTGCGCACGGGAAGCCTTGCCGTGACCTTCCTCCCCATCGGATCCCCAGTGCTGCCCGTGTCCACAGTATTACATACACCTCTTGATTTTTGAACTGATTCTCACCGTGGCTCACGGGTGTCAATATTGAGCAGATTTTGGACCCCGCCACTTCTGTTGTCTCCAACATAAGCGTTAAAGGAAAACTTTATTGTCCGGACAATGAAGGGAGATCTCACAGGCCAGAGTAGGGCCATAAGAGAAGGAGGGTGGTTCTCCAGGGGACCACTTGGAAGGGTAAGGGTAGGTATAGAGATAGGGCACTGGGTGGGGAGCATATGGGAAAAAATTAAAAAATAGTCCAAATCGCCATATCAATTCTCATATGATGTCATATAGTCACATAAGGAACATCAATGACGGACATAACTGACACACTAACATATTTAAGAGTGATGTCCTTGAACTTAAACAGACTCAGGGTGAAACCTAGAATGGAAAGAATATTTCAATATATTAAGGATGCTGCAGAGCCAATTTTTATTTTTCAAGAAACTCATCTCACTGAATCGAAAATGAAGGACTTATGTAAAAATAGGAAGTGGATTCATGAAGTAATATGTACCTCACAAAACACAACAACTACTGGGGTGTCTATAATAATTAAAAATCCTGCATTATCAGTGGAAAATTTTAAGGCCGATAAACTGGGCAGATGGGTTATAGCTTGAATAAAAATCCACACATACAAATTCACGATTGCGGGTTACTATGGTCCTAATTTGGATGCATTATTCCCCCTAAAAGAATTATTAGCCAAATTATTACCTTTTCAGGATCCTTTGATTCTGGCGGGCGATTTTAATTTAGTTTTGGATCCTGTCTTAGATAGGTCTGTTGATAGTTGATCAGACCAGAACTGTAGAATGCGATTGCTGTTAAAAAATGCGTTGAAACACCAATGCTGGAAAGATATATGGAGGGCGAGGATGGGTATTAGGAGGGGATATACCTTTCATAATAAAAAGTATAATCATAAATCCAGACTGGATTTTTTCTTAATTAGCACAGAATTGAGAGAATGGGTAGAAGAGATAAGACATATAGGGGCTCACTTATCAGATCATGTACCAGTTGTAGTATCACTGAAACTCCCTAGAAACCCAATCAACAAAAGATGGACATTAGATCGTGTGATTTTGTTAGATCAGGATGTAATCACTAGTTTAACGACTGATACAATAAAGTACTTCCAGACTAACTTGGAAACTGCATCCATTAAAGTAGTTTGGGATGCTTATAAAGCCTTCTTGAGATGTAGGATAACTGCTATTCAAATCACTAGACAAAAGAAATATAAGGCAGAAATAGGAAATATTGAGCATAAAATTCAGAAATTAGAAAATGAATCCACCCCTCAGACAGATGCTTTACAAACACTCAGATCAGAGTTGGTAGAACTGCTGGATGCTAGGCTTAAAAAAAGGTGGGAAGCAAGCAAGCTGGCCAACTTTGAATATGGGGAAGGCTGCGGCCGACTTTTAGCTTGGAAGACTAAAAATGATCGGGCTAAAGCCAATATAAAAGAAATAGTCTGTGAAAATACTGGGAAACTATGTAAAACCCCACAAGAAATCGAAGAAGTTTTCCAAGGCCATTTTAACAAAGTTTATTGAGAGGATTTAACATCACAGGCCCAAAGTATAGAAGCATGGTTTGAAAATATTCCCTTTAAAAAAATCACTGATGTAAAATCTGACAATCTCAAGAGTCCAATAGGCCAAATTGAAATTAAAATGGCAATAGATCAGGGAAAAAAAGGTAAGGCGGCAGGACAAGATGGTCTTCCAGCAGAATTATACAGAAATTTAGGAGAGGTTCTTATTCCGGTAATGGCTAGTTTATTCTCTCATATCTTCGGAAAAGGGGGGAGATTGCCGCCTTCTTGGGATGAGGCATTGGTAGCACTAATATTGAAACCATCTAAATCGCCCCGACACTGTGATTCATATAGGCCGATCTCTCTGCTGAACCTGGATTATAACAATTTTACCAAAATTTTAGCGGAGAGAATGAGCGGTATCATAACTGACTTAATACATGAAGATCAAAAGGGATTTGTGAGAGGTAGATGCATTCAAGATTTAACATATAATTTAATTGGGGCCATAGATGTGGCAACTTTATATAAAACTCCGATGGCCATTATCACGCTTGACGATACAAAAGCATTTGACCGGGTCAACTGGTCCTATTTTTTTATTTTAAATAAACATAATTTAGGCAAAAATTTCTGTAGGGCAATCTCATCAATTTATCATACTCCAACAGCAAGAATATTAATAAACAGTAACCTCTCTTCTCCAATACCAATTCAAAGGGGGACTAGGCAGGGATGCCCTCTTTCACCCTTGCTTTTCAATTTGTATTTTGAACCGCTTGCTGAGAAGATTAGAAGACATGAGCACATATTTCCTTTTAAATGTAAAAATGGGGGAAAAAATATCCCTATATGCAGATGATATGTTGATTTTAACATCTGACTTAGAAATGGCCATCCCCTGTATATATAATTTAGCTGAGCAGTTTGGACGGTTCTCGGGTTACGAGATAAATCAGTCTAAAACTGAATGCATGGCATGGAATGTTGATGTGCGTCCTACTAATTATTCTTTAAAAAAAGAAATAGGATATTTGGGTATTGGGATCACTCAAAACATCAATGATTTCACTGATATAAACCTACACAAAGCTGATAAAGAACTGTCTGACTCCTTAAAAAACTGGGTATACCTACCCTTGACATTAATCGGTAGGGTTTACCTGGTCAATAAATTCTTTTATTTGAGCCTCCAAAGGAATTAGAATTTCGTATAAAACGTTACGACGGAGAAAGAACAAGGGAGGCTTATATGCATCGGATCTGATATACTATGCATGGGTATTCTTATTAAAAACTGGGAAAATGCTTATGTGGGAACCGAATAGCTCTGATATTGGCAAAAGGGTGAAAGCAATGTTGCAAGATGTAAAAGGTGGATATCAAGCCTTTCTATATAAATTTGAAGATCCACGCTTTTTTAAGAAGGTCAGTTTAAAGATTTTAAAATACCTGGCCAGCACTTGTTATAAAATCAGGAAACTTTTGAAGATAAGTTACTTCAGCGCAATGGCTCCAATATGGGACACACCAGGGTCTCCTAAATGGACTAAAGATCCATTAGTGGCACCACTTAAAGCAGCAGGGCTCAATTCATGGGACCAACTCTTTCCAGAAGGCAGTATACTACCATGGGAAGCTCTTAAGGAAATAACGAGTAACCAACTTTAAAAATTCAACTATATACAAATAAAAAGCTGGTCTCAGTCAAGTGACATTGCAGTCGGCAACACAAATGAGATGGATTGAACTTTAAGAAAGAATCAACTGAATAAGAAAGAAGTGGCAAATTTATATTGGCTTTTGATTGAATTGGCAGATGAAGATGTTATCCTTTCAACACCACTGTGTGAAGGATGCTTGCCGGGTTCCAGTACAGAAAAGTTATGGCAAGTATCTTATGAGCTACTATATTCTACTGTATATGCTGCCAATTTAAGAAGAAACCATATATTCTGTCTCCACAGAGTGTATTGGTCACCCTACAAGCTCTCCAAGTTTGTGAAGGGCACAGTCCCATGCTGTCCAAAGGGCCAGCTGGATAAAGCAGACAATGGGCACTTGTTTATAAGTTGCCCAGTGTTAAATCTTTCTTGGAGTTCAGTTACTAGAGGTATGACAAAAATATTTGGTTTCGAAATAGAGGTGAGCATCTTATTAATATTTTTTGGTTTACTTCCAAATTACGAGATATTAGCATTGGATAAAAATAAGCTGTGTTTTTACCTTATTATATTAGCTTGGAGAGAAATTTGTAAATGTTGCATTCAATCTGTACCTCCTACCTTCTTAGAATGGGTAAATTCTATTAAATATGTAGCCAAATTGGACACAGCTGGGATGACAAATAAGAGTGAAAAAAAGAAGCAGTTTTGGCTACCATGTATGATCTGGCTGGATAATTTATAACAATAGAGAATCATGTCCAATGATTAAGCCTCTACATGGAAATACTTTACTACTCAGGTTAGTCCCGATGGCCACCCAGTTAGTAGAGTGGGACAGATTGAAACTGAGTAGCTCTGTGTAAAGTGCTCCCATTGAAACCAGAGGGTTTACGGTGGCAAAAATCAGTTGGGGGGCCACAGTGGACATCCAATAGTTATTGAATATCTCTGGGATTGTTAATGGCGTATGAGGACAAAAAAAAGGGACAATATGGTTGCAACTGTCATGCAGTTGAGTGCAGCAAGACAGGTTGCTGCACTCCACTGAGCTGTGTGGAAGGGAAAGGGATGAGTCTCTCACAAGTTAATTCATACATCACAATTGTGTATGTTATTTTGCCCAGCCACATTTTGTTCTGCCCAGTCCAGTCCTGCCATGTTTGTAAGGTCCATGTGTGATGTGCTGACCCAGATCAGGTTGCACTTTGAATACTGTAACTTGTAGTGGAAGGTATAACATGAGGGACCAGGAATACAAGTCCCACAATACAAAGAATAAAAACTGGACTGGAGCAGCACATCATGCATGGACCTTGGAAACCTGCCTAACCTGACTGACAATGCAGGCACCTTTGCACCAAGAAGCAAATGTGGGAAACAACCTTTACAACGCAACTTTTACAACGCACTACCATTACAACGAAACTTTTACAACGCAAAAACTTTTACAACGCATACCATTACAACGCATGTTTTTACAACGCAAGTACTTTTACAACGCATGCCATTACAACGTAAGTATTGGTAAGTATATAATTATATTTAATATTTTATATGTTTGGTTTTTTTTTACGTTTTCAGTTTTTGGGTAAAGGGGTATGTTTAGGGTTTAGGGTCAGTTTTCAGTTTTTGGGTAAAGGGGTATTTTTAGGGTTCAGGGTCAGTTTTCAGTTTTTGGGTAAAGGGGTATTTTTAGGGTTCAGGGTCAGTTTTCAGTTTTTGGGTAAAAGGGTATTTTTAGGGTTTAGGGTCAGTTTTCAGTTTTTGGGTAAAGGGGTATTTTTAGGGTTCAGGGTCAGTTTTCAGTTTTTGGGTAAAGGGGTATTTTTAGGGTTCAGGGTCAGTTTTCAGTTTTTGGGTACAGGGGTATTTTTAGGGTTCAGGGTCAGTTTTCAGTTTTTGGGGTACAGGGGTATTTTTAGGGTTCAGGGACAGTTTTCAGTTTTTGGGGTACAGGGGTATTTTTAGGGTTCAGGGACAGTTTTGGGTTTTTGGGGTACAGGGGTATTTTTAGGGTTCTGGGTTAATTTGGGTTTTTGGGGTACAGGGGTACAGGGTAAAAAAAATTAAATTAATTAAATTAAATTAAATTAAATTATATTAATTACAATTAATTTAAAAAAAAATATTATATACTTACCAATACTTACGTTGTAATGGCATGCGTTGTAAAAGTACTTGCGTTGTAAAAACATGCGTTGTAATGGTATGCGTTGTAAAAGTTTTGCGTTGTAAAAAATTCGTTGTAACGGTATGCGTTGTAAAAGTATGCGTTGTAACGTCATACATCCAGCAAATGTGCTTGTCTTAAAGCTACACAGCCAAATGTGGAGAGTACATTAATGGAATGGAATGGGGTTGCCAGAGGATTAACGTCTCACCTCAGAGAGTATCCAGGAATTGAGTATAAGAGGCATCTCCAAGTAGCAATTTGCTGCGTACATGTGGTGCATTTCCAATATGTAACTTGGATACTCATACAATTTTCTGTCATCCCTCAGCTAATGCTTTTTTTGAGACAAATAGTCATGGTGCACTTGGATTGACACATAGGTCTCACAATGTTACCCATCTTTATGTATGGCACTCTGATGTGGCAAAACCTGGCTTTCTACTACAGACGAGGACACGATACTTTAGGAGTTCACATGTATGTGTATGATCGTAACTTAAAGGGGAATCTGTTCTTCTCTGCCTTGATTCTGTCAGCATTGATGTGGCAAGTGAATGTTGAGATTGGTATCCTGAGTACACTGTTATGCCTTGTCCTGGTTGCAGTTTATTCTATTTTAGTTACTGATGCATGCCATGTTTGAAAGCATTGTCTTTGACTTTGTGAGTTTAACATTGATGGATTCATATGCAAATAATGTGGCCATCTTACACCATAAAACTGGTGATCTATCACAGTTGCGCGGCCGCCCGCGCATTGGTATCCAAGACGGCGGCGCGAACGAGAAGAGGGAGCCCCGGGACGCAGCGGACAAGGTAAGTGCTTTTTATTTACTTTTCTTTTAGTATTTGCACAAATTAGGTATGTAGGGGAGGGCGGGAGGGAGGCGGGTGGCGGGCAACTTCGCTACGCCCACAGAGTGGGTGTAGTGTTGCCTGCTACGCCTACTTTGCAAATCGCGAAGTAGGCAACACTACGCCCACTCCGTGGGCGTAGCGAAGTCCTTCGCCCAGGGTTAATGTCAATATGGCTTGATACCTATTTTTATGTATGTGCCTAGACTGTCACTATGTTTGAGATATTTGTGTTTTTTTAGGTTGGTATCAATTGTTACCAAATAAGAACATTTACACATGAATGGGACCTACACTTACATTGCATACCCCAATTGGAATTTGCAACTACTGAAAATATGCTGAACCACCAACCTTCCACATGTGGCTTGCCAGACTTCTCAGAATCTATAATCAAGAGAGGGCTATCTATGCCTGCAGGGGCAGACAGCCTAGAACCAGGGGGCAGAAGGTTTGGGCATATATCGCCGGTTGGAGCAGAGATGTAAGGGTGGCATTGGAAGAAACTAACAGAGGTGGCCTTTAGCATCATTAGGAGTAGGCTCTAATGAACTGATTTGCTTGCAGATATTCCAAAGTGCCTTGCAGGGGTGGTTAATTGTGCTTTTATTGGATTAAGCCGTTTTATATTTGATGTAATATATTGTTCATAAAACTGCTTCTCTTTTACATTAACTGCCTTTTATAATTAACCTATTGTAATGTATTAACTGGTTTTATCGTTGACTGTTATTTGACATATGTGTATCTTTTTTGGAACTGCTTAATAAAAAATAATCAAATAAAAAGGAATTTGCAACTACTTCTTTCAGTGTTGCTTCAAAACCTTTGGTCAACATACAAGTGTACATCCATGTGTGACACACTTACTTATGAACACTGGATTTGATCACACACCATTGATTTTGTGGAACTTTAACTGATACCGAGACTAGGTAGGCCATTGAGGAAACAATCGTCTCAGATTTCTCTATTCTGTACCCTTTGTACTCATATAGACCTGCCTTGTGCAGTACATGGTTAGTGTGTTGATTTGCTAACCACTGCACATGATGTGATTCTGTCCATTCACACAGTGTGTGATGACACATTACTACACACAGATATTCTGTTTCTACTGCCATTACAGGATTAGTGAGGCATTGATAGAAGGGAATATAATTGTCTGCACATTGTAGTACATTGTGCGTAATATGTGCACACGACACCAGGGGCAAAATATTTTGCATAGTGGCACAGTGCAGCACAGAAACCCATCTTGCTGTTCTGCTCTGAGTCAATAGGAAAGAGCAGGTGGGCACAGTATTTTGCCAACATAGTGCCTGTTGACATTATTTAAAAATGCCATCCATTCACCTACAAATGGAAAAGGAAGTACCAGACCTCGGGGTAGATATACTAATATTTGGCGCAATACAGAAAGACAACTTGCTGCGCTGCGGTAAATGGAGAGGACAGGAATTTACCAAATACACTAAGACATGGCACATTCCTGCTTTCGGTCTGCATTGTCACACTTGTGGCTGCCAAGTACCGACACAAATAACACGGTTGCCTGCACTACAGCCAGAGTCGTTTTTGTGCAGGAAAGAACACAATACTGCACAAAAACAACCTTCTGAGGACTTTTCCACTTTCTACGTGTGTGCAAAATGCATCATACATAGAAAGAGGAAAAAATGGGGAGCAATAAACATATCTTCCCTTGTTATGCCTCCCCTTGGAAGGCATACCATATTGACACATTCTTAGGGTTACTAGTTGTAGTAAATCTGGGAATGTACCAAAAACCATGGGTAGATGCATGGGAGCATCCATGCTCCACTTAGGGAACACCTTCCCAGGGCAGAGTAAAGCAAGGCAACTACTTGCGTTTCTCCAGACGTACTATTCCATGCAGAGCAGCCGCGGGCCGTGGAGGGAGTCACGGTGGGGCAGGGAGGCGGGGAGGGGGAGGGGCGGGGTGGAGGGTGCTAAAAACAGGCATATGGATCATTGCAGGTAAGTACACAATTTAATTAATAAAACTAAATTCGTAGCGCGCACTGCATGGCAAAAAGCAATGCTGTGCGCGCTACGAATTTCGTTTTATTAATTAAATTGTGTACTTACCTGCAATGATCCATATGCCTGTTTTAGCACCCTCCACCCCGCCCCTCCCCCTCCTCGCCTCCCTGCCCCACCGTAACTCCCTCCACAGCCCGCGGCTGATGCAGAGCCACGCAAGATAGGTCCGCATCACATACTAAGTCTCACTTAATGGCATGCATTACCATGGCACCACCTTGTGAGACGCAAGGGCAACGCAAGCCTTTGATAAATCTGGTACAGGTATTCGGGGTCAAGGGATGCATACTTGCGCTACTTTAAACATGACATTCCATACAATAAAAGCCTTGCTTACATGTACTTCTAATATGTGAATAAATAATACACGAGCGTTACCATTGTACTTTGCATACAGACTGATGCAAACAAAAGACACGTTATGCATCTGTATTGACTGTAAGTGCCTACTAAAGGAAACAACCCTCTGTTCATTCAAGCAGAACATGGTATTCCCTTGAAAGAACCCATCATGGACAGACCCACCACTGCATTTAAAGAAAACATATCCATAGACAGACCCACCACTGCATTTGAAGAAAACATAGCCATAGTCTCAAAGGGCAAAATAAATCTGAAAGAAGCTGTGAACAGCTGCAGAATTCAAAGTTGTTAATATTCAACGCGAGCAGTGCAGAACATTGAAAACTAGAGTAGCTCAGCATCTTTCCAAAAACAAAAAACAAAAACAGTACATTTCTTTTCTAATTAATATACAGTTAAGAGAAACAATCCTAAACTAAAAATAAACGAAATGTTGGAAGAACGATGTGCCACGATTGGTCAAAAATATGTACAACAACCAAATTCTTCACTTTAACAAAATCTACTCCCTTACCTCCAAAGGGAGAGTATTACTCTTTTGCTGGATATAATAGCAAATAGCTTTTTTATAGCATGCATAACCTAGCTGTGGAAAAAATATGGCGCTTGAGGGAAGGAGGGAAAAAGTAAATGAAGTTCCTGGAATGTCATTCTGAAGTAATGAGGCGTGGACAGAAAATATACCCCTCACATCATCAGATTGAGATGGCAGTGGAAATAGCTTCATTGAAGTGTCAGCACTCATCCATCAATCAATCACCCACGAGGTGGAATAGCCACACTTCAACGGGGCGGCTTTTATGGGATTTACTCATGGGCACAGGGAAGCGCGGCGCGAATGTAGTCCTGACATCCAAAGAGAGATGCTGATATTATTTTTTATGATGGGAGGAGCACCGAGTGAATTGAGAACAATGAGCTTGTCTTTGCTCAAACTCTCTGACTGGAAATGATCAGAGATCAGGTGGAAAAGCACAGGGCCCTTGCATTGCTCTGGATAAACGAGTAGTCTGAACTGAACACTGTCTACCAGCTAATTTTGTTGGCATTCTATTTTTTTGATTTTTTCGCCATTTTTTTGTCCCTTCCTATATTTTCGAAAGCTCTTTTTGCCTGTCTGCACATCACCATGTCTCCATGCAGTCGTACCTGCCTGGTCCCTTACGGTTCATTTGCAAGGGACGGTTTTGAACTTTATTATCCACTCTATTGCATATATAGGCATTTAAGAAAATTCACATGCGACAGCTCAGTGACAAAGGGCCTAATTTAGCCTTTTGACGACAGAGTACCATCCATCAGGGTGGAAGAGCACTTAATGTACACCACCCTGATGGATGGGAGTCCATCCTATTTAGAAACGACCAGCGGGTATCTCTGTAAGTTAAAAGGAACTGCCATCACAGCGGTTCACGTCAAGGTACAAAACGTTTGGGGGTCACCGGCTATCGGTTTGACGGTGATCCACCAACATTTCAACATCTAAAAAAAATGATAATCCTAAAGTGGGAATTTGTTATTGAACAAAAGCGAGCTTCCTACCAGAATGTGGGGTCATTATTTTCTTTTTTCTTTTTTCTTTTTTCTACCCCTCACCAACAGGTGAGGGGTGTCAGTGACAGGCAAGAAAAAAACACATCACATCATTCACTTTAAATAGAGTGGGCCATGTGATGGCTTTACTCTAACGTCCCATAGTCTTCAGACTATCAGAAGTAGCTGTCAGATGACAGAGAAAACATGGGCTCCGTTGATGGACAGCTGACAGTGTTCTCGACTCTAAATAGAGTGGGTGAAACATAACTTTGCTGGCCTGAGTTCTCGCCACATCTGCAGTAGCGTACCCTGCCGTCCAAAGTGTAAAATCACCCACCCTGAGCCTACAAATGTGAACAAAGAGCTTGCTAAGGCAGACCTAGTTTACATTCTACTTATAGGTCGTACTCAAGATTTATTCATGCAAGAACATATTTTTACACTGTGTACCACCAAAATATCATGGGTCAACGTACAGTATTCAGTTATTTAAAAAATAGCAACGCTGTTCACTAAAAAAGGATATTTGAGGGACACAATAAAATCAACTTTGTTAAAAAAATGTTCTACATTTTACTTTTGATCCTTTTTGGTAGGACTGATATTAAGGGCTGAATGGACCAGATTATGTTGGAGGAATTACCCACCTTCATACGTTTCATTTTTGTTTCCCATTTTACGGAAGTGGATTATGGATGTTATGCTATGTTACGTTACAGAACTGTACTTTACATCACATTACGGTACAGTACGGTCTGGCATGATACACAATTGTTGCATATTGTCATGTTCACTAATTTCTTGACTTCTGAGTGGCTGACATTTCTAGGGCAGATAAAAGTTTGTGAATGTGAGTGTCTTGTTGAAGATTCGATATGAGTGAAGATTGTAGGTCTGGAAAGCTTTCCTTGTGCTAAGTAGGCTTAGGTTTAAAGAGTCAGTGTCCATTAAAATATAGAATTTCTTGGCATAGTAGGTACTCGGCATAGGATCCTCGAAGTAATGAAAACCCTTTAGACAGAGGCAACAGAGGCTTAAGGGTAATAAATTAACGATTTCTATTGACACTGTCACCATGTTACACAGTCTTGCACAGTACTTGTTTCACCACCGATGTCATTGATTCCATTGCATTTCTGGTACTGCACCATGAACCAAAGACTCAGGGTTTCTCTGCAAGAATTCTTCCACATGCATCTCTCAAATTTAACTGACAAATCTATGCACTCTTTCAACTAGACATCAGATTATATATCCCAGCCACAACAACCATACTGCTTCAATGAAAGGGAGAAAGTGTATACTATTTCTGGTGGCAGGCTGGGCATTGAACTATCTCAACTCTCCTCTTGCTGCTACAAAACTTTTTTAACGCTATGGGTTTTAACGCAAAGGTTTTAGGTTTATTGGCCTATAGTTGGCATTGAAAAATGAAAATTCAGCTACTTTATTGATTTTTGATGCAATCATCTCAATAAACCAATCAAAGTACTCGTAAATTGTAGCTAAATAGTGATAGAATATGGGTAGTGTCATCTGATCAATAGCAGTGCATCCAAAGCTATTAGTATAATCTTACGGGAAACATGGCCACAGAAAACACACCTGGACATATCGTTCCCTCTCAAACAGTAGTCTGCAATTCTTTTTTCTGTCTGGAAATCAAAAATGCTGTTTATATGGCAAATACACATTTTTATTGAGATGAATTTCTGTACGCAGGCTCTTGGGAGCCCCATTACCTCCAGCTGCAGATAGGAACACACATTCTGCCCAGACTGTCCCTCTAATAACTGTGGAGGACCCTAAGCAATTAATATTTGTAACCCCTCTATCTGGCAAGAAGAACCCCTAATTGCACTTTCACCCACATCATTATTTTGACCCCGGGCGGAGACCCAAAAGGCATGGACGTTGTAACACCAACAATTACGGGGGACCAAAATGCGGCTGGGGGAAAAAGGAAGCGCATCGACCCCACTGGACCTGGACAAAGGACTTTGGGTCAATTGCCATGGGTAAAGAGAACAAAGCAAAAGCCCCCTGTTACTGTGGGAAGACCCCGAGGGGGAGGTGGGCCTGCAAAGACAAAGGCTCTGTCTGATGTGGACATGGTGTCAGCCCGATTTGGGAAAATAGTGTTAGATTCACTGGAGCCTATCTTATCCCGGCTGGCCCGCATAGAGGAGCAGATTGGTCAATTGTTGTTGCTAAATATCACTACCGTAGATTGGGGGTCTACAGGGATGATAGATTATAGACTAATAGGTGTGCATTCCCTCATGTAAACTAAATACAAGTATAGAACACCTGAAGTCTGGGACATGTGTATGTAAACCAATGTTTAGTGCCTCTCTCAAACGCAATGCTACAAGCATAAAATGACTGGGGGAGACATCCCTTAAGGATAAGAACCCTCACTCACCCGAGGGTGACATGCTTCATCATATGGGTCCTCCTTACCAGTGTGGAAAACCTAGTCACCACTGGGAGCTACTACTTCGGTGTTTAAGGAAGGAGCTCAGAGATGTTTTAGCAGGTAAGGAACAGGATGATAATCCCATATGTGAGACAAAAGGTGTAGTGAGGTATGCAGCGCTGTGTGAAGGAGTGGGTAAGTGAGATAAAACTGCCTAAGTGGAATCACTGAATAGCTTTATTAATGTGTTCAACTTGACAGGGTTAAAAAGAACAGCACAGTGGTATGGATATAGAACCACTGTCACTTGATGGTCGACATGTTTCAGCCTGTTGATCTAAACCAAGAGTATCAGCGGCTTTCTTCAGGACCAGATATACTACGTGCTAATGCTGCTGCAATTATGTGAAAAATAATATAGTAATAAAGATTTTTTTTTATACAAAACCGGTATTCCTGCTTTTCATTTTCTCTGTCAGGTCATACCCAGGTATCCCCAATTGTAGGATAGTCCTGCCTCACCTCTACCTGGCTGGCTGCTCTGGAAAGAGGCCCCGCACTGTCCGTCGGTACCTCGATACGTAGGAGAGCTAGCCCCGGGAGGGTGAGTGAGGGTTCTTATCCTTAAGGGATGTCTCCCCCAGTCATTTTATGCTTTTAGCATTGCGTTTGAGAGAGGCACTAAACATTGGTTTACATACACATGTCCCAGACTTCAGGTGTTCTATACTTGTATTCAATTGTTGTTGCTACCAGAGTGCTTGGCAAAGCAAAGTGGTTTCAATGAAAGGTGTCCTCTGGGTAAAGGCCCGGTAGAGAGGGGAGAAAATGCTACCTTTAGTTCTCCCAAGAGTGGGAGGACAGCAATAGATGGACCTATAGTTACAAGAGTAGACGCCGATACACCAATTCCTCACCGGGATAGGGATAATTGCATAGATCCTCAAATAGTGCCACTAACTCAGGAAAGTGGTCAAAAGAGGAGGGCCAACAGTGAACAAGGAGAACGTAACCCCCCGAGCACTGAAAGGTATCGTAGAGGGAGCCAAGGGAATGAACAAAAGGCCCTACATGGGCATCGAGCCATCCAGGCAGGATGATAATATCATATTAAACCTTCCGCCGGAGTGTACACCCTACACGACAGAGGTTCCATATCCTCCAATGGGTCACCATGAAAGCTGTTAGAGCTTCATTAATAAATCTGCCCACTGCTGCACCTGTGAAATATAGCTCCAGGTAAACTGGCACAAGCACATTATAATGGCAAGGCGGGTGAGCTGGCTGGGGAAAACACAAAAAGATAGAGAAGATGATTGTGTGTTCCTGAATTTTAATGACAGGAGGTGGGCCGACCTTGCCCTATGTCATCTTAGAAACTACCCTTTGGAGCAGATACAGGCCCACCCATTGGGCTTCTTTTATCCTCCCCACCAAGGGGGCATTATGCCTCACCCGCATTTCCAGACTCGAAATCCCCTTCCTCAGCCCCCACATGGCTCCATCCCAACCGCTTTGAGGCATTGTCTGATTTAACAGACATTGATTGACTACCCTTGGACTCATATAGCTCAAGTAAGATGGTAATGACAGGAGGGGTACCCAGGGAAGCCCACCATCAAGTGGACAGAACAGAAGGGATCAGGTTGGGGACAAACTACGTGGATCACCAAAAACAAAATCCACCCAACACTTTAATTAGCAACAAGGAGTTGACGACTGGGGATGATTCATCTAGCCCCTCAATTTTGCTTAAGAAAGGGGTGGGTCTGGTCTGGACTCCGCAAGTGTTAGTCGCAGGGAGGATCCAGGTATAAGGCCGCACAAAACCTTCCCTTTTAGAATTCTCTCCTGGAACATCGCAGGCATCTGCTCGAATTTGAGGACGAAATGTGGTTAAAGTATGTAAATGCTTTTGACATTATTTGTACCCAGGAAACATGGTCCATGGAGAATATTGAATTAGATGGCTACTGTTCCCTTAATGTTCATGCAATCGCCTCACCTGCAGGGAGAGCGAAAGGAGGACTGGTGACATTGATCTCTCTCAAATATGGATCTATCAAAGCAAAGTCCGTTATTGATTCCCCTTGGTATCAACTGATTTTGATCTCTAATTTGTTTCAGGTCAAGCGTCTTTTAATTAATTGGTACTACAATGTTTTTGACCAGAATAGATGTGACATTATTGTAAATCTTAAGGTGGAAATTGATAAGATCGCGGGAAAGTAGCAGCTCCTGTGTATCTATGAGGGGGGAATTTTAATTGCACCCTGTATCGGCATAGCTCAGACAAAGTATGTCGGTTAACGGACACTGAGGGTCAACCACTGATGCATCTCATATACACTCCACAGGGAGACATTTTAAATGATATTATTATTTTGAATGATTTGTTTTTTGTTGACTCCCTGGTCAGTAACAGAGAAATTCAACACCCTACCTATATGAGCAGAGGCAGGGAAAGTGTTCTTGACTTCATGTTAATATCCAGAAAATCTGCCTTCCTGTAGGACAACTTTGAGGTGGAGTCCAACAATGCCAGCGATCACTAATCCCTCACTGCCTGCCTACATGTAACTGTCCAGGAGGAGGAAGGTGATGGTCGCCTCCTCCAGTACAACTCAAACCAGGAGGTGAGAATTAAATGGAACAAGATAAATCCCCCCCAATTTGAGGAGACCATTGTTAAAGCAAACTTAAGCTCCATCTTGAAATTCTTAGATCATGATTGCCCCCAGGAAATGGTTATACAGGAATTTCAGAGAATTTGCAGGGATGTATCCAGAAACCTGACAAATACATTAGTAATAAGGGAAACTAAGGGAACTAAATGGTTTAACTCTGAGTGTACAAGGGCCCAAAACCACTTCAAGAAGGCACTACACACAAGCCCTCGAGATAAAATATTAATAAAGAGCGCAAGACAAGCTTACAAGAGCACAATTGCTGAGAGGAAGCAAGACCTGAGAAGGCTGGCCTGGGCGGATCTAGAGAGAGCAAGCACACTCAAAGACTCTAAGAGTTTTTGGAGGTAATAAACTGCCCATTATTCTCAAAGTACTCAAGGGAAATGGACTCATTAATACCAGGGAAAGTATGGGAATCGCACTACACAAACATATTCAACCCGAATGGTATCACTAGCCAGGAAATATGTCAAGACGCCTCATTAAATCCAATTACTGCACACCACTTGAGCGCTTCCCTTTCAGTGAGCGAGGTCGAGGATGCCCTCATGAAAGTTATACACCTAAAAGCCCCAGGGCCGGATGGGGTACCCCTTGACTTATTTAAAAGTAATATACAACTCTGGGAACCCCTCCTGACAAATGTCTTTAGAGCAGTAGTAATTGGCCGTATCCCAGCATCATGGAAAGAGACCATAGTGGTACCTGTGTACAAAAAGGGAAACAAGGAAGATCCAGCCTGCTATAGGCCCATTTCCTTAATTGACGCTATGGTTAAGGTGCTAGGGAGGGTCATTTTAGCACACCTTGGGTCCTGGGCAGATTCCAATGGGCTAATGTCCCAAACTCAATATGGGGACACATGAACAGTGCCTCAACTTGGCCATGATCTTGGGCAAGTACATGAAGGCAAGGAACGGGTCGATCATCCTTGCCGTCATGGACTTGTCCAGTGCATCCGATATGGTCAATAGGGGTAAACTGTGGTCCATGATGGGGGAAATGGGTTTGGAGGAACCTCTCATTATCTTCCTGCGTAGGTTGCAAGCGTCCACTATAGCCATACGATTTGGCCCTGGGGGAGAGAGGGCTGGACCTATTGCCTCTACAGAGGGAGTTCTTCAGGGGTGCATACTGGCCCCCTTTCTCTTCCTCATGTACACAAACGGCCTAGAATCAGCCCTAATAGATCAGGAACTAGACTTCCCCAGAATTGGAGGCAAACCAGTCCCATTGTTGTCATATGCGTAGGGCACACTTTTAATGGCTTTAACTGCAAATAGCTTACAGAAGTCCCTGAATGTTTTTACTGATTTTATATTAGCGTAAGTTAATTTTACTAAATCCTACATTATGGTCAGTGGTCCTAGTTATACTAAATCTGGAAAATGTACTGTAAAGGGCAAGACAAACGATAAGGTCTCCAATTTTACTTACCTGGGGAATCTTTTTAATAATATAATAAATTAGGAACATCTTATTACATCTAGGGTACTGAACACTAGCCGTGCTGTGGAAGGTCTCTTTCGCTTTGCATGTAAGTTGGGCCACAAGCCAGGAGCGGAATTGATTACTTTATATAAATCAAAATGCTTGTCTATTGCTACTTACAGGGCAAGAGTATGGGGATGTTACAAAAGTACACAACTACAAACACCGGAAAATACGTTTTTAAAAAGATTGTTGATGATCCCAAAAAGTGCCCCATTTTATTGAAGACCGGATTAATATTGCCCCACTGATCCTCTGGGCGAAAGTCGGGCTGTCGGAAGACCTAAAGCTCACAAGGGAAATTATCAAGGATTGTATGACGCTGGATAATGCTGAGGCTATTCCATGGCTCCGCTATGTGAAAGGAAATTTTTATAAAATGGGCCTAGGGCACTATTATGATAATCCTGCCAGCATCGCTAAAAATACCTAGATTGGCCCTTTTTACATCAATAATTTCACTTGTCCTTTACCACGAACGTGCAGTTCAGATTTATTTTCACTAGGTTTCGGCTTTGCACATTGCACTTTCTAGTGGCTTTTGCCAAACAGGGTAGATGGTGCAAGAACCTTACTCCTTGCCCTTGCAATAATTCAGCACAACAAAGCACCTTGCACTTTATTCTATTTTGTACACTTTACAAGAAGCCATGGGCATGGTTCCTTATTCCACTTTTAAGAGAAACTTCCCACGCAATTACCAGGAGGGCTTTATTCTCCTATGCTCCTTGTCCACTGAAGCTATTTGTACTGCGGTATTACATTTTATTAGAATTGCTTTTTTAATAAGGAAACAGTATGAAATGTAAATGAAATTGGTGTTTCCCTTTTAGAAATTTGAATTTTATATCTCTTTTATAAACTGTAGAGTATTTGAGTCAAGTGATATATTATTTTACTAATTTGACATGTAAACTTTATTCATTTTGTATGTATGTTATACTTTTATGGTTTATTTAAACCAAATAAAGTAATTCAAACCAAACCAAACAGATTATCACTCCAATCCCCTATTCTACTGACTACATATGCCTATATGGTTTAGCAGGGGCTATGCATAAAAGCACACAAAACCAGCATAACATAATGCATGAGGGCCCAATAAACCACCCATTAGGGATAGATATATTTACTATGGTCTAGACATTTATTTCAGGCTGAGCATCCCAACGATCCCCATAACGAGTATGTAAAGGCGTGCAAATTTCACAATAAAGTGCAAGTTTCTTATCTGAAACACATGGAGACTTCAATTGTTAATCCTTTTAATATATATTAATAGATTTAATAGGTTGCCCTAAAGCCGTGTTCATATATACTGCAAATTCTGGTACGGATAAGTAGAGCACTGGTCGTTTCTTCCCACTAGGAGTAATGTCCCACTAGTCATACAGTAAAGTGCAAGTAAAGTTAAAACGCAACTATTAAATAATTAAAAACATTAATTAAAATACAGTCACAAAATCAAGATTTTCATAATCGGTTGGTCACTAACATGTAAAAAAATGTATATATTCATTGACATTTCTTCAACGATAGTGGCAGTTTAGAATGGCACGGCCTTATAGTGTACAAACAGTGATGATCAGCAATGAAAAGACATGTATAAATGCCCACCGCCGACAATTACTACAATCAAAGAAACAGATCTAATCACAGGATCATAGCAGTCGCGGCCTATGCAGGTCAGAGAGGTGGGACAGTGGGGCTTGGTGGGGGGAAATCTCAACAGACGGTGACGGGGGAAATTAAATAAATAATAAATGTTCCCTGTCGTCATCTGTTGAAATCCCCCCCCCCCCCCCCCACCCCGGGCCCCACTGCCCCACCGCTCTTACCTGTACAGACCGCTGTTGGATCATAGTATTCAAAATCATCTCAGCACCAATCAGGATGTGTCCCGATGTCTCAGCCTAAACTTGTATAGAAGGTAACATTTACAGAAACAAAACTCTTAACACAGCAGATATAGGTTGTTTCTTATATATATATAGATGTGTGCAATAAACTCAGCAAATAGGGTGTACATGATTATTGAAAACCTTTCAAATAGGGAGGGTGGGGAGCTGTTCGGAACCGTCTGATGGCTTCACATGCTGCTGTTTTGTTTTGACAGTGTGAATAGATACGCGGACACCTAACCTCAGTGTTCACCCCTCTTGGTCACTGAAGTACTATCACATTCAGAGTTAAAGATCTCTTCCTCATCTCGGGCAAGGAATGCCTCCATCACTTATACCCAGAGCCCTCTAATAGGCTGCCTCTGTTCCCCCCCTTTCTCCTCATTCCGTACAGCTGCGGCATCTGCCCTGGCCCATAGTGCCAAGGAGGAGCGCTAATGAGTATGCGAGGGAACCTCTCGCGTTCACTAAGGAAAGGGGATTTCCCTTGTCGCCAAAACCCTGGCGAGGTCAAGAAATTTGTCACCCACTTTCTGCTTCCTTTTACGTGGGTACTTGCCCAACATACTGATGTTCATGGAGATTACATCCCGCCTACCATCTGTATGTTCTACAACAATAATTACTATGCTCCAAAATCGCTTAAGCCCAGGGCATTCCTAAAACCATATGTAGGAACCCAGCTTCTCTTTAGGCACATCTACGGTGTTAGATGTGGTCTGTCTGCTTCATGACATTAGTCTGTGGGGGGTCAGGTATGTGGAATGAATATAAATAAATTGTGTACATTTACGCGAGTCCTTGCAGACTTGTCCTATAGCCAGCCTCCTTTCCTTACCCTGGAGCCTCGTACCCAAGGCAGCCTCCCACCACTCATGTGTGCATGGCAAATCATCTGTGACCATTTCCAGTGCTGATTTAAATAGCTACAATACCAGCTTGCACCCATACCCAAAGGTTAGAAGGGTCTGCAGTAGCTCATGCACCTGGGGCTCCATCTGAGCCCTAGCCCATATTCTCTGCATGGTCCCACCCACAGCCCCATATGTAAGGAACTGGGAAACCAAAGGAGTTGGAGATGCTGCCACCCACCTACACTCAAGCTCACACATCTGCATAACGCAGGGCAACCCATCAACTCCACTGAGGGCCCAAGTTCATACTTCGCATCACCTTCCGTAGGTAGGACCAGCCTAGCATGTCTAAGGACTTGCGCAAATCCAATGAGAGGGCCAGAGCACCACAGGCATATTCCTCCGGTGTCTCATCCAGCAGAAGAAACAATCTGCGGATGTTGTAGGTGGTGTTGCGCTGTGAAATTAAACCAGTCTGATCACGATGAACAAATGCAGCAAGGTGCTCATGTAGCCACCCTACCAAAGTTTTGCTCAGCATTTTGTAGTTGATGTTTACCATCAATAAAGGTCTATATGATCCCACTTCAAAGCATTCTCCTCTCGAGTTGGGCACCGAAACAGTGAGTGCCTCCCAGGTGGTAGCAGGCAGGTACCTTACTTCCAGTGAGTGGGAATAAAGCATAGTAAGTCGAGGGATTCATTCTCCAGCGGAAGTCTGATTGAACTCAGCAGGTAGGCTGTCTGCACCCAGTGTTTTACCCCTTGCTAGGTTCACTATAGTGGCCTTGATCTCTCCCTAGGATTGGGACCCCTCAAGACCTTTTGGTCCTCATCGCCCAGTCACGAGAATTGTGCTCTACCCAAGAACCCATATAGAACTAAAGCAGAGGGCTTCGGTGGTACACCATACAAGTTCTGGTAGTAGGATGTGAAGGAGGCAGGTATTTCATGCTGTGAGTACAAGTGACTTTGACTATCTTTTATTTGGATGGTGGCTTGACTACGATGGTCCTTGTGGATCAACCAGGTCAACAGTTTACACTCCCTACCTTCCTCCACATATGAGATGTCTAGGTATCCCCTCTAATTGAGCATGGCACAGTTGCTCTGTGACTACCGCAATCTCTTCCTTTTGCTCTAATAATCTAGGTTGTATGGCAGGATCTATGGTAAGGGAAAACTCTATGCCCACCAGGTCATTTTCCAGTACTGTCTGCCGGTTACTCGCCAACCTGTGTAATCTTACCGACTGGCCAATACAGAATCCCCAGACCACTACCATGAACTCCTCCCATTCAGTTGCCACATTCCTCATTGATACTGCATTACCATCAAAGTAATCACTGATGGCATTTGGCAAGGGCTCACTGAAGATGGGTTCTAATAGGGGTGAGGCTATCAGTCTCCATTTGGGTATCACAAAGATGTGTCTCCCCATGCCAAACCAAGAAGTACTGGATTGTGGTCTGATACCCTGTGTGCTAAGTGTTCTACCCTGGTGACTGCCCTATAGATGACTGGGCTGCACAGCCAGCTATCCAGGCAGACATGCAGATCATAGACTGAGGCGTAATATGTTTATTCTTTCAGGTGCGAATGTCTTGCACACCAGATGTATAGTAATCCCCAGTGTAAGCACCATCCCCGAAACTTAGTTGCTAGTTTCGCTGTCAGAGAGGCTGGAAGGTGTAGGGTAGATCTATCCAGGTCCGGGTCTGCAATAATGTTATAATCTTTCCCATAACTGTTGGTATGTCTGATTCAAGCGCTAACTGTGGAGCCAGAGATTTGTAGCACTGTGTGTTGGTTAATGTTTGGAGTGTATATACTGCCCAATATTTTCTCGACTCCATTTAGACATCACCAGATAAAGACATACCTCCCCTCTCTTTTGATATGTTCATACGTAATGTCCAAGGGAGTCCAAGGCCTAATCCATATCAGTGTACCACAGGCATGTGATGAGAAGGTTGTGAAGTATACCCGACCACTCCATCTCCTTCTCAAAGCATCTACCTCCCCACTGATAAGGTGCGTCTCTTGCAAGATAGCCACATCCACTTTTCGATGCCACAGATATGAGGGGATTTTATACCCATTTATGGCAGAACCCATGCCCCGTACGTTCCATCTAGGAAAAGTGTAAGATGCACTATGTGATGTAATGATACACTATAACCTCTAAAACTCCCTGCCAGTGCCCCCCACAGTACAGCAGAATTGCTACCCATCGCATAAGTCCAATTCATTGCATTTTGTCCCTTGCCAACAGAATAAAACACCCCAAACTCCCTATCCCTAGGACAGTGTGGCAATGGCCACCCCTCCAGAACCTAGCAACAACCACAAACAGTAGTCAACAATGCAATTATGCTTGATAAACTCCACCATTAGGGATGAGTTAACAAGGTGTGGCATTTAGCTCCACACAGCCAACATTCACCTGCCTACAGCTCCACTCCCGCCAAATAACATTTAAGCACAAATACTTATGGAACCAGAATCAGCAGGTAAACAGTCTATAGGATGCTCAAAAAAATTGTTTACAAATGTAGATACCATTTGTGCAAGTAGGCATTACCTCACAGTTAGACCTTGCATAGGTTGTGAATATTCACATGTGCCCATGCAGGCATTCGGCATTCCAGAGGTCATCTGCCATGCGTAGTGTGATCACCAGTGGAATTGGGGCAACATTTCACTCTCCCCCAAGTCCATGACAACCTGGCTCAACCCAGATGTGCAGCTACTAGAGTCGGATTGTCTCAATGCAGCAAATGAGTTTGCAGTCTCTAGTGCCTTCTGCTAGCTACCTGTGGCTTGATCTTTCAATAACTTGACCATTTGTAGCCAGCTACGGCTTCTGAGGTGTGTCTTCCTCTTTGGCTGCACGGTCTATGCCACGGAGCACCATCTGTACCCGCTTTATATATTTCAAGCCAATGCCAGGCAGCTGCAGGGTTATCAAAACAGAAGGTATTATCATCCGCCACACGTCTGAGATGGGCTGGGAACAGTAGCACGTAATGAACATTTGCCACTCTGAGTGCCTTTTCACTTCAGTAAATGAGGCCCTTCACCTTTGTACCTCAATAGTCTGGCCGGGAGGAATAGCACCAATATGCTATCCACCTGAAATCTGTCCATGTCAGGAGAACATTGCAAGATGAGTTCCCTATCACGGTACTGTAGTAGGCATGCAACCAACAGGCATGGCAGACCCCTCAGGGACGGACACCGAGCCAGTACCTAATGCGCACTCTCCAAAGCAAAGAATTTAGACCAGCTCTGTGGGACCACCACTTTCTCAAGCAAGGCCTCCAAATAGCGAATCAGGACTGGACCCTCCACCTTTTGTGGTAGTCCAACCATCCTCACAATATTCCATTGACTACATCCTTCTGCATCTTCCACTACTTCGTCAAGGGTTTCCATCCTCCTAGTGAGTGCTGGTTCATGCATTACTAGTGCCTTTAATCTTGGTGGGCCAATCACAGAGGCTGTACCATTCTCTGCTACCCTGGCACTTAGTTTACAATGGTAATTCCGGGGCATCTCTTCGTCCACTGCCAGCGATTCGATCTTTTGCTTCAGGAATTCTCTGGATTTGTTAATGACCTCTAGGATCTGTGCCATTGTGATGTCAGCAGACTCCCTGGCAGTGGGTCTCTCAACACCCTCCACTACTCCTTCAGGCATTTCGCCCAGCGATAGGGTGTACTCCAGACCAGATCTAGAACCCATTGTGGACTCCTGAAGTGTTCTAGTATGACCCATGACAAGCAAGACCAGCCCCAGGAGCAGGTGCTGCATGGGGTGCTGTTGCCCAGCTGTTCTATACTGAGACCAATACTGGGGTATCTTCCAGCAATGTAGTCCACAGGTTACTACAGTTGCACTACCACAGACATAGCAGGTGAACTATTAGGAGGGGTCCAGCTGAAGCTACATCTTCTTTTCCCACATTAGGACCACATTAGGTCTTGCACTCAGTGGGAAACCATTCACTCCAACATCCATCCTGCTGAACTTTCACCACACAGACAAGAGAGACCCTTCCAATGAACCTACTTCCAAACAGGGCACAAAAACACTCGCTAAGCATGATTATATTTGTCAGTGATGATAGGAATGATCGGTGGTCATGGGTCAGCTGTA
This sequence comes from Lissotriton helveticus, assembly GCF_964261635.1. Classification (NCBI taxonomy): domain Eukaryota; kingdom Metazoa; phylum Chordata; class Amphibia; order Caudata; family Salamandridae; genus Lissotriton; species Lissotriton helveticus. Next base: position 276,068,078 of record NC_136068.1, read on the forward strand.
AGTTTCTGTTTTACTTATTTCTACATGCACATATTTTGTCTTAATATATTAGTAGTGAAAGAAAGGAACCAACCTGTGTTAAAGAATGGACGCCTCTGCCAATGATGAAAATATCACATAATAGAGCTATTGGGGTAAAGGATAAGATCTTAAAGCATAAACATTTCTTCTGGTTAAAAAGTCATGACTTTTAATCTCTACAGAATACCCCTCACGAGTTGGCTGGTAAATGACATGATAAAAGTACTTGATCAAGTGTTTCTGATGCAAGGTCACTTTGTTGATCCTCTTGGCCAACCCGGGATAATGCACTAGTATATTAACTGCCCCTTACAAAGGTCATTATACAGAGCAATGTTTTTTAAAGGACTTGCTGAAATATTTAACTACTGCTATCACTGCTTGATGGTGTGTTTAGGGGAAACATGTGTAATGAGGAATTCATCGTTAAAGTCTTTACATTAGTCAATACATTTGTCAGCTGAGATATCATCAGTGATGTCACCAGCAATGTCACTGACCATGTCATGAAAGATGTAATATGTGAGATCATAAGCAGTGCATTGCAGGGGTGCGAGGTATAGTTAGCTCAGCTAACTATAACTGCTGAATTTGACTGGTCTTGTATGTGTGAAACTTGAGCCTAACTATAACGTCTCGGTAACCATTCTTTTTTTCAGTGAGCTTCTAAGGTTTTTTAAATTATATTTCCTAACTTTAATGTCCCAGTAACCTTTGTTTTTTCAGTAAATTTCTAAAAAAATGTAAATGCTAATTCCTAACTATAATGTCCCTGTAACCTTTGTTTTTTCTCTGTGAATTTCAAAGGTATTTTAAATGTTATTTCCTAACTATAGCCTGTAAACTTTGAAAGTGGGTGCGTGAGTCGCTGTATAGGTTGGTGACTGGGTGTGTGAGTGGCTGTATGGTTCTGTGAGTGAGTGTGTAATATCTGGGTAATTATGTAAGTGCATGAGTAGTGCCTGAGTGATTGTATGATTGTATAGGTAGTGCCCGTTTGAGTCTATGAGTTCAATGGTCAAGGTCACACTGCACATACCGGGTGTTTTTGACAAAGTGTAAAATGCATATATAGACATATTTCACATAAAAGTTCAGTGTAGCCATTTATTAAGATACTAATTTAACTTTCCCCTTTGGATTCATTTGCTGAAATAACTACATCAAAAATGCATTTTCCTTCTTCACACCAACACTGGAGGTGGCAATGACATCAGTAGTCACAATTACAAATGGCAAAGCGTAAAACCGATATATAGACACAGTTTACACAAAGTTTGAGTCTAGCTGTTTAGTAACATATTGGTTTAACTTTATTTTAACAACACATTTGCAAAAATCAACAGTTTGAAAAAATAACTTTCAACATCTGAGCTCACTAATAGAACATAACTACCAAACACCCATCAAACTACCCATTGTTACCCAAACTCATGGAAAATCAAAAACTGCTGCAAAACTAATGCAATGCACACTCTGTGACGAGACCATCTCTAGAGGGACGAACAAAGAATATTCATGTAGGACGATGTTCATGTTATATCTTCTTAAAACCTATCATAGAAAACGTCAACAACTGGTGAGCTAGCAGAGGAAAACTGGAGGACCATCTACATCAGTGGCAGAAACAACAATTCCTGGCCAGAAAGTCCCTGCAGAGGTGCAGACTACTACAACAGATATGGCTCCATAGGTTTTAAGAATGGCCACGTATTGCATGGATTGTAGTGTTGTTATAAGTGCTGGTAAGCAGTGTGTTTCAGCTATGCGCAAAGCTGCAAAAAATCATACAAGCTATTTTATCCCCATTTATATTTTTTCCACATTTCTCAGTGCACTTTTTTCGAATTCTTCCTTTCCCAGAACATTTTTAAACTTTACAAACTACTAAAAATATAAAATTTAAAAAATCAGAAACTTATGCCACTGGTAAATTAAGGAAGATCATTGGATAGTACACCTTTCAACTAAAAGAATAAGAAGAACACACCCATTTATCTATCTTGAACACTCTTTAAGAGGAGTTCATAGTGAGCAGATTTGCGCATTGCACAATATGTCACAAGACATTGTCAAGGAGTTAAATAAAAAATATTCTTCGGGGACTACGTCCATTCTTTCCATCTACGAACATACCATAGCTTTACCATCTATAAACATACCATAGCAATAGCGTAAAAGCAGCAAGAAGGCAACGCAAGGCTGAAGGACCCTCAACTTCAATAGCAGCCGCAACACCACCAAGTGAGAGAGTCCCTTCAGAGGTCCAATCTCAACTTCAAGATTTGACTCCACAGTTTTTGCTGTATGGCATAGTACTACATAGATTGTGGAATTATAGTGAGTGCTGGAGAGTAGTGCGTAACTTCCCTTCGCAATGCTGCAAAGAATCATAAATGTTGATTTTTTTTTCATTTATGGGCTTTCATAGTTTTTCTACATTAGTAGGCATTTATTATCTTACAAAATGGGTATCTAATATCTATGTGCTGTTCATTTTTTTATCTTCTAATCTATTGTAACACTACTTACATATAACTTGCCATATGAACAAGTCAAAGTGTTCCTCTACAAATAAATACACAGCTAACTTTTGCCATTTATGATTATTTACTTTTTCACTTTTTAATACAAGTCAACAGTCTACGTTTGAATATTCTACTGAGTGTTTCGACAACATATACAAAGATAATCTGGTTTTTGAGACCACACTGTGTTAAATTTTATAATCTCTTTTTCAAAACTGTTAACTGTAATATATGTGTCCTGTTCTGCAACTCCGCCTCTTAACAGTGCTTCATTTTCCCCTAGAATCCTGCTCAGGACCATAGAAATGAAGTTGCGCATCATCACAAAACTTTTCTACGTCTGCCATAGCATCATTTCTCCTAAACATAAATGCAGGATTTTTCATATAGTGCAGCCTTCAAACTAAAGTTTGGATTGTTGAGTGGTGAACAGCTAACATCCTGAAATGACAAAAGGTGTTTTGGCACACTTTGTTTGATGAACAAGCTAGTGAGTGTCCCTGCAAATTTGTATGCTTTCTAATCTTGCAAGGATCCAATCCTTGTAAAGTTCTTATTTTGTGTTTTAAACTACGTCTTGAAAAGCTATGTAGAAATTACCTTAATATATCAATGGATTGCTGTTGAATACTAGAAACACTACCATAATTCCATTTCTATATATATATATAGGCGCCTGACTCCACCTTCCTTGTACCTGTTCTTCAAAAACTTGCTCTATGTTTGTAGATACCATCACTTCTTTCACTATAGGAGTGACATTCTTCATTTCATAACATCATCCTCTGTGATCCATAGCATGAACTAATCTATTATCCTGGAAATAGATTTCTTCATTAAAGAAATACTCTGTACTAGAAGTATATATGCATTCTCCACTACAAACCGTACAACAGTTACTTCTATTCACTAATATTGTTTTCTTGTTTTGTCTCGTCATCCACAATACCATTTTGTCAAGAGTCTTCATTCTATTTATAACCAAAATGAAAAGCTTCCTATTCAAAGCAAAGGCATTATCAACTACTCTATGAGCTCGTTCTTTCTGTTTCAGCGCCTCTCCCCTTCTTTTCTAATTGTTCATTGTTCTCAGTAGATTTATAACTACTCTATTATGAAACATCCTGGCTCTGATTTCCTTAAACTGCTTCTGTCTCCTGGTTAAGTTGTGTTCATCTTTGTTACATTCTTTCCTGCTCTTCTTATATAGATGTTGTCCACTGTATTCTTTCTTATAGCCTGAATTTTATTTTTATTATTTTGTAATCTTTGGAAATGTCCACATATATCTTTAAGAAATTACTTTGTACTCTTACCAGTAGCTCTTTTTTCTTTCACCACATTTTCTTCATTTTGCCCCTTTTGTGTCTCAATTCTGCATAAATACAGTAGTTGCTTCGGTTTCTTTTTCCTCTGAGCTTTTGTAGGCATTCTGCCTGTAGTTATGCAGATATTTGTTTGTAAAAAAAAAAAAAGAAATATATATATATATATATATATATATATATATATATATATATATATATATATATATATATATATATATATATATATATATATATATATATATATATATATATATATATATATTTGAAGTTTTATTCTAGGCAATGTACCTACTATCTTACTACTGGCTCACACATAATGCAAAAACTCTTTTTATGGTATGTTGCAGTTTTAAATCTACAGATGGACCTAGCTATGTTACTACAAACACTTACTTCAATGTACAAAACCCAAACCAAAACACAAAATCACTGGTTGAAAGACAACTCTTTGTACCCATTAAAAATGTACAATGTGAACTACTATTAGTTAACTTTTAATATAATATATAATACAGCTGCACCATATCTCACTTCTCACTTATACACAGTAAAAGACCGCTTTACCCCTTTTGTAGAAAATGTTAAGATAAACAACAACCAAAGTGTAAACGTACATATAGAGTCTCAATACTGTAAATCCAAAAACACGACATAAGAGCTATTTCTGTGCCTCTCTACCACTGTGTCATTTGTAGATTCAGTGTTTCAGTACTTTTATACTTAGATGTGTGATATTCAAATTTTGAGAAACACTGCATATAAAAATCTGCACATTAATCTGTATCACAGCATATTGCTCTCTTATTCTTCTGAGTACATGCAAACAGTGTGTGACAGGCTACATATATAATTCATCAGATGGTTCTAAAAGAGTATATATTCCTCACTAAAACTTGTAAATACATGTGTTTGTGCTTGAATACAACAAATCTCCCCTGATGATTGGATGAGTGCTTAGATAGTACCTAGGTGATTCCCTCAGAATATAGGTAGTGCCTGCATGATCCCCCGAGTATGTAGGAACTACTTTGGTGGTCCCATATATGCATAGTTAGTGCCTGTGCATTCGTATAACTATATTGCAACTTTCTGGGTGATCGGATGAATGCATGGGTGTTGCCTGCATAGTTCAATAAGTACATAATTAGTGACTGTGTGAATGGAAGAGTGCATGTGATTGAGTAAGTCTATATATCACACTTGATATATAATTTCATACAAGGCTCTCTAAGAGTATACAGTGCTCTGTTACGCAGCATGCACATGTATCGGTAAGTTTCTAGAACTGAAAACAATTCTCACTTTTTCAAAGCACAAAACCTACTCTTAGTGGCATACCTACATCATTTCATATATATTTCTTTTGTCTTTAAAACATATTCAGCTTTTCTCAAAGAAAAGTTACACGCCAAATTAAATCATATCTTTCATTTTAGACTACTGCATCTTTACTTGTGAATGGTTAGCATGTGTTAACCCTTTCCCGTTGTTTCAAAACAAGGCTTCTGTTGCCATGTGTTCGGGATCATCGTGAAACAGAAGCAAAAACAAAATCCACATCGATAATTAGCTTCAGTTTTGTTTTATTTAAATACTGGACAACAGTTTATTACAGAATCCTGAGTTGGAAATTAAAGTTTGCCATTACTTAAATTGTGACTTCTCAACTTAAAAAACAAATCTGTCTCTTTAACACCATCCCCCCAATACACTCTTAGCTCAGTGTGTCCAGCAACCCAGTGGAACCAGTAGGTCACAAATTCACAGCACATTCTAGAAGGAACATGCGTCCTCCAAATGAGATACAGCAGGTGTGGTTTACTCCATAGATTCAAAAGCATATCCATGTCTGAATTACATTAATTTTTTTACACAACAGCCAACAACAGGACTTCTTGCTAAGTCATCCAACACACTACCTAATTTTATTCAATATCATGCTGATAGCATCCAATTAAATATATATTTTAAAAGAACACCTCCATTTTAACTGCTTTTCATATGGAGAACTACCATTGAGCTTCAGCCTACTCCTGACTGCTATTGCTTCTTCACTTCAAAATGCTTAGAGTGTGCATTGTGGGTCACAGCTATGTCTATTGGGCTAAAGAGGCTGCAAAAAACAGAGGTATTGCAACGGACTTGGGCTTTCCAAATGTGAAGATGACTTGGTTTGGCCAGAGAGGGTTAAAGTTTCATCAGTTGTTGGCTTTGGTTACATCCATTGAGGACTGTCAAGCTCCTCAGCTCATGATTGTGCACTGTGGTGGCAATGACCTAGCCACATTGACTGGGGTTGGGCTGGAAACCCTAATGAAAGATACCTTTGCAGAACTGATGTCGCTTTTCCCTCACACTGCCTTGGTGTACTCTAATATATGCCAAAGACAGAAATGGAAGTGGTCAAATCAATTCTGTCCACAGATTAACAAAGCCAGGAAACATGTTAATAAAACATTTTCTACATTCCTCAGAGAACACCGTATGCGCTGTATCTATAACAACAATCTGCGTTTTTGACATGCTTGGAATTTATAGAAATGATGGAGTGAACTTTACAGTTGAAGGCAACAGGGTGTTTCTAATTAACCTGAAACTCTCCATCAGGTCTTATGTGTAGCTGTCATATTCACACAATCAAGACAAATGATCTTGCCAGAGCCACCTTAATACCTGAAATATTGTTCATTTTGTTTACAGGGATCCTTTTTATTTTAGTTTTTAGGAATCTTCGCTGCGACATTGCGATTGTCACGAATAAGTCGCAAAATCACAAAAAAATGCAGACATCCAACCAGCACATCCAAAAATATTACCCAAAAAAACATTTTAAACATTGCACTACACATATTACTATATACAAGCTTCCTTAAAAACATGTTTAAACTCATGTTTTTGTACAAAGTTTCTTTAAAATCCATCTTTAAGACCTATTTTCGGTTTTCGCAATTATTCAGGGAGTCGCGACGAGGCCGTTAACCACGACTTTCGTGCATTTTACTATAAAGTTGAAAACACATATATGCACACATATTACAGTATTTTACAAGGGTCTATTACTGTACACTTCTAATTCATGTTTTTCTAGTGTATTTCTAGAACAACCATCTCTAAAACCTTTATTCATTTTTTGCTGTGAGGCCAAAGATCGCAATCCCCATGGATACGGTGCAAAAGCAGAAAGCAAAAACAGAAATTCAATAGCCAGCACCACATTGAAAAATTATAAATATATAAGTAATTCCAACCATCACACTAGATAAATCACTATCTGAATACCTCTCTATAAAAATATTTATTAGAATTTCAATATAATACAATGTGTATTAATGATTCACAAATATATATTTTTATATTTCCACCAATATTTGGGGAGTTGCCGAAATACTCACGTTTTTATTAGTAAATCGAAATAAATTAGACCAACAATTCAATCTCTGAGGGAGCCTCTTAAGAGAGTAGCAGCCAGGTTTATCATTGGATTGCATTGCTCTTGCATCACGCATGGGGTCGTAAGACCAACACAGTCCTTAACTCTGATTTACCATGCAACACAGAGCCACCCTGCATGGTCCTGCGCTGCTTGGTAAATCTGGAGTAATGCAAGGCAGCACAAGTCGCTGCCATGCGGTACTTCCCTCCAGGGAGGCATGCCATGGGTGTTAAGGTAGGTGTTCTGACGCATTCATCCATGGATTCTTACGCATTCCCAGATTTAGCAAGACTGGTAAACCTGGGAATGCATTAGAATGCAACACCTTCCCGACAGAGGCTCAACAAAGAGAAATAGCTTAATTTCTTTTTGTTGTTTCTTCTTTCTAAGAGTGCTGCATTCTACAGCATACTTAGAAAGAGGAAAAGTCTCTAAGGATTGTTTTTGTGCAGGAAGGTGTCCCTTCCTGCACAAAAACAATCCTGCCTCTCCTTTTTTTTTCCAAAGTGTCTTATATTTGAGATAAAATAAGCAGAAAAAAGCATTAAGAGGGTGGCAGCCTGGCTGGCTTCCTGTGGAGGTGGACTCGCACATCCGCATCACTAAGGACTATGTCCTTTTGCCCTATAGTGGGTGGTGGGGGAGGGAAGGGGGGAAGGGAGGAGGGGGTTGGTTGGGGGCAGATTGGGAGGGGGGGTTAAATTTAAAAAGAGATCACAAGTGCATTTTTTTCTTTATTTTATATGTGTGGTATGCAGGGCAGCGGTGGAATGGCATTTTGGGTATTTTGAGATTATGGAATGGCAGCTAGAATGTTGAGATTAGGTACACTGAATGTCAGGGGTCTTAATGCCACTAATAAAAGACAACGGGTGGCTAGGGAATTGCAGTGGCTTAGTTGCGATATCATCTGTCTCCAAGAGACGCACGTAGCATGGTCTAACCGGAAAATTCTGACCGAGCTTGGGTATAATGTTTCAGTATGCACTAAGCAAACTTTCACGATCCGAGGGGTTGCCATATTAGCTAGAAAACATGTTTCTGGCTCCGGGCGGGTCCTGGAGGATACCGGCGGTAGATGGGCTATAACAGAATGTTTCATTGGCACTTTTAAATGTACGGTGTGCTCCATTTATGGATCTAATTTTGATGAGCCAGCTGTTCTAGAATATCTAAATGTTGAATTAGCAACTTGGCCCACCCCAGTAATAGTTTGTGGAGATTTAAATATCAATCTTCAACTAGACTCATTAGGTAATGAGAAATATATATATGTTGGTAGGAAACCTAAAGTATATAGAGCATTACAAGCACTTTTCACTTCACATGGATTGACTGATGCCTGGTCCTATCTTAGGGGGGGGTATCCCTGGCTATACTTTCTTCTCTGCACCTCACCGGAAACTGGTGCGCTTGGATTATTTTCTACTACCACAAAGCTTACTCCATGACGCAGAAATGCAAGTATACCCTTGAGTTACATCTGATCAGGGCCCTGTAGTCCTAACCATTCAGATAAACTGTCCTCTTAATAAGCCCCGGGAATTTACCTTTGACCGTAAGCTGCTGCTAAATATAAAATTTCAAGAGTATATGAGAGAATGGGTTGCAGAGTTCTTTAATTATAATAGAGAGAGTACTGAGAAGGGGATAGTCTGGGATTCGTTTAAAGCGGCTTTCAGAGGTGAGGTCCTTAGTTTTGGGCTATATGCGCAAAAACAACTACGTGCCAAACTACAGGAGCTTTATAGTGACCTAGGAAAGGTTGAGGAGCGCTTAGTCCAGGATATAAGTTTAAGTAGAGATATTCAAGATACTACAGCAGAGGTAGCCCGATGTAAGGCAAAGGTGAATTATCATTGGAGTAAGGAGGCCGTAAAAACTTATGCCACTAAGCGTCAGTTCCTATATGAGTATGAGGAGGCAAGTGGCAGGTGCCTGGCCCAGAGAATGAGAACCAGGGAAGTTACACAACAAATTAAATGTATTAAAGATGTAGACGGGCAAACGGTAGACACTGAGATGGAAATTGTGGAAGGTTTTCGGCAATTCTACACTCGTTTATATGCTAGAGAAGACTATGACACTAGTAAAGCTAATGCTCTGTTAGGACAATTCTGTGGGCAAAATTTAGATAGTGAAGTTGCAGCTAATTTAGAGGCTCCAATAGGGATGTTTGAACTTGAAGCAGCAATTAGGGCACTACCAGCAGGCATGGCCGCTGGCCCTGACAAGCTGCCGTTAGAGGTTTACAAATCTCTCTTTCAAGTTATAAAACACGATATGCTAGCCACATTCAGGTTGGCACAGATTGGGAGGTCACATCAACAATAAATAGCAAGGGGTCAGCTCATATATATACCAAGACTAATTACTATGTGGTGATGAAAGGAAAATGAAGTTAAACTAACGATGTCTAATGTTGAAGTCACGCATATGGTCCCTCTTCTCTGTGAAAAGATTCCCATCAGTCACCACTCGGATCCACCCTTCATCATCTGGGATCCTTCATCATTGAAGGTAGATTGTCAGAACCACTGCGGACTGGCAGATATTAAAGCCTAGACCTACATGTGGTACCCAGTGAATGGAATTCAATTAGTATATTATAGGGTGACTGGAAGCAGTGCTCTAGAAGTGGAATGAAAAGTGAAGTTATGTGAATGTGAATAACAAAAAAATTAGGTAGAGAAGAGAAAAGAATTTTAATAGGCTTCTCTTCAATCCCAAAGTAAAAAACGGTGCGTAGTGGTCTAAACAAATAACCACTAGTAATGATAAAAGGTCGACATGTTTCTGCAGACTAATTAGATCCAGCTGGTATCTAGCTGCTTCCTCAGGACCATTAACGCTACTGCTTGTGAAAAAATTGTGAAAAAGGTAAAATATCACCTGAATTACAGTGACAACATCCTTCTCCTGACTTCATAGTTCAACAGGATATAGATCCATTTCCAACGAAACACACACATAGAAGAAAAGCAAAGTACAAGGAAATTAAGTATAGATCACTGTATTGAAGCAAATCTTTCATATAGAAAGTGATCTAATTAGTAACTGATGTGTCGTGTCTTTAATACATATACAGTACACATCAGTCCACAGCACATAGATTGTAACTGCTCACTTACCCATTTGGCAGGAGAGAAAAGTCCCACCTCACCTGGCTGCAGCGCAGGTAAAACGGGGCACCGCTCTATGTAGCGAAAATAGATAAAAAGGAAATTAGGACACATAGAGGTGTCACTTCATTCAAGCCACAGCTATCAAGTCCAGAACAATTTCAAAGAATACCCAGGTTTGTATTGGGAATGTGATGCCACTTGTATTTATTGGAAAGAAACTCTCGTGATTGTTCCCACGCATTCATTCAGGTGGTAGTGGGACTCCGACAGTTATGTATATATTACATTTCATATAGGATTGAGTAGGTGCGCTGACGTGAATGGATTCTTAATCACGTGCATCTATTCGGTATTTTTTGGGGCTCAATGGCCAATGCTCGTAAGTGCCATGGTTGTAGCCAGCATTAGCTAGGTATAAACTGAAAGAGTCCCCAATGGCTTCACTGTTAGTCTATTTTACAGCGTGTAGCCTGACTCCTTCCAGAAGGCCATCAACAGCCATCCGTTCTTTTTCTGAAAATACGGGTTTAGGAAGCGAGTGACCACTATGCCCAACAGACCAAAGATGACGAGAAACAGCATGTAGCCATTAGGTCAAAAGCCGGTATTTCTACAATTCATCGGTCAGTTGTAGGGTCACAGGCAGAGGCCAAGTACTCAAAATCACATAAACCCAAATTCAATAGTTTACTGGCAGACCGTGCTCCCGGTTACCTGTCCGTCGGTACCCAGGGCGTCCCTCTGGGCTGTCGTGGGAGGTACCGACGCGGCGTGAAGAGCCTCATTATCTGCCGTCTTCTTGGCGCCCGAATGACGTCAGTCGCGATGCGACTCGCACGGGACCTTGGGCAAAGTAGTTTTTTTTTAAACTACTCATTTCGATTCGACCCTTTGTCGGACAACGTTCAGTGTGTCTATTATTTTTGTTATTTTTGTTCCTCTCATAAGTCATGAGTATTAAGGGGAACGAAGCGATTAAGAATAAAACATCCATTTGGAAGTCGATAATTACCACTTTCAGTTAGCCCCCTATGCTCGGTAGATTGGGAGGTACCCTAAAACGTGGGATGAGGCCAGTATTGTGGTTTTTAGAAAAAAGGGGAAACCCGTAGATCAACCAGCCTCATACCGGCCTATCTCACTGCTGAACACCGACGGGAAAATTTATTCGAAAATATTGGCGACAAGGCTCTCAGATGTGACATCCCCACTGGTCTCCGTATATCAGCATGGGTTTATTCCCAAGCAGGGCACAACTGATCATGTTAACCGGGTGATTGCTTTAATAGACTACGCAAACGGTTTGGGAATTCCATTGAGCTTTATATTGTTGGACGCTGAGAAGACTTTCGACCAAGTGTCGTGGGCCTTCTTATGGGACCTGATGAAGTATTGAGGGTTTGGGCCAAAATTTATAAAATAATAAAGACACTTTATCAACGACCTAGTGCACGGATCTATGTAATAGGCCTACAATCTGAATTGGTATCAATACAAAGGGGTACAAGGCAAGGATGCCCGTGTTCCCCGTTGTTATTCGCCCTCTACATAGATCCGCTCTTAAAAATTATAGAGAACAGCCCTCGGATCCCCCCCGTTAGGATACAACATCAACAATACCGGGTCCTAGCGTATGCTGATGATGTTGCTGTGATTTCTTCAAAGCCGGCCATGGTAATGCCTGAGATTGAACATCTAGCAGCGGTATATGGCTCGGTATCCGGATATAAATTAAATACCGCTAAGACCCAGATATTATGCGTTAATATCAAGTCCTTTCACGATATCCGGATTCTAACAGAGGTTACATATTTAGGTATACAGATCAATATTTCGGATTTGGCTACGGTTAAATCTAATTGGCAGAAGATGCTTAGCGAGATTCGTAAACAACTGGACCAATTTGAATGTTTACACTTGACGCTTGTAGGCAGGTGCAATACATTAAAAATGATGGTATTACCCAAGATCTTATATTTTTATCGTTGCGTACCGTTAGAGATCCCCCTGGTATATATTACACAGCTGCAAGCGATTTGTATGAAATTTGTATGGGCGCAAGGAAAGGAGCGGCGCGCAAAAAAGTATATGGTATTGCCAAGGACTGTTGGGGGTTGGGCGATACCCGATTTCCTTTTATACTATTATGCTTGTATGCTTCAGCGCATGAATATTTTGCTCACAGGGAAGGGACCTTTGGAGCCAGCATTACAACCATCAATATATGGTTTGCTATTGGGGGCTGAAGTCAGGAATCGTCTTTTTCTTAGTATGGATTGGAACTACTACAAACGCACTAGATTTAAGGAAGTAATGGCTGCCTATAAAGTCTGGAAGGCAATAAAAAACTACTGTAAAATCGAAAAGATTTCTATATATACTCCACTGACTGCCCCGAGTCTACACCCCAGAATTTGTTGGGATTGTATAGTGGTGAGTTGGCGCATAAGAGGATTAATTACAGTAGGGGACTTATACACAGAGGATGGCTTAAAAGTCATTCAGTCAGCTGAAACAACAATTTCAGATCCCAACTGCACATTTTCATAAATACTTACAAATTCGTGAGTATTTAATGAAAAATACTATAAACATTGTATCTAACCCTCTTATAGAGGTCAACAAGAAAAGCGCTCGGATCGGAGTACTTTATAATTTAATGCTAGAGGCTATGCCTAATGACATAGAAGTACAAGTGACCAAATGGGAGAACAGGTTAGGATGTCAAGCTGTACCGTTTGAAAGATCAATTGAACTTGCTGGAAGAATACTTATGTCCGCTAATCTTATAACCCAACATTATAAAACCTTGTTTTATTTGTATCGTACCCCAGATAAAATATCAAAGTGGGGTGGAGACCCAGAAGGAAAATGCTTCAGATGTAGTGCCCATCAGGCGGATGTAAAGCATATTTTTGTCACTTGTGTAAAATTAGGGGATTTGTTCAGGCATGTAAATAAGTTTATATCTGAGATCTTGGGTACCACTTTTCAGCTCTCAATAATGCAGATTTTGTTGGGTGTAGATACAGAGCCTGATCAAGCTGAGGCTAGCGATAATACCAGCTATCTAATTTTTGTTGCCAAAGCGGTGCTAAGACTCTGTATCGCCTCATGTTGGTTACAAAGTGAACCTCCTTCATTTGAAGCATGGCGAACTCGGTTTCTATTCACTTATAACATGGAATATAATTTGTACTCCATGAAGGGAAGGAGGAAAAAGGCATTGGGGCAGCAAATATGGGGTCCGGTTAGAGTTTATATGGATGCAGAAGATTGATTAATGCCGACTCTCTATGTACCATAGGTAAAACTTATAATTGACTTTTTGCAGTATTATTATGAAACATTGTAATATGTAGTTCAATTTATAATATATGTAACACTGGACTCAACTCTGTTTAGGTTTTAAGTTTAAATTGGGCGTACCTTGATATCTCCTGTTTCGTTTCCAGGAAAATAATGCCTAGTACACTATTCTTGCAACCCCACAAATGTCTGATGATAAGTTCTATGTATTATTTTATATTCGTGATCTCTACCTCAATAAAGAAATTTAAAAAAACAATCCTACCTGCAACCCAGGCACCCTTGCACCATAACGCAATGCTACCTGTGTTGGCTCTAGGCAGCACTGAGAGCACCAGCGCAAGGAGAGAGCATATCTTGGGATATACAGCACATTTCTTCCCTTCCCTTCCCATTTGACGTTGTCTTGCTGCATTGCTCTGTGTCAAAGTAGGATGTATGTAATTACCACGCATGCTTTTACAACGCATGCCTTTACTACGCAACTTTCACAACGCAAGTCGTTACAACGACTTGCGTTGGGGGGTGCTGGATAATGAATAGTTTAATTTACTATTCCAATTCCAGTCCCCGTGGATAGTAGGGAAGGTTTTGGATAGTAAATTAACTATTCCCTATCCTAGAGCGCCCCCCAGCACAAGTCGTTGTAACGACTTGCGTTGTAAAAGTTGGGTGGTAAAGGTACTGTCTTGTAAAAGTTGCGTTGTAAACGCTGTTCCCCGTCAAAGTATGATAAATTTGGGCCCAAAAAAAGGTTGCTATATACACATCTCTAGAATCGCACGCTGTAATACCCCAACATTTTGGCTTATTGCCTAGATTTCAAATATATGCAAAATACAATCCAGTAAGCACACAACTATCAATAGCATTCAATATATTGAGTGCTTGAGATATTTTATTAAGCAGTTATTTGAGACTAGGCTGTACAGTTCGCTTTATAACAGCTAAAATGACAACATGCAAGGGAAATTACACATTGCAATTCCCTTTTACAAGGCATGTTGCCTAATTCCCAAAAAACTGCATATCAATTCTCAAAGCGTGATATATTAGCTCTCAAGTGACTCATTTCCTTTGTTGTTGAGATGACCTCTCTCTTCCAAACCAGTATTCATTGAATGCAATTTGTTAATATGGTATGGACGAATCAAAATTTGAAAGAGATGATGTATTTAATCAGGTTGAAAGACCACTCTTTGTACCCATTATAAACGTACAATGTGAAGATCAGGTCCATGAAAAGTGCTGGGAGCATAACAGAGGGTGTGTTTCTCAACTGAATAGCATGCAGTCACCCGAACACCCACTTTCAATGGCCGCTTGCATAGTATTCAGTACAGTTGAAAAAGAGACACTGCAGCTTCAAAAACACACAACCTAATGTTCAGTCAGAGTGCATTATCACTGTGGTGCTCTAAAAACATGGCAGATTTTCAAGCACCTTCCGCCAACTTTACGCCGCTGTTGCGTCACTTCTGAGACGCAGCTGCATCCTAAATAATGCGCCATGATGCACTATATTAACAACATGACACATTTAGGGAGATGCGTCACGTTGCAAAGCCCTCGCGCTGCATTATACCTGCATCAGGTATAATGTACGCAGGGTGGGCGTTCCGTTGCAAGGAATCCTCGTAAAAGTGACTGAATGACTTTTACGACTCCACTGAGTCAAAATCTTGCGCCTGCTTGAAGCAGGCGTAATGAGTGATCCAGCCTGTTAGGAATAACCATTGCTGGAGTTGCGCCGTGCTTACGACATGACTCCAGCAATGCGTTGCCTTTCCGAGAAAAGATGCGTCACTCATCTGTCTGTCCTTGCTCCATGGTGCGCCGCATTGTAAATGCAATAGAACAATAATGGGTGTGGCTCTAATCAGTAAGGCTAAGCCCTTTTACCAATAAGAACAAACCACCTGCCAATACTGATGATTAACTAAATCCTAGTTACACCGGCGCACAAACAATGGATCAATGCATCCTGTCACTAATCAATAGTGTTTATTTAAGCAACATAATTTTTTTCACTTTTGTCTTTTTGTCAAAACAATGCTTTATTTACAAAAGATACAAGGACACCACGACAATGATACAAAAATGAAGATTGAGAGAAAGATTTTAGGACAAAGTCCCACAAATATCCTACATTACCCATTCACCAACAAATAGCATCCTACACACACACAATCACATGCCCACTCCTTGGATCCCTGAGTCTATTCTCTAACTAGCGGACCAAGGCATTTAGACCAAACAAAGGAATAATTTGTGAAACAGTTGGTTGTGCACCCAAAAAATTCTGAATTAAAAGGGACTATTATTTGAAAATGCACAACATGAACAATATATTTTGAAAAACAATTGTTTGGTACATAGAGAAGGTGTTGTAAATGTGGCAAATCCATGAAGACGCAAGGCTATTTTATCGTCACACAAATGAACTGGCGCATCTCTGCAAATATGCAGAGATGCGCCAGTTCTGGTAAATCTGCCCCGGCAGTGTTTAATGTAAGTTGTGTGTGCTTTAATGTACGTTGAGTAGTGTGAAACATAAAAAAACATTTTAAGAGGGGCATAGACTGGACGAGAGCAGACTGTTTGCTAGTGCAGCAAATCGCAGGGGTTGGGGCGGCCGCACGTCCATGGGGGCACCCATTCGGTCCATGCATACAAAACAGCATTCTCAAGAAGCTGCTCCCAGTGGGCGGCCAGTTTCGAGCGCCTCTGCCCAGCCACCAATACTACACGAGATCTTGGCTGCTGGGCCTCCCTCCACTTCACTATTGCAGGGGGCCACTGCCTGCTGTATCGGCTAGAGAAGGAGGTGAGGGGGGAGAGCACTGCTGGTGGAGTCTGCGCCGCCTTGTGAGTGCGTTGCTGCCTGAATTTGATCCACTTCCTCCCTAGTTGCATCTTTGGGCTCCCTTTAAACTTGTCCATGCTGGCAGTAGGCCTGCTCAGTATGGGGCCTTCCATCATGGCCTCGTGATGCCAAAAGCCCCAAAAGGCCTCCTCCTCCATTAAAGACATGCTATTAGCCAAAAAGGGATCTAGGGGTGATGGCACTGTGGGAGCTGCTGACAGGGTGCTGAAGAGGGATGTTGATCCTTATCTATCTTCTCTGGCAATGAATGGGGATGTGCAGTCTTTCATCCAAGAGATGAAAACAGACATCGCAGCCATGACCAATGATGTCAACAGGGCGCTCGCAGAGCTCAACCTAAGTATGAATGGGATCAAATCAAGCATAGACCTGGTAAAGACGATGGTGGCACAGTAAGATCAGGTGCAGGAGGGCATGATAGAGAGCGTGTCAGCTCTTGAAACTCAACAACGATTTCTGGGAGATGTCCTAGAGGACTACGAGAATCAATCTTGGCACAATAACATCTGGATCAGAGTTGGGTGTGCCTCTGTGTCCAATGCTGAGCTTGACAGGTATGTCCGGGAGTTGTTCAGGACTCCGTGGGCCAAAAAGCAGATGCAGATTGATTTCTTTTTAATAGCTGATTCACATCAATTGATGGGGATCTCGGTCACTGTTGGCACTCAGACCCTTTCTGAGCATTGCCCAGTATTTCTAGTTTTGGATGCAGCCACACTCCCCGATTGGTAACCACACTGTGGCGTTTCAAGGAATTGGCATTCCGAGATCCTGCGTTATGGCACTCCATTCCAGAGTCTTTGGAGCAATAATTTGAGGAAAATTATACCAGGAAGGTATCATGGGCAACCCTGTGAGATGCCGCAAAGGTGGTACAATGAGAGAAGCTCATCAACCACCCATCCACCTTTGTCTGATTAGCTAGGATCCAGAAGACGGACCTGGAGACTTTGACTTGCTGTTTCCCAATATGAGGCCACGGTCTCTAAGAAGGTGTATAGGGAACTGAGATGGGTTTGGGATGAATTAGAACAGCTCCACGTGACAGATGCTGGATGGACACTATTGTATATCAACCAGAAATACTATGAGGAAGTGGATAAAGCGCACTACTACTACTACTAACGTATAAACTGAGGTGGAAATAATGCTGAAATCACATCTTGGCCATAAGGAACAAGGGTTGAATTTCTTGTACAGATACAACAGACATCCTTGGTCTGTTCCAGACATATTATACACTGCTTTATTGAGCCCACCCTTATCAGTATCATCTCAGACCGACTACCTATATTGGTACAGGGATTCTGTGGAGTCACAGAATTATACTTGGGATCATAGAACCTTAGTTGGCAGGGACTGAGTCATCCCACCATCTGAGTACCCATGAGCCTGGGATCAACTAGCTACAATGTCTGCTTGCCCTCCTACTCACTCATATGATTAGACACCCCAGAACACAACTCTTCCGACCTCCTCAGGAATCGCGATAGGCGGACACATCCTTTTGGTCTTACACTCGTACTAGTGCCACAATGAATTCTGACAGAGAAACGAGAAAAGTTTACAATGTTTATTTTAACTATCGTGCTGTAGTATGCAGTATACATGCCACAAAAAGTAGGAAAATGATTAACTCAAATAAGGTCAGCATACTAAGTAGTCCATAAATCATGAAAGGAGCTGTCATTGTATAAAACAGAATAACCTAACCTTCCTCCCCGTTTACAGAAGTAAAAATAATTATATATCAGAAGATCTCTGGGTTTTGGTGGCAGACCTTGTACCTTAGCATGCACAGATGAAAGTTCTACATCCCAGGTGCTGTTACGATCTCTCCCCTGGAAAGATCCCTCTCCAAGTAGGGGTTACTTATTCATGCATACCTATATGACAAAAGTATGTGTTCCCAAACAACATCTGCATTTGTGTGTTTTGTCTAGGTGCTAGGACCTGACCAGAACAGAATAACAAGGACATTGTTGTATGACATTGTCTACCGGGTTCAGACTAAGGGGCCGATTAGGATGGCGGACGGACTTGCGTCCGTCCGCCATCCCAGAGGTGGAGGGACCGTCCGCATGGGCTGCGGCGGTCCCTCCGTGCAAATTAGGATGTGACCGCCACCCTGGCGGTCACATCCTGGATATTTAACACTGCGGCGGGTGCTGCTTCAAGCAGCACCCGCCGCAATGTTAAAAGTGCATGTTTAACATTTACATGCACAAAGCGTCAGGCACCGCGCGGTGCCTGCCGCTTTGTGCATGTAAATACTAGGGGATACCATAGGTACCCCCCATGTGCACCCCCCACCCGCCTACACCCTGGGGGCCCGCAACGGGCCCCCAAATTCAAAAGTACACATGCTTTTCCACGGCGGAAAAACCGCCGCGGAAAAGCATGTTTACAAATGCATCCTAATTTGGCTGGCGGTGTCTGATAGACACTGCCAGCCAAATGAGAGCTTTTCCGCCGCGGTTGTAATCCGACCGCGGCGGAAAAGCAGCGGACAGAAACCAAGACCCACCAGCCATCGTAATGCGGCGGTGGGTCTTTGGTGACTCCGCAGAGGATTTTCCGCCTCCTCCGGGCCGGAGGTGGCTTCCGCCGGCCCGGAGGAGGCGGAAAATCCTCCATCCTAATCGGACCCTAAATCCCAGGAAAGAACATAACACAAAAACAACAGCAGGCTCTGTGTGAAAGCACAGTGTGGCACAAAGCAAAAAAACATGTCTATTGTAACATGCACAAAGCACAAGACAGTTTGCAACATGCTCATGCTAACTTAGGGAAAACGACAGTGGGCCCGCATGGGTCATATGACAATGTGACTTCTCCTTCCCACATGTTGACCCTGTGCTAGTTCAGGAATTAGAATAGCCCATAACACTAGAAGAGATGAAGTCGGTCATACACCATTAGTATCTTTTTAGAAAGCTTATTGTGAATTGCTAGCAAAACCCCTTTCCAAGGTCTACAACTCTTTCCTTGTCACAAAATCAGTCATGCTGACTATGATGGAATCCACGGTCACCCTATTGTTGAAAATGGGTAACGATCTGTTGGCTTGCTCCTCTTATTGGCCCACTGTCCTGTTGAACTTTGATGTTAAAATCGTTGCCTCCCGTCTTCATTCTGTTTGGCCTCTGTTATTGTCTAGTTACCAGTCAGGCTTCTTCCATAATAGGAATACAAAAACAAAATGGAAGGTGCACTCGAATAAAGTCAGTAGCAGTAGTGATTTTTAAGTAAATTCTTCTTTATTCAAAACATATTCGTGAAGCATAGGCACAGCCAACGCGTTTCGTTCCTCTTTTTGCCTTTTGCGAACTTCATCAGGGCGAATACTTGCAAAGTTAAGGGGCTGGACTCGATAGTAAAATAGAATAAGGCTCGACGCAATGGTCTGTACAGTGAATCAGAGGTAGTATCCTTGATATTTGAATGAAGTGAGCCTTACTAGCCGTCGTCTCAAGTAGTTCAGAACAGTAAATAAAATATATTGTGGGTAGCCACAGTATCCAGTAGGACCAGGGTTAGTTATGGGTGCATGATGCAACTGTTTTGTTGAATTTCAACATCATTTAGGGCATGGATGGCATTGGATTGTGGTGATTTGTGTGTGTTTTGAATTTCAACATCATTTAGGGGATGGATGGCATTGGATTGTGGTGATTTTTGTGTGTTTTTCGATTTTTTGGGGTGTTGTTGGGGCCTTTTGCCCAGGGGTACTCACTCAGTGGTGCATGGGCCTAGTCTTTCTGTGTGGTCTCTTTAATGTAAACATCATGGAAGGCATGGATGGCATTGCATTGTGGTGATTTTTGTGTGTTTTTCGATTTTTTGGGGTGTTGTTGGGGCCTTTTGCCCAGGGGTACTCACTCAGTGGTGCATGGGCCTAGTCTTTCTGTGGGGTGTCTTGAATGTAAACATCATGGAGGGCATGGATGGCATTGGATTGCGGTGATTTTTGTGTGTTTTTCGATTTATGGGGGTGTTGATGGGGCATGGCCATGTGGGTGGGGGCCATTTTGAGGCCTGGTCCAGGGCCATGTGGTGGGGGTGAAGGGGCCATTTTGAATCCAGGCAGTATGCTTTGTGCCATAGGCCTGCATCCAATGTGCCTTGCTTTCATCCATTATGCCCAGGGGTACCCAGTGGTGCATGGGCCTAGTCTTTCTGTGTGGTCTCTTTAATGTAAACATCATTTAGGGGCATGGATGGCATTGGATTGTGGTGATTTTTGTGTGTTTTTCGATTTTTTTTGGCTGTTGTTGGGGCCTTTTGCCCAGGGGTACTCACTCAGTGGTGCATGGGCCTAGGCTTTCTATGGGGTGACTTGAATGTAAACATCATGGAGGGCATGGATGGCATTGGATTGTGGTGATTTTAGTGTGTTTTTCGATTTTTGGGGGTGATGATGGGGCATGGCCATGTGGGTGGGGGCCATTTTGAGGCCTGGTCCAAGGCCATGTGGTGGGGGTGAAGGGGCCATCTTGAATCCAGGCAGTGTGGTTTGTGCCATAGGCCTGCATCGGATGTGACTTGTTTTCATCCATTATGCCCAGGGGTACCCAGTGGTGCATGGGCCTAGTCTTTCTGTGTGGTCTCTTTAATGTAAACATCATTTAGGGCATGGATGGCATTGGATTGTGGTGATTTTTGTGTGTTTTTCGATTTGTTTGGCTGTTGTTGGGGCCTTTTGCCCAGGGGTACTCACTCAGTGGTGCATGGGCCTAGGCTTTCTGTGGGGTGTCTTGAATGTAAGCATCATGGAGGGCATGGATGGCATTGGATTTTGGTGATTTTCGTGTGTTTTTCGATTTTTGGGGTTGTTGATGGGGCATGGCCATGTGGGTTGGGGCCATTTTGAGGCCTGGTCCAGGGCATGTGGTGGGGGTGAAGGGGACATTTTGAATCCAAGCAGTGTGCTTTGTGCCATAGGCCTGAATCCAATGTGCCTTGCTTTCATCCATTATGCCCAGGGGTACCCAGTGGTGCATGGGCCTAGTCTTTCTGTGTGGTCTCTTTAATGTAAACATCATTTAGGGCATGGATGGCATTGGATTGTGGTGATTTATGTGTGTTTTTCGATTTTTTTGGCTGTTGTTGGGGCCTTTTGCCCAGGGGTACTCACTCAGTGGTGCATGGGCCTAGGCTTTCTGTGGGGTGTCTTGAATGTAAACATCATGGAGGGCATGGATGGCATTGGATTGTGGTGATTTTTGTGTTTTTCGATTTTTGGGGGTGTTGTTTGGGCATGGCCATGTGGGTGGGGGCCATTTTGGGGCCTGGTCCAGGGCCATGTGGTGGGGGTGAAGGGACCAGCAGTGTGCTTTGTGCCATAGGCCTGCATCCAATGTGCCTTGCTTTCATCTATTATGCCCAGGGGTACCCAGTGATGCATGGGCCTAGTCTTTCTGTGTGGTCTCTTTAATGTAAACATCATTTAGGGCATGGATGGCATTGGATTGTGGTGATTTTTGTGTGTTTTTCGATTTTTTTGGCTGTTTTTGGGGCCTTTTGCCCAGGGGTACTCACTCAGTGGTGCATGGGCCTAGTCTTTCTGTGGGGTGTCTTGAATGTAAACATAATGGAGGGCATAGATGGCATTAGATTGTGGTGATTTTTGTGTGTTTTTCGAGTTTTTTGGGGTGTTGTTGGGGCCTTTTGCCCAGGGGTACTCACTCAGTGGTGCATGGGCCTAGTCTTTCTGTGTGGTCTCTTTAATGTAAACATCTTGGAAGGCATGGATGGCATTGCATTGTGGTGATTTTTGTGTGTTTTTCGATTTTTTGGGGTGTTGTTGGGGCCTTTTGCCCAGGGGTACTCACTCAGTGGTGCATGGGCCTAGTCTTTCTGTGGGGTGTCTTGAATGTAAACATCATGGAGGGCATGGATGGCATTGGATTGCGGTTATTTTTGTGTGTTTTTCGATTTATGGGGGTGTTGATGGGGCATGGCCATGTGGGTGGGGGCCATTTTGAGGCCTGATCCAGGGCCATGTGGTGGGGGTGAAGGGGCCATTTTGAATCCAGGCAGTATGCTTTGTGCCATAGGCCTGCATCCAATGTGCCTTGCTTTCATCCATTATGCCCAGGGGTACCCAGTGGTGCATGGGCCTAGTCTTTCTGTGTGGTCTCTTTAATGTAAACATCATTTAGGGGCATGGATGGCATTGGATTGTGGTGATTTTTGTGTGTTTTTCGATTTTTTTTGGCTGTTGTTGGGGCCTTTTGCCCAGGGGTACTCACTCAGTGGTGCATGGGCCTAGGCTTTCCATGGGGTGACTTGAATGTAAACATCATGGAGGGCATGGATGGCATTGGATTGTGGTGATTTTAGTGTGTTTTTCGATTTTTGGGGGTGATGATGGGGCATGGCCATGTGGGTGGGGGCCATTTTGAGGCCTGGTCCAGGGCCATGTGGTGGGGGTGAAGGGGCCATCTTGAATCCAGGCAGTGTGGTTTGTGCCATAGGCCTGCATCGGATGTGACTTGTTTTCATCCATTATGCCCAGGGGTACCCAGTGGTGCATGGGCCTAGTCTTTCTGTGTGGTCTCTTTAATGTAAACATCATTTAGGGCATGGATGGCATTGGATTGTGGTGATTTTTGTGTGTTTTTCGATTTGTTTGGCTGTTGTTGGGGCCTTTTGCCCAGGGGTACTCACTCAGTGGTGCATGGGCCTAGGCTTTCTGTGGGGTGTCTTGAATGTAAGCATCATGGAGGGCATGGATGGCATTGGATTTTGGTGATTTTTGTGTGTTTTTCGATTTTTGGGGGTGTTGATGGGGCATGGCCATGTGGGTGGGGGCCATTTTGAGGCCTGGTCCAGGGCCATGTGGTGGGGGTGAAGGGGCCATTTTGAATCCAGGCAGTATGCTTTGTGCCATAGGCCTGCATCCAATGTGCCTTGCCTTCATCCATTATGCCCAGGGGTACCCAGTGGTGCATGGGCCTAGTCTTTCTGTGTGGTCTCTTTAATGTAAACATCATTTAGGGCATGAATGGCATTGGATTGTGGTGATTTTTGTGTGTTTTTCGATTTTTTTTTGGCTGTTGTTGGGGCCTTTTGCCCAGGGGTACTCACTCAGTGGTGCATGGGCCTAGGCTTTCTATGGGGTGACTTGAATGTAAACATCATGGAGGGCATGGATGGCATTGGATTGTGGTGATTTTAGTGTATTTTTCGATTTTTGGGGGTGATGATGGGGCATGGCCATGTGGGTGGGGGGCATTTTGAGGCCTGGTCCAGGGCCATGTGGTGGGGGTGAAGGGGCCATCTTGAATCCAGGCAATGTGGTTTGTGCCATAGGCCTGCATCGGATGTGACTTGTTTTCATCCATTATGCCCAGGGGTACCCAGTGGTGCATGGGCCTAGTCTTTCTGTGTGGTCTCTTTAATGTAAACATCATTTAGGGCATGGATGGCATTGGATTGTGGTGATTTTTGTGTGTTTTTCGATTTGTTTGGCTGTTGTTGGGGCCTTTTGCCCAGGGGTACTCACTCAGTGGTGCATGGGCCTAGGCTTTCTGTGGGGTGTCTTGAATGTAAGCATCATGGAGGGCATGGATGGCATTGGATTTTGGTGATTTTCGTGTGTTTTTCGATTTTTGGGGTTGTTGATGGGGCATGGCCATGTGGGTTGGGGCCATTTTGAGGCCTGGTCCAGGG
Organism: Lissotriton helveticus; assembly: GCF_964261635.1. Taxonomy (NCBI): domain Eukaryota; kingdom Metazoa; phylum Chordata; class Amphibia; order Caudata; family Salamandridae; genus Lissotriton; species Lissotriton helveticus. Next base: position 276,092,386 of record NC_136068.1, read on the forward strand.
CATGTGGTGGGGGTGAAGGGGACATTTTGAATCCAAGCAGTGTGCTTTGTGCCATAGGCCTGAATCCAATGTGCCTTGCTTTCATCCATTATGCCCAGGGGTACCCAGTGGTGCATGGGCCTAGTCTTTTTGTGTGGTCTCTTTAATGTAAACATCATTTAGGGCATGGATGGCATTGGATTGTGGTGATTTATGTGTGTTTTTCGATTTTTTTGGCTGTTGTTGGGGCCTTTTGCCCAGGGGTACTCACTCAGTGGTGCATGGGCCTAGGCTTTCTGTGGGGTGTCTTGAATGTAAACATCATGGAGGGCATGGATGGCATTGGATTGTGGTGATTTTTGTGTTTTTCGATTTTTGGGGGTGTTGTTTGGGCATGGCCATGTGGGTGGGGGCCATTTTGGGGCCTGGTCCAGGGCCATGTGGTGGGGGTGAAGGGACCAGCAGTGTGCTTTGTGCCATAGGCCTGCATCCAATGTGCCTTGCTTTCATCTATTATGCCCAGGGGTACCCAGTGATGCATGGGCCTAGTCTTTCTGTGTGGTCTCTTTAATGTAAACATCATTTAGGGCATGGATGGCATTGGATTGTGGTGATTTTTGTGTGTTTTTCGATTTTTTTGGCTGTTGTTGGGGCCTTTTGCCCAGGGGTACTCACTCAGTGGTAGCTACAATGTCTGCTTGCCCTCCTACTCACTCATATGATTAGACACCCCAGAACACAACTCTTCCGACCTCCTCAGGAATCGCGATAGGCGGACACATCCTTTTGGTCTTACACTCGTACTAGTGCCACAATGAATTCTGACAGAGAAACGAGAAAAGTTTACAATGTTTATTTTAACTATCGTGCTGTAGTATGCCGTATACATGCCACAAAAAGTAGGAAAATGATTAACTCAAATAAGGTCAGCATACTAAGTAGTCCATAAATCATGAAAGGAGCTGTCATTGTATAAAACAGAATAACCTAACCTTCCTCCCCGTTTACAGAAGTAAAAATAATTATATATCAGAAGATCTCTGGGTTTTGGTGGCAGACCTTGTACCTTAGCATGCACAGATGAAAGTTCTACATCCCAGGTGCTGTTACGATCTCTCCCCTGGAAAGATCCCTCTCCAAGTAGGGGTTACTTATTCATGCATACCTATATGACAAAAGTATGTGTTCCCAAACAACATCTGCATTTGTGTGTTTTGTCTAGGTGCTAGGACCTGACCAGAACAGAATAACAAGGACATTGTTGTATGACATTGTCTACCGGGTTCAGACTAAGGGGCCGATTAGGATGGCGGACGGACTTGCGTCTGTCCGCCATCCCAGAGGTGGAGGGACCGTCCGCATGGGCTGCGGCGGTCCCTCCGTGCAAATTAGGATGTGACCGCCACCCTGGCGGTCACATCCTGGATATTTAACATTGCGGCGGGTGCTGCTTCAAGCAGCACCCGCCGCAATGTTAAAAGTGCATGTTTAACATTTACATGCACAAAGCGTCAGGCACCGCGCGGTGCCTGCCGCTTTGTGCATGTAAATACTAGGGGATACCATAGGTACCCCCCATGTGCACCCCCCACCCGCCTACACCCTGGGGGCCCGCAACGGGCCCCCAAATTCAAAAGTACACATGCTTTTCCACGGCGGAAAAACCGCCGCGGAAAAGCATGTTTACAAATGCATCCTAATTTGGCTGGCGGTGTCTGATAGACACTGCCAGCCAAATGAGAGCTTTTCCGCCGCGGTTGTAATCCGACCGCGGCGGAAAAGCAGCGGACAGAAACCAAGACCCACCAGCCATCGTAATGCGGCGGTGGGTCTTTGGTGACTCCGCAGAGGATTTTCCGCCTCCTCCGGGCCGGAGGTGGCTTCCGCCGGCCCGGAGGAGGCGGAAAATCCTCCATCCTAATCGGACCCTAAATCCCAGGAAAGAACATAACACAAAAACAACAGCAGGCTCTGTGTGAAAGCACAGTGTGGCACAAAGCAAAAAAACATGTGTATTGTAACATGCGCAAAGCACAAGACAGTTTGCAACATGCTCATGCTAACTTAGGGAAAACGACAGTGGGCCCGCATGGGTCATATGACAATGTGACTTCTCCTTCCCACATGTTGACCCTGTGCTAGTTCAGGAATTAGAATAGCCCATAACACTAGAAGAGATGAAGTCGGTCATACACCATTAGTATCTTTTTAGAAAGCTTATTGTGAATTGCTAGCAAAAAACCCCTTTCCAAGGTCTACAACTCTTTCCTTGTCACAAAATCAGTCATGCTGACTATGATGGAATCCACGGTCACCCTATTGTTGAAAATGGGTAACGATCTGTTGGCTTGCTCCTCTTATTGGCCCACTGCCCTGTTGAACTTTGATGTTAAAATCGTTGCCTCCCGTCTTCATTCTGTTTGGCCTCTGTTATTGTCTAGTTACCAGTCAGGCTTCTTCCATAATAGGAATACAAAAACAAAATGGAAGGTGCACTCGAATAAAGTCAGTAGCAGTAGTGATTTTTAAGTAAATTCTTCTTTATTCAAAACATATTCGTGAAGCATAGGCACAGCCAACGCGTTTCGTTCCTCTTTTTGCCTTTTGCGAACTTCGTCAGGGCGAATACTTGCAAAGTTAAGGGGCTGGACTCGATAGTAAAATAGAATAAGGCTCGACGCAATGGTCTGTACAGTGAATCAGAGGTAGTATCCTTGATATTTGAATGAAGTGAGCCTTACTAGCCGTCGTCTCAAGTAGTTCAGAACAGTAAATAAAATATATTGTGGGTAGCCACAGTATCCAGTAGGACCAGGGTTAGTTATGGGTGCATGATGCAACTGTTTTGTTGAATTTCAACATCATTTAGGGCATGGATGGCATTGGATTGTGGTGATTTGTGTGTGTTTTGAATTTCAACATCATTTAGGGCATGGATGGCATTGGATTGTGGTGATTTTTGTGTGTTTTTCGATTTTTTGGGGTGTTGTTGGGGCCTTTTGCCCAGGGGTACTCACTCAGTGGTGCATGGGCCTAGTCTTTCTGTGTGGTCTCTTTAATGTAAACATCATGGAAGGCATGGATGGCATTGCATTGTGGTGATTTTTGTGTGTTTTTCGATTTTTTGGGGTGTTGTTGGGGCCTTTTGCCCAGGGGTACTCACTCAGTGGTGCATGGGCCTAGTCTTTCTGTGGGGTGTCTTGAATGTAAACATCATGGAGGGCATGGATGGCATTGGATTGCGGTGATTTTTGTGTGTTTTTCGATTTTTGGGGGTGTTGATGGGGCATGGCCATGTGGGTGGGGGCCATTTTGAGGCCTGGTCCAGGGCCATGTGGTGGGGGTGAAGGGGCCATTTTGAATCCAGGCAGTATGCTTTGTGCCATAGGCCTGCATCCAATGTGCCTTGCTTTCATCCATTATGCCCAGGGGTACCCAGTGGTGCATGGGCCTAGTCTTTCTGTTTGGTCTCTTTAATGTAAACATCATTTAGGGCATGGATGGCATTTGATTGTGGTGATTTTTGTGTGTTTTTCGATTTTTTTTGGCTGTTGTTGGGGCCTTTTGCCCAGGGGTACTCACTCAGTGGTGCATGGGCCTAGGCTTTCTGTGGGGTGTCTTGAATGTAAGCATCATGGAGGGCATGGATGGCATTGGATTTTGGTGATTTTCGTGTGTTTTTCGATTTTTGGGGGTGTTAATGGGGCATGGCCATGTGGGTGGGGGCCATTTTGAGGCCTGGTCCAGGGCATGTGGTGGGGGTGAAGGGGCCATTTTGAATCCAAGCAGTGTGCTTTGTGCCATAGGCCTGCATCCAGTGTGCCTTGCTTTCATCCATTATGCCCAGGGGTACCCAGTGGTGCATGGGCCTAGTCTTTCTGTGTGGTCTCTTTAATGTAAACATCATTTAGGGCATGGATGGCATTGGATTGTGGTGATTTATGTGTGTTTTTCGATTTTTTTGGCTGTTGTTGGGGCCTTTTGCCCAGGGGTACTCACTCAGTGGTGCATGGGCCTAGGCTTTCTGTGGGGTGTCTTGAATGTAAACATCATGGAGGGCATGGATGGCATTGGATTGTGGTGATTTTTGTGTTTTTCGATTTTTGGGGGTGTTGTTTGGGCATGGCCATGTGGGTGGGGGCCATTTTGAGGCCTGGTCCAGGGCCATGTGGTGGGGGTGAAGGGACCAGCAGTGTGCTTTGTGCCATAGTCCTGCATCCAATGTGCCTTGCTTTCATCTATTATGCCCAGGGGTACCCAGTGGTGCATGGGCCTAATCTTTCTGTGGGGTCCCTTTAATGTAAACATCATGGAGGGCATGGATGGCATTGGATTGTGGTGATTTTTGTGTGTTTTTCGATTTTTGGGGGTGTTGATTGGGCATGGCCATGTGGGTGGGGGCCATTTTGAGGCCTGGTCCAGGGCCATGTGGTGGGGGTGAAGGGGCCATTTTGAATCCAGGCAGTGTGCTTTGTGCCATAGGCCGGCATCCAATGTGCCTTGCTTTCATCCATTATGCCCAGGGGTACCCAGTGGTGCATGGGCCTAATCTTTCTGTGGGGTCCCTTTAATGTAAACATCATGGAGGGCATGGATGGCATTGGATTGTGGTGATTTTTGTGTGTTTTTCGATTTTTATGGCTGTTGTTGGGGCCTTTTGCCCAGGGGTACTCACTCAGTGGTGCATGGGCCTAGGATTTCTGTGGGGTGTCTTGAATGTAAACATCATGGAGGGCATTGATGTCATTGGATTGTGGTGATTTTTGTGTGTTTTTCGATTTTTGGGGGTGTTGATGGGGCATGGCCATGTGGGTGGGGGCCATTTTGAGGCCTGGTCCAGGCAGGGCCTGGCCATGTGGGTGGGGGTCTAGGGGAAATTTTGAAGCCAGGCAGTGTGCTTTGTTGTGTCATAGGCCTGCACCCAGTCTGCCATGCTTTCATCCATTATGCCCAGGGGTACTCTGTCAGTGGTGCATTTTATTGGCCTTTCCATTTTGGGGGGTGGGTATAATAAAAATGCTTACTTGCAAACTATTAATTGAAGCGCTACATATGCAACATTTATTTAACTGATGTTCCTCTGGCTTCGTTTGCTTTTAGGTGCAGAAAGACGAATCATCAGCCTCCTCGTTCCTCATCAGTGCCAGGAAGAAGTCCTGCTGCGGTGTGTGCAGCACAACGTCACGTGTTGCCACAGACAACTCTGCTACCTTTTGTAACTGCGGCCTGCTGTTCTGACATTTGAAGAAGATGGCCCCAAAAAAAGTTGCCCACAGCTCCTCTAGCAAGAAAGTTGCCAGTAAGGAGCAGAAGAAGCAAGTGGCGCCACTTACCAAGGAGTCTGGTGTGACGACCGCCACATTTTTTTCGGGAAAAAAAAAGTAAGCCTGCAGCTCCAGCGGGGTCTGCTGGGGACCAAGCTGGGAGCAGCACCTCCGCTCCATTGGGCTCAGTGCCACCACCACCACGCCAACTTAGGTCCAAGCCCTTGAGTGCTGCAGAGGCAGCCAGTATAGTTGTCCAATCACCATCGACCAGTGATGTTGGCTCATCGCAAGAAAGTAGCAGCATCCCTCAATCAACACAGGTTGTTGTAACTCATCTGACGAGTGTTCAACAACCACAGCCACAACAACAAGCACATGTGCAAGTACAAGCCCAAGTACATGTGGAAGGAGAGGCGGCGCAAGGAGAGGAGCAAGCAGAGGAGCATGGAGCGGCACAAGTGCCCACAATAGTTGTTCCTCCCGAAGTAGGGGCACATCAGGAAATCGACATTCAAGCTGAGGTATCACATGAGGAAGCCACTCCTCCTGATGATTCATTGTCTTCCAGATCCCCAGCAAGGAAAAGATCAAGGATGGTGTCTACTTCTTCTTCAAGCCCCCTTCCTTCTGATGATATGGATGAAACTTGGGAATCACCACGGTCGTCTGAGAGTGAGGCACACCATGATCTGACAAAGGTAACTAAGCGTAAAAGGAAGGTCCCCGAAAGTCTCAGAGTTATGGAGTGTGATGATGACGCTGAACAAGAAGTGGCGTATACTCCTGCTGATGAAGACTCTCACGACGATGACGCAGTCATCATACACGTCACTCCAGCCTCAGCAGGCATGCAGCAAACAGACATTTTAACCCTAGCCCGAAATGCTGCTGAGCGTGATGATGATGATGGCGACGTGGGAATGGGACCACCACAAATGCAGTTAACTAGTACACCACCACCTACAGCTTCCATTTTTTCTCGCCAGATGGGACCTCCATCCACCTCGACCTCCATTTCCTCAATTAATGGTGCTGTAAGTGCACAACGTACTAAATTTCGGCAACACACATCCTCCAGTTCATCTGGCATTAGCAGCATTCCCAGTATCGCCTCCTCCGTCCCCACAGACATTTGAAGTCCGCAATTTGGGACTTCTTTAGTGTTAGCCCAACAAGGGAAAACATAGCCATTTGTACCATTTGTAAGGTTCGAGTTAGTCGTGGTAAGCTTGGTACCAACTATGGTACCGGAGGCCAGAGAGGTCATCTTGAGAGACAGCACACTGTCAAATGGCTGGCGCACCTAAGGGAGATCAAGGATGCCCGAATTGCAAGTCAACAAATTGTATCTGTTGATGTTTCATCTGCTGATGACGAGGAGGAAGAAGCGTCAAACATTTCTTCAGTTACACCCAGTACCCCTGTCAGAAGCACACCCCCTGCAAGATATATGAGCCACACTAAGAGTGTGGGAGAGAGTGAGACACCAATGCGAAAAAGTTCATCATCACTGAGCGTAACTGGGTCGCAGAAGTCATCATCATCCCGTAAAATGGTCCAGCCCACCATTAGAAGCATGTTGTTTTCAGAAGCGCCATATGAACGCAACCACCCAATGGCGCGTCTGTATAACACTAAGCTGGCTAAAATGCTAGCGCTGGACCTTCTCCCTTTTTCTTTTGTTGAATGCTTTGGTTTTCTTGAAATGGTGGCAACGCTCTGCCCTAAATGGAAGGTTCCTAGCCGGTTCTATTTTGCCAGAGTTGCGGTTCCAGCACTACATGAAGATGTGCTGGAGGTGATTGGGGCAGCTTTGCAGAAGAGTGCTGTTCACACTATACATCTGACAACAGACATGTGGACCAGTTGCGCAGCCACTGATTACATGTGCATCACTGCACACTGGGTCTCTTTTTCAGGGGTTAAAGTAAAGATAAACGCAGGTGTTGACTCGGACAAAGTTTATAAAGCTGCTCGGAAACATGCAACAATAGCCATGTTTGCCATGGAGAAAAGTCATACAGAAGAAAACATTTTGCATGAGTTTAACACAAAGGTCTTTGAATGGCTGTCCCCAAGAAAACGCATGATTGGTTATGTTTCCACGGATAATGGCGCCAATGTAGTTAAGGCCATGGATATGGGTAACTATTTCAGAGTGCCGTGTCTGGCGCACTGTATAAACCTGGTTGTTAAAAAATTCTTGAGTGAAGAAAGTCCAGTATCCGAGTTACTGACCACCTGCCGAAGTATGTGCACACATTTCAACCATTCTTTTAAGGCCCAGAAGCAGCTGAGGTGCCTGCAACATGAACGTAAATTGCCAGTGAAAGCACTCATCCAGGAGGTGGCAACACGTTGGAACTCAACCTTCTACATGCTTGAGCGTCTGTATGAGCAGTATGCGGTAGTCGATCAGTATTTCTTTAAACTGGGTACACCTATGATAGAAATGAGGATACAGGTGGAGCAATGGGACCTAGTTAAAAGCTTGACAGACATGCTTCGTCCTTTTGAGGTCTTCACACGTGCAGTCAGCAGGGAGGACTGTAATTTGGGAAAAGCTATCCCATTGTTGAGCATGCTAGAGTACCGATTGAAGGCGGTGTGTTCTAAGCTTGAAAAAAATGGAAAGGAAGAAGCATGTGAGTTGGCGGAGAAGTTATTACACCGCCTACTTGGCGATGATCGTCTTGAAATGATCAACACAGAACAGCATTACATTTGTGCTACTATTCTGGATCCACGGTACAAAAAGGCAGTGGCAGGCAGAGTATTCTTTCCTTTTGATGACGCAGATGTTACAAAGTACAAACATTGGCTAGCTGTGTCAGCCACTCGGTTTGAAAGAGAACGGCAGGAAATTGAAGGAAAAGGCAGTACATCAGCATCAGCAGGCCGTCCGCAGTCAAACAAATCCACTTCTGCATTTGTGGCTGTGGCAGAAGTGAGTGATTTTCCCTCTCAGCCGTTAACGACACCAGCAACCGTATCATCTGCACCAGACACAACAGTAATATTGTGTGAAGAAGAGGATTGGCTAACTCAGCTTGGGTTTGCTTCTGAAATGGTCCCTGAAAAAAGTAAGCAAAGTGGAGGAACCCTGGAGAACCTTGAGTCGATGGTGCAGGCCTATCTGAATGACTCAACAGAGGTCCATCTTTCTCATGAGCCATTGGCGTATTCGCATGGGAAAACAGTTGTGTGGCCAGAGATCACCAACCTGGCTATAAATTACTTGTCTTTCCCACTCGCAAGCGTGTCTTCTGAACGTGTTTTCAGTGCTGCTGGTGGCATTGTAACTTCCAAAAGGACCCGCCTCTCGCCCAAAAATGTGGAGAGGTTAACAATGATCAAGATGAATCAGCACCTCATACCACCAGATTACAAAATACGAGAATGCACGCAGGAAGAAGACGAGGAGGACACCAACTTAGATGAGGGAAGTTCTTCTCTGTTAAGTGACCTACTCCCGTCTGAATTCGCAGAGTTTGAGGACCAGCTCTTCTTCCCTGACACCGAGCCCTGAAAATGAGTCAATGAATCACTAACTTTCTTTTTCGTCCTTATCCACTTTTATTCCTGTGTATCTGTCTTTCTTTGTTTTGTAAAATCTATATAAAAAAAAACTTTAATCACCTAATCACAAAAACAAGCCCATCAGCAGAACTGTCTTCACTTATTTGCTTATTGATTTGAAGATGCCGCAGTCTGCATTCCTCATGTTCACCAGTTCACAAGAACATGCTCCTCTATCCTCCTCCTCCTCCAGACTCCTATTTCCCTCAAAGCAGATGGCTGGATTACGCCCAATGAAGAAAGACTCTGCACTTGTGGGGGTGTTCTACTTCTTTGCGGGTGAGTTGACGGGTCTGGGGCATTGCTGGGAAGGTCTAATACCGGATAAAAGTGGTTTGGACAAAATCGGAGGGGAAAATTTGTTTGCATATTTGCTGACTTGCTTGTCTTTGAGGTGCTGTTTGGGGGGGTTCCAGGTGTTTGTGGGTGGGTTTTGGGGTCTGGGAGCACTGCTGGGTATGAATAGTTTTGATTGCAAGAGGTTTTAAGCAAATCCAGGGTGGCAAAGGGGAGTTAGGGCCTAGCTGCAGAGCGCGCGTGGAGTGATTTTGGAAATTTGCCTGAAAATTTCTAAGTCCCCATTTTTGTAGTTTTGCTTTTTGGCTGTTTGGGGGTCTTCTACTTCTTTCCGCCTGGGTTGACGGGTCTGGGGCCATTCCTGGGAAGGTCTAATACCGGATAAAAGTGGTTTGGACAAAATCGGAGCAGAAAAAGATTTTGTGCTTTTGATCACTTGCCTGTCTGGGGTGCTGTTTGGCGGGCTTTTAGGTTGTTGCGGGTGGGTTTTGGGGTCTGGGAGCACTGCTGGCACAGTCTAATGTTGATTGCATTTGTTTTTCAGGAAATCCATGGTGGAAAAGGGGAGTTAGGGCCTAGCTGCACAGCGTATTTGGACAGAATTGAAGGTAGTAGGCCCATTTTTGCCTTTTGCCTGTTTGGGGGTGTTCTGCTTTTTTTGCGGGTGGCTGCAGGGGTCTGGGGCCATTGCTGGGAATGTCTAATACCGGGTAAAAGAGGTTTGGACAAAATCGGAGGGGAAAATTGTTTTGCGTTTTTGTTGACTTGCTTGTCTTTGAGGTGCTGTTTGGGGGGGTTCTGGGTGTTTGTGGGTGGGTTTTGGGGTCTGGGAGCACTACTGGGTATGGATAGTTTTGATTGCAAGAGGTTTGAAGCAAATCCATGGTGGCAAAGGGGAGTTAGGGCCTAGCTGCAGAGCGCGCGTGGATTGATTTTGGAAATTTGCCTGAAAATTTCTAAGTCCCCATTTTTGTAGTTTTGCTTTTCGGCTGTTTGGGGGTCTTCCACTTCTTTCCGCCTGGGTTGGCGGGTCTGGGGCCATTGCTGGGAAGGTCTAATACCGGATTAAAGTGGAATGGACAAAATCGGAGCAGAAAAAGATTTTGCGCTTTTGATCACATGCCTGTCTTTGGGGTGCTGTTTGGTTGTTGCAGGTGGGTTTTGGGGTCTGGGAGCACTGCTGGCACAGTCTAATGTTGATTGCATTTGTTTTTCAGGAAATCCATGGTGGAAAAGGGGAGTTAGGGCCTAGCTGCAGAGCGCATTTGGACTAAATTCCAGGTAAGGACAACGTTTTTTAAGTGTGGCTTTTCCCTGGTTTTTCCTTTTGGCTTGTTGGGGGGGTTAAACTTGTTTTCGCCCAGGTTGACAGTTCTGGGGCCATTGCTGGAAAGGTCTAATACCCGAAAAAAAGTGTTTTGGAGACAATCCCTGGGGAAAAAGTTTTTGCATTTTCTGAGATTTCACTCACTCTACCGTTTTCGGGGGGCTGTTTGTGGGGGTTCCTGGTGTTTGTGGGGGGGTTTGCGAGTCTTGGAGCAATGCTGGGTATGGATACTTTTGCTTGCTTGCAAGTGGTTTGAATACAATCCATGGTGGGTAAGGGGGGATTTGGGCCTACTTTACTTTCAAAGTACGTTTTGACACCATTTTCTACTAGGCCTCGTTTTTGGAGATCTGATTGGGGTTCTTCTACATTTTTGCGACTGGGTTTAGTAAGGGTCTGGGAGCACTGCTGGGAAGGTCTAATTTTGTTCTAAAACACAGTTTACAGTACACCTGGCTTGAGGGGAAAGATTCGCTAAATTAATTCGCCCATACTTATTTATCCTTCAAAAGGAGACTCAGACAGAGTAGGCACTTTCCAAAATATTGTACTGTCAATTAGGAAACTCAAAATGTGACTTTTTGCACTACACAGCGTACATACCTTATATTTATTTGTCAGTGGTGTTCTAATATCACTTCCTGTTTTTCCATCAATAATTACAGGCCGGGTTTCAGCCTGTGCAATGGGAAAAAAAGGATGAAGTCAGGCTTCACATTAGCGAGTCGCAATTCAGCATCCGCCAGGCAGGCAGTGGACAGGGTGTCTTCTGGTCACCAACATTGATGGACGGAGCGTCAGATGGAATGGAGGAGTCCCGCTAATAAGAGGAATGGTTGGATGCATGCAACTTACCAAATTCAACAGGACAACTACAACAACATACAGATACAGTATTCCGTTCTTTTCTAATTATCTTTTAAGTAATGTTATTGCTGTGAACTTCTGAGTGTGACTCTGCATTTCTTTGATGTCTGCTTCTAAATTCATCCCTACAGCCATTCTATAGGTTTTACTTCTGCTATTTGTTAAACCTAATTTAATGTAAGAAGTGTTTCTCTGAGTGCAGAGATAGGCAAGTGAAAACGCATAATTATTACTGCAGCCCTGTACTGTCGCATTCTTTCATTCACGGTTGTCGAAAGTACTACTTACTTTTCAGTAACCATGCATGCAGTAGTGCATGCACTTCCTTTATGTCACTTACAAGATTTATGGATAGCTTTGTACCCCAAGATTTGTTTATCTTTAATGATTGTTTGTCCATGCTGTGCTTTTCTTTTCTTCTCTCAACAAAACTTTCCCAAAAAACCCCATTCACATCCATTTTCCAAACCCTAACCCTCTTCCCCCGGGCTGTGTGGTTTTGATTGATGTGTGACTAAATGACAGCAATAATTCCACACACTTGCTGGGGAGGATAAGGTCATAGCAACAGGCTGGTGAAGGAATCCGAGGATATATTCTTACTCAGCTTAACACTGAGGCACTATTGGCAAATGAAAGCAGATTTTCATGTACGCCATCAACTTGATTGGTCAGCAAGAACATCCTCCTCCTAGACATGGCAAATTATTACGCTGCTGTGTCCTTCACCTACTGTACTATTTCTTGTAGTAGCCAATGTCAAAGAAATTCAACGAAAGTACTATTTATACTTTCAATACTTTACCATTTGTTCGGCTACATTGTGGGACTGTTCTAGTGTACTGTCACCTGCTATATTCTCTATCCTACCGTTCTAATGCTACTGTAAGGAAAAACAAGGTTTCATTTTCTTTTTTTTCAGATGCTGCAACTGCCACTGTGTAACACCACAAGTACCACCGCAATGATGACATTTCATCCGCCCAGGATTGCCAACCTTAATCGCCATTTCCTGTGCAGCCAGCCCTGTGCCTAGCCCTATTTCCAAACACATATTACAGGTAAGATAAGCGTTTGGGGGAGGTAGTATAATGGAGTATTAGGAGAGACGAGAGACTGACGGTCCTAGGACTATTGGATTCACTTACTCTGTGACAGGCACTTAGTTTTGAAAACATTTGGGCAATTGCTAGTACTTACACAACTTGAATCAAGATGCCACTTAAGTTTCAGGAAAACAAACTTACTGTTAAACCCCCACCCACCAGCCTCAAAAGCAGTAAAAAACACGTATGCTAAGATAAAGTTTAAAGTACATTTATATATCCCTAACATAAATAATCTCCCGCAGAACCCAACCCACCCCCCCTCCCAAACCCCAACGAATGTCCGTGAAAACTAAGTCCATAAAAGTAGAAAACCCAACTCCCAATTCCCCCCCCCCCCAGAAGTCTTTAAAAAAGGGGCAAGGGACAGTCTCCTCCTACTGTAATGTAAAAAAATGTAATGTAATGTATGTATACTTGTAAAGCGCACTGTTACCTACTGCTGGCTGCTGTCGACTTTTCGGGCCAGGTCGGCAGGGTCTCGAGCAGGGTTTTGGTGTTGAGGAGCTCCTGCTCGAGGTAGGACACCCTCAGTGAGAGGATTAAACCCAGATCAGTTGACTGGGGGTGAGTGTTTGTATTGTCAACGCTCCGTCCATCATCACCTTTGGTTTTTCTTTGTTCGCCCTAAGTTGGCAGGCTATGCTCAGACTTGAGTCCCTTGCTCACTTTGCCACTGGAGTCAAGCAAACTGGGCTGAAGACGGCTGTAATGCCAGAAACCGGTCCTGAGAAGCTTGATTCCGGTCCAGGGAAGACATGGCTTGGCAGTTCGGGCTGGACTGTTCCCATGAGGCACAGGGTCAGACTGATTTGCATATGGCCATGTCTGAACTGGGGTGGCGGAGTGAGCTAAAGAACGGTGATGGATTAAACCCAGATCAGTTGACTGGGGGTGATTGTTTGTATTGTCAACGCTCCGTCCATCATCACCTTTGGTTTTTCTTTGTTCGCCCTAAGTTGGCAGGGTATGCTCAGACGTGAGTCCCTTGCTCACTTTGCCACTGGAGTCAAGCAAGCCCGGCTGAAGACGGATGTAATGCCAGAAACCGGTCCTGGGAAGCTTGATTACGGTCCAGGGAAGACATGGCTTGGCAGTTCGGGCTGGACTGTTCCCATGAGGCACATGGTCAGACTGATTTGCATATGGCCATGTGTGAACTGGGGTGGCGGAGTGAGCTAAAGAACGGTGATGGATTAAACCCAGATCAGTTGACTGGGGGTGAGTGTTTGTATTGTCAACGCTCCGTCCATCATCACCTTTGGTTTTTCTTTGAACAATATAAATTAGCACTCTTTGCTGATGACGTGTTATTTATTTTATGCAGCCCGAGACCTCACTCCCGCAGTTGTTGGGTGAACATCGGGGTAGCTGACCCAACTCAAAAGACTCGCCCTTTGATTTTGGAGCTACTTCTCTACCTAGGGATGCACCTGATGACCTCTATTCATAATCTATATGACAATAACAGACCAATGGTGCTGGTCGCTCTACTAAAAGGCTTCTACCTCTAGGGCAAGTTGGAGATATCATGGCTGGTCCTTATTAATGCTGTGAAGATGAACTACTTGCCACGTGTAGTGTAGGTTTGAATACTCCTGAGGCGAAAAGCCGGGAGAGGTATTGTGTTGCTGTTTTTAACTTGTGTTGTTCTTGCTCAATTTTAAAAACCACTTCCTTCCCTGAGCACTTCATTTTGGGACAAGGCGCTTCCTGTAGCAGACGCGCTGCGGACATTAGCGCTGACGCGCTGCACAGGGTAATCTTGCCGCCACTCCCCCAGCCACGCACAAGCCACACCCACCTTAGCGAGGCCACGCCCCCCTCTGTCGCATAAAACCTGCGCTGACTACGAGCGCGCCAGAGATTGAATACTCCTGAGGCGAAAAGCCGGGAGAGGTATTGTGTTGCTGTTTTTAACTTGTGTTGTTCTTGCTCAATTTTAAAAACCACTTCCTTCCCTGAGCACTTCATTTTGGGACAAGGCGCTTCCTGTAGCAGACGCGCTGCGGACATTAGCGCTGACGCGCTGCACAGGGTAATCTTGCCGCCACTCCCCCAGCCACGCACAAGCCACGCCCACCTTAGCGAGGCCACGCCCCCCTCTGTCGCATAAAACCTGCGCTGACTACGGGCGCGCCAGAGATTGAATACTCCTGAGGCGAAAAGCCGGGAGAGGTATTGTGTTGCTGTTTTTAACTTGTGTTGTTCTTGCTCAATTTTAAAAACCACTTCCTTCCCTGAGCACTTCATTTTGGGACAAGGCGCTTCCTGTAGCAGACGCGCTGCGGACATTAGCGCTGACGCGCTGCACAGGGTAATCTTGCCGCCACTCCCCCAGCCACGCACAAGCCACGCCCACCTTAGCGAGGCCACGCCCCCCTCTGTCGCATAAAACCTGCGCTGACTACGAGCGCGCCAGAGATTGAATACTCCTGAGGCGAAAAGCCGGGAGAGGTATTGTGTTGCTGTTTTTAACTTGTGTTGTTTTGCTCAATTTTAAAAACCACTTCCTTCCCTGAGCACTTCATTTTGGGACAAGGCGCTTCCTGTAGCAGACGCGCTGCGGACATTAGCGCTGACGCGCTGCACAGGGTAATCTTGCCCCCACTCCCCCAGCCACGCACAAGCCACGCCCATCTTAGCGAGGCCACGCCCCCTTTCTCCTCCCCTATCGCCCCTACATAATCATGTGCTTGTTTAGGACGCGCAGCGGACGAGCGCAGCGGGCGCGCCGTTTGCGCGCCGAAGGCGCGCCTAAGGCAAGCCCGTCTGCGCCCGTCCGCGACAGGCCGGGACCAGGGGCCATAACCCCTATATCTCTCTGCACAAATATTCGGAAATACACCTCCAAAGATCTTCACACTATCAACTCTCAGGTAACCCTGACCTGTGCTCATAAATATGACCCGCTTGGTCTACCTGCCTAATGTAGGGACTGTCAGACTTACTTCAGGTCTAAACTCCATATACACAATCAGCAACTGTTCAGATTTTTCCTGCTAAACTGCAGGTCTCTTCCACGACACTTCACAGAGCTATCCCTGTTGATTGACGAGAGGAAACCTGACACCCTCTTTTTAACTGAGACATGGCTTACCCCTCACTCCGATCCTGAGTTGGTCCAAACCCTGGGGCAGGGATACCAAATTGCAAGACAGGACCTGGAAAATGAAAGAGTGGGTGGTTTAGCCATTATCTTCAGAGACTGTTTCACCTGTCGCTGTACCCCCAACCCCTTCCCGGAATGTGAAAGCATGTCTTTTACCTTGGAACTTCCCCCCAATATAAGTTTCTCTGGAACACTTATATATCTCCCACCGGGCACACCCAAACAATTCTACGAATCTCTGCCCCCGCTAGTCGCTGATTTGGCCCTATCACCCTCGAACTTCACGCTATTGGGTGATCTCAATATACACTTCGATGACCCTAATAACTCCATCGCCAATAAACTAACTGGTGATCTCTCGGCTTTGCAGCTCTCCCAGCTGGTCCCATCACCTACGCATACGAAAGGTCACCTGCTGGACCCAGTCTTCAGCAACTGTCCAAATTTGAAGGCTTGCTCTCCTATTGCACTTCCTTGGACAGACCATGCTTTAGTCCCGCTGCTATGGACAATTGAGAAATCTTTACCCCCTACACCCATAGCTCTAGAAAGTCGAAACTGGTCTAAAATTCCGCTGGCCCTGTGGACCCAGGAGTTACAAAAATCAACCCCCTTAATTGGTCAGACTTCTTCGCAGGCCAATGAAACTATTAACGCATGGATATATAATTCTCTAAATGCCACGCTACCCTTGAAGAAAACTGTCTTCAAAAGATCCAGGATCTCAGCTCCCTGGTACTCTAATGAACTACGGGAGAAAAAGCGCTATTGTAAGAGACTGGAACGTAAATGGCGACTAGGATATGTGGAAACAGACAAAATCATCTATAGAGAGGCCATCAGGGCGTATAAAAAAGACATAAAAAATGCACAATCCCTATATTATTCAAACCAGATCGCAGAAGCCAGCTCCAGCTCGAAAGAGATCTACAAAATAGTAAAAAGCCTTACCACCCTCCCCACACCTCCTCTTATTATTGAGAATCCTCAGCTCCGCTGTGAAGATCTGGCCATCTTCTTTTCCCAGAAAATAAATCTCATCTATTCCTCCTTTCCATCCTCAGAACAGACTACTTTGACCGAAGCATCCTTATGCCCCCCTCAAGAAAACACGTTGAACCGCTTTGCGGTGTTGGAAGAATTCCCCCAGTTAGAGGTGGATCACCTTACCTCCCTCATGCAGCTAGTAAAGTCGGGCTCCCCCAGAGACCCAGCACCCCCGCATGTTCTAATCTCTGCCATACAGACCATCCTTCCCACATTGCTTGGAGTACTCAACACCTCGATCTCTACCAGCACAGTCCCAGTAGCGTGGAAACAGGCTATGGTGAAGGCTCTTGTCAAAAAACCCAACCTGGACACCAAGAATCTTAACAACTTCCGCCCGATTTCTTTACTACCTTGGGCAGCCAAAATCTTGGAGAAACATATAAACAGTTTACTAACAACTTTTCTCGAGCAAAACCAACTGCTCGATCCCTCCCAGACTGGTTTCCGCCCCAAGCATGGGACCGAGACGGCACTGCTGGCAGTTACAGAGGAGTCCAGGAGAATCCTGGATCGGGGAGGATCGGTGGCAGTTATCCTCCTCGATCTGAGCGCGGCATTCGATATCGTTAATCACGGTATCCTTTTGCAGCGTCTCCTGGACACTGGAATATCTGGCAGAGCTCTGGAGTGGTTCAGGTCCTACCTGAGTGACAGATCTTTCCAGGTGTACGAGGGCAATGTCACCTCCTCTAGTAAGCCTCTGAGATGCGGAGTCCCGCAGGGATCATCATTGAGCCCGACGTTATTTAACGTCTACATGAGGCCACTGGCTGAGATCGTCCGTCCGTATGGTGTTAAGATCGTCACCTACGCGGACGATACTCAGCTGGTGGTATCTCTGGCACATTTGAAAGGCAACAACCTAGGCAACTAATTTCTAGAACACATTAATGGTGAATTAAATAAACAATTGGCTGAGGCTGACTGTAAGACTTGAGTATTTTTATTTAGCAGTTACACAGTTAATAAATCATTACTATAACACAGTCGTAAAATTTAAAATTTCATACAGGATTATAAAACAAGAACAAATAAAGACATAAGTTAAAAATATATTTATCAGTGGTAAATCAGTGGCGAAAAAATGAGTCTCTACGCGCGTTTCGGCGGCCAGCGCCTTCTTCATGGAGTAGCCACACAATTTCTGATTGCCAAGGACACAAGTAGTTAATTCCCGCTGGCCGGAGCCCTTTAAGTGAAGAAATGCTGGATAAGATTCACTAGGTCGGAATCCACCTCAGATGACTTCTAGATATCTATAGTTTCTGTAACTGTTGATTTCATTTTCATGAGCCCACTTGGTGATCTATGATGTGATCATGGGCCACATGTAAGTTAAGGAGTGATATTCGGTGATTGCAAGGTCTTCTATTCCAAAAAAGCGTGGAAGGTGCTAACAAGATGTTCCAGGATTCTAGCTGGGTGGGGAGGTGATATTAAAAGATCTCCCTGCCTCACGATGATCGGCAGGGCTCACTATGTCCGGCGGCAGCGGGATGGTCCGTCTAGCGATGTGGAGGTTTGAGAAAGGCTCAGCCTTTCTCAAACCTCCACATCGCTAGACTTGTGTCCTTGGCAATCAGAAATTGTGTGGCTACTCCATGAAGAAGGCGCTGGCCGCCGAAACGCGCGTAGAGACTCATTTTTTCGCCACTGATTTACCACTGATAAATATATTTTTAACTTATGTCTTTATTTGTTCTTGTTTTATAATCCTGTATGAAATTTTAACTTTTACGACTGTGTTATAGTAATGATTTATTAACTGTGTAACTGCTAAATAAAAATACTCAAGTCTTACAGTCAGCCTCAGCCAATTGTTTATTTAATTCACCATTAATGTGTTCTAGAAATTAGTTGCCTAGGTTGTTGCCTTTCAAATGTATTAATTTCCCTGACCTAGGAACTACAAGATCCATATACTCAGGGGGTCCTTGTTAAATACACGTCAGGTATCTCTGGCACAGGCAGGGGGATCTTCGGCGAGTGTAGATCTTGCTGGTTGCCTGGAGATGGTCAAGAGCTGGATGACCAAGTCTTGTCTAAAACTTAATGGAGACAAGACCGAGCTTATGCTCATGGGTCACACTGTACCATCTTCTATAGACACTCTTTGGCCATCCAGCTTAGGTCCTGCCCCTGTTCCAAAAGACGCTATTAAGAGCCTTGGCGTCTGGCTTGACAGATCGCTGTCATTCGATCAACAGGCAACAAAACTTTCTGCCATCTGTTTCGGCATCCTGAGAGTCATCAGGAAGATCTTACCTCTACTCCCTTTTGAAGCAAGAAAAACCATGGTTCAGGGTTTGATCCAATCACGGCTGGACTATGGAAATGCATTATACCTCGGAGCTCCTGACTTTACTTTACGCAAATTGCAACTGATACAGAACTGCGCAGCACAAACTCTTTTACAAATACCCCGCAGATCCTCAGTAAAGTCTGGACTAAGGAAACTGCACTGGCTTCCCGTAAGGGAGAGAGTAAACTTCAAATCACTTTGCATTGCACACCAGACCTTCTGGTCCTTGGGTCCGGCAATTAACCTCCCCCTTATTACACCCTATCTTCCCACCAGGCAGCTGCGTTCTACCTCTGCAAACCTAGCCACTGTGCCGCAAATAAAAAAATCAAGATCGGGAGGCCGCTCTTTTTCTCATAACATAGCTAAGCTATGGAATACCCTTCCCCAGCATCTAAGATATAATCCCGATATCCTCTCCTTCCGTAAACAGCTGAAAACGCTCCTGTTTACCATGTAGATAGGGGAGCCTGACACTTCCTTTTCCTGTTTTAACTCTCAGTTGGTATTCTTAGCGCTTGGACGCCTCAGGGCAGCTATTGTGCGCTTTAGAAATCGAAATTCATTCATCATTAGGTTGCGCACACCAGTCCCTGTGGATCCCCTCCTAGACCATACAACAAACCCAAAGGCAGCTCCTGCAGTTTGCGTGGCAGAATCCACAACCTAAATGTCTCAAACACCACATTATAAGTGAACACTAGATAGTGGGTTAGGATTCCAAGAATATTATATTCATGAAGCCCTACTAAAATCTGCCATGGACTGGGACAGTCCCCCTACACAAAGCCTTGGGTGCTGTTGAAATAGACTTGCTCATCCCTTAATCTGCAGCATATCATGTGGTTGAGGCCCAGTGACTGATTCCCTTCTTCTCACACCTACTCTATATGGAACTAAGACCCTCTTTAGGCACTGGAACGGGATCAACAGTAGAAAGGCAGCTACTACTTACCCCTTCCCACTCTCATCAATGCTCGCTTTATGGACTGGAGAAGGGGGTTGCCCCCTTTATTGTGTTACCTTTGCAGAGATGGAACCCTCTTAGACAGGCAAACCTGTAGGCAACGCTTCCACTTGACCTCTTTGGATGAAGTCCTGCTTAACTAACTACTAGACTGGGCAAACCCACCCACAGTGACGGCTGGAGGTAGAAGAGCTAAGTCACCCTTTGGACAAATTTTAACATACGGGTCCACTAGGAATTACCCACCTGTACCTGGTCTTCTGTGATCTTTTTCAGCCACAACAACATTTGTATCATTTACGGTGGGAACAAGTTTTGGGCACTACTATCTCTGATGATGTCTGGCAATGGTTGTGGGTGTGAGGGTGGGTGACTAAGACTTCTATCTGTCTACATCACAAGGCCAATTCTTATAAATTCCTTACAAGATGGTATTTTACTTCAGTTCAGTTGCATGATGGGAACTCCTGGCTTCTGTTGGCGGGGCTGTGACTCTAGAGGCACTTATTTACACATGTGGTGGGAATGTGTACATATCAAATGCTTTTGATAGGCGGTGCTCCTATTGATCTCCTAGGTCTGTTCAGAGACTTTACTGGGAGTGGCCTGAGAGGACTCTCCCTATCCATACCTAAACCCCCAGGGCAATCTACTCACTTTCTTCCTACTGGCTGCTAGGCTTACAGTAGCTCATACATGGAAGCCCCCTCCCATCAAGTCTGGTTTTGTGGTGGACTAAGGTATGGCACATCTATGCCATGGAAGGATTGAGGGCCTTATTTACAAGAAATGACACTTCAATGTGTTGCAGCAGCGAAGCGTCAACATGAGTTACAAATTGCTACGTCACTTTTAAATGCAATGAATGTGCCATTTTTATTGTAAGGTGCATCATGGAGTAAGGAGCAGGCAGCGGAAACAGACACATCGGGAGGAAAACTGTCGTAACACTGGTTAGTGGCACATAAAGCAATGCTAACCACCTACCGTTACTTTTCATTGAGCCAAGCATTAGAGACCTTTAATAATAATGCTTAAAAAACTACATTTGCACACTTCACAAAAGGCAGCCATGGAGCAGGGAGAACAGAGCAGCAGCAAGGACTACAACCCCAACTACCCCAACACCAGCCTGGATGTACAGACAGACTTCCAGGGGAAGAGGAAGTGCAACTTCAGTGAGGAGGAAAATGAAATCTTGATCACTGAGGTGACAAAGCACCAACATCAGCTTGTTCTCACCGCAAATTGCCATTAGGCAACTTGGCAGTCGATAGTGGCCAAGATCAACAGCATGGGACAAGCCAAGAGGACAGTCACTGACGTCATGAAATGGTGGCATACCTATAACTGCAGGACATAGGAGAAACTAGCCAACAAACTGAAGGCAGCCATGCAGACCGGAGGTGATGCCCAGCTCCTCATGAGGAGCTGGATGCCCTGGAGGCACGGGTGGCACCTGTCATCCCAGAGGAGTTGGTGAAAGGTGTTCCAGGACAAGACAGTGTAGCCCATGAGAAACAACAAGACCTATAAGGTAAGTCACAACAAGGGGCAATGTGTTAAATAAAAAGGTCATGTTGTGCAGTGCAGCAAGCTAGGTACCAGCACTCCACTGTGCTATGTGCAGGGCAAAGGGCAGGAATCTGGGTTATGTACCGTTAAACATCGAATAAGTGAAAGCCACACTGCCGAGTCACACGTGGCACAGCTCAGTCTGTTGCAGGGATTCTGCGTAAACACAGAACTATGTGTAGGATTATGGGACCTTAGTATATAGGGACTGAGTCATCCTACCACCTTAGTACCCATGAGCCCAGGCCCGACTAGCTGTAGTGTCTCACTTGCCCTCCTACTCACTCAGAGAGGAACACATGATTAGACACACAAGAACACAACACTCCTGACTCTCTCAGGAATCGCAGTTGCAAGACACACCCTTTCGCTCACACTTTTGTACTTGTCCACAATAAGATCTGACAGAGACAGAAAGAAATTTAAAATATTTATTTTAACTAACCTTCTCTAATATGCAGTATACGAGCCATAATAAGCAGAAAAATGCATAACACAAATACAGTCTGCATAGCAAGTAGTCCGTAATTCATAAACGGAGCTGTCATTGTAAAAGACAGCGTAGCCTAACCTCCCTCCCCTTGTTTAGAAGCAGGATGAATATATATTAGAAGATCTCTAGGTGTTATCAGCAGACCCCGTACCTCAGTCTATAGATGGTAAATCTACATCTAGGTGCTGTCATGCTCTTCTCCCTGGAAAGGTCCCTCTTCATGTGTTTGCTACCTATCCGTGTATTCCAATAAGACCAAACTACATAGTCCCAAATGACAGCTGCATCTGTATGTTTTGTCTAGGTGCTAGGGCATGAGCAGAACAGAATAACAAGGGGCATTGTTGTTTGACCTTGTTCACAATGTTCATACTAAATCCCAGGAACCTACAGAGCGTGAAAACAGTGGTAGCTTCTTGTGAAAAATTTTCAAAAGAGGCATTTGCAAAATAAACTCATGTAGTAGTGGGCGTAAAGCAGCAGACAGTCTGCAATGTGCTCGTGTTAACGTAGAGAAGACAACAGTGTCCCCACCCTCCCCTTGGTCAGGACGTTAGCCCTGGACTAACATGGAAGTTAGATGTAAGCAGAGCCAAAGCGCTTAAGTCAAAGGCCAAATAGCAACTCAAGTCCAAAGCTGAACCCTAATGGACTGAGAAATGAGGAAGGAGAAAAAAAAATTGGTAGGTAACAACAAATCCAATCACAGTGTATCGTCCGGGCCAAAAACCTTATGGGACAAGTGGAATGCCAGCAGCTCCAATAAGGCGTCAGAACCTTCCATAGTAAAAAGGGATGCCATCCTATTAAGCAATTCAAATGAGCATATATGCTCCTCATAACTAGAGGCCGCTAGGAGCATTCTGGGGAAACCTGTGTCGACTTTGGTGAAACTTAGATCCAGGGGGCGCTGTGCATGTGCACAGGGATTCGATTCGGGCAGCAGGCCCCAGTGAAGGATCATACACAAGCCCCCTACCCATGGAACAGTTATGGGTATGGGACATGTAGGGACCCATCAACAGTTCATAATCCAGGGCAGAGTGTGACATAGTGGACAGGCAGATGTCCAGGGCCCATTGAAAAGGGCATCGGATGCAGTAGAACACAGGTTGCACACAGGTAAAGTAGGCATAACGGATGTACAGCCAATAGTCGATTTCAAGAGCTTCCAAAGGCATTAAACCAAAAAGCTGCTGCATCTGTTCACGGTACAGCTGCAACTGTTCCTAGCTTGACAGGACCACAGATTGAGCAGCCATTGCGGATCAGCAAAATAAGTAGTACGAAGCCACAAACCAGGGGGGGCAGTAGGGGAACCCCTCCGAGTGCGTTGGAAAAAATTAAATTAATTAAAGCAGGGATTACCCCAAAAATAGTCTGAAAATATGTTACAAGGCCGGATCCCACAACTTTAAAAAAGTGGGCCAAGACAGTCATATCAGACACAATAAACATTTAGTGAAATAATTCTTCAAAGTGTATAGGGAGATTCATGTTTAGCAGTGACTGAATTTCCCTTGATGTTCTCGCCACCTGCAATTCGAAGGTCTCGTGCTGATTTGAGAGTCACTTCTTGTTGAAACAATAGCACTTTGAGTCTGCTTAGCTTATTGAAATCTGCTTTTAAAGTCGGAATGGAAGGCCACAGAAAACTATCTACCCTCCCATGTTACAGGGGGGGCAGGTCAATGCTGCAACAAGAAACTTGATTTGAAACTGTTACTAAATACAGGATGCCTGCCCGTTGAGAATGAGATAACTGCCATTGGAAAGCAAAGTGAGACTTGGAATAACAGCAGGAACCGGGGTTACATTTTAAAAACAAGCCAAATTAGGGGCTGAAAGGTTGAAGGCACCATGAAGTTTTACTTGCTTACACACAAGGGAGTGGCCGACTGTTGAGTCACAATCCTTCCCTGTAAGGAGAACTACCTTTTCTGCACTCTGGCAATGAAGTGCGAATGGTAAGGACCACACTTCATGAATGTAACAGCTCCCAAGTGGTTCATATCTACCTACAGGATAGTGTTTAATGCAAGCTGTAAACTGGAAAAGTGAGATGGGGAATGAAATAACACCATGTATTAACCACACAGCTGAATCTTTTTTCGCTACAGTAAATAGTAACTGTTCAAGTTTTTCAATCTGTAACATAGTGTATGTTGCGTCTTTCAGAGATATCAGTTTCTCTTTATTCATCAAATTGAAAGGTAAAATCAGTGCGGAAGCATTCAGGTGATCCCATGGTACTCTCCCATTTGTAGTGTCTGTAAGGTCAAACCAAAATGCACAACTGAACGCAGCTGATTCTGACTACGATACAAAGAAGATACCTCATTTTGAATAATAGCAATAACAGACGATACAATATTATGAAAGGTATATATACGAGAAGACAGAATGTTCATGTTGTTATCAACCACAGCAAGTACTTTTTCCAAATTATCCTGATCAATTTTGCGTAAGCATACGACTGCTTCCATTTGTGATAGCTTCCAAAAGCATTGTAGGTCTATTTTTGGTAAACACATTCATAACATTTATGAAGCGTAAATGACAAGCATTGGTGTATGCAGGCCATAGTAACCAACCCTCAGGGCTACAAATAGATTAATTAAAAGTGCCATTTTGTATCATACAAGTCAAGTCCTCAATTGTATAGTTGCTATGTGTATGCCACGTCTTATATTGAGCCAGGGAGGGAATAGAGGGAATATTCAAATTTTAAGCAGATGCTAAACCAAAACAGGTTGTTTTTTGGACTGTCTGATTTGAAAATTTAAGTTGAGATGGTATTAACCAGGCACGATGCAAGGACTCAATACCTTGCACTTGCCAACATTTGGTGCCCCCAAATGTCTTTAAATCAATTGTGTCTGTCCAAAAATCATAACCTTCAAGTGACAGATTTTCTAAGAAGGACGGTGAATACATTAAATTAGTGTGAGTAAGCATGTATTTGTTCTAAGAAGGGACATTCAATTTGAAAAAATATGATGATGGGTCTGATATATTGCAACCAGTAAAGTATGTAAATTTATTTTTCTGCGTTATAGAACTCCCCTAGGTGGTGTTGGGCAATGCTCACATTGAGTATAATTAAAAATTATTCGCTGAGTACTGGTCTTCTGTAGAAACTGATATCCATAATTTTGGTAGCAAGGTAAATCTGCAGAATTTGCAGAATTTAAATATAGATCATCGGTGTCAAAAACATTATAATATTGCAAATATGAAAACAATGAGTAAACAGCATTGACATCCCAATCATCTGAATGTATTCCAGGCAAAACAACATCACCCAAAGAAACACAGAAGACATATGGAATTTGTAGGGTCTCCATTGGACCATAGAAATCAAATTGCGCCTTGTCCCAAACAATGCCATCAGTGATTGGGATTGCAGAAATATTAACAAGGGTTTGATCTCATTTCATTTTATGCGATCAAGTAGGAGTGGTCTGTACTCATCTATATAACAAAAAAGGAGGAGTACCACCTGAAAAGAGCTCAAAAAAGCGATCTAGGTGGGATGATTTCCTAATGAGACAAAAAGAAGAAAGTCCTTCTTTGGTTTTAATAAACCCCTCACTCACCGACCTGGTCGGTGACATGCTTCATCATCGGGGCCACCTTGATAGCCGAGTGCCATCAAGGTGTGCTATGACACCTGAAATACAGTGGAGCTGGTATGTGAGTGATGAGTGCAAAAAAGAAAGTAGGTGAGTAAAAAATTGTCCTGGTATGGCTTATTGGTAAAAAAATCTTTATTCTTAAGACTACTGGACAATGTTAAAATATGTGTAGATACAATAGTAGGTTTAATTATGACCAAGTGTATCTGAAATGTGAAGTGGAGGGTCTACATGTTTCAAACCGTATTTGGAATTTACCGGTTATTCTTCAGGACCAAAAAAGAAAGAAATGGGTGGTCAGGGTACACTAACACCCTGCCATACCGACATTCCTCTCTACCCTAAGTAACAAAAATATGTTACAGGGTAAAGAAAAAGGTAACCCAATGGTGGTTAACCTAGGCAAAATAAGACTCCTAGTTCGGGGTCGTTGGGGCGTATTAGGTACACTGTAAGACTTGACCTGCGATAACTAATATGTTTTTCGAGCAAAGGCCACCCTTCCCTCTAATCCCGTGCTGCCCAACTTAGGGTAGAAAGGAATGTCGGTATGGCAGGGTGTTAGTGTACCCTGACCACCCATTTTCTTCTTTTTTGGTCCTGAAGAATAACCGGTAAATTCCAAATACGGTTTGAAACATGTAGACCCTCCACTTCACATTTCAGATACACTTGGTCATAATTAAACCTACTATTGTATCTACACATATTTTAACATTGTCCAGTAGTCTTAAGAATAAAGATTTTTTACCTATAAGCCATACCAGGACAATTTTTAACTCACCTACTTTCTTTTTTGCACTCATCACTCACATACCAGCTCCACTGTATTTCAGGTGTCGTAGCACACCTTGGTGGCACTCGGCTATCAAGGTGGCCCCGATGAAGAAGCATGTCACCGACCATGTCGGTGAGTGAGGGGTTTATTAAAACCAAAGAAGGACTTTCTTCTTTTTGTCTCATTAGGAAATCATCCCACCTAGATCGCTCTTTTGAGCTCTTTTCAGGTGGTACTCCTCCTTTTTTGTTATATAGATACCTAACCCAGGGGACCAGGAGTATCTTTCCGTCCACTCCGGTGGATAAAATCCCTTTACTCTCTCCTTTGTTTATTGTGTATGTGGTCTGTACTCAGTCAACCAGTTCTACAGCAGAGCACTCAGGCAAGTAGTGGCCATTAATCAAAAGAAAAAAGACAGTCACAAATCCGACCCACATGAAGAGGAACACCATGGACATCACGATCCATATATAAGTCCATGGTGGGACAGGTATGTTCTTTTCAATCACGACATAAAAACACAAATCCGTGTAGGAGGCCCCACCACAGACGAAGACAATGAAGATCTATCTGAAGAAAAGTTATCCTGGTCCATATAGTAACCACTGGAAATGAGCTGAAACAATAGGGGCTGTTCTCCATTGGAAGGTAAATGTATTATACTTTCTGGAATATCAACTATGAGTTTAACTGGTGGGGAAGCATTCTTGTTTTCCACAGTTGTAGACGTAGAAGGCAAACAGGCAATAAATCAATTGAAGACTCCCTCTCCCCCTCCAATTGCCGGGGAGAATACGGAGAAGCAGAATTTATTTGCTGAAGTGAAACATCCCAATCCACGGAATGCTTGTAGGCATACTATTGAGTATCGGCCATATGGTGTACCTTGACATGTTCAATAGAAATTAATCGATTATCTTTGCGACCAGGTAGCGGATGTTAGATCACAGTTCGGGTGCCTTTTGGACCAAGAACCTGGACCAGAGCCCAGTATGTTGGACCAAATTCTTCCTTGCTCGCCACCTTCTCACGGACTAGATCTAGAACTTTAGGAAGCCAGCCAGAAACAGAAATCAGCACTGATGCATCCAATAGCGAAAGCAAATGAGTTTTTGCTAGAGCATCACATTTCTTTTGTAGATCCTGTTCGGGTGCCTTTTGGACCAAGAACCTGGACCGGCGCCCAGTATGTTGGATCAAATTCTTCCTTGCTCGCCATCTTCTCACGGGCCAGATCTAAAACTTTAGGAAGCCAGCCAGAAACAGTAAACAGCACTGCTGCATCCAATAGCGAAAGCAAATTAGTTTTTGCTAGAGCATCACATTTCTTTTGTAGATCCTGTAAAATAGCACAATGGCTATCTATGTCAAATGTGGCAGGAGCCACTACAATGTCTAGACCGTCAAGGTCTGGCACAAACATCTTAATGCCAAGGAGCATTTCGTACGGGGTCCACCCACCCAGAGATCTTCTAAGGAGATTATTTAGTGCACGTTGGACTCCATAGAGGTGAGTCAACCAGCCCTGGCCTGTACCTAGCACCCTAGCTGTTAAAGATTGCTTTAAGTCACGGTTCATCTGCTCCACAACAGAATTGCCCCCAGGCCGATATGGAGACAAGAAATGTACCTGCACCCCCATAGACCTCATCGCATCATTGTAAGCGGTATAGGTAAAAGCCAGACCTTGGTCTGAATGGAAGGTGCCACAGGCATATGTCCCTATAAAGAAATGCAAATCTTTAATAACAGCACAAGTGTCAACACTGCGTGGTGGCCAAACCCAAAGGAATCCGTGCATGAATCCACTGCAAATAAAATGGCTTTGAAAGCACTGTTCGGTCTCAAAGGCCCGCAGTGGTCAAGATAAATACAACCAAACGGTTGATTAGAAATGAAGAGATGAGTATGTGGCAGACGCAAAACAGTAGAAGGTTTAATCTGTTGACAAATGTCACTAAAAAAGCATACATTTGCGTGTCTGTTGGTATAAGCCGTGTGTAATCCTCCAGAGACAATGGTATTGTAGAAATAATATATATTTTATTCAGGTAGAACTTAACTCCCCAGCCTGCTAACAACACCTACAGCTAAGATCTAGTAAAACTGTCAGTAAATTAAATAGATACATTCTATACTGAAGCTTGGTGCTTGTAAGATTCCGACAGTAAGATGTCATATTACAAAGTTAAAAATAATAGCACAGAAACACATTACAATGACTGAATGTTGACTGAATGTAACTTACAAATAAATGAAGGGAAGAACACCACACATCACCCTTCCAATAACAATAAATAAACTCCCAAAAAAGTAAGAAAACATAAAATAAAGTACAATGAAAGTCAATGAGAAACATTTCTAATGCTGTACAAAATCATCCAAATATTTTGATTTGACATGTGGCCTGGTACTTGTTTCTCGCTCCACAACATTCCCAACAACCTTTCTGTTTGAGTAGAGCCTCACGTTTTGCAGAAACATCAGAAGGAGAAACAATAAGTTTGGCAACTCTGTTTAAATTCCAGACTTTATGATCTTCAGTTCTAATGGCATTCTTGAATACTTTAATTACTTTCATTGGTTTTAAGAATTTAGATCGCGCAAGGACATGGCCCTTACAAGGATCACGAATCCTAACTAAGTCACCAATCCTCACAACCATTTTTTAACAGCTTTCCTTGTGTTAAACATTTCTTTATTCATGTACATTTTCTTAACTTCTTTTTCAATGTGTTCCTCGTCACCCTCCTCAAACATGGAATTAGAAGATTCATTAGATATACAGGAAGGACATAACATTGTGGAAGGTTTTCGCTTGCGAAATAGCTCAAAAGGAGTCCTCCCTGTCGTTGAAGGAGGAGTCAATCTATAGCTTTTAACCTTGTTTTGTACTTCAGAATACCAACGCCTGCAACAAAGCTCTTTGAATGGTCTGATTGAGCACCCGATTAAACTATTCCATTTGTCTCTGAGTGATAGAGAGAGGACTGTTTGTGTATAATACCCCTGTCATCCAAAAATGTGATCATTTCTTTTGAGGTGAATTGAATACCATTGTAAGAAAGTAGTTTTGAAGGAAAACCTTCTCTTTCAAAAACATTATTAAGAAATGTTATGATATTTTTTGTTTCTACTTAGTTTGTAATCATAACCTCAGGCCACCTAGAGTAAACATCAAGAAGCACAATGAGATACTTATCCACACTGGTGTGCTTTATGGGGCCTAAAACATCAATAACTACCTTATCCCAAGCTTCCTTGGGAAGTAACCTTAAGGGCATCGGTTAGACACGCGGTTTCAAAATCTTATCACACCTGCTGCATTCACCGCATTCTCGAACGACTCTCTCAACTATTGTGTCCATACCAGGCCATCAGTAGATTTGCCCGAGAATCTCTTTGGTTTTGGAGATTCCAAGATGTCCATCGTGAGCAAAATCTAGCAGTTGTGATCTTAATGAGGTTGGGGGTATCACTCTTGTACCTCTCAACAAAATACCATTTTGATAAGCTAGTTCCTCTCGTACTTGAAAGAAACTACTGAGATCCTCACGTGCTTTTGCGTGTGTTTCTTAATTTCCTGCAATTCCATTAATTACAGATTGCAGTATAACATCATTAGCAAGTTTCTCTTCCCACACATCCCTTTTTATCACACTCTCATTGACTAAGCACACAGCGTACTCACCGAACTCATCAGTCTCATCTTCAACTGCCTCACTCTTGGAGATATTGATGTCTACCAAGCGAGAGCAGCAATCGGCCAAATTATTTTTTTGACCCAGGAACATACACAACAGAAAAATCAAACTCTTGAAGAGCTACAACCCATTTCCTTATCCTTGAGGAAATATTGTCTAGACCCTTTTTTTCAAAGATCTCTCTCAACGGTTTGAGGTCAGTTTTGACAGTGAATTTGCATCCCTACAAGAATTTTTGTAGTTTCCTTATCGCCAAAAAGATGCTTAAAGCTTCCTTTTCCACTACTGAATAATTAAGTTCAGATCCTCTTAGCATCCTAGGTAAGAACGGCATGGTTCTTTCTACTCATTGATTATTTTGCTGCATGACAGCACCTAAACCTGCTGAACTAGCATCAGTCATGATGACAATATCATGACCTGGTTCAAAACTGCTTAAACAGGAAGCTTTGGACAACATCTGTTTAACTAACGGGAAACCCTTGTTGGGTAGCTGCGCGCCATACAAATGCAAAAAATAAAATAAAACTAAAATAAATTCATTTTCGCATTCAACATTCCATTCAAGACTTACTCCTTTTTTAGGAGGAGTATCATGTTCTGTGTTCTGTGAGCAAAGTTAGGTATGAATTTTGCATATTATTCTGTCATTCCCAAAAATTTAACAACATGATCTTTACTACTCGGACTTGCCATGTTGTGAATTGAGTTAACTAGTTCCTTCTTGGGTTCTATGCCTGAAGCAGATACCTCATGTCCCAAATAATCAATGTCAGTAAGACTAAATTTGCATTTCTTTTGCTTTCAATGTAAGACCATTGACTTCCAAGATTTTTCGTACTTCTCTTACCCTTTTGTCATGTTCTTCTTTGTTACAACCAAAGACAAGTATGTTGTCTTGATACATTTTTATGCCTCTGACATTACCAAGGATGCGTTCCATCATTCTTTGAAATACGACACCAGCAGATATCAACCCAAAAGGCATTCTGAGGAATTTAAATGTACCAAATAGAGTGATAAATATTGTTAAATCTTGCGAGTCTGGGTGTCACTTCACTTGGTGGTATGCTGAAGCCAAATCCAAAGAGGAGAAGAACTTGCCTCCCTCTAAAAGAGACAACATCTCTGATATGTTGGGGAGGGGATAATGATCAACCACCTCACACTTGTTGAGTCCTCTCAAATCTACACAAAGTCTGGATTCTCCATTGCTTTTAAGTGCCATCATGACTGGTGATAACCATTCTGTAGCTTCAACTTCAGCAATAATTCCATTACTCAAAAGTTTGTCTAATTCCATTTTCATATTTTCTATCACCTTAATGGGAACACCTCTTACCTTGTTAATAACAGGAACTGCCCCCTTTTTTATGATTATTTTATGTGAGTATCCATTCAAGCATCCCAGCTGCTCATTAAAAACCAAAGGAAATTATTTCTCAAAAGAGGAAATGGAATTGGAACCAGATGACTCAACTTGACTTAAAGGTCCACATTTGTCACTATAATCACAAGTTTTTAACATAACTGAAGTAGTTTCATTGGGATCCAGTATAACTTCTAAATCTTTTTGATGCAACCAACTAACTAATGACTCACCTCTCTCCGACACATAAACCTTTCCAAAGGTGACACGACCCTTGAAATTAATATTCCTATTAAAATATCCTGAAAGTTGAATCGGTTCTTCGCCATACCCTTTTGCTTTGATATCAGCTTTTCACAGTACAACTTTATCCTTCAAATGTTTATCATATATATCTTTAGGAACAAGAGTAATTTTTGCGCCAGAAGTCAAACAACATTATAACAGGAGTGCCATTGATGTGAACTATTTCAAAGGGACCACTCTTTCCACCTTCAGAGACTCTGAGTATTATTTCTTCATCTTCATGATCTTCATCACAAACAACCTCCTGAACTTTCTTTTTTTCAATACCAGAGCGAAAACATTTAAACATGTGTCCCTTCTTTCTACATTTCTTACATGTTGTCTTCCATCCAATGCAAGCCTTGAAACTGGCTACATGTCCATGGTCTCCCCATCGGTAACATGTAACTTGAAGTTTGCCAGAATTAATAATACTCTTGGTGTAATTAGTTTTATTAAATGGAAACTTATTTGTGTCAGACTTGTTATGATGGGAATTCGTCACATCATTTTGTTTGCTTTTGGAGTTGTATAAAGTTTCTACTTTGTCTTCCTTGGGAACCTCACCATTCCATTTTTTAAGTTCTGCTACACATGCTTTCGTGTATTCACAGGATTTGGCAATTGTAATTACTTCTGATAAAGATGGATTATCTTTCTCTCAACAAGCTTCCTTGACCTTGTCTAGAGAACATCCTAACATGAATTGATCTCTCAACCTTTTCTCATAATTGCCCCCAAAATTGCAGGTTGATGCAACTTTCTCAAGGCAGTTACATAGTCCTCCACACTCTCTCCTAGTCTTTGCATGCGTTTACCAAAATGATGTCTTTCTAGCACAGTAGACACTTTGGGTAGAAAATGTAAATCTAACTTTTTTAAACATATCTCGTAATCATTTAAATTATCTGCTTTAGATGTGGGTAGATCTGGAAGATGTTGAAAAATCTCTTGTCCCTCGGGACCTAAACAGTGGAGAAGAAGAGACATCTTTCTTTCTGCACTCAAAGAGACACCACATACACGAGAATAGTGTGAGAAAACATTTTTCCACTTGTTCCAGGGAATATTAGGTTCACCCGGACTCATCAGGAAGAATGGAGGAGTATGAATATACACCTGTAAAAGAAGAGATTAGTAAGGTGTGCCTGTTACCGTATAGAAATGAAAGGCAAAGAAAAACAATAATGAATATAAACAAAAAAAATACGTTTTTCAGTGAGTTCAATGGTGTTGTTTGATAAAATATGTCTGACAAGCAAAAATAAGAAAAATAGTGTGCTTGTCACTAAGATAAGTTTGACAAGAAAACATTACAATAGTTTGCTTGTCACAGAGATGAAGTATCCAACTGAAGAAGTAGAGGAATTTTTCCCACGCTGATTAAAACACATTAATCTTTGAAACAATGAGTCATTATGAACAATGTTCCCAAAGGGAATTTCCCATGAAGAAAATATGAAGTGGAATGATGTATTATGAGTAGAATCTTCACTGAAGAACCTTTATGCATGTTGGTTCTTAATGCAGCACAGAAAAGTTCCAAGAAAAAGAAGGCAAGAAGTTGAACAATAGCAAAAAAATGGTTGGCAGTCTAGCAGAAAACAACAGGAAATGAGGGAAACTCTACACAGGTTGGCAGTCTAGTTGTGATCGTGTTTGACAGGAAACAGGAAATGACGCGCGTCTTGCTCTGCACGTCTCGTAGAAGCAGAGATCTGCGTGGTGAAAACCATGGAGAACAGCACGCATAGAAGAACGTGAGCAGTACGCAAGGAACAAGAGCCACGGGATCTCTTTTGAAGATAAGCAGGAGCGGGAAGGATGAGGGTACCAACGGCCACTTGCCGCTTCACTGCACGCTACATAAAAGAGGGTCACAAATTAGGCAGAGTTAGATGGCAAATGAGAATGAATGAAACAGATGCAGAGTGCAGCATGAATAAGAAAGCAGCCGAGATCATTATTTACACTGATGAGACATGTCCAACACAACCACTCGAATAAAAAGAAAAGTTTCCTCTTGCAAAGTTCAGTAACACATGTAAAACGTCGACATACAATTAAGTATGACTCCTCTTGTATCAATAAGTGAAGAGCACACAAAGAGGATGAAGCAGTAGACTTAATCCTTGAAAACAGTCAATACTTGTACAGTTTTAAAAAAGTTCGTTCATATGAAAAATGCATGAAATACAATACCAAAAGTTCCTAAAGATAATTGGTTCCTGTTATCTTCTTATTGTCTTTAAAGATGAAGAATCTTGTCTAGTTTTCTTTTCTTGTGAGGTGGTAGTGTTGAGGTGTGAAGTAAATGTCCAAAATGGATACTTCTCAGCTCGTCGCCATTGTAAAGATCCTCCAGAGACAATGGTATTGTAGAAATATTATATATTTTATTCAGGTAGGACTTAACACCCCAGCCTGCTAACAACACCTACAGCTAAGATCTAGTAAAACTGTCAGTAAATCAAATCGATACATTCTATACTGAAACTTGGTGTTCGTAAGATTCTGACAGTATGATGTCATATTACAATGTTTAGAATAACAGACCAGAAACACATTACAATGACTGAATGTAGCTTACAAATAAATGAAGGGAAGAATACCACACTGCGCACCAATATTGTTGCTGTAAAAGTGAAATTGTTGCTGTCACTCCCGCATGTGCAGAAGCCATTCTTTCATGGGCAGCCACAATAAATGAAAGCCTGCGGTCCTTGTTGGGAATCAAGTGATCACCAACTGAAGGAATAGTTACAAATGGAATATTATCAGTGGTTATGTGATAGGTATCCCTGGGGATATAGTGCCCACTCCTTCGTTGTGGTAATAGCCTCTAAGATGTCATCATCAGTCTTATAAAGAGGACAGGAGTATTACCCATAAACCAATCGGGATTAGGGTGCTGAGTATAGAGGTAGAACAATATCCCAAAAGGTATAAATGTAAAGACAATTTACATGGTATGTAATCAGCATAACAAGGAGTGGAGAAAGGAGACACCTATTCAATTAGTTTTTAGAAAAATAAATTTTTAGATTTGATATTTCAGCAAAGATTTTTTCGGATACACACAGTTATATATAGCACATGAACCAAAACTTAGGGTGACAACCCAAGAAAAACTTGGTGCATTATATATACAAGTGAGGTGTAGCAACTCAAGTGAAGGCGTGTGCAGCGACGGACGGCGCAAGGTGAGCAAGGTGCAATATTTACAGTGAGTAGCTCAACAGTGACATGAAATCAGTGACAATCTATAATACAGTTTATAATTTCAAATTGCAATTGGGGTCACAATAGTATGCGCCTAAAATTTGCGCTGGAAGGTCGACGACGTTTCGGTCCTTAACCAATGCGGACCATCTTCAGGACAGGGTTGTCTCGTTAAAAGTGCTGTGGGGTGAAAATTAATAGATTTAGACACCCAGGAAGACAATGCCAGGTGGGTAAAGAAGAGGCTGGGGGATGGGACCGAAGGGGAATGGGATCTGTTGAGTGGCGGACCAGGGAAGGTATGGGAAGGAGCGGGCGGGGAGGGGCGGGGAGGGGGAAGAGGACATGGAGAAATTACCAAATAATAAATAATAATTCATAAATAATAAATAATAATTAATAAATAGCAGGAAGAGCCACGGAGCGAGGGGAGTCCGGTAGGTCATTAGGCAACCTCACATCACGTAAAACATTGGATGTAAGACGTAAAGAAGGGGAAGCCAAAAAGGGGGGGGGGCACGGGTGTACACTCTGGGGTATATAAGTGGGGTGTCATGCATGTTTAATCAAGACAGGTATCTATGGAAGGGACAGGGGGTCATAAAGAAGACCAAAATTGGTCTCACCTGAGCGCAACGGTATCACGGCCGAGATCGGGGAGATCCGTCACGTTGCGTCTGGCCGCCCAAGGACTGTAATTCAAGGAAACAAGGGTGAGTATATCGAACCATAATTAGGTCGGACCCCGTTAGATCTAAGAATAGAAAGGTATATACCTGAATTAATTGTCTGATGGAATGGGCGTCTCAGGGGATTCGAACAATAATAGGGTATCTGCGGTCAACAACCTGTAAGAAGTGCAGTGAGAAGGGGGTCAGTCTAAAGTTAGCTGAGCAAGCAAGCAGAAAGGCGCGGTATCGTAAATGCTCAATACCTGAATAATTTGTTCCACTCGGCATCTCTCAGTGCCCGTGGGCAAATTGAAGAATTCCCCACCAAGGGACCTATAATTCAAAGGGAGGGAGTCATATAGGCTGTTATATTATGTATATAACAGAAAGTAAATGAAGCACCACCGTCAGGGGTTACCTGTTAACTGTGATGGGTTCCCAAGAACAAAGTGTCGTGGAGAAATCACGTGGGTAAGAAGTAATGGCGGCCAAGGACCTGCAATTAAGAGAAATATTGAGGACCCTTCTAACCAGATAGTTTGTAGTGATGGAACGATAAGCGTACTTCTGTCGTACCTGTTTTAATGGTGAGAGACGCGGACACACTGAATGTAGTCAAGTTCGCCAGTCAACAATCCGGGCGGCTGCTTCGTGGCGTTTGCATCGGGGAGAGTGGAGGGGAAGGCGGAAGAGACCTGGGAGGGGTGTCACGTGCTTCTTCAAATCTAATTTTCCATTTGAGATCGAGTTTGCTCTAACTGTTTGCCAATGTGAATGTGATTTTTCATTTCATATGCTATGTCCGAAATGGGCCCCCCTGCCAAACGTTTATGAATTATATCGATTAATATGACCTGTCATTGATTGCTCCCTGTCATATTTTGCTCGTGCATTTAAAGAAATGTTTAGCCGATTACATGATTTGCTAGCAACTGACCTTGAATACATCCGGGGTTTACAGGGTTAACCTCGGAATACTTTCACTGGGTCTTGCCCCCGCCCCGCCCCCGTCACGTGACACCCCTCCCAGGTCTCTTCCGCCTTCCCCTCCACCCTCCCCGATGCAAACGCCATGAAGCAGCCGCCCGGATTGTTGACCGGCGAACTTGACTACATTCAGTGTGTCTGCGTCTCTCACCATTAAAACAGGTACGACAGAAGTACGCTTATCGTTCCATCACTACAAACTATCTGGTTAGAAGGGTCCTCAATATTTCTCTTAATTGCAGGTCCTTGGCCGCCATTACTTCTTACCCACGTG
This sequence comes from Lissotriton helveticus, assembly GCF_964261635.1. Lineage (NCBI taxonomy): Eukaryota > Metazoa > Chordata > Amphibia > Caudata > Salamandridae > Lissotriton > Lissotriton helveticus. The sequence continues at coordinate 276,129,238 of NC_136068.1, forward strand.
ATTTCTCCACAACACTTTTTTCTTGGGAACCCTTCACAGTTAACAGGTAACCCCTGATGGTGGTGCTTCATTTACTTTCTGTTATATACATAATATAACAGCCTGTATGACTCCCTCCCTTTGAATTATAGGTCCCTTGGTGGGGAATTCTTCAATTTGCCCACGGGCACTGAGAGATGCCGAGTGGAACAAATTATTCAGGTATTGAGCATTTACGATACCGCACCTTTCTGCTTGCTTGCTCAGCTAACTTTAGACTGACCCCCTTCTCACTGCACTTCTTACAGGTTGTTGACCGCAGATACCCTATTATTGTTCGAATCCCCTGAGACGCCCATTCCATCAGACAATTAATTCAGGTATATACCTTTCTATTCTTTGATCTAACGGGGTCCGACCTAATTATGGTTCGATATACTCACCCTTGTTTCCTTGAATTACAGTCCTTGGGCGGCCAGACGCAACGTGCCGGATCTCCCCGATCTCGGCCGTGATACCGTCGCGCTCAGGTGAGACCAATTTTGGTCTTCTTTATGACCCCCTGTCCCTTTCATAGATACCTGTCTTGATTAAACATGCATGACACCCCACTTATATACCCCAGAGTGTACACCCGTGCCCCCCCTTTTTGGCTTCCCCTTCTTTACGTCTTACATCCCATGTCTTACGTGATGTGAGGTTGCCTAATGACCTACTGGACTCCCCTCGCTCCGTGGCTCTTCCTGCTATTTATTATTTATTATTTATTATTTATGAATTATTATTTATTATTTAGTAATTTCTCCACGTCCTCTTCACTCTCCCCGCCCCTCCCCACCCGCTCCTTCCCATACCTTCCCTGGTCCGCCACTCAACAGATCCCATTCCCCTTCGGTCCCATCCCCCAGCCTCTTCTTTACCCACCTGGCATTGTCTTCCTGGGTGTCTAAATCTATTAATTTTCACCCCACAGCACTTTTAACGAGACAACCCTGTCCTGAAGATGGTCCGCATTGGTTAAGGACCGAAACGTCGTCGACCTTCCAGCGCAAATTTTAAGCGCATACTATTGTGACCCCAATTGCAATTTGAAATTATAAACTGTATTATAGATTGTCACTGATTTCATGTCACTGTTGAGCTACTCACTGTAAATATTGCACCTTTCTCACCTTGCGCCGTCCGTCGCTGCACACGCCTTCACTTGAGTTGCTACACCTCACTTGTATATATAGTGCACCAAGTTTTTCTTGGGTTGTCACCCTAAGTTTTGGTTCATGTGCTGTATATAACTGTGTGTAAATCTTTGCTGAAATATCAAAACTAAAAATTTATTTTTCTAAAAACTAATTGAATAGGTGTCTCCTTTCTCCACTCCTTGTAATGCTGATTGCATATCATGTAAATTGTCTTTACAATTATCATCAGTCTTAGTCACAGACCTAGTAACCACAGCTATGGAGCATGTGGCGGCCGCAGATTAGGCTGGCTCATTAGCCATAGAATTACCAATGGTGTCTGCTCCCACACGCTGATGGCCCAGTGTATGGATAACATGTGTAAGTGGCAAACGTTCCTTAAAAGCGGCCACTCGGACCCAAAGCGTTTTATGCTTAGTTGCGGTAACCTTAGAATCACGAAAGTCATTCTGTTTCGAAAAGAATAAGCTGTCATTGAAGGATTGTACACAGTAGAAGTAATTGCATATGACAAGATTAGGCACTTCAGGATCAGCAAAATCAATGGCCAAAAGCAAAGCATGTAACTCAGCTAATTGTGCCGTGCAATCCCAAATGTGTGTGAACCAAGGGCGATTTAACACCACCGTCTACTATTGGGCCTGCACACAACAGTGCAGGCTACTGAATAAGCATGTTTAGAACCAATGGATGCCAGTGCAGAACCATCAGTCTAAATGATACATGTGTACTGGCCAAGAGGCAATAGGAACAAAGGAAATGGATGCAAATGTTCATATTGTAAAAACTCTTGTGTTTGCAATGAAGGATCAAAGATGAAATTGACATCAGCCAATGTCAATGAACCAGCCCATTGTATCCAACGTGGATGCAGAGCTTTAGATTTCCGTACACTCACCTGTGTGACAGTTTCTAAAGTGGGCAAAGGCCAAACCATGACGATGTGTTAGCCTTGAGCTAGTAAATTTTGCCATGTTCTGTGTCCCTACGTGTCCTCCATCTTATGTTATGTGTGCATGATTAATATGCATATGTATCCCCCATCTTCGATTAAAGACGCAATTACAGTTGTGTCCATCTCTAGTATGCCAGTTTCCAGTTCTCGTGAAATCTACGAGTATTAGGCCTATGTAAAGTTACGTTGCCACGTTTCTCAGTGTGCACGTTATTTCATTGAAAAGTCCCCGTTTCTAGGCCTCAAAAGGGCCCGGACACCAGATTCAGCTCCTGTCTCCTGAACCCTCGCTGAGGAGCGATACAGCCCCCACCCGTATCCTCGACCCTTCACTTACTTCCTGCCTCGCAGTGCCCGGCTCGGCCTGGCTCTGCCTACGAGTCTGCCAAGAGTATGTTATGATTCTAGTTATCAGTTCAGCCCTCCTTCTCTGCATTCCTAAGCTACTGAATCGCATCAATAGTTTCCGTCATCGTCTAGCCTTTACGTCTCCATGTAAGAGAAATACTGTATTTATGGTCATTTAATATTCCTCAACACGCACTACATGTAGAATAATGCATGCTCCAGTCTTAGAGTCTGTTAGCCTTTCCCCTCCTAACTTTTAGTTTATATCAACATGTTCTCTAAACATTAGATACTAGATAGGGTTTAGGTACATGTCGCCCTGACTCTCCAGACTTCAGTCTCTGCTCCTAGCATAGAGTTCATAGCCCCCAGCTTCTCCTAGTAACACGTCATTGTCAGTTTGCACGCACCATTAGGTTAGAGGTCCCGGCTCCTTAGGTAGCCCCCTCCATGTTTCCGCCCCATTTATGATATACTCTGTTACGTTTACATCACATGTCTATGTATACGCCTCCTGTTACACCTACTTTCACTCTTATCTTTCGCGACTGCTATTGACCACACCCACTGCTCCGCCTATTGTATTCGCTGTAATGCAACTGTTTTAGTATATATGCTTGTGTACTGTTATTAAAGTTAGCGCGCTCATCCCAGATCCAGCCCCGGCAGCTGTCGGGCCCCCCTGCCGGGCCCTGTCATCCTATTCCTGTGCAGGTTGTCCTGTTCCTGTCCTTTATGCTGTATTAAACCTGCAAACTCCTACTACCTCGAATCTTGACTCTTATTTATTGAGCTATCTGTTATTCATATATTCATTCAAAAATAGAGGTATTATTTATTTATTTACCACATAATGGCGCCCGAATAGGGACTTGCCCTTTCCCCACGCGCCGGCGAAGCCACGCCGGCCCCCTGACCCTCTGCAGCCGTGACGGAACTCTTCTGCGCACCGGCAGATATTTCTGCTTCAAGTATCCCTCAGGCCCACGGAGGAGACGGAGGTGGCGGTCCAGCATCCAGACGAGGCGGTGGAGGAACGCGGCGAGTCCCGACCAGAGCCCAAGCCGAGAGTCCAAGGTCCGAGGTATCCGGAGGCCCACCCGTAACAGAAGTCCGAAGTTCGTCCGTCCGGCGTCGAAGCAGTCCAGTCCAGTCCGAGGCCTTCCGTTCTTGCTGCCCGGTGAGTACCATTGCTGGGGTAGTATCTAGACAGGGTCAATCTAAATTGACTCTGGTCCGTGGGTTGGTGGTACACAGACCCAAAACGAAGTGTCCACTTTGGTGGATGCGGGTCCTAACGTGTCTCTTTATGAGACCGGTGAGTTTCGTACTGTTTTAGCAGTACATCTAGTTTCTGTTCTAGTCAGTTCTGTTTCTCGAGAAAATTCATGTATTCTGTTTCCAGTATTCCAGGTAGTATTCTGTTCGAACTGTTATTTTAAATGTTTTTCATGTATTGTAATGTCGTGGTATGAATGTGGAGTATTTATCGTGTTCATTGTGTATTGTAATTGCGTATTGTGTCTAGGTTACAGTTCAGTCATGCCCTTATTTTCTAAACTACGTCAGTTAAAAACCAGAAAAGGTCTGCTAGAAGCAGCAGTTCCTGTCCCGCCTAGGGACAGTCCAGGTCATTTTATGTATCAAAAGCATGGCATAAGTGGCATATTATATCTAGATTTATGGGTAGAGTATACCAAACAGTTAGAGGAAAAGTATAGATGGCCTGTATCAGGCACATGGGATGCCGAGTGCATCATGCGAGTAGAAGAAGCATTATGGAAAAAGAAAGCCAGACAGTCACAGAAAGATGCCATCGAGTTATGGCGCAAAGAATCTCATAGAAGAACTGAAAAAGAAATCAGAAAGTCAGAATTAAGTAGAGAATCTTTAGAACGAGCCCAAGAAAGGGAATTAATCGAGATAGGTGAACGAGTCAAAACCGAACAGTCAGACAGACAGAGGCATGCCCTTATTAAGGGTATGTATCCTCTTCTTGCCGAGGGCTTGCCAAAAGCGACCCCGGAGGCATCCAGTAATTTTCCGCCACCATTAGTTCCGACTAAGCTACGTCACAAACCGACCGCAGCTGATATTTTCATCTCGTCCTATTTGGACAACACAGTCCCGGAATATGCAAATCCTGTTCCGCCAGTCCCTGTAAATCAGGCAATTCCTGCTCCCCCAGACACCGGGGCACCCTTTGCAGTACCCGCTACGGTACCCCCGGTCCAGCCTACATTACAATTTCCCACCGCACCGGTACGACGAGTATCAGTCGACGATTCCAGTTTAGGGGCCGCAGGAGGAGGTCCTCCTGGTACCCCGCCACCACACCAACGTAGAACGTTGACCGAGTTACATGAATGTGCGTTACAACGTACGCCCAAATTTAAGTCCGTTGCAGATATCCGACGAGCTCTTACTGAATGCCGCTATGATCCGGTTGCAGGTGATGATAGTACAGTAATATATTCCATCCGTGTAAGACGGGTGACCGGGTATTTAGACACCCTACCGGATATGAAAGGAGATCTAGACAGAATATATCGTTTCATCCGTACAGGGGATGATCCAGAAAGTATTGGCGAAGCCATGTCTCAAAGGAAAGCTGAGATCCAGCTCATGATATTAAAGTTTCTGATTAATTGTCTAATAAGAGAACAAGACTACCCGACTAAAGATCCGGCCGAAATGAGAATCCTGACAAGGTGGAGTGATGATATAGCCGAGGGTAAGCACAAGACTATCAGTAGTATAGAGAGTATGTACAAGAAAATTCGTAAAGAAATACTAAAGTTACACGAACAACGTAAAGCAGCACAAGTAAGCGAGAAAGAAAATGACTCTACCGAAGAGGTAGACGACGAGAATCCCACTAGAATAGCGTATGTAGGAAAATCTAGATTTCCAGATCGCCATTTATGCCTAGAACACAAGACAGTTTCTCATCATCCAGCACCAGAACAAGGTTCTCTAGAACAAGTATTTCAAGCTACCGATCACATTCTGAAATCACGAATTGGTTACAGTGAGTTAAGTACTATGCATGAACAAGAACTAGTCCGATCAGCAGTCCGATGGATTACTGATTCTACCACTTTTCCAGACGAAATAGTGGCACAAATGTTTCTGAAATTGCCCCCAGCCGAGCAACGACTGGTGGGTATGTATATGATCCAGCACCTCATTACTCTGTATGAGGGTCAACATTCTGATCCAGGTCCGTTACATGATGTCCTGAACGAGTTACTCCAGTATAGATGGAAAGGTCTAGGTACCGATTTAATTAGTGTCATTCTAGAACAGCGCCACAAATATAGAACGTTTTTGAACCCGCATTTTGTTCATGTCTCACCCCCAGAAAGTAAACCCTTTTACATAGATAGACAGAACCCGTTACGAGAAGTACACCCAGTCAGGACAACAGATGGTGAAATGCAACGAGTGTTTGTTTACACCCCGATTACAAAGATGGAACTCTTAGAGATGAAGAAATTAATTCCCTGCCATGATAAAGATCCAGCAGGGTTCCACCGAGAATTAAAAGACATGCTCCGTATGGGAGAATACACGTATCCAGATATAATTAAAATGTTAAAGGTCCTGTTGCCCGCAGGGGTATACGAGAAACTCAAGGAAAAAGAATGGGAGGTGGGAGAGAAAAAGATCGATTGGGCAGTTCTAGAAGCTGAAGATAAGATACGAGTACCAGGTACCGGTCTAGGAGAGAAATGTAAAGAATTACCAGAACTATTAATACAAGTTTTGCCTAGATTATTAGCCACTAAAAAGGAAGACTGGGATGCAATCTCAGCCTGTAAACAGAAACCAGACGAAGATACTAGTGATTTTTATTCTAGATTTGAAAAGTGTTTTATTATTAACAGTGGCCTCAAGACAAGTAGCGAGTCATACCCTCATCTTTTTGTTACTAAATTAGTCGAGAATTCAAGTCCCCAAGTAAAGAATCGAGTTTTGAAAGTCGAAAGTACGTGGCAAGCTAGTACTCCGTCCCAGATGTTACAGATGCTCCAGTACCACCAGAATAGAATCAGAGAAGAGCAAGATCATGAAAGGAAACGTATGAAAGACACGAAAATGAAAGTACTAGTTGCACAATCTGTTCCTCAAGACAGTCAGAAGAGGGGTACGAATCAAGCCAGTCATCCTGCAGTTCCCGTTAAAGGGACCTGCAATTATTGTAAACAGCCAGGTCATTTTATAAACGAGTGTGCAGTTCTGAAACACAATATAGCTACTGGTAAGACTAAAGAAAGACCACGTCCGCCTAGACAAGAACAAGTTTCACAGACTTCTCAGCCACAGAATGCACAACAGACAGTTCCAGCACCGCAGCCTATCGCTGCAACACAGCATGTTACACAGCAGATGTACCAGTATGCACAGTCCGAGTATCCAGAGTATCAGCCATATTCATGAAACAGCCTAGAGAGGGAGGTAGGCTTGCCTCTCATCGAGATACCTGTAGATCAAGAGGGTCCCTATGTTCATAGTCAAGTACTAGGGAAAGACAGAAAGTTTCTGATTGATACAGGGGCAAGTAGGACGACCATCAGTCACGCCGAAGTTCCAGGGGCTCCGCTCTCAGGCTCTAGAAATGTTTCCCTTGGTTTTTCAGGAAAGCCTATTGTAAACGAGATATCTAAGCCAGTTATTCTAGAAGTAGGTCCATTGTCCCGCACTACTGATCTGTTACTTACGAAGTCATGTCCAGAAAATCTGTTAGGCATTAAGACACTGAAAGAATTAGGTGCAGTCATATGCTGTTCCCCAGAGGGAATACGCTTGTTTTTACGTGACTTCAAGGGTCACTATGTATTACGAGATTTTGATCCGAGATTGTCCAATGTTCCGCAGCATCTATGGGCGCAAGGTCCAACTGATGTTGGTTATATGCAAATCACACCCCATCGTGTGACTCTCAAACCAGGTGTAGTGTTACCACGAATCAGACAGTACAGATTGCCACCTGAGGCTGTAACAGCCTTATCCAAAATTATTGACTAGCTCATGGCTCAAGGAGTAGTTGTAGAAACTGACTCCAATGTATGTAATTCTCCGATCATTCCAGTCATGAAACGTACTGATCCAAATGCACCCCCAGTATATCGATTAGTGATTGACCTTCGAGAACTCAATAAATGTATTATTCCCCAGTACCCAGTTGTCCCAGATATTTCATCCCTATTGACAGCCATCGATTCTGAAGCCACATTTTTTACAGTCATAGACCTCAAGAACGCGTTTTTCAGTGTCCCCATTCATCCAGACAGCCAGTTTCTTTTCGGATTTTGTTTAAATGGAAGGAGCTATATGTTTACACGAGCTCCTCAAGGTTTCACAGAAAGTCCTAGTATTTACAGTCAAGCACTTAAGAGACAACTAGACAACATTCACATGCCAACTGACACTGCCCTGCTCCAGTATGTCGATGATCTACTGATCACAGCCCGTTCTGAACGTGCTTGCGAGCGAGCATCCCTTACAGTCTTGTATTTCCTTGCCGAGATGGGGCACAAGGTGTCCCCTTCGAAGCTTCAATTCTGTGTCCAGCAAGTGATCTATTTAGGCCACTTACTGTCCAAGAGGGGTAGGCAGTTGACACCCGACCGTATCCAGTTAATAGCGAGTCTTCCTCAGCCCAAGACCCAGAAGGAGGTACGTGCTTTTATCGGCCTTACTTCTTACTGCAGACAATGGATTCCTCAGTATGCATTTCTAGCCAAACCACTGATACAGTTAACGACACAAGAGGCAGCCGTATCGACTGTCCTCCCTTGGACATCTGAACATACACTTAGTTTCAATGAATTAAAGAAAGCTCTATGCCAAGCTCCAGTTCTAGCTACACCGAACTACAGTAAGCCTTTTACACTTTTCGTCACTGAACGTGAAGGTACAGCATTATCTGTTCTCACACAAGATCAAGCAGGACAATACAAGCCCTGTGCTTATTTTTCGAGCACACTAGATCCTGTAGCCCAGGCTCTGCCTGCGTGCCTCAAGTCAGTTGCAGCCACAGCACTAGCTATCAGACAAAGTGATTCCATAGTATTAGGACACTCCTTGACAGTACAAGTTCCACACTCTGTGGAAGTTCTTTTAAACCGAACACAGACTCAACACTTGACAATTGCACGTTTAACAGGTTATGAATTGACACTGTTCCAGCCACACATAGAAATCAGACGCTGCAACGTTCTAAATCCTGCTACACTGTTACCATCAGTTAATTCAAATCCTGCCACACACGACTGTGTGGAAGTAGTTAACATTATGACTAAGCCAAGACAAGATCTGACAGATATTCCATTACCAGATCCCGACCTGACACTTTATGTGGATGGTTCATGTATGAGAACAAGTACAGGAGAACTAGTAGCCGCGTATGCAGTGACTACAGACACTGAAGTTATAGAGACACATCGTATTGACACCCTGTCTGCTCAAGCAGCAGAGCTAGTTGCTCTGACCCAAGCCTGCATACACGCTAAGAACCTGAAAGTTAATGTTTACACAGATTCACGTTACGCATTTGGAGTCGTACACGACTTCGGAGTGCTCTGGCAGGAGAGAGGTTTCATGACTTCTCATGGAACCAAGATTCAGCATGGTCTCCTTATTCAAGCTCTGTTAGATGCCATACACTTACCGACATCTATTGCTATCATGAAGTGCAAAGCACATACGAAAGTTACTGACACTATTTCCCAAGGTAATGATCCCGCAGATCGCACAGCCAAGCTTACAGCTCAGACACCAGACATTCCAGTTAATAAGACACCGACACACACTCCAGATCTGACTACCTGTATGACAGTTAAGGACCCCACTCAAGACGTCATAGATATCCAGTTACATGCTACTCCCGATGAAATCAAGAAATGGTCCGAACAAGGGGGGGTCCAGACAGATCAGGGATGGGTAACGAAGGGTAAAGCCACATGGTTTCTCCCCGACTCTATGGTTCAAGTCATTATCAATACCGCACATAGTCCAGCACATTTAGGAGAAAAAGCTATGTTAGACAGTATCCAGAACATTTGGTCCAACAAGCATTTACGAGCTGCAGCCAAGCAGAAGGTCCGTACCTGTATGATATGTTGCCAGTTTAACCCAGGTAAAAGTGTCCCGGTGGAACAAGGTGGATTCCAGCCCCCTGACCACCCTTTTGAAGTCCTCCAGATGGATTATATTCAGATGGAGCGATGTCGAGGTTTCAAGTATGTCCTTGTAGTTGTATGCGCTTTGTCCAGGTGGACAGAAGCATATCCAGTCCCAGATTACACAGCCGCGACCACTGCCAAGCAGTTGGTTCGTGAATTCTTCCCCCGCTACGGACTCCCTAGAGTCGTATATTCTGATAACGGCCAACCATTCTCATCCGAGCTTATGAAACACATTTCCCTGTTGTTAGGGTACCAGTGGAAGTTCCATTGTGTACGCCATCCTGAAGCAGCCGGTCTCGTAGAGAGACATAATCAGACCCTGAAAATTCGAATTGCAAAAGTATGTAAAGAGAAAGGTGTGGACTGGCTAGTAGCTCTGCCAGTTGCTTTGTTTTATATGCGCATGGTCGCACATTCCAGATCAGGTCTGTCCCCGTACGAGGTCGTATTCGGCCGCCCCCCTAACATGTGGGGTACACCTAGACCTCGAAGTATTACAGATGTTTCAAGTAATATGCTGACAGATTACCTAGCTTCCTTGATGTCTGCCCTCAACTCTTGTCGTTCACAGGTTGCTGCCGCATTTCCAGACAATACCGAGGTGGCACCGCATGACATCGTTCCCGGATGCATGGTTCTCGTGAGGAATTTTGATCGTTCAAGTCCGCTGGAGCCTCGCTGGAAGGAACCCCGACAGGTCCTCCTGGCCACCCGTACTGCCGTCAAGCTGGAAGGCAGGAAGGGCTGGGTCCACCTGTCACATGTGAAAAGATTTTTTGGACTAAAGCCTGTTTCAAAGAACATTTCCGAGGATCTTAAAGACTGCCAAAGTACTATTCTTAAGGACTGTCCCGCAAAAGACAATGATACTGAACCCTCCCTGTTAGAGAAAACTCCGCAGCAGGAGTATAAGAAGAAATTAAGGTCTAGTAAAATAAGTCAGCCAGTTTGATTGTCTAAGTCCTCCCCTAGGTGAAACGGTTAGACCGGTTTCTGACATGTATAAAATAGACCCCCATAGTGAGAGAGTTAGTCAAAACTCAATCCGATGTATCGTTTTTCTAAGTTTCATATTGTTTTTCAGCCTTATGTTTACCTGCACAGGTTATGCTTTTTATTTGTATTCTCCAGTTCCTCATGTAAATAAGTCTGCTAATGTTACAGTAGAGCACACGTTTAGTGATCTGCCTCCTCATGAACTCTCATATCGTCTTGCTATGCGTAATAATTCCTTCATCCGCATGTTACATTATTCACACCAGACCAGCAATGCCACTAATTGTTGGGTGTGTGGTCGACTCCCCCCTTTCCAGACACCGAAGGGAGTTCTGCCACTCTTTCCCTATCCATTTTCACATAATGGTTCGTGTGGAGCATGGTCCACGTTAACGTCATCCTCAACAGATATGTCTTTTCTTAACAGTACATGTTTTCCAGACAAGCAAGGTCTTCCCCACAGAACAGGGTTAGATCTAGAAAATGAAGTTTATAATTTGGGTAATTATTCTTCGAATTTTATGGTCCTGAATGTTCAGTCTGATTCTACTCCAGACTTACCTGCTATGTCAGTATTACCAGTCAAAGGTGAATTATGTGTCCGAAATAATGGTTCCATACATGTAGGACATAGTGATTGTACTACTATTGTCAAGTATAGTGACAGTAGGAAATCTATTTTCAAAGCTTCACGTCATTCCTATTTTGTTTGTGGTCAAACCGCATATGTTCGTCTGCCCCTCGATTGGGAGGGAACCTGTTACATTGCCTTCCTACTGCCACCAGTTTTTCTAGCCCCACCTGACTATCATAGGAATTCCCACCTAGTACATACTAGACACAAGAGAGACCTCCTGATTGTCGATTATACTGAAACTGCTCTAGAGCAATACATAGATATCAATAAAGGTGTCTTCCCCTACTTAGGTACTGTCGTGAATAGTAAACTGATACGTAGATTAACCAGAACCCTTGAAGCAGTAGTGATTGAGACTACCTCTGCTCTAGGTAACTTAACCGAGGAGCAATCCTTTATGAGAATTGTCGTGCTCCAGAATCGTCTCGTCCTTGACGTCATACTGGCCGATAGGGGCGGGGCATGTAGAGTCATCGGATCTAGTTGCTGCATTTTCATTCCTAATAACGCGCCGTCTGTTTATTCAGCCATAACCAGACTCCATAAAATTGCCCATATGTTACACCAAGATCCAGGCACCTGGACATGGTCCGGTTGGTTCTGGAATATAATTTCCGCCTGGGGTTGGAAAGTATTGTCATTTCTAGGTATTGCAGTAGCGATCATATTCAGTTGCTGCCTCTGTATACAATGTGGCCCCGCGATTTGCGGCATTTGTGCTACCTCTTGTATTCCTAGTCCTAAGTCCCGTTCTAAATCCAGTTCCAAGAAAATTCGAGACGAGCAAATGATACTGTATGAAATGATAGATGGTATCATGAATATTGATGTTTCCTGATGGAAACGTAGTGACAAGGAGGGAATGTGGAAAAGTAAATTTTGCCATGTTCTGTGTCCCTACGTGTCCTCCATCTTATGTTATGTGTGCATGATTAATATGCATATGTATCCCCCATGTTCGATTAAAGACGCAATTACAGTTGTGTCCATCTCTAGTATGCCAGTTTCCAGTTCTCGTGAAAGCTACGAGTATTAGGCCTATGTAAAGTTACGTTGCCACGTTTCTCAGTGTGCACGTTATTTCATTGAAAAGTCCCAGTTTCTAGGCCTCAAAAGGGCCCGGACACCAGATTCAGCTCCTGTCTCCTGAACCCTCGCTGAGGAGCGATACAGCCCCCACCCGTATCCTCGACCCTTCACTTACTTCCTGCCTCGCAGTGCCCGGCTCGGCCTGGCTCTGCCTACGAGTCTGCCAAGAGTATGTTATGATTCTAGTTATCAGTTCAGCCCTCCTTCTCTGCATTCCTAAGCTACTGAATTGCATCAATAGTTTCCGTCATCGTCTAGCCTTTACGTCTCCATGTAAGAGAAATACTGTATTTATGGTCATTTAATATTCCTCAACACGCACTACATGTAGAATAATGCATGCTCCAGTCTTAGAGTCTGTTAGCCTTTCCCCTCCTAACTTTTAGTTTATATCAACATGTTCTCTAAACATTAGATACTAGATAGGGTTTAGGTACATGTCGCCCTGACTCTCCAGACTTCAGTCTCTGCTCCTAGCACAGAGTTCATAGCCCCCAGCTTCTCCTAGTAACACGTCATTGTCAGTTTGCACGCACCATTAGGTTAGAGGTCCCGGCTCCTTAGGTAGCCCCCTCCATGTTTCCGCCCCATTTATGATATACTCTGTTACGTTTACATGACATGTCTATGTATACGCCTCCTGTTACACCTACTTTCACTCTTATCTTTCGCGACTGCTATTGACCACACCCACTGCTCCGCCTATTGTATTCGCTGTAATGCAACTGTTTTAGTATATATGCTTGTGTACTGTTATTAAAGTTAGCGCGCTCATCCCAGATCCAGCCCCGGCAGCTGTCGGGCCCCCCTGCCGGGCCCTGTCATCCTATTCCTGTGCAGGTTGTCCTGTTCCTGTCCTTTATGCTGTATTAAACCTGCAAACTCCTACTACCTCGAATCTTGACTCTTATTTATTGAGCTATCTGTTATTCATATATTCATTCAAAAATAGAGGTATTATTTATTTATTTACCACAGCGCGTTTCTTTAGAATCGCCATCTGCACTGCTCTAAAAATGTTTATAGTAGAAGACAAACACATTTCTGCAGGGGTATACAAATGTGATTTATAAGCAATGGGAATCATGTCTTCTTCTTTAAAAGTCACATAGGTGAATCCTAACGTTCCTGGTACAATCCTTATGACCATATTTGTGGTATTGTGATTGATAAGCTTTATTCGATAAAAAATTATCATAAAAGCATTGCAAGAATACAGAATATAACCACAGTTAAAAAAGGAGCACAGTGCACATATCAAAAGGTTAGTCCATTAAATCCAATAAAATCAGCATAAAATATACAGTTTAAAATAATTTCATTCATGAGTATTAATCACCATTTCATATGATCAGGGGGCGACGCCCACTTATTGCCCCCTGCATTGTGCTATTAGATCAGGTCAGTCGTTGTGCTATTGGATCAGGTCAGGCATTCATCCCAAAAACCTCCATTTGGGGACCTGCCAAACTCTTGCCTGCCACCTTTAGTCTGAGTAGCCAGGCCCACCCCAGGTATTTTGCTAGTCCGCAGATCAGTGTCAATGAGGAGGTATCTGTTTCCATGATGCGTAGGGCAGCTAAATGACTCATGAGGCCTAGCGCTTTGCAAACTGGCTTTAGCCACTTTTCTCTGGGCTTTGTATAGGCAGGGCATGCCAGGAGAAAGTGGACAATGGACTCATCGGAATGGCCACAGCTAGGACAGGGTCCAGGGACTGAGTGCGACCCCTTCCATGAGGATATCACTGAATTGACCTGTAGGGTGCCAAATCTCAGCTTCATATACAGGGTCCTGTCCCTAGGGACCTGTATAAAGTCGAGATAGGGCTCTAGTCTGCGAATGCTTTTAAATTCAAAGAATCCCTCCGTGAGTTTCCCTGCCTGCTGGCATGATAGCTCGCGTTTTGACCCCCAATCCCAATATGCTCGCTTCAAGTCCAACTTAGAAGGGGGAATCTGGTTCGCCCATGCCTCGCTTAGGGTGATGAGGCCCAAAAGGTGCTTCAGGTCAGCCAACCATTTTATCCTGCCTCCCTTGTCTGCCGCCACTAATTCATCAAACCCCGCAGCATACCTACAAAGCTCCTCCGTCCTCTTGAGCCCGGCCCAGAAAAGCAAAGGACGAAGCCTGGCAATGTCCTGAATGTGTCTCCTCCCAGTGTCATAAAACAAGGGCTTCAGAGGGGTGGAGGTGGGAAGTGATACAAGGTTTCTTAAAAATCTATTTTCTGACCTGGTTAATTCAGTGATATTCTCCATACCCCAAAGCTCTGCCCCGTAGAGGGCCGAGGGCAGCGCTTTCCCGTCGTAAATTGCGAGGGATGGTGCAACCGGTCTACTACCCGAAAGATACTGTTCTCTGGCAATTGCACCAGACACCCACTTGTGATTTAAAAGCATTTTATCAAGGTGTGAGGACCACTTCATATTTTTTTTAACTCTATTCCCCAGGTAGTCAAAAGACTCAACCATCTCTAGTGGGACTTCGTTTAGGGTGATGTTATTCCTGAAACGTTTTTAGGGGTTGATAGTCATCAACTTGGTTTTACTAGTGTTGATGATTAGCCCCTGTTCTTTACAAAATGAGTCAAAACTCTTCAATAATTTCTGTAGGCCACATGGGGACTTGGAGATTAGGAGAGTATCGTCGGCAAATAGGAGGGTGGGTGTCTTCTCCCCTGCCAACACTGGAGCGTCAGATGGCTCCTTGTTGAGGTGGGCCACCACCCCGTTAATAAATATTGAGAATAGGGTGGGGGCCAACACACAGCCTTGGCGTACCCCCCTACCTACTGCGATCCTCTCTGTCAGCTCCTCTTGGGCCCCACACCTGATTCTTGCATAGTTATCAATGTGCATCCTTTGTATAAAATCTGAAATGTATGGTGGCATGCCTAGATGTCCAAGTACCTGCCAGACTTTACCCCGGGGGACCAGGTCGAAAGCAGTCTTCAGATCTATGAAAGCCAGGTACAAACTCCCTTTACCCAAGAGGACTGACTTCCAATAGATCATGAAGAATCTGAGGACCTGGTCCATTGTTCTCACCTTTTGCCGGAACCCTGCTTGGAAGTGTGATAGAATGTTGCCATCCTCCAACCAGGTTCTAATCCTCAAGAGAAGAACCCTGCCAACAACCTTCTGAATCACGTCTATAAGACTGATTGGCCGGTAGTTGGCAGGGTCTTCTCTATTCCCTTTTTTGAATATTGGGACCACCTCGGCTCCTTTCCAGGAGTCCGGGATGGCGAACCCTCTAACTATCAAATTCATGAAATGGAGAATGAGCTGAGCCCAAGGCATGGGATCATGTAGGAGCAGGTCTCCAGGCAGTCCATCTGGGCCTGATGCCTTCCCTGGAGAGATGCTATGAATTGCTTGCTCCACTTCCAGAAGGTCAAACCTGTCTAGTGTTCCATTGGCTTCCCTGGTGACCAGGCTGGTCTCAGTGGGGAGAGGCTCGGATATCGCTTCGCCCGAATATAAATTGGCAAAGTGGTTCTGCCACTGTGCACAAGTAATGTGATTGGGCATGGGGTCCGTTAATATCCTGTCCTTAAGATTAATTAAATCCCAGAATACAATGGGATCTCTCTGCACTGCAGCTGCCTTCAATTCCTGCCAGTGCGCCTCCTCCCAACAACTTTTAGCCTCCACCAAAGCCCTTGCATACTCTTTCCTGGCAATTCTGACAGCAGCTGGATCTTTCAACCTAATACTACGTGCGATGGCCGCCCTTTTTTCCCTGCAATCCTTAGTGTACCAGGGATTACAAGACTTTAAATGGTCATGTTTTCTGGCTGGTTTGCCTTCAGTGATAAAAAACGAACTCAGCTTATCTATTGCCATTTGGTAAAAACTTTTAAAATTAAAATCATTAGATTCCCCCAGGCCATTATACAATGCCATTAGCTCACTACTTTTGGACACAACTTCTTCCCTCACACTTGCTAACACCCCTTCCTGATGTGAGACTTTGTTCCACTTGAGGCGTCTTTTGCAGTTTGATGGTATTACCTCTCTGCTTACCATATCTGGGCGGTTAAGTTTCTTTGCCCCCCCCACTGCAAAATATTATTCATTTGAAGGCAAAGTGGGTTATGGTCGCTATCAAGTGTGGGCACAACTTCCATATCGATCAAATCCTGCCATAACCGAACGTCCAAAAGGATGTAATCTATCCTAGAAGGGGACCCCAGTCTATTAAAGGTAAAAGCTCAATTTTGGTCAGAGCTCGATCTACCATTAACAGCTCTCAAGTCATATTCCAGATTGAGAGCGTTAATTTGTATCGCACGCTGTGACCATTTCTTGATTGGGTCTAGGTTGAGGAACGGGATGCCCCATTTACCATCCTCTTCTATGATTCCTGCTTGATCACCCAAACTCAAAGGTTCAAAGGTTACATTGAAGTCCACAGCTACAATTATGTTTGTTTGGGGCAATATGGTTTCTAAGCTTTTCTCGAGGGTGGAAATGACCGAAGAGGTTTGGGCACCAGGTGACCCTCTGGCATAGACATTAAATAGCTCGATTGCCGGGCCCTTACCTTGCCCTTTGATGGTCAAATGAAGTAAATCGGGAGAAACGCCAGTATATGGGCTGACCACCTAATTAAGGGCAGTTCTTATCCAAATTTGTAGGACTCCCGACAGACGGCCTTTGTCTGAGCTAATAGCGGGGATACAATAGGATGTATAGCCGGATTTATGGAGTGGGGCTAAGCTCCATGTCTCCTGGAATATGCATACTTCGAATTTATCCACGAAGTTATGCCATTCTGGGAGTTTCAGTTTCCTCTCTAGACCCGCTACATTCCATGACAGAATGTTCAAGCTTGCTACATTGGTTCTGTTGGTAGTTAAGTCGCCCTTCTGGTTGGAGGAGCCCTGTCCTACCTGGGGGCATTCTGCAACAGGACAGTGGCCCCCAGCAGTGCCCGGGCTGTCTGGTGCTGCTGATGCACTTTCAGCTCTTGGGTTCGGGGACGTTACCAGTTCGGAGCTGGCCTCCCCATCCCGGGACACTAGTCAGTCACCCTATTCAGACCGGACCCCCCCTCCTTGGTCCCTAAGACCTTTCTTCCCATGCAGCTGGCTTCCACCCAGACGGGCATGTGTCTGATTTGAATGGAGGAATGATCAGGGGCAGAGGTGCGAAACTCCAGGGACATGAGATTATCAGCTAGGACAGTATCTTTGAACCTCACCTCGATACAATCTCTAGCTGAATTATACAGTGTCATTCGGCTAACCCCCTCGATATCCTCGCGAATGATAGATCTGTAGCCTCTTACGTGTCTGAGCCAATGTATAACCTTATTGCGGAGGGAATCGCTCGATTCGTAGCTCTGGCTACCTGAGGTTTTAGGAACCTTCACCAAATACACTGTCGCCCTACCCTCTTTTGTTAAGCCCATGCTTGGAACTTTGGTTACTTGGCTGGTGGGCCTCAGATTATAAGGGATATGGCGCCCCCCAATTACTGGAGAGTTGTTGGGTGTGTTGACAATGGATCTTCCCGCCCTGGCCTCGGAAACAGTTGGTGCGGGTGTTGCCCTGATATCTTTTAGCCTCTGTGATATGGAGTCGCCAGATCCCTGACTATTATTCATTACAGGCTTGTTGGCTAGAACATCTTTGTAAGAGGGAGGCACCGGGGAGGTAGAAAGGGCTGACGTGCTGAGCACAGCTACTGTATGACCCCCCTGGGGTTCAAAGTCCCTACCAAATTTTTTAATCCATCTACCTCTTTTTGGAGAAATTTTACTATCTTCCATATCCCTCGGTTTGACTCCCTGCAGCCGCATCTATCTGACGCCGGATCAGAGCCTAATTCAGTGCAGCTTTGTCCCTCCAAGATTGTGGATCCCTCCGTCATATGCTCAAGAATCGCAAATCTATTGATACAGGGGGTAGGGGGACCCTTGTCAGTTTCTTGGTTGACAGTATTGGCCAATGGCAAGGCAGAGGGCGTAGGGGCCTTGTGGATATTTACAATATCAATATCGACCAAAGGTGTGCTATGCACGATAGGGTGAGTTGTTGATGGGGCCTTTTTCTGGAACATCGAAGGTATTACATGCTGTTGGCTATTTGCAGCTGCGTTTTTAAGTTGTGGTAGATTAGTGCTATCTGCTGGGCCTACCATTTTAGCCCCCACTATCTCCTTGCACTCTGAGACTAAGATCTCAATTCTATCCAAAACACAGTTGCTTGCGGCATGTATGCTTTTTTTTTTTACCCTTTTCCCTTTCTTGCTTACCAACTGCCCCCCCCCTTCAGTGGTCTTCCTTTTACCCATTTGAGATCTCTATAGTTCCTCAATCAGATGTCCCAAATGGCCCAAGGTACGTGGAGAAAATAGGCTTGAATGGATACCAATAGAACCCGGACCAGTCCAGCTCCCGAGACATGCTCAAAGGGTCATGGAAAAACAAACAGTACAGTACCTTAAGAGGATGACTTGTTAAGGGGATGGCCCAGCCCAGCCATGCCTGCCCCGGACGGCCACAGACGGCACGCCCTTTGCCCGGGCTTAGCCCGGCTAGTACAGCGCGTGGTCCCGCGAGGCGGGGATGACGCTGCTCTTTATGCGCCTCCCGGCGCGGTTGGCTGGTGCGCGGCTTCCGCGTGGGCTGCTGGGGGTTGAAGTCCCCTGTGACACCTTGTCCTGCTCTCCGCTCGGCGGCCGCACTCTGGTGGGGAGAGTGTGCGGCAGCGGGAGGCAGGCAGGCTGGCGTGGTGACTCCGGTGAGCAGGGGTCGGAGTGTCAGGAAGGAGAATGATGGACTCACGGGCCCCAAATGTGCACAGTTTGTTCTGTGGAGGTTCCCCGCTCAGCAGGGGATGACGCTGCTCTTTATGCGCCTCCCGGCGCGGTTGGCTGGTGCGCGGCTTCTGCGTGGGCTGCTGGGGGTTGAAGTCCCCTGTGACACCTTGTCCCGCTCTCCGCTCGGCGGCCGCACTCTGGTGGGGAGAGTGTGCGGCAGCGGGAGGCAGGCAGGCTGGTGTGGTGACCCCGGTGAGCAGGGGTTGGAGTGTCAGGAAGGAGAATGATGGACTCACGGGCCCCAAAGTTGCACAGTTTGTTCCGTGGTATTGTCTCTAGTTAAGAAGAATTGAGTTGCAAGTAGATCAGACTGTAAAGACCACAGAACTGAGTATGTTCCGGAAGCCAACTGGAAAACGAAAAAGAAGGATGTTTCAATGCGTATATCTGTTTAATACACTGGGCATAATCTGAAATGTAGGTTCAGCCGCAATTCAAGAAACCCAGCAGAAGGAGGAGCTTGGCGGGCATCCGAGATGGCCGCGTGAGCACAGCGCTCCCCGGACCCCCGCCGCTCCCGGCATAATATCCTGCATTAATCCTGATTTCTCACGAGGATTTGTATAGAGGACGTTGGGCTGAACTACCTGGACCTTTCGGAAATTTATTTGGACACCGGGTGCCTGAGTTACGTTGATTCGAACTTTTGGGCTCCGCCCTTGAGGTGCGCCCGGGACTGGGTGAGGTTCAGGGGCCGTCTTGGAGTTAAACAACAACGGCAAGGGGATTGGACTTGTGGGTCCCCTTCTTAAGTTTCGGTTTCGATTCTGCCTCTGACTGGGACGTCGGCGAGAGGGTCGGGCCGGAGCTGGGTCCAGGGCACGCATCGGCTGTCGGGCCTTTGGTTGGCCTGTTCTCCTATTTGGTCTTCCCTATCCAAGTGGTACCCCTGTTGTGGTCCTTTGGTCCCGAGGCCTCCCTTTCGGGTGCCCGGTCCGTTGACCCTGGTGAATCTCCCTGTGACGCATCTGCAAAATGGCGGGCAGAGGGGACCGGGAGACGCGGAAGACGAAGACACCTCTGCGCGGGGGCCCGGTCCAATCTAACGTCATGGACCGTTATACCCACTCTAAGGGGTCCCCCGGTGCTGCCCTGCTCGGTTCCAGTGCGTCTGATCAGGTCGTTGATGCGTCGACGGAGTCTTCCTTGCAGGACATCATGGGCGCCATTTCTGGCATGCGGGAGTCGATAGGCCAACAATACGAAACCTTGGCCCACAAAATTGACACCGTGGCCATCGATGTGAACTTAATTCGAGCCGATCTCTCAAAAACGAACGAAAAAGTGAAGTCATTGGACATCAAAGCATCCAGCCTCACGTCGGACGTCTCTGAGATACAGACGGAGATTGGCAATCTCCGTAGGGTGAACGATTTCATGACCCGGCGCTTGGAAGATTTTGAGAACAGGGCACGTCGCTGTAATGTTCGCGTGGTTGGTGTTCCGGAGAATCCAGAACCTCACTCGGTTGATCTCCTGGTTGAAGACCTGATCCAAAACCACCTCTCTCCGTCTGGCCTCAGTAAATTTTTCACGGTGGAGCGTGCACATTGTGTTCCGGGGGGCCAGGGTAAGCCAGGTGCCCCGCCGAGACCTATTGTTGCAAAACTGTTCCACTATAGGGATCGGGACGCTATCCTGCAGGCATCGCGGGTGAAGGGCCCGGTGGCCTTCGAGAATGACACGGTGAACTTTTATCCGGACTTTTCCCAACAGGTCCAGAAGCAGCGGATGGGATTTCGTGGTGCCAAGAAGCGTCTTAGGGACATGGGGATGCGCTACGCTATGCTTTTTCCGACCAGGCTGCGGGTCGAATACAATGACCGAACTTTCTTCTTTGATCGGCCGGATGCTGTGAATGACTGGCTGGACTCCTTGCCTGGCAGACCTCCTGAGACTGAGTCCGAAGCCCACCCGGGCGGTGCTGAAGGTGGTGTAGAGAGCTGAATATTTCGTCTTTGCCTGGTGCCTTGTATTGAATGACTCTTTCCAGGGGTATATGCCTACGTTGCTCCACTGCTTATGTGATTTGATGTATGTTCCTTTTTCTCGTTCCTGGTCTCGCTCGGGGTGGTGGGTGGGACGGAGCCTTTCCTCCTCCGGGGTCTTTGTGTAGAATAGGGGTTCTTGGGCGACAGGCACACTGCAGGTTGGGGTGGCTTTTTAGCTTTTTGCAGGGGTGCAGGGTGGGGGGTGTTTTCGTGTTGTCTGGGGGGTGGGCGGTTGGGAAGTTCGTTGTTTGTGTGTTCTGTTTTCGGGGCGACTTTATCCGGTATTTGAAGATGTATCTTGTGTCATGCTCATTGGTGGGGGGTGTTGGCTTTGCTGGGTGGGATGGGGGGTAGCGGGTTGAGATTTGTTTCGTGGAACGTTAACGGTCTGGGGGATCGTATCAAACGGAGTGTGGTGTTGAAATGTATACGACGTTTATCTCCTGATATTGTTTTTCTGCAGGAAACTCATTTGGTGGGCAATGTTTGTCATGCGATGAATAGGTGGGGCTATCGCCTCGTAGCACATTCGGGGTTTACCTCGGGTTCTAGGGGTGTGGGCATCCTTGTTCGGGCTTCCCTCCCCCTTGCTATTGATGATGTGATTCTGGATGATCGGGGGCGATATGCTGTCCTTGTAGGTCGCTATGAAGGTCGTGCCCTCTCTTTATTTACTGTTTACGTGCCCCCCGGCCTACAGACCTCAACCTTTTCCGATTTGGGCCGTGTGTTGTTGGACCTCCCTGATAGTACTCTCTTTATGGCTGGTGACTTTAATTCTGTGTTCTCTGGTCTACACGATCGTCACCCCCCTAGGGATACTCCTGTGGCCCAACAGTGGTTGGGTGGGTTTTTGGACACGTTTGGCTTGGTGGATTGCTGGAGGCTTATGCATCCTACTCAACTTCAATACCTTCCACTCTGGGGCCCATGGGAGTCTGTCTAGACTGGATTATTTCCTGATGCCTGCGGCTCAGTCGCCAGCGGTCCGTGAGATTATACACCTCCCCAGGGGCATTTCTGACCACTCTCCGCTCTGGCTCCGTTTTGAGATTGGAGTTGAAGCAGTGGGCCGGGTGGCTCCCATCAACCCATGGTACCTTGCCTCCCCTGAGACCCGCAGCCTTTTGATTAAGTCCTTAGACGCATATTTTCTGGATAACGAGGGGTCGGTTTCCTCAGCGGTTTCCCTATGGGAGGCCTTTAAGACGGTGATTCGTGGGCAGGCCCTCTCCCTTATTGTTGAAGCTAAGAGGGCGAGGAATAGGGAGGTGGTGGACCTTGAGGGGGAGATTTCTGCATTGGAGGATGCTTTGGAATCGGGTGTCACGTCTGCGAAACTCCACGCCCTGGGTCTGAAACAATTTGCTTATAAATCTATGGTCACGGATGCTGCTAAAGTGATGTTTCGGGAACAACAGGGTCGTTTGTATGATGTGGGGGACAAAGCGGGTAAATTGCTGGCATGGCTGGATAAGAAGGAGAGAGCTAATCGTGTGGTGCCCGTGATTCAGTCTTTGAGTGGTGAGAGTGTGACGGACCCGATTGGAATAGTTGACTGTTTTGCTGAGTACTTCCATGTGGTGTATACCCCTGTATCTGTGAGGGATGTGGCTGACTCTCGCCTTCTACTGCGTGATATAGCTCTGCCCAGTGTCTCCGATTTGGATCGTGCAGCGTTGGATTCTCCCTTTACTGTTGATGAGATAGCTACTGCCATCCGTTCACTCCGTTCGGGCAAGGCATTGGGCCCGAACGGGTTGCCAATTGAACTGTACAAGTTGCGACCCGACAAGATGGCGCCTTATCTTCGCGCCATGTTTCTGGAGTCCCGAGAACGGGGTATTCTTCCATATGATCAGCGACTGGCCACGATAGTTGTCATCCCCAAAGATGGTAAACCCCGGGACCTTTGTTCATCCTATAGGCCCATATCCCTGCTGAATGTTGAGCCCAAGGTATTGGCGAAACTCCTGGCGTCCCGCCTCCTGACGGTCATTAGTGACTTGGTCCATCCAGATCAATCCGGATTTATCCCGCATCGCAACACGGCTCTTAACCTACGTCGTCTCCACGGTGCGATTGCGAAGGCGGGGCTTCTGACGGAGCCGGCCATTTTGGCATCATAGGATGCCTCGATGGCTTTTGATACTGTGGAATGGCCTTATCTTTGGGCGGCTCTTGAGAAATTTGGTTTCGGGCCTGAGTTTATTGGTTGGATCCAGTTATTATATACGGAACCTCTGGCGCAAGTAGTTGTAAATGGTAGAGTTTCGGCCCCTTTCACCCTTGGCAGGGGTACCCGTCAGGGCTGCCCCTTGTCTCCGTTGCTTTTTGCACTCGCCTTGGAACCATTAGCTGCGTGGCTTCGGTGGGAGCCTTCGCTCAAGGGGATTCGCTGGTCACCGGACTTTGAGGACCGCGTCTCGCTTTACGCGGACGATATTCTTTTATATCTCACCTCACCGCGTAAATCTCTGTCTGTTTTATTTGATGTTCTCACTTCATTTGGTGCCAACTCAGGCCTCGTTATCAACTGGGCCAAGTCCTGCGTGTATGTTCTTTCGGGTTACTTACCCCCATTGCCGAGCAGACTTCCTATTCAGGTGGTCCAGTCTGGCTTCAAATATCTAGGGATTTTCATTTCACTGGACCCCTCGCTCCGATTTGAGCGTAATCTCCTCCCCCCGTTGCTTAGATTGCGACTGGACGTGGCCCGTTGGCGTAAACTTCCTTTGTCCCCTCTGGGCAGGGCGGCTTTGTTTAAAATGATGTCCTTGCCGCGGTTCCTCTACGCGCTCCAAAATTCCTATGACGACATCCCCAAGACCTATTTCCGAGAGATCGAGAGTCTTCAAAGGCAATTGATTTGGGACGGGCGTCCGCGTATTGCCCTCGCGAAACTCACCATCCCGTGGTACGACGGGGGCATGGCGCTCCCCGATATCAAGCGATATTATTGGGCTTCCCAGTTGTCTGCTATTAATCACGTGATGTTTTCACCGGGTCGAAATCCTGCATTTGAGATGGATAGACTCCAGCTGCCGGGTGGGGACTTTAATAGAGCGCTTTATTCTCGATCGGCCGGGCGCCATCTCGTGGGCCCATCCAGGATTGCAGTAACTGTGTGGCGAGCCGCGAATGTGAGTTTGGGTTGGGAGGATCGAATGACACTGGCGACGCCGCTTTATGCCTCGGAACGTTTGGGGTCTCTCTGGTCTACTAAGGGCTTCGACCGCTGGGATATGATTGGGATATGCAAGGTGGGTGATGTCTGTTCGAAAGGTAGTGTGAAGTCGTTCCAGGCCCTCCAGGCGGAATACGGTTTGAATGGTAGGGAATTTTTTCGTTATCTACAGGTCCGGCATGCCCTCGCCTCAGTCTTGACTCCTGATGAGGCCCTGCCCGAGTCTTCCCCCCTCGAGGATCGTGTCCTGGATGGGCACCTGCCCGATAGCACTATTTCCCTGATCTATAAGAAGCTGATTAATAATCGGGCGGACTTACTGGTCCGACTTCGGGAGGTTTGGGTCGACGATGGCTTGGAACTGGACGATGAGGATTGGCAGTCGGCACTCTCCTCTCCCAAGGAGGTAGCCATCCCTGCCCGTCTCCGTTTGGTTCAACTTAAAATCCTTCATCGAGTGTATGTCACCGGTCCACGTTTGGTGATAATGGGCTTTTCCCTGGATGGGTTATGTAAGCGTGGTTGTGGGTCGAGTGCTACCTTTTTACACATTCTTTGGGAGTGCCCGGTTGTGGCGGCCTATTGGACTGCTGTGCTTGAAGTGATGACCGCTGTGACTGGTGTTGTCCTACGGCCGGAGCCACGACGGTGTCTGTTGAATGTATGGGAACCCACTGATTACTCTGTAGCCCAGACCAGGTGGGCTACCTTGGGTTACATGATTGCGAAACGGGATATTGCGCAACTCTGGGGCGCATCTAAGCCCCCTGAGGTTTCGAAATGGGAGGACAACATGGACTGGTCCATGTTTCGTGAGAAGACTGTATATGTGGCCAGGGGTAGACCCAGGGCGTGGACGAAGATTTGGGGCCAGTGGAATGAATATCGTGGGGATATCTGTGCCCCTCCCCTTGTAGGCACTACTGATGTTGTCCTGTCTCCCTAGGCGAGCGTTCCCGGAACCTTTTCATACTGTTTTTTGAATTTCTGATTCTCCCCGCTGCTCCCCCCCCCCGACCTTGTTAGAGCCTCGGGCTCTTGTAATGTTCTCCTGATTATTGACTATCCCCTCCGTTCTTTGGGCTGACCTTGATTACTGTACATTCGCCTTTTTAGTGTTTGTTTTTCTTTTTGTATAAAACAAAGGGGTATATTACCAACAACTAGCGATAATTTTTGTCTCTAACTTGTTTAGAGACAAAAATTATCGCCGCACATCGGCGATTTTTATCGCAGATAAACCTTGCTATTAGCAAGGTTTATCGCAAATGCGATAAAAAACGGCCGCAATGCATGAATATCGCTGAAAAGTCAGCGATATTCATGCATTATCGAGCAAATGCTCTTAGCCATGTTATCCACCTCCCATTGGATAACATGGTGAAGAACTGCTCAGGGCAGGTGTTAGCTTTTGGAGATATTCGCGCTTAGCGCGAATATCTCCAAAAGTTGGTAATAGGAGATAGCGATGTTAGCGACTGTTTCCAGTTGCTAACATCTTGGCACGCCCACTTTGCATGTCATTAGTGATAAATATCACTGACATGCAAAGCGGGGCCCAAGATGGTCGCTATCTCTTATTAGCTGTCACTAACTGGTGTTAGCGACAGCTTGGTAATAGGGAGATAATTTTATCTCCGCTTTCTTGGCTTTTAAAGCCAAAAAAGCGGAGATAAACCCCTTGATAATATACCCCAAAATTCAATATGCTCTGTGATATGTTGGGAGTAATGCTGGGTACTTGATTTGTACTTGTCCACGGGCGTATATTTCTGATTTCTTCCTTGTGCCTTATTATTAGCGGCCAGCCCGTGTGGTTGTAGGCCCATTCTTGTATTTTTCTATGCTTGCTCAAATAAAGGTTTTTGAACAAAAAAAAAAAAAAAAAGAAACCCAGCAGAGATTGTAACTTCTTGAGGGTAGTTTGAGGCTGCAATTGAGAACATTTCTCCAAAAAGTGGAGTGCTAACCCCCTACCCTCGTTATTTCACTCGGAAACAAGAAAAAGAACCGCCAAAAAGGCAATATGTGATTTTGCAAAATTGAATTTGTAACCCAAAGTCGTAAAACGCCCGATAATGCGATCCACGTGCATGAGATGCAGATTTAGTTCATCACCAAGAAGTAAATATCATCAATGTATGAAAAGGCGTCAGGGTCAATTTTATGTAAAACCGATACAATGCGTGCCGCAAAAACACAGGGGCTATTTTTATACTCCATAGGCAATCTTGCATAGTGTCTCTGATTGCCGAGAGCTCTGAATGCTGTCAAGTCATGGCTTTCAAGAGCCAATGTGTGACTGAAAAATCCATTTGAAATGTGTAATGTAGTTTTAAATTTCTTCTAAACATTGTTATTTACTAATGCCAAACTGTGTGTGTTCTGGACCACAAAGGTACAAACATGACTATTCAAATGTCTGTAGTCTAAAATTATGCGATATGAACCGTCCGTTTCAATATCGTAAAAAGCGGAATATTCATATAAGATACACAGGGTTTAATAACTCCCTGAGATTCCAATTGAGTCAGAATAACAATAATGGACGCTTTAGCATCACGTTTAATGGGATATTGCGGTTTGAACTGAGGTGTAGATCGTAAAGGAATAACATGCACCATCGAATCCTTATCCCAACCCGCTTGTTTGTGATATAAGGCAAACGCTAATGCTAGAGCCCACTCCACAGCATAAGCTTGTTTAGTCTCCTATAGGACATATTGTAAAAAAGACGGTAGAATCACATTGTCGCCCCTTGAGGAGGCAAGGACAAAGGGGGAGGCCAATCAACCTCTGCTAATAACATGTTGCAAGAAGACTTCAAATTGTCCCAAAAGACTGCATTTACAGTGCATTTAATATCACCTTCTATTTGGAGTTCTAACACATACAACCTATCGGTGGAGCTACTCACGTGTCAGTGGTTTCAACAGTTATGTAAGTGTCAGTAGCTTTTGCCTCCAGACACTGGTCGAGAGTCTGCCAAACTATGGTAACTTCCACTGCGCTGTTGAGGAGAGTCACCGCCCAACTCCTATCTAGGAGGATGGCTGTCACTGTCTGGGGCATATTTTGCAGTCAAAGCCCCAACTTTCTTTTTCTGGAAAGGGGCTCGATATTGAGCTGGTTCCTCCTTTTTCACTTTCATCTCAAACTGTCGCTATTGGTCTCATCTTGTCTGCATGGACTCGCCTTGTCTGCGATCCTGTCGCCCCCTTCCACCAAATTGCTCATCTGACAATTCCTGAAAGGAGCAAGGAGAATAAAGTCAAAGGTCAAAATATTCTTTATTCAGCATTTAAATAACACCATAAAAGCACAGATTAAAAAAGACAATATTGACAGTTATCATTAAAAAAACACCTCATAGGGAACACAGTACTGTTAGTTATTTATATTATTTATGAAACAAACCTACCATCCACCAAGTGCTTGTGCAAATTTAGTTCATGTTTAATCAACAAATTCCTTTGGTATCTCTTAGTTTAACTGCTGCTCTTAAAAAGTTTATCACACAAAAGAGAGTCAGGGGATCTCGGGCCATTTTAAAAAATTCAAGGGCTTCCTTCACATGTCTAAGATTGGCCTTTATGAACAAACCAATTAAAAAATGACGTGTGGGCATAAGATAAAATGGGCATATTAATACAAAAGGAGGGGTATCATGCGGAGATCGGTGATCGCAGCCGCAGGGCCCCTTTGACTCAACTAGATTGGTAAAACCCACCGGTTCAGCTAAAAGGTGGTGTAAAAGGCTGAGTCTAAAACGTGTGAATAAAAATCTATCCTGGGCGTTGTATATGAGAGCGAGATAAGGCTCCAGGCCTCTACAGGACCTTACTACAGCGTGTGCCTGGACTGAGTGTTTATTTCTGTCCTTTACTTCTCGAGCTCTGGCTCTGTGTTTGAGAAGCATCTCTTTTACTCTGACCTGGTCCCGTTTTATTATACGGGACGGTGTCAGAAAAAGGTCCTCGCATCCTATGCTTTCCAAGCCTCCCTTCACATATCTAAGCCAGGGGATGGACAGTCCCTTTTCCCTACCCATACAGTCACTTATTATCTGTTTGGTCAAACTGGCTTCTGGATTAACCCAGATCTTTAACCAGGCAATGAAAGGTCTGCACCCCACCCTGTCCTCTAAATGCTCACATCCTAATTCTTCATATATGATCTGGGCAGGGACACACTGGGGTACTTTAAGGAGCCGTCTCAGGTGTTTATTTTCCTCCACTTGCAATTTAGGTGCCTCCACCATCCCCCATAGAAGAATAAGGATCAGGAACCTGAAACCTCTTGGTTGTCTTAATTATAGAGCGATCACATAAATCATATCTACGCTAAGAAGAGTCAGGTGGAGGCGAACCAGCACAAGACCTAGGCTTCTGTTGCTGCATATTTTTGTTCCGTGCCTTTTTTGAAAATAGTGAGTGAACCTCCTGGTCTTAAGGGGGTTATTTTTTACTTGTGTAAATGGTCGGACTCTCAAATTATTGCATCCTAGGGATGTATAAACATCCACAATAATTATCGGCAACTGCCGCTCCCGTTCAGCATCCACCACCGCCGCTAGGCTTTGGCGCATCTGCAAGCAAACCGCTTGACCTTTAATGTTAGCAAGAATCATATAGGAGGCAATAGGGAACATACCCACTAATTTCATCCCCAAATCCAGTGCTGTAACAGCCCTGTGTTCCTTTTGTTCCTTCTGTACATGTGTTAGAATGCTCAGCAGAACGCTCATGGAGGGGTGACAAAGCACAGTGTAAACACTGAAGCAAACACCATCCCCCAGGTGTTGCAGTCCGCTTAAGGAGGAATCCCAGACCACTCGGCAAACACATAGTAAGGATCCTGTGTTTCTCAACAGGACTAGTAGGAACACAGCATCAAGCTGTTCAATTTTCTGGGCCATCCAAAATGGCAGGTGCTCACGATTCTGAGAACGTTGCCCATCACTGAGTTATCCTGACGGAACTGTACTGGTCCCTGAGGGGCAGCTCCAGCCAGAGCCACCAAAAAAGAACAAGAAATAAATTGTATGATTTGCCTATAAAGCTGAACTACTAGAACATATTTCAAATGAAGGTCCGCTATATTAACAAGTTTGGATGCGGTGTGAAACCAGCCAAAACTAGCCAAGAAGCCCCATCAATACTTAAGGAGCCCATACGAACAAATGAAACAGGATGAGGAAGGGCGCCATTAAACCAAATAGTATGCTCCAAGGAAGTCAGCGGAACTTCAATCATTCTATAAGGACGATAAGCTGCTAGAGGAGCAGCAACAGTGTAAGCATGAAAAAATGTATCATTAGAATTAACCGCCGGAAAAGTAACCCAGGAGTACAACACTTCAAAGTGGAACGCAGGGTCTGCCTCGACCATTAAAATAAAGGTAGCCCCGCATTGGGGACTCCATGCTGCATCAAGTGATGTGTAACCACTTCCCGGTTATGCGCTGGAATAGTGACCAGTTGTGCCATAAAATATGGAAAATTTCAAACCAAACAGAAGCACAAAATGAGTCTAAAAACCTTTTCAAATTCAAGCTTGAAAAACCCACAGAAACAGGTGTACCCTACACCTACGGGAGGTTAAGCCCTCCCACCACATAAGTCACCGGTAACTGGTGAGAGAGTATTATGGACAAGCACAAGCGCTACTCAGGGGTTTCGTGAATAAGTACGAGACCAAACGTTGGCGGCGCAGTGTTGCAGTGATTCTGTGCAAACACAGAACTATGTGTAGGAATATGGGACCTCAGTATAAAGGGTTTGAGTCATCCTACCACCTTAATACACATGAGTCCGGGATCAACTAGCAATAGTGTCTCATTTACCTTCCTACTCACTCACAGAGGAACAAGTGATTAGACACCCCAGAACACGACACTCCTGACTCTCTCAGGAATCACAGTTGCAAGACACACCATTTCGCTCACACTCTTGAACTTGTCTTCACTAAGATCTGACAGAGACACAAACAAGTTTAAAATATTTATTTTAACTAACGTGCTCTCTTATGCAGTATACGTGCCACAATAAGCAGAAAAATGCATAACACAAATACAGTCAGCATAGCAAGTAGTCCGTGAATCATACATGGAGCTGTCATTATAAAAGACTGAGCAGCCTAACCTCCCTCCCCTTGTATAGAAGCAGGATGATTATATATTAGAAGATCTCTGGGCGTTATCTGCAGACCATGTACCTCAGTCTATAGATGGTAGGTCTACATCATAGGTGCTGTCATACTCTTCTCCCTGGAAAGGTCCCTCTCCAAGTGTTTGCTACCTATCCATGTATTCCAATATGACCAAAGTGCGTATTCCCAAACAAAAACTGCTTCTGTATGTTTTGTGTAGGTGCTAGGGCCTGACCAGAACAGAATAACAAGGGGCATTGTTGTTTGACCTTATTCACAATGTTCAGACTAAATCCCAGGAACCTGCAGAGCGTGAAAACAGCTGTAGGTTAATGTGTGAAAATTTCAAAAGAGGCATTTGCTAAATAAACTTGTGTAGTAACGTGCACAAAGCAGTGGACAGTCTTCAGCGTGCTCAGGCTAACTTAGAGAAGATGACAATGTCCCCATGGGCCATGTGACAAGTCCAGCTTCCTAACGTTTATTCTTTCCAGGTGTGAAGTGCAGCACAAGTCAAGGTTTACCTTTACATGCTGGCACGTGTAGTGTAATGTATAACATGAGTCACTAGAACTACATGTCCCACAATACAAAGCAAAATACATGGTGCCTTATGAAGAATAACAATTGCAAAAAGAACTATTGATGGACAGAATGCAGAACAATGTCATACATTCACCCCAGTACAGAGATCTGGGCCTAAATCCATCGTTTTTTTGCTCACCATGCTATTCCAGTTTGGACCCAACCATATGCAAATCAGTCTTGAGCCTGCGCCCAATGGGAACAGTCCAGCCGGACCTGCCAGGCCAGGTCCTTCCTGGACTGGAAACAAGCATCCTAGGACCGGTTTCGTGCTTTCACCCCTCATCAGCCAGGATAGCTTGACTCCAGTGACATGGAGAGCACGGGACTCACGTCTGAGCATACCTGTCCCACTCGGGGTGAAAAATGCAAAAAAATCAATTTGATGGACAGAATGAAGAACAATGTCATACATTCACCCCAGTACAGAGATCTGGGCCTAAATCCATTGTTTTTTTGTTCACCATGCCATTCCAGTTTGGACCCAGCCATATGCAAATCAGTCTTGACCCTGCACCCAATGGGAGCAGTCCAGTCCGACCTGACAGGCCAGGTCCTCCCTGGACTGGAAACAAGCATCCTAGCACCGGTTTCGTGCTTTCACCCCTCATCAGCCAGGATAGCTTGACTCCAGTGGCATGGAGAGCACGGGACTCACATCTGAGCATACCCGTCCCACTCAGGGTGACAAATGCAAAAAGAACAATTGATGGACAGAATGCAGAACAATGTCATACATTCACCCCAGTACAGATATGTGGGCCTAAATCCATTGTTTTTTTGCTTACCATGCCATTCCAGTTTGTACCAAGCCATAGGCAAATCAGTCTTGACCCTGCGCCCAATGGGAACAGTCCAGCCCGAACTGCCAGGCCAGGTCCTTCCTTGACTGGAAAAATGCATCCTAGGACCGGTTTCGGGCTTTCAGCCCTCATCAGCCAGGATAGCTTGACTCCAGTGGCATGGAGAGCACAGGACTCACGTCTGAGCATACCCGTCCCACTCGGGGTGACAAATGCAAAAAGAACAACTGATGGACAGAATGCAGAACAATGTCATACATTCACCTCAGTAAAGAGATCTGGGCCTAAATCCATTGTTTTTTTGCTCACCATGCCATTTCAGTTTGGACCCAGCCATACGCAAACCAGTCTTGACCCTGCGCCCAATGGGAACAGTCCAGCCCGAACTGCCAGGCCAGGTCCTTCCTGGACTGGAAAAAAGCATTCTAGGACCGGTTTCGGGCTTTCAGCCCTCATCAGCCAGGATAGCTTGACTCCAGTGGCATGGAGAGCACGGGACTCACGTCTGAGCATACCCGTCCCACTCGGGGTGACAATTGCAAAAAGAACAACTGATGGACAGAATGCAGAACATTGCCATACATTCACCTCAGTTAAGAGATCTGGTCCTAAATCCATTGTTTTTTTTCTCACCATGCCATTTCAGTTTGGACCCAGCCATACGCAAATCAGTCTTGACCCTGCACCTAATGGGAACAGTCCAGTCCGAACTGCCAGGCCGGGTCCTCCCTGGGATGGAAACAAGCATCCTAGGACCGGTTTCGGGCTTTCAGCCCTCATCAGCCAGGATAGCTTGGTTCCAGTGGCATGGAGAGCACGGGACTCACGTCTGAGCATATACGTCCCACTCGGGGTGACAAATTCAAAAGAACTATTGATGGACAGAATGCAGGACAATGCCATACATTCACACCAGTACAGAGATCTGGGCCTAAATCCATTGTTTTTTTGCTCACCATGCCATTCCACTTTGGACCCAGCCATATGCAAATCATTCTTGACCCTGCGTCCAATGGGAACAGTCCAGCCCAAACTGCCAGGCCAGGTCCTCCCTGGACTGGAAACAAGCATCCTAGGACCTGTTTCTGGCTTTCAGCCCTCATCAGCCAGGATAGCTTGACTCCAGTGGCATGGAGAGCACGGGACTCACTTCTGAGCATACCCATCCCACTCGGGGTGACAAATGCAAAAAGAATAAACAATGGACAAAATGCAGAACACTGTCATACATTCACCCCAGTACAGAGGTCGTGGTCTAAATTCATAGTTTTTTTGCTCCCTATGCCATTCCAGTTTGGACCCAGCCATATGCAAATCAGTCTTGACCCTGCGTCCAATGGGAACAGTCCAGCCCAAACTGCCAGGCCAGGTCCTCCCTGGACTGGAAACAAGCATCCTAGGACCGGTTTCTGGCTTTCAGCCCTCATCAGCCAGGATAGCTTGACTCCAGTGGCATGGAGAGCACGGGACTCACTTCTGAGCATACCCATCCCACTCGGGGTGACAAATGCAAAAAGAACAAACGATGGACAAAATGCAGAACAATGTCATACATTCACCCCAGTACAGAGATCGTGGCCTAAATTCATAGTTTTGTTGCTTACCATGCCATTCCAGTTTGTACCCAGTCTTAGGCAAATCAGTCTTGACCCTGCGCCCAATGGGAACAGTCCAGCCCGAACTGCCAGGCCAGGTCCTTCTTGGACTGGAAAAAATCATCCTAGGACCGGTTTCGGTCTTTCAGCCCTCATCAGCCAGGATAGCTTGACTCCAGTGGCATGGAGAGCACGGGACACACGTCTGAGCATACCCGTCCCACTCGGGGTGACAAATGCAAAAAGAACAACTGATGGACA
Organism: Lissotriton helveticus; assembly: GCF_964261635.1. Taxonomy (NCBI): domain Eukaryota; kingdom Metazoa; phylum Chordata; class Amphibia; order Caudata; family Salamandridae; genus Lissotriton; species Lissotriton helveticus. The sequence goes on from NC_136068.1 coordinate 276,163,038, forward strand.
GAATGCAGAACAATGTCATACATTCACCCCAGTACAGATATCTGGGTCTAAATCTATAGTTTTGTTGCCTACCATGCCATTCCAGTTTGTACCCAGCCATAGGCAAATCAGTCTTGACCCTGCGCCCAATGGGAGCAGTCCAGCCCAACCTGACCGGCCAGGTCCTCCCTGGACTGGAAACAAGCATTCTAGGACCGGTTTCGTGCTTTCACCCCTAATCAGCCAGGATAGCTTGACTCCAGTGGCATGGAGAGCACGGGACTCACATCTGAGCATACCCGTCCTACTCAGGGTGACAAATGCAAAAAGAACAATTGATGGACAGAATGCAGAACAATGTCATACATTCACCCCAGTACAGATATCTGGGCCTAAATCCATAGTTTTGTTGCTTACCATGCCATTCCAGTTTGTACCCAGCCATAGGCAAATCAGTCTTGACCCTGCGCCCAGTGGGAACAGTCCAGCCCGAACTGCCAGGCCAGGTCCTTCTTGGACTGGAAAAAAACATCCTAGGACCGGTTTCGGTCTTTCAGCCCTCATCAGCCAGGATAGCTTGACTCCAGTGGCATGGAGAGCATGGGACTCACGTCTGAGCATACCCGTCCCACTCGGGGTGACAAATGCAAAAAGAACAACTGATGGACAGAATGCAGAACAATGTCATACATTCACCTCAGTTAAGAGATCTGGGCCTAAATCTATTGTTTTTTTGCTCACCATGCCATTTCAGTTTGGACCCAGTCATACGCAAATCAGTCTTGACCCTGCACCCAATGGGAACAGTCCAGTCCGAACTGCCAGGCCGGGTCCTCCCTGGGATGGAAACAAGCATCCTAGGACCGGTTTCGGTCTTTCAGCCCTCATCAGCCAGGATAGCTTGGTTCCAGTGGCATGGAGAGCACGGGACTCACGTCTTAGCATACACGTCCCACTCGGGGTGACAAATTCAAAAGAACTATTGATGGACAGAATGCAGGACAATGTCATACATTCACACCAGTACAGAGGTCGGGGCCTAAATCCATTGGTTTTTTTCTCACCATGCCATTCCACTTTGGACCCAGCCATATGCAAATCATTCTTGACCCTGCGTCCAATGGGAACAGTCCAGCCCAAACTGCCAGGCCAGGTCCTCCCTGGACATGAAACAAGCATCCTAGGACCTGTTTCTGGTTTTCAGCCCTCATCAGCCAGGATAGCTTGACTCCAGTGGCACGGAGAGCACAGTACTCACATCTGAGCATACCCATCCCACTCGAGTGACAAATGCAAAAAGAACAATTGATGGACAGAATGCAGAACAATGTCATACATTCACCCCAGTACAGAGATCGTGGCCTAAATTCATAGTTTTTTTGCTCCCTATGCCATTCCAGTTTGGACCCAGCCATATGCAAATCAGTTTTGACCCTGCGCCCATTGAGAACAATCCAGCCCTAACTGCCAGGCCAGGTCCTTCCTGGACTGGAAACAAGCATCCTAGGACCGGTTTCGGGCTTTGAGCCCTCATCAGCCAGGATAGCTTGACTCCAGTGGCATGGAGAGCATGGGACTCACGTTTGAGCATACCCGTCCCACTCGGGGTGACAAATGCAAAAAGAACAATTGATGGACAGAATTCCGAACAATGTCATACATTCACTCCAGTCCCTTTGATTTTGCTCATGTACAAGAAGGCTGTACTACTGAGAGTCACTTTTTATGAAGTGCCGGTGGTGCAGGCCTCCCAAGCCTATTAATGAGATGACACAAAGCCACCCTGTAAGGCTTTGCATGGCCTCATAGATCTGGATTAAGGCAAGCCAGTGCAAAGTACTGCCTTAACTTAGCACTTCGCTAAGGAGGCATTCTGTGGGTGTTGTGGTGGGTTTACTCATGCAACACCCATGGGTTTTGACACAATCCCAGATTCATAAGGATCTGTAAACCTGGGAATGCATAACAAATTTGGGCCTTCCGAGGGAAGCCATTAAGAGGAGAAATAACTCTAAATGTCCTTGTTCATCCCTCTTACTGTGTGTCCTGCAGAAGAGGAAAATGCCACCATGCATTGCATTTGGGCAGGAAAGTGTCTCTTCCTGCACAAAACAAATTCCGCGAACAATGCAGACACTCTTGCACCATGGTGCAAGTGTGCCTGCGTTGGCACTAGGCACCAATTTGTATGCCACTGCAGACAGAAAGGGCAGGAATGTACCATATATTATGAATACTGCACATTCATGCCCTTTCTTTTTGACTCAGGGCAGCGCAGCAAAGTGACTTACTGCACTGCCCTGCGTCCAAAACTTTTAAATGAGGCCTGGAATGGAACAGCACATCAGGCATGGACGCATTTACCATGCCCAACCTGACTGTTACGAAGCAGGACACCTTGCACCATGATTCCACTGTGGCTAACTTGTGCCCATGCACACTAATCTGGACTGTAAACCAATTCAATGCAATGGGATTGACAGAAGAGAGAGTGCACACCTGAGAGGGGGACAGGTATGGGGCGTGTGAGGGATTAACACATAAGGACATGCCAAGAATCACGTGTATAATAAAATGCTTGAAACTACATAGCACGTAGCAGTCCAACATGAGTGGTGAGAACACACAGGTGTCAGCTCCCAGTCTAGGGAGCTTCCAAACTCCTGTCATAACCAAAATCAGACTGGGTGTGAGAGTGACTGGAAGTGATGCACACCAGAGGACCATGTGTGTTGAAGCAAAGATGGTGTGTGGCCCTGGTGAGCCCATTGTAGAGCAGTGCATTGGAGGCACTGGCTGAGCATGTCGAACTGTCATTGTGTCAGAATGGTGAGACTTTGCATAGCTAGGAGGTGAAAAGGGATGTGTGCTACAAGGTAGCCTGACCAAGACACATGCACTACTGTGTCTGACAGTCTCACAATTGTGTCGCGGCTGGGAAGGGATGACAGAGAGAGGCCATTGTGGTTGCACATCCTACATTTTACGTGGCCCTGGGTAAAGATGTATCACGTGGCAGGATGGAGTCAGAAGGCAAAATGTCTCACCATGCCACTTATGTCAAAGTCAGAGAATGCGAATTAGGGAGCTGTAAAAGTACAGTATGAACTAGTTTGTTACCACAAAGGAAAGGAGTAGGGGATCGTTGAAGGCTGAGGTGGATGGACCCTGTTATGTTGTAAACCTGAGTTGGTACTTTTCACCAATTCCAACATTATCACCATGTGGGTTATAGCTCATCCCTTAGCCCTCAAAAAACAGCCAGTCATGTCAATTCACTAGATATGGTCACGCATAATGTTGGTGTTGTAGGCACATGAGAGTAAATTTATCATCTGGATACCATCAGTGAACATCAATATGTAAACCTTTTGGGGCACTATAGGAGTGTACAAATACTTCCTTTATGTATGAATGCATTGTAACATAACATGTATCTTGCTAGGAGATACACATGTATGAAAGAATGTTGAATAAATGTGATACTGGGCGCTACAAATCACAAGGATTGTTGTTTCAGATGATTTATGAGTAGAGGATACTTACCAAATGGTACCATTACCTACAACAGGGTTGCACAAGAGAAATATTTCACAAAAAAGCTTAAAACTTTCCATGTGATGGTGATGTGAATAGATAAAGATAAATAAAGAAAGCCATGATTTATCCAAAATATATTTCTTCTCAAGTTCTTAAGATATACAAGTGATATATTTTTCTTTTCCCACAACAGGGAACAAAGGACAGTGTTTGTGACTATCAGGCATATGTACATGTATTCTATCACCCATTGAGGTGTAACAGGGATCTTTTTTTTGGTCCTGAGGAAGAAAGCCAAGGGGATGGCTTCTGAAACATGTCGTCCTAGGAGGTGACTCACTATAGTACACCATCTACACCTCCCCACTTTTACTATTCTCAGCCAGGGAAGACAATAAAGTATTTTCATTCCACTAGCCAGAGAATTTTTAGCCATCTCACATTTTCTTTTCACGATCCCACGCACTACACATACTCACCATTCACTGAATATGCTAGTGCGTCTACGTAAGTCGTAGCACACCCCGTCCCAATGATGAAGCATGACACCGAATCAGGTTTCAGTGTGTGAGGAAAATTATTTACAATTTTTTTAAACATTGCCCTTCCCACAAATTGAGAGAAGGAGCTCTGATCCTTTTGCACCATTTTTCACATATGACTAAACACTTCAAGTAAAAATAAAAATAGCAGCACACACATGGGTGCATAGGTGATCCAACTACTTCTGACCCGCTGCATGTCCTGGATGAGGGTCCTGCTGAGGATGAAAGCCTGCCAACCCTCGACCAAGACATCATCCAGGAAATCTCGTACTCTATTCGGACACCTTCTCCAGTTGCAAGAAGAGCCGACAGTGTCGCTGGGTTTACAGAGGATCTGTATATCATCCAACAAAAACCACCAGCCAGCACACACTCAGCCCTGGACTCCAAGGACCCCCAAGTTGAATGTTAACGTTGTGCAGTAGGAGTCCAGTAGATACGAAAAAGTGGTCAGAGTCTATTGATTAACAAAAACACCCAATGGCTCTTATGAATATTGTCATTTGTAAATTATCAACATTCCATCCATGTAGTGCAAAACATTTTTAATTTAAATTTAAGCACCTTGTCATCTCGATACTTAGTATCATTCAATAAGTACCAGAAATTGTGAAATCAAAATTAAACATTTGAGAAAGAATTGTTTCAATTACTTCATTGAATCAGACAAGCAATTAAAGACATAAATATCAATTTAGTGCATAGAAAAAACTTTCATGTGTAGAAGAGCATCACACACAATAGCTCCATTATGACATATCGACGCACTCAAGGTGATGAGGAAAAGAGGTAGTGAGATGGGATGGGTGTGATTGGGTTAAAGGTGTGTGGAAAATTAGTACGGTTTGGTAAACATTATCTGCGCCATCTTGCCTTTTCCCCTGATGCCACACTTTTTGTCGTGCGCACCCGCCATTTTAGATGCCTCGACCAGAACAACCCTTTTGCATGCCACTGGCCCCCAGCATAGCCCTCCTCCCTCACAAAGCCCGCACTCTGACAGCCCCCGCTCGCACATGCCTTGGGTCATAAACCCCTCTTCAGCGCAGCTCTGCCTCAGAACCCCATCCTGTCCCCAGCGCGACACCTCCCTTCATTCCTTTCATGGTCCCAGGCCCTTTGATACAAACCCCCTTTTCCTGTGTGCCCGTTTGTCTTCCTCGTTCCCAGGCCGACACCTAGCTCTGCCGATGCTGTTCCTTGCCCCTCCCCGTACAGTAGAAAGCTTCCCTCATCAAAGGACCCCCGAGTTGATCACAGCCCTCACCCTATGAGATCCGACCAAACCCCCACATTCCATGAATCGGCGGAATGTCCAGCTGCGCGGTAGTCATCACCTGTTGTGACCGGGGTGAGGACTTCAACTGTAAATGTGTGTGGGAACGGGCCTGAGGGGTAGATTCGGAGGATATCCTTCCGTACATCAAAGCATTGCCAAGAATGTGTTGTATGTAATAAAGCAATAAAACTGTGTATAAGAGGCCAGGCCTCAGAGATGCGGGTAGAGCACCTCATGACGATACCTGCTGTCTGAACTGATGTGTTCTCCTCCGGAGAGAATAAACCTTGTTTCCTGCCTTCCCGTCTCCAGCGCCTGCCTCTTCATTGATTAATAATTTGTGGGTTAAAGAGGCGATACCGCCGGGCAAATATCGATTGTCCCTTGACCTTAGATTTAACAGGTGGGGACTGGGTAAAGGTTGTTGTGACCATAAAACAATCACAGTGGTATTCAGTACTGCCTTTACATTCTTAATAAGATCAGTGGTTCCAAGTAGCTCTTTAACATAGGATCTGTATTACTCCATTAGTTCTTCCTATGGTTAGAGAATAGGTATGGTCTATGTTTCGGCCCCCGGTTTAAGGGTTGGTTGAAGCCTCATGCTGGGGTCTTCTTCAGGACATTAAAGAACAGGAGCGCCTATGGATAATACAATTAGAATGAATGTATCTGGCCTCTCATAAGAATCATAATTGCACTGGGATAGGGTAGATAAATTGAGATTCTTACTTAGTGTAAGGCCGTTCAGTGGCCATTAAAGTTGGACCATCCTCGGTTCCTATGTGGACAAATACCTGCAATTGTTTAAAAGAGGGATCAGTGTTACTATCGAGTAACAAAGGAACCCTATCTGCATTTGGATTAACGATAAATAGCAAAGGGGCACTTACTGGGACATCGTGGCTTTCAAATCAGCATATTTAATGTTTCTGCTTCGTAATGTGTCCAATGGAGACCCTGTGCGGGTGCGCGAACAAATCTCGCAGCCCTCGGGGTTCTGGAGGACAAGAACATAGTGAGACAATAAGTCGGAATGTTACTTAAAAAGCTGTCATGGCCTGAAACATCATGAGAGGTAGCTCAAAAAGTTACACGTCATGTTAATTTAAGAGAAAGGAAACAAATATTGGCCTAGAGCCATACTGGGCATGGAACATGTGTTTAAAGAGCTCACTCGTGCGCCGCGGTGTGAACTATTTTTAACAAACCCTCATGTAAAATAAAGAATCCACTCTGGAGAAAGCGGGTCGCAGATCAAACGGATACACGTTCGGTAAATTTAGCCCTTTCAAAAAAATATACCAAACAAATGATGGCCAAAAACCGTGCTAGGCATGGTGTACACATTAAATATGTTTAAAAGGCTCACTCGTGCCTCGCGGTCTCGATAATTTTGGTTTTTTATTGGTTTATTTTTAAACAGAATCGATGCCCAGATACACCTTGGTGAATATATCTAATCCGGCATGTTTAATGATTAGACAGCAGTTTCAACTGCTGAGTTGTGCAAAAGGGGGTCACTATGGGTCGCAAGGCATGTCTCACCGTAAATCCTACTCCGAAGGGTCTGTATCCATCATCGCTGCCGAGCAGTAAATGGTCTGCCTCGAGGTGCAGCCGCTCGATACTTCCTGGGGGCTCGTCACTGCTAAACCAATCAGGGGAGGGCTGTCTAGAGGGAGTGTCTAAAAAAACCCTCGTGTAGGCATCCCGGTCCCTAGGTTTTACTTTTGTAAAGTGGGATAACTCCATGGGATGACATTGCGATTATATAGGAGTGTTTGACCTTATGTTTACTGAACGGAATGTACTAGTTTCAAAAGGCACATAGTGTTTGAAGGGCATGATTTGGTAGGTTTGTCATACACAGTTAGAACATTGAGTACGTTTGTGAAAATCCAAAGATGAACATTCAACATTCAAAACCAATAATGCAAAGTGATGCATATTTCCATAGCATCTAACTATATGCGATCATACCCTTTAACTTAGGTAGTGGACATTTATCATCAAGATATAAAACCAAACAGTGGATCAGTTGAGACACATTCGGACATAGAGGCAGGCTTTTTAAGCATAACATATCGGTACAATCAGAACTATAAACCCCAGATGTATGACTGGTGTATTGTACTTAGCGTAAGTCCGTTTCGCATGCTAATCTGTACATACAGAGAGATTTCATTGTTAAGTGTAATCACGTTAATAAACGCAAGAAATAAGCAATGTCAGTGTGTACATTTCTGTTTGGCCCACATGATGGATTAATCATGATTAATCAGAGCCATTTGGGAGAAGGTGGCATCCAATTCATTTAATCCATTTTGGACGGAGTCAAAGGACTGCATCCATTTGCATTCTCTTAAGTTCATGATTGAATTCAGATCACCACCCCTGGGTCCCAAAGTGATTTTCTCGATGACTACCCATTTAAGAGATTCTGGTGTGTGAGTTTTTGCCAAGAAATGGTCTACAAGGGGAGCCCCTCTTGTTTGGCATCTTATTCTACTACAGTGTTGCAGTACCCGATTTTTAATTTTCGGCTTAGTTTGACCTATGTAGATCAATCCACATGGACAGAAAATGGCGAAAATGACTCCATTACTGTTGCAATTTGTGAGCGTCTTCAGATTGATAGTTACATTGTTATGTGTGATTGTCTTTGTTTCTATGCATAATGCACAAGCTTTACAATTGCTGCATTTGTAGTTTCCCAATGTGATAGGCAAGTTCCACATCGTTTGTATGGTCGGGACTGGTGGGGTGTCAAGCATAGAACGTACCACATAGTCTCTTACGCTTTTGGCTTTTTTGAAAGCGTACATAGGAGGGTCTGGCATTTCGATTGCATCTGATATGATCTTCCAATGTTTGTTAACGATCTTGCGTATTTCATTGCTCTTACTGCAATACGTAGTGACGCAGATCATCCTGTCATCTGGAGGCGTTCGGTTCCTGGGCACCAGCAGAGTTTCTCTATCGCTGAACCACGCCCTCTTTCGTGCTCTTTTAACCAGCCTTTTGGGATACCCTCTTTCCAATAGGCGAGAGATGAGTTCATCCGATTCAGTAAAGTAATCGTCCTTCAAGGTGCAGTTCCTCCGGATGCGGAGGAATTGCCCGAAGGGCAAGTTGTCCCGTAAGGCCCGAGTGTGATGACTTGTATATCTTAGTAGAGTGTTACGCTCGGTCGGTTTTCTGTATAGTGTGGTATATAACAATCCATCGCGTTCCTTAATGCTAATGTCCAAAAAGTCAATGGACTCACTGCTACAATTGTTGGTGAATTTAATGTCCTCTGATTGGGTGTTTAGCCATTGGGTAAATGCCTCAAGTTCTTGCTTTTGTCCCGTCCAGATCATTAGAATATCGTCTATATAGTGGCGGTATTCGGATATTCTATTTATATAGGGATTGTGAGGGGAAAGAATACAGTGTTGCTCAAAGTCACTCATATAGAGTATCGCTAGATCTGGGGCAAATGCTGCCCCCATAGCAACTCCTTTACTTTGCATAAAGAACTTGTTCTGGAATATAAAAAAGTTCTTTGTCATAGCGATCTCCAGTAGATCGATTAGAAATTCCGTAGGGACCTCGGCAGGTTGAGGTCTTGAGGCTAAAGCTCTTCGTATTGTTGTTAAAGCTGGTCCCTGTGGGATACTCGTGTACAGTGACACTATGTCCATAGTTACGAGTAATTGATTGTTCTTATCAAAGGGTCGTTGGTGCACAAGATTGATCACCTGCATGGTGTCCCTCAGGTAGGTTGGGGTCGCCTCTGCCAAAGGTTTCAGAAAAATGTCCACATATTTGCACAGTGGCTCCAGGAGGGAACCACAGCCCGATATAATCGGACGTCCGGGTGGTTTGGTTGGATTTTTATGGACCTTGGGTAGGACATAGATGGTAGGAATGCGCGGTTGGTCCACATTCAGAAATGCACATTCTTTCTCAGTGAGGAAGCCTGCATATTTTCCCCTCTCCGTGATAGCAAGAATTAATCGTCTGATTTCTGTTGTTGGGTTAGTTGCTATCGGCCGATAGCTGACTCCATCTTCCAGTTGGTAGTGTATCTCTTGTCTATAGTCATCCACATTCATTACGACTATTGCTCCCCCCTTGTCCGCTGGTTTAATAACCAACGTTTTGTTTTTCTTCAAGTGTTCCAAGGCGGCACGTTCATTCCTTGTGATGTTGTGTTTCACATAGGATTTATTTCCACAAGTCTTGAGCACATCCTTTAGAACTAGGCTCTCATAGGTTAGAATCCGATGGTTAATCGTGGCCGTGTGGGGCGTGAAAGTAGAGGGTGGTCGTAAGTTGGTAAACGCCCTTGTTGTATTGGGTGTGTTATGCAAGAAGAAATTCCTCAGACGGATCTTGCGAAAAAATTTAGCTAATTCAGTTTTGATGTTAAACAAATTGGCGTGAGATGTAGGGACAAACGATAAGCCCTTGTTGAGGATCCGTATTTCATCTTCTGACAGTGTTTGGTTGGATAGATTCATGATTGGGCTTCCTCTGCTCACCAGCGGTAGGTCTTTCTCCTGGTATTGATCTCCCCGTGGTTGTCCTGCTGGAATCTGACTTGTTTGTTGCTGTACCCTTGTTGTCTCGAGTCGTCCCAGTTCTGTGGGTTCTGACCTCTGGTAGGGCGTCTGTTCCAACCACCACCCCTCCCTCGGGGGGGGTCTCCAAGAACTGTCCTCTAAAAAAGGCTGTTGTTGTCTTTCTGGGGTCCTGTGGAGGTTGATACCATTGATCTTGGTTCTGGTAGTTGCCACTAGTTCCTGCTCCTTCGTTGTCACTGCTCCCACTGTATGAGGAATCGGAAAGGTTCGTGTATCTTCTGCCACCTCGTTGACCTCCCCTATAGCCTCCTCTTCCTCTGTAGAAAAAGCGACCCTGATTGTCTTGTTTGAAGTAGTCCTCCGCCAGGTATGGGTATGTCTTCTTCTTGTTATAATATTGAATGTCTTTAGCCAATTTTTCAAGTTTTTTATTTTGTGATTCTACGTCGAAGTCTTTAAGAGTTTTGTTCAGACGTTCAAGCGTTTCCTTCGCACTTGCGAAGGCTGAATGGCTGGTGATCTCCGCTTTTAAATCAGTAATTTCCTTTGTTAGCTGTTCCACCTGGTCCCGTGCGGTCTCGACCCCAAGGACCATCCAGTGGCGAGAACAGTTATTCGCCACAAAACTAAACCCCTCCTTAAACTTAGGATTGTCCACGAATATTGCTGGTTCGTTTCGGACCTGTAGGCCTGTAGGTATAACATTCGCTCTGAGGTACCCAGTTAGGAGATGGCCATGTAGTTTGGTGCGTACAAGTTTTTTCTCTAACCGTTCTATTTTATTGATCTTCTCATTAAGCGAAAAGTCAACTGTAGTGATGTTCGGAGTAGGATTTACGGTGAGACATGCCTTGCGACCCATAGTGACCCCCTTTTGCACGACTCAGCAGTTGAAACTGCTGTCTAATCATTAAACATGCCAGATTAGATGTATTCACCAAGGTGTATCTGGGCATCAATTCTGTTTAAAAATAAACCAATAAAAAAACAAAATTATCGAGACCGCGAGGCACGAGTGAGCCTTTTAAACATATTTAATGTGTACACCATGCCTAGCCCGGTTTTTGGCCATCATTTGTTTGGTATATTTTTTTGAAAGGGCTAAATTTACCGAACGTGTATCCATTTGATCTGCGACCCGCTTTCTCCAGAGCGGATTCTTTATTTTACATGAGGGTTTGTTAAAAATGGTTCACACCGCGGCGCACGAGTGAGCTCTTTAAACACATGTTCCATTCCCAGTATGGCTCTAGGCCAATATTTGTTTCCTTTCTCTTAAATTAACATGACGTGTAACTTTTTGAGCTACCTCTCATGATGTTTCAGGCCATGACAGCTTTTTAAGTAACATTCCGACTTATTGTCTCACTATGTTCTTGTCCTCCAGAACCCCGAGGGCTGCGAGATTTGTTCGCGCACCCGCACAGGATCTCCATTGGGCACATTACGAAGCAGAAACATTAAATATGCTGATTTGAAAGCCACGATGTCCCAGTAAGTGCCCCTTTGCTATTTCTCGTTAATCCAAATGCAGATAGGGTTCCTTTGTTACTCGATAGTAACACTGATCCCTCTGTGGTAAATAAATAATTAATTACCGGTACTGTTTTTGAATACATGAATAATAACAGATAGCTCAATAAATAAGAGGCAGGATCCGAGGAATCTGAGGTTATCAGGCTTTAATCAGGCATAAGGGAAGGGACAGGATCGGGACAGCCTGAAATAAAGTGACACAGGAAAAAGACGAAGGCAGCTGCAACGCTTCATCAACAGTACAAGCTATATATACTATAACATCATAATTACATTACATACAGTAGGCGTAACAAGTGACAAGCGTAAGATAAGAGGACACGGGCGTGAAAAGTAGGCGTACACAGGGCGTGCACTTAGACATGTGATGAGAACGTCACAGAAGTGTAATGAAATGGGTGGATACATGGAGGGGGCTACTCGAGCCGCTGGGACCTTTAACCTAGTGGTGCGCGCAAACGGACTATGACGTGTGTCTGGAGAGAACTGGGGGCTCTGACTTCTGCGCTAGAAGAGGAGACTAAAAGTCTGCGGTGTCAGGACGACATGTACCTATAGCATATCTGGTATTTGGTATTTGGAGAACATGTTGATAGAATCTAAAAGTCATCAGGGGAAAGGCTACTTGAAACTAAGGCTGGTGCATGCATATATTCTACATGTAATGCGTGTGCTATGAATCTTCTATGGATATTAATACAGTAATTCTCTTGCATGGAGACAAAAAGACTAGACTATAGCTGAAGCTGTTTATACGGTTCGTTAGCTTAGGAATGCGAAGACGAGGAGCTGAACTGATAACTAGAGGCATAACATATTCTTGGCAGACAGGCAGACAGGCAGGCAGAGCCAGGCTGGGCACCGCGCTGCGCGACAGGAAGTAAGTGAAGGGTCAGGGATGCAGGTGGGGGCTGTATCGCTCCTCGGAGCGGGTTCAGGAGACAGGAGCTTGAATCTGGTGTCCGGGCCCTCATGAGGCCTAGAAACGGGGACATTTAGCTGAATTTAACGTGCACAATGGAAAACGTTGGCAACATAGGCCTGAAAGCCTAATTCACGTTGCTTTCACGGGGACTGGAAACTGATCATAGGGAGATACATGCATATCGATCATGCACATATAATATAGGATGGGGAACACGTAGGCACACATGACATGGCAAAATTCAATTTTCCACATTCCCTCCTTGTGCCCTACGTTTCCATCAGGAAACATCAATATTCATGATACCATCTATCATTTCATATAGCATCATTTGTTCGTCTCGAATTTTCTTGGAACGGGACTTTGGACTAGGAATACAAGATGTAGCACACAAGCCGCAAATCGCAGGGCCACATTGTAAACAGAGGCAGCAACTGAATATGATCATTACTGCTATACCTAGGAATGACAATACTTTCCATCCCCAGGCAGATATAATACTCCAGAGCCAACCGGACCACGTCCAGGTGCCTGGATTCTGGTGTAACAGATGGGCAATTTTATGAAGTCTGGTTATAGCTGAATAAACAGACGGTGCGTTATTAGGAATGAAAATGCAGCAACTAGATCCGATGACTCTACAAGCTCCTCCCCTATCGGCCAGTATGACGTCAAGGACGAGACGATTTTGGAGCACGACAAATCTCATAGCAGATTGCCCCTCAGTTAAGTTACCTAGAGCGGAAGTAGTCTCATTCACTACTGCTTCAAGGGTTCTGGTTAACCTATGTATTAACTTACTATTCTGGACAGGACCTATGAAGAAAAAGAAACCTTTATTGAAGTCTTGGTATTGTTCTAGAGTAGTTTCAGTTTGATCGACAATTGGGGACTCGATCTCCCTTCTATGTCTAATGTGTACTAGATGTGTGTTTCTGTGATAATCAGATGGGGCTAGAAAAACTGGTGGCAGTAGGAAGGCAATATAACATGTTCCATCCCAATCAAGGGGCAGACGTACATATGCGGTCTGACCACACACAAAATATGAATGACGTGAGGCTTTGAAAATAGATTTCCCACTGTCACTATACTCGACCATAGTAGTACAATCACTATGTCCTAGATGTATAGAACCATTCTTTCTGACACGTAATTCGCCTTTAACTGGTAGAACTGAAATAGTTGGCAAATCAGGAGTAGTCTCAGACTGAACATTCAAAACCATGAAATTCGAGGAATAATTACCTAGATCATATACTTCATTTTCTAGATCTAACCCTGTTCTATGGGAAAGACCCTCCTTGTCTGGGAAACATGTTCTATTAAGACGGGACATATCATTTGAAGATGACGTTAACGTGGACCATGCTCCACACAAACCATTATGTGAAAATGGATAAGGAAAGAGTGGCAGAACTCCCTTCGGTGTCTGGAAAGGGGGGAGTCGACCACACACCCAACAATTAGTGGCATTGCTGGTCTGGTGTGAATAGTGTAACATACGGATAAAAGAATTGTTACGCATTGCAAGACGATAGGATAACTCGTGAGGAGGCAGGTCACTGAAAGTGTGCTCTACTGTAACATTAGAAAACATATGTACATGTGAATTAATAGGAAAGCATAAATGTAAGGCATAGCTTATACAGGTAATCATAAGACTCAAAAATATCATAAAGACAAGAGTAACGACGCATCTACTTCGAAGATTCTTGTGATAACGGATTCTCTTAGAGTTGTGACTAACTCTCTCACTATGAAGGTCTATCTTATACATGTCAGAAACCTGTCTAACCGTTTCACCCGAGAGGGACTTAGACAATTAAACTGGCTGACTTACTGGACCTTAATTTCATTTTATACTCCTCCTGCGGAGTTTTCTCTAACAGGGGGAGTTTAGATTCAGTGTCTGGGCAGTCCTTGAGAACGGGGCAGTCCTTGAGAAATGTCTTTGGCCGAACTCCATGGAATCGCTTTACATGGCTACAGTGCAACCACCCCTTGCGGCCCTCCACTTTCAGGGCCGTCCTCGTGGTGAGTAGTACCAGTCGTGGTTCCTTCCAACGGGGCTCCAGCGGACTTGAACGATCGAAGTTCCTCACCAGGACAAGGTCGCCTGGTATGACCTCATGCGGTTTCACTTCGGTGTTGTCTGGAAAAGCGGCGGCAACCTGTGAATGACAAGATTGTAGTGCAGACATCAAGGAGGCCAGGTAATCTGTCAGCATATTACTGTCGACATCAGTTATCTTACGGGGTCTAGGAGTACCCCACATGTTTGGGGGACGACCAAAAATTACCTCAAAAGGTGACAGACCTGAACGGGAGTGTGCAACCATTTTCATATAAAAAAGGGCAACTGGCAGTGCTATTATCCAATCTACGCCTTTCTCTGCGCATACTTTGGCTATGCGGATCTTTAAAGTCTGATTATGTCTCTCTACGAGACCGGCTGCTTCAGGATGTCGTACACAATGGAACTTCCACTGGTACCCTAACAGAAGGGATACTTGCTTCATGAGTTCGGACGAGAATGGCTGGCCGTTATCTGAATACACGACCCTCGGTAATCCATAGCGGGGAAAGAACTCACGAACCAACTGCCTGGCAGTGGTCGCGGCAGTGTAATCTGGGACTGGATATGCTTCTGTCCACCTGGACAAGGCACATACAACTACGAGGACATACTTGAAACCTCGACATCGCTCCATCTGAATATAATCCATCTGGAGGACTTCAAAAGGGTGGTCAGGAGGATGGAATCCACCTTGTTCCACCGGGACACCTTTACCTGGATTGAACTGACAACAGATCATGCAGGTACGCACTTTCTGCTTGGCTGCTGCTCGTAAATGCTTGTTAAACCAAAGGTTCTGAATACTGTCTAACATGGCTTTTTCTCCTAAATGTGCAGGACTATGTGCGGTGTTAATAATGACTTGAACCATAGAGTCGGGGAGAAACTATGTGGCTTTTCCCTTCGTCAACCATCCTTGATCTGTCTGGACCCCTCCTTGTTCAGACCATTTCTTGATTTCATCAGGAGTAGCATGTGACTGGATATCTAGTACATCTTGTGTAGGGTCCTTAACTGTCATACAAGTAGTCTGGGCTGGAATGTCTGTCTGTGTTGTGTTAACTGGAATGTCTGGAGTCTGAGCTGTAAGCTTGGCTGTTCGATCTGCTAGATCGTTACCCTGGGAAATGATGTCAGTGACTTTCGTATGTGCCTTGCACTTCATGATAGCGATAGCTGTCGGTAAATGTATTGCATCTAACAGAGCTTGAATGAGGGGGCCATGCTGAATCTTGGTTCCATGAGAAGTCATGAAATCCTCTCTCTTGCCAGAGTACTCCGAAGTCGTGTACGACTCCGAATGCATAACGTGAATCTGTGTATATGTTTACTTTCAGGTTCTTGGCTCGTATGCAGGCTTGGGTCAGAGCGACTAGCTCTGCTGCTTGAGCAGACAGGGTGTCAATACGATGTGTTTCTATAACTTCGGTTTCAGTAGTCACTGGATACGCGGCTACTAGTTCTCCTGTACTTGTTCTCATACATGAACCATCCACATAAAGTGTCAGGTCGGGATCAGGTAATGCAATATCTGTCAGGTCTTGTCTTGGCTTTGTCATGGTGTTAACAACTTCCACACAGTCATGTGTGGCAGGATCTGGAGTAACTGAAGGTAACAGTGTAGCAGGATTTAAAACGTTGCAGCGTCTGATTTCTATGTGTGGCTGAAACAGTGTCAGTTCATAACCTGTTAAACGTGCAATTGTCAAGTGCTGAGTCTGTGTTCGGTTTAAAAGAACTTCCACGGAGTTTGGAACTTGTACTGTCAGGGAATGTCCTAACACTATGGAATCACTCTGTCTGATAGCTAGTGCTGTGGCTGCAACTGACTTGAGGCACGCAGGCAAAGCCTGGGCCACCGGATCTAATGTGCTAGAAAAATAAGCACACGGCTTGTACTGTCCTGCTTGATCTTGTGTGAGAACAGATAATGCAGTACCTTCACATTCTGTGACAAAAAGTGTAAAAGGCTTACTGTAGTTCGGTGTTGCTAGAACAGGTGCTTGGCATAAGGCTTTCTTTAACTCATTAAAAACAAGTGTATGTTCTTGGGTCCAAGGGAGGACAGTCGATGTGGCTGCCTCCTGTGTCGTTAACTGTATCAGTGGCTTGGCTAGATATGCGTACTGAGGAATCCATTGTCTGCAGTAAGAAGTGAGGCCGATAAAAGCTCGTACCTCCTTCTGAGTCTTGGGCTGTGGAAGATGTGCTATTAACTGGATACGGTCTGGTGTCAACTGCCTACCCCTCTTGGACAGTAAGTGTCCAAGGTAGACCACTTGCTGGACACAGAATTGCAATTTAGAAGGGGACACCTTGTGCCCCATCTCGGCCAGGAAATACAGGACTGTAAGTGACGCACGCTCGCAGTCACGTTCAGAACGGGCTGTGATCAGTAGATCATCGACATACTGGAGCAGAGCAGTGTCAGTTGGCATGTGAATATTGTCTAGTTGTCTCTTAAGTGCTTGACTATAAATACTAGGACTTTCTGTGAAACCTTGAGGAGCTCGTGTAAATTTATAGCTTCTTCCATTTAAACAGAATCCGAAAAGGAACTGGCTGTCTGGATGAATGGGACTAAAGAATGCGTTCTTGAGATCAATAACAGTAAAGAACATAGCTTCGGAATCAATGGCTGTCAATAGGGAAGAAATGTCTGGAACCACTGGGTACTGGGGTATGATACATTTATTAAGTTCTCGAAGGTCAATCATTAATCGGTAAACTGGAGGTGCATTTGGGTCAGTACGTTTCAGAATTGGAATGATAGGAGAATTACATACATTGGAGTCAGTTTCTACAACCACTCTTTGAGCAATAAGCTCGTCAATAATTTTGGATAAGGCTGCTACAGCCTCAGGTGGCAATTTGTACTGTCGGATTCGTGGTAATACAACACCTTGTTTCAGGGTGACACGATGGGGTGTAATATGCATACAACCTACATCAGTTGGACCTTGCGCCCATAAATGCTGTGGTACATTCAATAATCTTGGATCAAAATCACGTAATACATAATGACCTTTAAAATCGCGTAGGAACAATCGTACTCCTTCTGGGGAGCAACATATAACTGCACCTAATTCTTTCAATGTCTTGATACCTAATAAGTTTTCTGGACAAGATTTCGTAAGTAATAAATCAGTAGTTCGGGACAATGGACCAACTTCTAGGGAAACTGGTTTCGATATTTCATTAACAATAGGCTTTCCTGAAAATCCAAGGGAAACATTTCTAGAGCCTGAGAGTGGAGCCCCTGGAACCTCGTCATGACTGATGGTAGTCCTACTTGCCCCTGTATCAATCAGAAACTTTCTGTCTTTCCCTAATACTTGGCTGTGTACATAGGGACCCTCTTGATCTACAGGAATCTCGATGAGAGGCAAGCCTACCTCCCTCTCTAGGCTGTTTCATGAATACTGCTGATATTCTGGATACTCTGACTGTGCATACTGGTACATCTGCTGTGTAACGTGTTGTGTGGCAGCTATAGGCTGCGGTACTGTAACTGTCTGTTGTGCGTTCTGCGGTACTTGCGTATTCTGTGGAACTTGTTCTTGTCTAGGCGGACGCGATCTCTCTTTCGTCTTACCAGTAGCTATGTTGTGTTTCAGAACTGCACATTCGTTTATGTAATGACCTGGCTGTTTACAATAATTGCATGTCCCTTTAACGGGAGCTGCAGGATGACTGGCTTGATTTGTACCCCTCTTCTGGCTGTCTTGCGGAACAGATTGTGCAACTAGTACTTTCATTTTCGTGTCTTTCATATGTCTCCTTTCGTGTTCCTGCTCTTCCCTGATTCTATTCTGGTGGTACTGGAGCATCTGGAGGATTTGTGACGGAGTATTAGCTTGCCAGGTACTCTCGACTTTTAGTACTCGATTTTTAACTTGTGGTAAAGAATTCTCGACTAGTTTGGTAACAAAAAGATGTGGATATGACTCACTACTTGTTTTCAGACCACTATTTATAATGAAACATTTCTCAAATCTAGAATAAAAATCACTAGTGTCTTCATCTTGTTTCTGTTTACAGGCTGAGATAGCATCCCAGTCTTCCTTTTTCGTGGCTAGTAATCTTGGCAAGACTTGTATTAACAATTCGGGCAACTCTTTAGCTTTAGCCCCGAGACCAGTACCTGGAACTCGGCTGCTATCTTCAGTTTCTAATGCGGTCCAATCTATCTTTTTCTCTCCCACCTCCCATTCTTTTTCTTTGAGTTTTTCATATATGCCCGCAGGCAACAGGACCTTTAACATTTTAATGATATCGGGATACGTGTATTCTCCCATACGGAGCATGTCCTTTAATTCACGGTGGAACCCTGCTGGATCTTTATCGTGACAGGGTATTAACTTTTTCATTTCTAGGAGTTCTATTTTCGTGATGGGGGTGTAAACAAATACTCGTTCTAAATCACCCCCCGCTCCTTTAACTGGATGTACTTCTCGTAACGGATTCTGTCTATCTATGTAGAATGACTTTCTGGCTGGGGGTGGAACAGGAACAAAGTGCGGATTCAGGAAGGTTCTGTATTTGTGGCGCTGTTCTAGAATGACACTAATTAAATCGGTACCTAGACCTTTCCATCTGTTTAGGAGTAACTCGTTCAGGATATCATGCAAAGGACCTGGATCAGAGTGCTGATCCTCATACAGTGTGATGAGGTGCTGGATCATATACATACCCGCCAGACGCTGCTCGGCTGGGGGCAGTTTCAGAAACATTTGGGCCACCATTTCGTCTGGAAATGTGGCGGAATCACTAGTCCATCGGACTGCTGATCGGGCTAGTTCTTGTTCATGCATGGTACTAGGTTCACTATAACCTATTCGTAATTTCAGAATTTTATCTGTAGCCTGGAATACTTGTTCCAGAGAACACTGTTCTGGTACTGGAGAGGGAAAAACTTTCTTGTAATCTAGACGTGAATGTCGGTCGGAAAATCTAGTTCTACCTACATACGCTATTCTGTCGGGACTCTCGCTGTCTACCTCTTCACTGGAAGAGTCATTCTCTTTCTCGGTTGCTCTATTTGCTTTCTCTTTCTCGTGTATACGTAAAATTTCCTTACGAATTTTCCTGTACATACTTTCTATACTACCTTGTGTCTTGTGTTTCCCTCGGCTATATTGTCACTCCATCTAGTCAGAACTTTCATCTCTTCTTTATCTTTATCAGGATAATCTTGTTCTCTTATTAAACAGTTAATTAGGAACTGCAGAATCATACCTTGAATCTCGACCTTTCGGTTTGCCATAGTCTCGTTAATACTTCCTGGATGCTCCCCCGTACGGATAAAATGGTATATTCTGTCTAGATGATCTTTCATATCGGGCAGGGTGGCCAAAAAGTTGGCAACTCGTCTTAAACGTACTGAATACAGGAGCATGTGATCTTCACCTGGTACTGAATCATATACACAATCAGTAAGGTTTCGCTTGAGATCTACGTATGTAGTCACTTTTGGCGTACGTTGTAACGCTGCTTCTCTCAGCGTCATTCGTTTTGTTTGAGGCGGGGTGATAGGAGCACCTCCTACCGCCCCTCCAGGACTAGAATCGTCTACTAATGCTGAATGGGCTGGTAACGTAACTGGCAAAACACGTGACGTGGACTGGTCCGGGGGTACTGGCACATGGACAGGGTTCCCGGGACCAGTGACTGGAAGAACAGGAATTACATTATTTACAGGATGCTGAGGTTGAACAGGCGGAATAGGATTTGCATATTCTGGGACTGTATCGTCCAAATAGGACGAAAGGAAAATTTCAGCTGCAGTCGGTTTATGACGTAGCTTAGTCGGGACCAGGGGTGGCGGAAAGTTACAGGGTGCTTCCGGGGTTGCCTTCGGCAAGCCCTCGGCAAGAAGAGGATACATACCTTTAATAAGGGCATTTCTCTGTCTGTCTGACTGTTCTGCTCTAACTCGTTCACCTTCTTCTAGAAGTTCCCTTTCTTGGGCTTTCTCTGAGGATTCCCTACTTAATTCTGCTTTTCTGAATTCTTTCTCAGATCTCCTGTGAGATTCTTTGCGCCATAACTCGATGGCATCTTTCTGGGACTGTCTGGCTTTCTTTTTCCATAATACTTCTTCTATTCGCATGATGTACTCGGCATCCCATGTACCTGATACAGGCCATCTATATTTCTCTTCAAGATCTTTAGTATAATCAGACCACAAGTCTAGATACAATATGGCATCTAAGCCATGCTTGTGATACATAAAATGACCAGGACTGTCCCGAGGAGGGACAGGAACTGCTTCTTCGAGTAAACCTTTCCTAGTTTTGATCTGACGTAACTTCGAGAATAGAGGCATCTTGAACCTATACCTAGACTTTAACACAATATACAATAAACACAGTAATGAAACAGCAAACAAATCACTCATACCACGACATAGAAATACATGAACAACAGATCGAACAGAAATATTACCTGATACATTGAAAACATAATACTTGAATTTCTCGAGAACAGACTTACTAGATGCACTGCTAAAACAGTACAGAACAGACCGGTCTCATAAAGAGACACGTCGGACCGTATCCACCTAGGTGAATACTTCGGATTGGATCTGTGTACCCAAACCCAACGGACCAGGAACAAACTAATGATCCTGTCTAGATACTTCCCCCGCAACGGTACTCACCGGGAAGCAGAAACTGAAGGCCTCGGACTGGACTGGGCTGCTACGACGTCTGGTTACTCGCGCTTCGAACTTCGGGCTTCGGTTACAGGTGGGCCTCCGGATACCTCGGACCTTGTTCTCTCGGCTTGGGCTCTGGTCGGGACGAACCGCATTCCACACCGCCTCGTCTGGATACCGGACCGCAGTTTCCGTCTCCTCCGTGGGCCTGAGGGAGACTTGAAGCAGAAATATCTGCACGTGCACGGTAGAGTTCCGTCACGGCTGTAGAAGAGTCAGGGGGCCTGCGTTGGATCGCCGGCGCGTGGGGAAGGGGCACGTCCCTATTCGGGCGCCATTCATGTGGTAAATAAATAATTAACTACCGGTACTATTTTTGAATACATGAATAATAACAGATAGCTCAATAAATAAGAGGCAGGATCCGAGGAATCTGAGGTTATCAGGCTTTAATCAGGCATAAGGGAAGGGACAGGATCGGGACAGCCTGAAATAAAGTGACACAGGAAAAATACGAAGGCAGCTGCAACGCTTCATCAACAGTACAAGATATATATACTATAACATCATAATTACATTACATACAGTAGGCGTAACAAGTGACAAGCGTAAGATAAGAGGACACGGGCGTGAAAAGTAGGCGTACACAGGGCGTGCACTTAGACATGTGATGAGAACGTCACAGAAGTGTCATGAAATGGGTGGATACATGGAGGGGGCTACTCGAGCCGCTGGGACCTTTAACCTAGTGGTGCGCGCAAACGGACTATGACGTGTGTCTGGAGAGAACTGGGGGCTCTGACTTCTGCGCTAGAAGAGGAGACTAAAAGTCTGCGGTGTCAGGACGACATGTACCTATAGCATATCTGGTATCTGGTGTTTGGAGAACATGTTGATAGAATCTAAAAGTCATCAGAGGAAAGGCTACTTGACACTAAGGCTGGTGCATGCATATATTCTACATGTAATGCGTGTGCTATGAATCTTCTATGGATATTAATACAGTAATTCTCTTGCATGGAGACAAAAAGACTAGACTATAGCTGAAGCTGTTTATACGGTTCGTTAGCTTAGGAATGCGAAGACGAGGAGCTGAACTGATAACTAGAGGCATAACATATTCTTGGCAGACAGGCAGGCAGAGCCAGGCTGGGCACCGCGCTGCGCGGCAGGAAGTGAGTGAAGGGTCAGGGATGCAGGTGGGGGCTGTATCGCTCCTCGGAGCGGGTTCAGGAGACAGGAGCTTGAATCTGGTGTCCGGGCCCTCATGAGGCCTAGAAACGGGGACATTTAGCTGAATTTAACGTGCACAATGGAAAACGTTGGCAACATAGGCCTGAAAGCCTAATTCACGTTGCTTTCACGGGGACTGGAAACTGACATACTAGAGTTGGACACAATTATAACTGCGTCTTTATCTGATCATAGGGAGATACATGCATATCGATCATGCACATATAATATAGGATGGGGAACACGTAGGCACACATGACATGGCAAAATTCAATTTTCCACACCTCTTTTAAACAATTGCAGGTATTTGTCCACATAGGAACCGAGGATGGTCCAACTTTAATGGCCACTGAACGGCCTTACACTAAGTAAGAATCTCAATTTATCTACCCTATCCCAGTGCAATTATGATTCTTATGAGAGGCCAGATACATTCATTCTAATTGTATTATCCATAGGCGCTCCTGTTCTTTAATGTCCTGAAGAAGACCCCAGCATGAGGCTTCAACCAACCCTTAAACGGGGGGTCGAAACGTAGACCATACCTATTCTCTAACCATAGGAAGAACTAATGGAGTAATACAGATTCTATGTTAAAGAGCTACTTGGAACCACTGATCTTAATAAGACTGTAAAGGCAGTACTGAATACCACTGTGATTGTTTTATGGTCACAACAACCTTTACCCAGTCCCCACCTTTTACCCAATCACACCCATCCCATCTAACTACGTCTTTTCCTCATCACCTTGAGCGCGTCGATATGTCATAATGGAGCTAATGTGTGTGATGCTCTTCTACACATGAAAGTTTTTTCTATGCACTAAATTGATATTTATGTCTTTAATTGCTTGTCTGATTCAATGAAGTAATTGAAACAATTCTTTCTCAAATGTTTAATTTTGATTTCACAATTTCTGGTACTTATTGAATGATACTAAGTATCGAGATGACAAGGTGCTTAAATTTAAATTAAAAATGTTTTGCACTACATGGATGGAATGTTGATAATTTACAAATGACAATATTCATAAGAGCCATTGGGTGTTTTTGTTAATCAATAGACTCTGACCACTTTTTCGTATCTACTTAACTGATCCAGGTCAGAGAGTTCTTAGGGTATACCCCGTTATAACTCACCGCGTGCAGTAGGAGTCCAGCAGGAGCAGGGATGGAGATTGAGTGGACACTCTAGAGGGAGTGCATAGAAGCTTCATTCCTAATAAGGACACCTCGGAGGCCATAAGTGGCACCAACCATCTGATCCATGGCTTGGAACAGTCCATGGCTGACATCGCTGGTGTCATGCGGCAGAGGCACAAACAGGTGCCCTTCCAATGTGGCACCAGCAAGGTCTGTGGAACTGAGCAGGACTCCTACATAGCGACAATGAGTGCCTTACACCACAACATTGTCACTGTACTGTCAAACCAGCAGGCCCTTCATAGTGCTGTGATGCCTTACTTGTTGGCTCTGAGAAATTTTGCTGGGGACAGGGGATCCACATCTTCAGCCCCTGATGTGTGTGTGCCTCTGTCACCATCAGCACCTACAACACCCTACTCACAGGAGCACCACACATATCAGAGGACAAAGATGTGGAGGTTCCCTCTTTTCAACAAAATACTGGCCAGTAGCATGTCTCTGTGTCACATTGCCAGTTTCCCAATTTGCCTGTGCTTATGGCCATTCCAGTGTACTTCTCAGCTGCTACTATCTTCCCTTTGCTTTCCTACATGTTGAGCTCACCCATTTGTGGCCTATCTTCCATTATGGCAATGTAGTCTTCCACCGCACTGGAACACTCCTCTACTCCACATGATCTACGACATGTATCCCCCATGGACTGTGTCTGGACATTCAATGGCTCACAAACTAAGGGGCTTATTAGGATAGTGGATTTTCCGCATCCTCTGGGCCGGCGGAAGCCACCGCCGGCCCGGAGGATGCGGAAAACCCGCTGCGGACCCACCAAAGACCCACCGCCACATTAGGATGGCTGGTGGGTCCTGGTTTCCGTCCGCTGCTTTTCCGCCGCGGTTGGCTTACAACCGCGGCGGAAAAGCTCTAATATGGTGAAGGTGTCTCTCAGACACCGTCAGCCAGATTAGGATGGGATGGGAAACATGCTTTTCCGCGGCGGCTTTTCCGCCGTGGAAATGTATGTGTAACATCACTGTGGGGGCCCGTTGCTGGCCCCCTAGGTGAAGTGGGGGTGGGGGGTGCACATGGGGGGTACCTATGGTACCCCCCTGCATTTGTATGCAGAAAGCAGCAGGCACCACGCGGTGCCTGCCTCTTTCTGCATTCAAATGCAACACCTGCATTTTTTACATTGCTGCGGGTGCAGCTTGAAGCTGCACCCGCCGCAATGTAAGTAATAGAGGATGTGACCGCCAGGGTGGCGGTCACATCCTAATCGTACAGGAGGGAACGCCGCAGCCCATGCGGACGTTCCCTCCTCCTCAGTGATCGCGGACGGATGAAAGTCGGTCCGCGATCATAATCGGCCCCTATGTTTGGGTTTTGTATGATTTGACTAAGTAGACCATGGTGGAAGTGATGACCTTAAAGACATTACCTACTTTCTAAAGTAAAATGTCTATAATAAAACCAGGGGTAAAACTGCACAGGCCATGTGAAATAGTTTTTGTGATCCCCATGTGCATGTAAACTAGCAATTTGTTACCCAAGGTCACAAACATTAAGTGTTACAATAAGCAATCAGCCAACGGTTTGATTGAACGACGTTTCTGCCTAGGAGGGGGATACCTCCTTGCATACTGGCCAGCGGAAAACAGTGATGTGACAGCAAAATGGTGATAGGGAGGGTGTGTAAGTGTCTGCCATCAGTGTGGCACACAATAGATCCAAGTTTAGTCACAAAGGTTTGACTCAATCAACCACATAAAACATGTAGCATTACAAACACACACACAGCAACATTAGGTTAATACCTGGGTTTGGGCAGTGTGTCCATTCACAGCAAGAGTGCCACCTACGGTGCACAATAACGTTTGAATATCGCTTAAGTGGCACCATTGTAAACTTAACAGGATGCACGGCTTAGGTGCCACACCCAGTTACACAAGTATACAAACACTGCCAGGAAATCCTACAGCATGTGCTCTACCTAACCAATGCATATATGACAACTGCCACGCAGTCAAAGAGCAAGCCGCTGTGAAAGTGCTAAACATTTTTTATTTAAAACACCTTTAAAAACTGAGGGCCTGATTCACAAAAGTAATCTGAGACAAAATCCTAACTTTATAACTTTCGGTATTCGCAAAAGGCATTTAGTAGTAGTAAAGTTAGGAATCCTAACTTTACTACTACTAAATGCCTTTTGTGAAAATTGAAAGTCGTAAAGTTAGGGTTTTGTCTCAGATTACTTTTGTGAATCGGGCACTATGATCCAAAACTAACTAAACTACTCTAATTATTCCTACCTAAACTATGCCTACACTAACCTTTGGTAAACAAACAACACTATCCTAGCTCAATACAAACCTAGCCTATCTAAACTTATTTTATACTACTCTACACATGTACCACAACAGACAGGTTAAATATCAACCGGCCACCCCACCTTAATACACATTTGCACATGAGACAAACATAAACTGCACCTATGCACAAACTACCTAAACATTAAAACCTGAACAAGTGCATTTTTTGTATATTCTTGTATTTTTAATTAGTTTTTGTTTTTTATGCACATACTAAACAATGACTCCCTACACACATATAACAACCTACCCACCCAAATCCCCACCTAACAACACATAAATATTAACATCTATAAACACACTAAACCTAACCAACCCTATCACTAAGCTAAAATCTTTACTAACCTATGGTAAAACTATATGAAACTATGAAAATTACCGGAAATAACTTGGGAGGGGCAGAATGTTTGAGGAAGGGGCTACATCTGCTCGGCAATTTTGTCCACTGATTGCTGTAGTTTTGCACCATCCGCAACAGTATTGCCATTTGACATTCCAGCCCGGCCGGCCTCAATTTCATGTCTGCATTGTCCTTTTGGGCTTCCCTCTCAAAGTCCATAGGCTGAGTAAGAGTAGGTGTCACTGCCTGTGATGTGACTTCTGGCAGTGCTGTGGAGGGTCCTGCAACTGCACCAGGATCAGACACATGGGAGAGTGCCACTTCAGGCCTGGTGCTTGCCCTGTCTTGTGCTTTCTGGGCCTGAGGTAGTGAATCCCAGGCCCCTGCTGCCCTTGCCTTTTCGTTTTAGCTCTCCATCTTCTGGAAGGCCTTGGCCATGTGCCTGTTGTGGCAGTATCTCTTCTGTCTAATGCAGTACTGGCGTTCCTGCTCAGGAGTCATGTTATCTGTTTGGGAGGAAGGACATATGTATAAGATCAAGCTGAAATTGTTGTATGAATTACAATTAGGTGCACAAGTGGCATGTCTAGCAAAATATAAGACATCTATGGAATACATTTGGACCAAACGTCACAAGAAGCATGTACTTCTCCTAAAGTTACAATACAAAAGTACTCAGGTCTTGGCCTTGAAGGTATATAAAATGGCAGTGTCTGGACTAATAAACATCGACCAATGTGCATATTAAGATAGATTCTGCACAATTATGTTGTGTATACATGGAATGGTACTCCTGGCCCATCGAGGTACTCCTTGGGGATATTAATGTAGCATGCAGGAGGGTAAAATCAATAGACTATCAACTATGTGAAACTAGTAATGTGTAGTATGTACACGTATTGTGCCTCAGCAATGATATACAAGGCCATACACATTGCTGCATAGATTGACACTGTGCCAGGTAGTTGAGACATGGAGTGTCATGCCATAGTAACCTATATACTTATCTAGGCCTTCCAGAATGAAAACTGTTTAAAGAATGGTGTGAAAGCTCATTGTATATAGGTTCTTACCGGTAGCCCCACCAACTACTATCCCCAGGTGATCCAGGTGATCTTGATCCCAGCTGATGACATCTGCTCACCAGTGCCTGAGTTGGTGGATGCTCTGCTGGACATTGAAGATGCAAGACAGATGAAAATATACCTTCTCCCAACACTGATGCCTCTCACAGGTTTGGTATCCTTGGCTGACCCGGACTCCAATGCCGATCATGTTGGGCAGGTATCTGACTATCAGTCACAGCAGGCCCCGAAACTCATCCTTCATCGGGTTCTTGGCCGTGCCTCTGCTCGACATATCCCTAACCCCAAAAGCCACCCTAAACCCAACAACAGAAACACTGTCCCTTCCTCCTACCCATCTAACTATAAACTTCTATTTGGGCAAACTCCCAACAATACTCTCAACAAAACAACACAAATTACAATCACAAAACAAAAATAAAACGCCAGTAAAAGGGCTTTTCGCTTCGCTTCGCTTCGCTCTGCGAGCCCTAATGACAATTTTGGGACACAACAGGGACAGCACAGATACCAACAAGGCCAAGGAACAGCACCAAACTCTCCAGCAAAAAACAGACACCTCCAACAGCCAGCACAGACAAAAACAATATACGTGAAAGTGAATGAAACTTCACACTTAATGGTTTGCAGAATGGTTGATCCATTGCATCATTCCCTGGGTGGATGTGTCACGTTTCCAACCTATGCGTCACGTTTCTAACTAAAGCATCATTTAAAGCATCATTTTTTTCAGAAGCCTCACTGGGGAAATAGCCAGGGCGTGAGTTACACACACAACATGACAATGCCCAAAGCAGCATTGATGCACGGCTTCGGTTCAAAGTTCTTTTCACTGAGGCATTACATTGTCATGTAAAGCAAGACTTTTCGTACAAAAGCGTCATGTTTACTACAAATGCATCACCTTTCTTACTACAGTGTCACCTTTCCTTCTCAAGCATCACGTTTTTAGGTAAAGCGGGACTTTTCCTTCAAAAGCATCACAATTACTACTAAAGTGTCACGTTTTGTACCTAAGTGTCAAGTTTCCTACTACAGCGACCTCTCTTCATCGCGCGTATTGCTGAATATTGCTGCATGTAATTTTTAAAAATCGTACTTGCATACTCCTGGGCACTTTGCTTTTAGAGTCAGAGTCAGAGTCAAAAATACTTTATTCGATTATTTTAAAATCATAAAAGTATACTACGCACACAATTATACAGAAAAACACATGCAT
The DNA here is from genome assembly GCF_964261635.1 of Lissotriton helveticus. NCBI lineage: Eukaryota > Metazoa > Chordata > Amphibia > Caudata > Salamandridae > Lissotriton > Lissotriton helveticus. Next base: position 276,191,542 of record NC_136068.1, read on the forward strand.
ACACTAATCAACAATGCAATTCAGTTATAAGCAATTGATTAAAAACGGTTAAGAACAATTGAGTAGGAAAAGGTCAGAAACAGTTATCATTTAAAAATAATTCATATACCCTAAAACCATCATATTGCAGTTATACGTAATTTCATTTGCCTTGTTACTTCATCCTAAAAGCTTGATCACAACAGGGAGAAAGTAAATGAACAGCTCTTAACAGGATAAAGTTAAAATCTAAACTTGGGCTACTCCAGAATACATTCCATCATTGGAGTATTCAACAATCTATGCCGTTTAGCTCGCATCGATGCTACCAACAAATTAGCAACCCCGAACATCACAATAGGGGTCTCCATAAGTTGTAAAAACAACAATGCAGGTTTCACTTGCATAAATCCCTTGTACCTCAGAAGTGGTATGATATATTTTTTCCTTCCCTCAACAAAAAAGGGACAAAAAAAGACAAAGTGTATCAGGTCTTGATCAGTGAAGCCATCACATTTACAAGGAGCATTATCCCTAGGCATACTCCATTTCAGATATTCACCTAGTAAAAGATGCATCTGGTTAAAACGGAATTTCGTCAATAGCCATCGATGATATGGCCTGTTCACTACAATCAAATAAGGCTGAATAGTCATAGTTGATATTACTGTGTAGTGTGCCCTTACTGTAGTTTTCTCAATTTCCAGGGCTTCACGATGGGTATTTCTATAATTCATAAATTGAACTTTTATCCATGTGACATCATCTTTACACAGGCTTTCGGGGTTAAAATATAATTCCGGGCGGCCCAATAGTGTAGCTACGGTTTTAATATGTTTCAACCATTTTATGTCTTTGGCTCTATCTCTCCCCATACAATCGCTGATAATTTTGCGATTTAAAGTCAGACTAGGATTCAGCCATAATTTCACCCAAAGAAGTAGAGGGCCATATTAAGTGAATCCTCAATATAACCTAACCCTAGTTCCGTGTGGACAGCAAAGGAGGGGGTAGACTGTGGTAAACCCAATAGAGAACGCATGGATTTGTTCTCTTCTTTCTGAATTGGGGCAAGATCCTTATAGCCCCAGATCCCAGCCCCATATCTTGCTAGGGCCAAAGTTTTGGCTCTATACAGGGTCAGTATTGCTTCCGTGGGTTTCCCTCCCAGTCTTTTAGCGAAATTCAATATGGCTGCAAACGACCTGCGCACAGCCAACGCTTTATTTGTAATCTGGGGAGTCCAGGTGCCCAAGTCATCGAATATTACGCCTAGGTATGTAAATGTTTTAACTTTGGACAGTATTACACTGTTACATCGCAAGGTTTTTGTGGTTTTCTTTCCTTTCCCCAGTGACATAACGTGTGACTTTTCCATATTTACTACCAGGTCTAATTTCTGCATAAAAATCCCAAATGAGTCAAGGAGCAGCTGTAATCCATTTGGGGTTCTAGAAATAAGGACCGTGTCATCGGCATACATCAGTACGGGCAGGGGGAACCCACCCATGCTAGGTATATCTGGTGTAGCAGTTGATAGAATTGAATATAATGAGTTGATATACAAAGAAAACAACATGGGGGCTAGGATGCACCCCTGTCTTACCCCTCTAGCTGATCTAAACACAGCGGTGCATTTTCCATCCATTGTCATACGCACTGATGCAGTCAGATCTCTGTGCAAATAGGCTAGGAAATTTACAAGTGCTGGATCCAAACCCAACTCCATGAGCATTGTCCACAGCTTCGACCTATTGACTAAGTCGAAAGCTGTGGACAGGTCCATAAAAGCCAGATGGATCGACCCCCTAGCAGCAACAGTATATTTACAGATGGTCATATACAGATTAAGACACTGGTCCACAGTGCCCCTCCCGGTTCTAAACCCATATTGGGTATTGCATAAAATTTCGTTTTCTTTTTCCCACTTATTAATTTTGTTTAAAATTACTTTGCCTAGAATCTTAAATGACGAATCGATCAACGATATCGGTCTGTAACACCTAGGGTCTCCCCTTTGACCTTTTTTAAAAATTGGGATAATGATGGAGTGTGACCAAGATGTAGGTATATTAGATTTGTCCATACTAACTAGGTTAAAAACATTTGCAAGGACTATGGACCACACATGAGAGTGTGCCTTATACATATCAGCGGGAACCCCGTCCGGGCCGGGGGCCTTACCACCTGCTGTGTTTTCTATGGCATTTTGTACTTCTTTCACCGTAATTCTCAATGGAGTTTCTGGGATTATAGATTCTATGGGGGTGAAAGGAGTTGTGGTGATCTTACTGCCATAGATAATCTCAAAATGGTCCAGCCATTGTTTCTCAGTGATGTTAACCTCCACCACCTCATTTTCTCTGCCATTAAACAGTGGTGTGTTCACTATAGACCAAAACTTGGCACTGTCCCTCAAGGTCAGTCTATCATATAATGATTCCCAGGCCTTGGCTTTAATTTCACTCTTACGTGCCTCAGTCGTTATTTTATACTCCCTCCTAAGTCTTTTCACCTCTACAGTATTGCGCGGTGTACTTTTCAAGGCATCTAGTAAAATTTTATGAGCCTTGGAGCAATCGGCGTTGAACCACCCATATGCTTTGCGAGGCTTAAGATTGGGTTTACACGTGAGTATCTGTACAACATTTTTACATATAACTTCAAAGGCATTTATAACATTCCCTCCAGTAGTCAATGGATCTCTGCAAATGTTTAATTCTAATCCTACTTTGTCACACAAATCATTAAAAAAGTCATCTGGGATGATCTTAGACCATTTGATTCGTCTACCCTGGTCATGAGCCCGGATTTTTGTAGAATAAGTTGGTTGTAGTCCAGTATTTATTATGGTTGGGTTACTGTTAATTAGTTCCTTAATAACCGGGTTATGTTCGCTAAATGTCGTCTGGGTTGCATTATAGAAGATGAAATTTTTAAGGATACTGGGTGATCCAAAAATGAAATCAATAATAGTATTACAACCCCTGGCACTATATGTTGCCACTCTGTCTTTGGGGTTCACAAAAACGGGTTCCGAGATATCAAGATCTATCAGTAGTTCTTCTAAGGCACCCCCTTTTGCTGAATGCTCAAAGTGCGAGTGAGTCAAATAAACGTCGTCCAGGCAAACATCATAATGACAGTTCAATTCACATAAATGTGTGTTAAAATCACCTAAAAGTATATAATGAACAAATGTAGATTGACTCTTTTTATAATCGTTTAAAAAATCGGTCAACATAAGGATATTTTCACTACCTTGTGAACCTTCTATTGAATTATAAAAATTTACATAGAGGATTTTTTCCCCCGTATTCAAAAAAACCTCTAAAGCTTGGCAATTGGGAGAGTTTACATTTATAGATTTCATCACCCCCATGTGGCTCACTGAAATTAGGAGCCCTAGACCTCCCTTGCTTCTCCCCCTATGTGACTTTTGTGCTGCTAAAAAAAAGGATACATAACCTTCTACCCAAAAGTTACATTCAGTGTCCCAAGTTTCTTGTAGTGCAACCACATCATGTTGTTTTATAATTTCCAGCCATAGTGTATCTTCCCTTTTGGCTTGGAGACCAGAAATGTTCCAAGTCATTAGTTTCAAATTTCAGATTTCTGTGATTTTACAGGGCTGTTCCTCCACCCCCTCCTGTGGGGACAGTCAATTATTAGCATCAAGTGCTGATAAGACAGCAAAACTGTTTCTCAGTTCCAAAACAGGTGTAGAAGCCACTGAATATTTGGAGTTTTGGGTCAATAGGGAGCTTAGTGGTTGAGTTGCCCAAATAGCTAGGTGAGCATTATGTCGTGGGGTGTTTTTCCTTGTATTCATGGTCAGCAGGGGAGTTTGTTGTGCTGGGCGAGGATAGAAAAAACCTAATGGGACCGCACGAATTTGTCCAAGTGTAATGTTTGTGGCGTCCCAAAATAGCCTAGAGCAAACATGTGGATTCCTAAAGTTTATGATGACACAGTCCTCAGAAAAGCATTTGGCGGTCGGCCCCAACCAAGCTACTCTTCTTACCAAGCTTATAGATGCTGAAATGTCACTTGGGCCCGAGCAATTTGTATCGCACCAGCTCTTTACGTTTTTCATAGGAGTTTGCTGGGTTTCTAACTCTCCTGGTTTGAGCCTCGGTACATTGACCAGTACCGCCACAAACGGAGTTGCCTCTGGGGGTAAGTTTATCCTTGGTTTTGGATATTGTCCGTTACCCGATCTTTGGCTAATTCTCTTAGAGTCATCCTCTTCGTTGGCGTGAAGTCTATGGTTGTGCTTGGGGTCAGGAATATGCTGGCGAATTGTATGCAATGTTTTATCTATGGATTTAGAGTTGTTTGTGGGATCCGGTATAAAAGTATGTGGCAAAGGTATTAGATTAGGCATAATCGCTGCACTATTAGACTCCTCCATAGGTTGGCTTTGTTGTTTCAGGGGCAGTTGTGAGTCTAAGGCAAGGTGCTCCGTTACCTTTTGAAGTAACAACGAGTTCATTCTATCACATTTACTTAATATACCAGATACACAATCTTTTAGTGTTTCAACAATCTCACTAGAAATCTTAATCAACGTGGTTTCGATGGTATCTGTTAGAACCCTTTCAATCATGTCTTTTATTGTGCCTTCAAGCTTGGTTGAGGGTTTTCGTGATTTTGTTTTAGCTCTATACCGTAAAGCTTGCGTTTTGTGTGGTCTCGCAATTTTTCTGGTTTTTTGCATGTTTTGTGTTCCCCCCTCCGGAATTTGGGCACACTCAGAAGCCTCAAATGCAACTATAGGGTCTTCTTGGCGCACAATGTTTTGATGCTCAGGTACAGTGTCATGGGCAGCGGTGATGATAACATTAGGTTCTAGGGGTAACATTGACTCTTTGGGGTCAATAAATGCACCTTCCAACCCAAGTTCTCGTTCTTTCTCGGCAATTTCTTTATTTAGCTTCCCCACCGCTGATGTTAAGTATGTCTAGATGCTTTCAGAGGCATTTGTTTTACGGGCAATTTTAACTTTACTAGTGCCCCCTGTAATCGAGGTCTGAAGTTTTCTCTTACCCATTCTGGCGACGTAGATGTTAGGGTCCGGCCTGTCCTTTCCTCTGGTGTCCCCTGACGACCACAGACGGCCCGCCCTCTGCCCGGGCTCAGCCCGGCGCCGCCCGTGCGCGTCCCGCGGGCGGGAGGCTCCCCTCGGACTTTGTAGCGCCTCCGGGCGCTGTTGTGGCGTCACTGGTCCTGCGCCGGCCGGGGCAGCTGGGGGATGTGGTTCCCGCTGCTCCCGTGCCGACCGAAATGCCCCCTGACTGCTGGTGATCCTGTGAGGGCTCAAAACCGTTCCCCTCACGGCGCGCTGTGGTGCAAGGTGCTTTGAGGTGTCCCGCCTGGCCGCTCGGTGCCCCTCGGACTTTGTAGCGCCTCCGGGCGCTGTTGTGGCGTCACTGGTCCTGCGCCGGCCGGGGCAGCTGGGGGATGTGGTTCCCGCTGCTCCCGTGCCGACCGAAATGCCCCCTGACTGCTGGTGATCCTGTGAGGGCTCAAAACCGTTCCCCTCACGGCGCGCTGTGGTGCAAGGTGCTTTGAGGTGTTTGCTTTTAATTGCGCTGCTTGTGATCGCGCTGCTGTATCCTTCTGCCTATTCATTAGGCGCTTGCCATCACAGCAATTCGGGGGCATAGTCAGGCTTACCTGCATACTAATTGTTTTTCACCTGCATTTGGCGGGACTTAGGTAGTGGGGTCCCTGGTTGTGGTGCTCCAACCGCCATCTTGGGTGGGGGCTGACGCTTGGGCCACTTTCAGGCGCCATATTGGGCGGGTCTAGAGGCTCTAGTAGCCGGAAGCCCACGCATTGGAGAGCTTATTTAAGCTGCTCTCTTGGTAAGCTTTACAGACCTCTCTTCATCGCGCGTATTGCTGAATATTGCTGCATATAATTTTAAAAAATCGTACTTGCATACTCCTGGGCACTTTGCTTTTAATTGCGCCACTTGTGATCGCGCTGCTGTATCCTTCTGCCTATTCATTAGGCGCTTGCCATCACAGCAATTCGGGGGCATAGTCAGGCTTACCTGCATACTAATTGTTTTTCACCCGCATTTGGCAGGACTTAGGTAGTGGGGTCCCTGGTTGTGGTGCTCCGACCGCCATCTTGGGTGGGGGCTGACGCTTGGGCCACTTTCAGGCGCCATATTGGGTGGGTCTAGAGGCTCTAGTAGCCGGAAGCCCGCGCAGCGTAATATTATAAATAGGTATGGGCGATCAGGCGCGCAGCGGGTGCGCGCAGCGGTCGCGCCGTAGACGCGCCGGAGGTGCGCCAGAGGTAAGCCCGTTTGCGCCCGTTCGCGTCCCGGGTGCTCCCGGCGTGCTCGCTACGGCTACCTCTCATCTGGCAGATCCTCGTGAGGATTCGTATGTCTTATTGAGTCATACCGAGGGGGGAGAGCAACATTTGTCGACTACATCTGCTCCTTGAACTCTTTCTTGTGGACTATTAAATGTTCGCTCCCTTGTAAAGCACTATGCTGAAATTGCTCTGGTAATAGAATCTTCTCACCTGGATATACTATTCGTGACTGAGACTTGGGTCAAGGCGGACTGTGGGGTGGAACTCAGTTGGGCTTGCCCAACGGGCTACCTTATAAGACATACTCCTCGAGTCTCTGGCAGTGGGGGCGGAGTAGGATACATCTTTATAGATTCAATCTCCCTTTCGCAGTTAGTGGTAAAGGAAGTGCTGAGGTTCGAGCTTATGGGCTTTTCTATCACAGCCCAGGTTGGTACTCTGATAGCAGGTCTTTTATGCTACAGGCCACCCTCTTTAACTACAACGGCCCTTCAGTCACTGGTTGACCTGATCTATGACCTCTCAAATTCCCATGCTAAATTTTTGGTATTGGTTGATTTTAACCTCTGGCCTTCCGGCCCTCAAGATCTAGCCTACAGAGAACTTTGCCAAGCGTGTAGGAATATTCAACTTGTACAGTTGGTCCTGTCACCTACTCACGCGAAGGGGCATACGCTAGACTTGGTATTTGCCGAGAAGGAGTTGGTTGTAGTGGAAGAAGTCGTGGATCAGTGCTGGACCGATCACTCATTGATCATTATGTCTATTGTCTTGCCTGCCTTGCCAAAACCAAGCAACCCGGGCGGCATTAAGTTCAACCGACAATGGGCTCGCCTTCTTAGGGAGCCGATTCGACCTACATTACTGCCCAGGACCTTTATGGTGGAGGACAGTGTGGATAAGAGCTACGCCGTCCTTTGCCAGCAAATCTCGACGTCACTGGACGAGTTGGCTCCTTTACGAAAGGTGAGGGACAGACCTAGAGGAGCCAATGCCTGGTTTACTGAGGACCTTGGACAGTCCAAGCTCCGCTGTAAACAGGCGGAACGTACCTGGAGGAGAGGGTATAGGGAGCTGGATAGGGCAGCGTACAAAACGGCCCTGCAGGTATATAAGCTTCAGCTAAGAAGTGCTAAAGCGAAGTTTTTGGAAGACACCTTGGCGAAGGCTCCTAATAAATCGCAGACCCTGTTTAAGCTGGTTAATAACTTATCTAATCCTTCGTGTGCAGTACCAACTATTCCGGCTTTTCAGGAACTCTGTGACTCTTTAGCCCTCGCGTTTGAGGAGAAAATTAGGACCATTCTGAACGGACTCGCAGTATCTGGACAGTCTGTGCTGCCTTTGTCTCCCCCTTCGGAATTCCCCTGTCATTCGGAATCCGAAGGGGTTGATAACAAGGAAGAGTCCTCCCAGCTGTCCAGCTTCCCTACCCCCTCGTTGGAGGAATTCTGCGCTCTGGCCAACTGTCTTTCCTCAGGTTCACCACTTGATCTGGAAGGCCTTTCAAGATGAGTTGTTCCCCCCGCTCTATTCCATCTGTTGCCAATCGCTGACTACTGCTTCAGTCCCAGACAGCTGGAAGTTGGCAATAGTAACACCATTGCTAAAAAAGGCTACCCTGGACCCTCTATGTTCAGCCAACTATAGGCCCATTTCGCTCTTACCATTTGTGATAAAAATCATCAAGAAGTGGGTCACGAGAGCCTTGTCCAACTTCCTGGAAACCAACTCCTGTCTGGATGCAGCCCAATTTGGCTTCAGACCGGCCCATGGTACCGAGACCGCATTGGTCACCATGTTGGACGATTTACGAACACGTGTCGACAGGGGCAAGTCAGCGTTCCTAGTGCTGCTCGACATGTCGGCCGCGTTCAACACGGTGGACCATGAAGTTCTATTGGGTCATCTCCGGAACGTGGGAATAACTGGTCTGGCTTTAAGTTGGCTAACATCTTATCTTTGCAATAGACAGCAAGCTGTGGCGCTACCACCTTTTCGATCAGCCACACGACAGGTGAGCCAAGGTGTCCCCCAAGGATCGGCGGTTAGTCCGATCCTTTTTAATATATATCTCCGACCCCTGGTAGATATGATAAAGTCATTTGGCATATCAGTCATCAATTATGCCGATGACACTCAATTGATTTTTTCATTTGAGGGTACTGAGATAGTCTCGAGGGACACCTTTCACCGCTGTATGTCGGCTACAGCAGAGTGGTTGCGAGCCAACTCACTCCAATTTAATGGGTCGAAAACGGAGGTACTCCATTGCTCCCTAGACCGACTCCCCCGCGCGCTACCGGATGATTTTTGGCCAACCTCTATTCCGGGCTCAGTGGAGGCCGCAGAATCGGCTCGTAATTTGGGAGTTCTGTTTGAACCTAACTTACAGCTTGACGCCTCTGTGAATAGGACTGCAGCGACCTGTATGGGCCTGCTCCGTGCTCTACGTAAGATCTTGCCACTTCTTCCCCGGGAAGTTAGAGCAGAGGTAGTGCGTAGTTCTATTCTCAGTAGATTAGACTACTGCAACGCACTACTTCTGGGAGCCCCTAAAATCTTGATCCTAAAGTTGCAGAGGATTCAAAACATGGCGGCTAAATTGGCTCTATCTCGCCCGCGCTCTGCCTCTTCATCTACAGCATTGGCTGATCTTCATTGGTTACCGGTCCAGCAGAGGATTGCCTTTAAGGGTCTATGCCTTGTCTTTAGGGCTCTGCATGGACTAGGACCGATACCACTCCAAAACCTCTTTTTCTGGTACCAAGCTGCCAGACCTTTGAGATCCTCCTCGGCGTTCCTGGTGAGGATTCCCAGGATAAACAGAGTGAGGATGGGCGGCCGCGCTTTTAGCTTTGCGGCCGCCACGTTATGGAACACCCTACCTCTGACGTTGAGGAGTAGACAAGATCTGTCCTCTTTTAAAAGGGATCTCAAGACCCACCTATTTCCAAGAGCGATGTAATGCATTCACCCGATGGTTGGATTTGGTCTCAGCGCCAGGATACCCTTTGGGTGACAGTTGCGCTTAATAAGCATTAAATACATACATAAATACATACAGTGTCACGTTTCCTACTATATTGTTACATTTCCTACTAAATACACATGTATTTATGACACGTTGCTAGGGAACTCGCCAAAGAGTACACATGGGAATGCTCAACGCATTGTTTCTGAGGCTTTAAGGTTGATGGCTCACTTCCGACCAACGCTCTGAGTGCAATCCATCACGCTATGGACTAATGTGTACTTTTTTTATTGATGCAACTAGGCCTCTATGTGTGGTACAGTGTCTTGATTCGTGCAATGCAGATAAACACTTCCAGGGGGTCACTTTTCTTGCTCATAATTTCTTGGCTGACATGCTTGTAGATTTGGGATGTGTTGCATGTGGATGTCAACAGTGCACATATGTGTGACTCCTTACGTTCATGGTGCAGACACTACGACAGGCAATATATTGCTGTGAAATACACAGATATATTTTCAATTGTGCATATCTTGACATGATCCAATTGAGTTACAGTTGATGCTTACTATGATGTAGGCAGTTGTGTTGTTGGCATTTTTTGTTTTGTGGGCCTGTGACATGAACGCAAAGACAAGTAATGGGTACTGTCATGTTGGGACTTCAGTACATGTTGGTTCATGGTTCTTACCGGTACATTTCGATAAGGAAAAAAAATGTTGACTGAGTGTATGCGTCTACGATCTCCAGCCCTGGTATTGTGGGTGTCTCCACCACCCGCCTCCTTCTCTTCCTCCTCCACTAGGTCCTGCTGTTGTTGGTTCCCATCCTAGGTACGTTTATCCGCACACATATGTTCTGCAATATGGCAAAAAACAGGATTATTTTACATATCAATGTGAGTGTATAGAGTAATCTCCCCCTTGAGATGTCAAGACAGCAGAACCTTGCCTTGAACAGGCCAAAGCTTCCCTCCACAAAGTTGTGTGTCTTGCTGAGTGCCTGGTTGTAGGCCTTCTCTGGCTCAGTCTGGGGGTGTCCATACTGGATCCCTACCTATGGCTGAAGCCCATTTCCTTGGTCCGCTGGAAGTGAAAAGAAAGGACAACTGTAAATGCTTTTGCTCACTCTTACACATACATTCCAGTCCATGTGTGTTATGTGCAGTGATATTGTCATGCATATTTCGTACTGATTTTCTCAATAGTGGTTACTCATACAGATGGTCATAGATTTACACATGTTTCTTCCATCACTCTATGTAATAGCAAATACTGAGCTTGGGCTGACACATCGGACACTTCAACATCTTGACTTTTATGCTAATCCTGTAGCTTTCTGTTCTGGCTATTTGGCGATGCTCCTGCCCACTGTACATTATGTGCCCACACTACATGTGTGAACTGACAGATTGAGAATCAGATATTTAGCTAATTGGTCGTCCCTAGTTAGGCAGTGACATAGCAGACATGCCTTTCACTGACACATGCATATGTCTGTGATAAACCAAAGATGTCAGTGGTGGGATACATGACATTGGCATAGGCATTTAAGGGTAAATTGTTAGCCAGTGCATTTGATGTGGTTCCATCAATCCACACAGGATTAACAGACACATTTTGCAAATGAGTGACGTAGTGTTACTACTGCCATTGCCAGATTAATAGGTGCATGTCAAAGTGGTACAACTTTGTGTACCCATTGATAGGAGTTGTTCCTACTATGTGTAAATGGCACGTGGACCCTGATCCTTTCAGAGTGGCATGCTAAAGTGCATCAAGGCACCTTCCTGCACTTCACAACGTCACTGAAATAGTGCGGTAGTGCAAAATAATTAGGCCAATCAGCACATTCCAGTTCATTCAGACTACACTTGCACACAAGTTGCCTAGCAGGTACACATTCACACTTGCACCATGGGTGTTCAGGATTGTGTTTGTGTATGGGGGTGCACCTTCCTGAACAGGGTTCAACATCAGAGGCCTGATCCTCTACGTATGTGTGCCACAGAACACAGCACACATAGGACATGGGAGTGAATTGGATGATTAAATTGTTTTTTACTGTTACACATCACCTGTGCAGACCACTTGATTTGCCACATTGTACAAATTTCTCTGGATCGGGATACATGATATGCCTGATGAACCATAAGAGTGGCATGGCATCACCCAACGATAACCATGGAACACCTCCCTTGCACACAGAGATGCTATTCAACATTTTGGCCAGCGATGCTTTGCTCTGTACCTTTGCAACTTTCAACAGCAGATGATGTGGCTTTGCATGTCTTAACATGTATGACTTTGGGTTTGCATTGCACATGTACCATGATTCATGGTGCATGTATGAGGCACACCCCTCATACTTATGGCTCTATTCACTTTAACAGACACAGAGATGGGTATTGAAGCATTCATTTCTAATTGTTAGTGGGTCTGTTAGGAACGCTTGAGTTTTCCTTACCAACAAGTAGGCCATTCCCATATCGGCCACCCTGGAAGCGGTCATTTATTATGTAGTTCCAAACTATGTATGCATCCCACTTCTGGGGTATTTGGCCAGCACATTTGTAAACAACCCGCAGTGGGATGTTGTAGCAGGTGGGACCAGTAGCACATGTGCAGTCCATGACACCCAGCACATGTGGGAACCCAGCGATGGCATAAACCCCTTCTTTTATCGCCAGCTGCAATTTGTGGGTACTGGGTAAGAGGAGGTGGAGGGTGTCAGACAGATGATGGTATCCATGAGGGAGGGAAGGAATAAGGAGAAAGATGACTGGGAGAGTGCAGTCACTCTGGTGGCTATTGTCTGAAAGGACCCTAATTCCAGCATGTGTAGTACTAACCAGAAGATTCACCTGTGGAGGGATGTTGATAAATCTGGCAGTCAGTTGTTGGTTTGAGCCTTGGTGCAATCTGGTGTAGCGACTGTACAATGGCCTACCTTCTCAGCCGGTAATAGGTGATGGCCTCATCCTCCCTGAGTCCAATTAGGGTAGTCCGCTGGCTATAAACGTGCTCCCTTCTCCTGTGTTGCCTTTGTAGTGGGGGGGGGGGGGCGGGCTGGTTGGGGTGGAGGTAGTGGTGGTTGTCGTCTCCTTGCGACTTCCAGCTGCAAAATAAGCACCTTCGTGGTGTAGTTGTAGTTGCCACACTGTTCTGTCTTGCTTCTTTTTATATTCCAATGTCAATCCGTCATTTCCTTCACATGGGTGTTACAGGCGCAGGATGTTTGACACTAGAAGAGCTCTGTGCAACGTAAGTGGACGATGCATCACTTTGGTAAAATCTCTTAAAAATCTATGCGTCTGATTTACAGTGAAAATTAAGATAGAACGCCTACCTTGCACATTTTAATACTCACATGATGCAGATGGTTCAGACGCAGATTTTTGTGATAAGGACTCCTAAAAGTGATGCATTCTCCAAGATATGTCACCTAGAAAATATGGAGTACTGACAGCACCATCAATGCATCAAAACGTTTGACTCATTGACGGCAGTGCTTAATTTGTGCCGGTGCTTTCCGGTGCTTAGTACCGGCACTTAATTGACAGGGCCGGGTCTACGCATCTCGCATGTGCGTCATTGATGATTTTTAATATTTACCTTAAGTAGTGTACTCAGCGGTTAACAATGAATGCGCGTGAGATGACTAAATCACACTTGCTTCTCTTAATTAGCTGCCGCGCACAGTGCCGTCCAAGAGAGAATACATTATTATGTTGTGGTGGCACTTGTGATCATGGCGGCCGCCCGTAGCCCAGGCTTCTTGGTCACTTATTTACAGTCACACAGTGAGTGGGCCGTCACTTTGCGTGCCCTGCACAGTTGACTGTGTGCGTGAGCTGTGCCGTGCGCGTTGCTTGAAGGTGGGCGGGTGTGGGGCGCGGCCGGGAGGGACCAGTACACACACACTGATTAATTGAGGCGCCAGGCGCGGGCGGGCTGGATTCGATTTCTAACTTAAAGTTCTGACTGTTAGGGGCTGTTGTACGGGCGCCACGCCCCAGCATAACCACCGCAGCCAGTATCGGGCGTTTTCCCGCACAATTGGGCGACATTTTTCCCATTTGTGCGGGGAAAAACTACCCTGGCGGGTTGCGGGAAATTGGGCGACATTTGCCCTAGTGTGCGCAAAATAAGTGGTTGTGCGGCGCCCACAGAGAATCGGTAATAGGGCCGTCAATCATTCATGAGGGCCCAGCTTCTTGTTGATGGCCTGCCCAAAGAGAGAATGGACCAATGGTCTTGCGAGGGGGCAGGCCTGTAATCATTTTTTTTTTACTTTTCATTTGCTTTTCTGGGCGCGCAGACCCGGGCAGGAGCGGGGGGGAAGACCTATGAAGAAGCCCTAGCAGCAGCTGAGGTCCCCTGGTCCGGACTCGAGAGCTCCTTCAGTTCCCAGGTAGGAACCTTTTACTGTCCAATGTATATCACCTCAGGAGACTATAAGGAACAGCACAGTGCGCAGAGCTCTGAAGCAGGAAACTCCGCTCATTAGAAACATGAAGTGGAGAAACCAAGAGGGTTGTAAAGAGGGCCAGGTAGGTTGCGAAATGACAGGGTTTGGGACCAATAGACAATTAAGGGTAGGCCAAATACTTTTTCCAAAAAGTCAGATTTTATCACGATTGCCTAAGCGGGGTGCTCTGCAGAGAGGGACTCTTCAAAGTTTTTGGGGGAGGTTGGTGAGGGACAGCAATTGCGGGCGGACAGTGTCTGCTTTGGTTAGCCTCTTGGGGTGGGCAGCCTTGGGAAGGGCACGCTTTCTGTAGTTGCCAGTCTATGCAGGCAGGGCAGGTATACCACGGTTTACTGGCGAGAACACCCTGTCTTCTGATGAAGAAAACCATGCATTGGCATCTGCCCATTTGTTGATCGTCTGCCCAACGCCCATCTATCCATCATCTGCCCATCTATCCATCATCTGACCCCCTGTCCATCATCTCCCCACCTACCTATCAAATCGGCCGGGTGCTCAGTATCCTCCCTCCTGCCCTTCTTATGATCACCTGCCCACCTGAACATCATATGTCTTTCTGTCCGCCCTCTGTCTTCCAGCTCTGTCTTTTCACATTGGCCCTTCCACTAAGAACAGATTCGACCAATCAGCGCCTCCATCCTTGTGGGGGTGTAAGTATGTGGGGAGAGTGGAAGGCTGAGGGGACGAACTATTCTGCAGGAGAAGAAAAAAAAACATACTCGAAAGAAAGTATACTGCTGTCATAGCCGAATTTTTTCTAAATTACCTAAATTACCCAAAATAGGGGGAGGGGGGCACAGGTCCTGTTGTAATGAATTTTATTGGCGAGCCTTTAATCGAGAAGAAGTTTCAAACGCATCCCTTTCCACGCTCCCCAGCAGTGCTGCGAAGAGGGGGGGAGAGGGGAGGGGTTCACACGCAGCACCAGTACAGCCCGCAGGAGCAGCGTTTCGCAGGTCTGCTGTCCTTCCTTGTGACAGGGCGGCTCGCGCACCGTTTAACAGTGCCCTAGGCTTCAGACCGGACCCTTGCAGCGCTTGCAGAAGGGCAGCTGCGGTGACTCCACGCCAAGGGGCAACGGCCGGGAGCGGCAGCCCGCGGGCGGGAGGGGGCTGACAAAGTCACAGTAAGGACTGGTCTTAAAATTGAGTAGCATTAAGGCAGGTGCCCAGTTAACGCCCTCCCACCATCTGTATATTGAATACAATGTATATTTGCTCTTAAAATTGTTTCTGATGATAATTTGTGCATAATTTCAGACTTGCTAATTTGGGCTGGTTTTTGGGCTGGAACTGGTCTGATTGGGCTTATTTTGGGCTTATATTTGAGCGGCTTTGGGCTTGGGCCGGGTCTAAAAATCTGGCAACACTGCTGCTAACCAGGACATTACTGCTGGTGGTTCTGGTAGCATTGTTGGGGACTGGGTAGAGCAAACAGCAGCAGCAGTGCACCAGGCCCACCGCCGAATCTCGTAAAAACACAGTTATTCACTGAGTCGGACCGTCCGCCCACCACGAGTAACGGTAAGATTGAAGTTAATGAAACAGTGAGTTAGTAACTACTGAAATCGTGTGAAGCACTGCCTCCTCGCAGATATACCCCTATATGTCCTGTGCATGCTCCCGTTTTAACCCCCATGTAGCATTCAATGTTAAATTAAGTGTGTGTGCGCGCGCTTCTTAAATTGCAGCCTGAGCAAAGCAAGGATAATCTCGCATAAAGGGGAAAGGAAGAGGAGGGAAGTGCTTGTTCCTGTTTGAACGCTCAATCCCTTTATGTTTTTGTAAAAAGGTTCAGGTGCTTATAACTCATTACCTCATCGTCCCTCCCTCGCTTCCCTTCCTTACGAAATTGAGGCATCCCTGCCTCACCAGACACCCGTACCCACGTGATTTGTCACGTGGGGACTATATATAGCCCCCAGCCCCCTCATACCTCCTGTTTTTTTTCTGTCTCACCACTGTGAGACGCGCGTCCCACGCGCTGGCCGTTCTGCGGAGCTGCGGTCATTTTCTCTTTCTTGAGGGCTTCTCCCTCACTTGCTATCGCCTTCCTGGGTCTGGCGGCGCCGTCCTGGTGTATGCGAGCCTTCCCCACCGCGTTGATGTTTTTGCGGTGCACTTCTCGGCGGCTGGGCGGTCAGGTTCCGGGTGACGGAGTCACCGGCCCTGAGTGGCTGGGGCTGTGGTTCCGGTTCGGATGGCCGGAATGGAGGCGGCGGCTGGCGGATGTGCTGTAGCTTCTCGGCTGGCTGTTTCCGATGCTCCCATGCGGTAGGGGCCTCGTTTGGGGTCGTTTTTTTTTTAATACATTTTCATGTTTTTGATGATTGGTTTCATTGTCTGCGAGGCTTCTTTATTGGTTGCCTCGTGTGTCCTTTGTTTCTATTGGTTTTCTCCCGGCTGGGGCTGTGTTACACTTTATTTAAGGGCTTGCCTCGGCTTTCTGCCCTGTCAGTTTCACTATGGCTAAACGGACTTCGAAGCGCTTGAGGGTTTTGTCCTCCTCTGATGAGGATGATGAGGTGCCTGTCCCGGCTCGTAGGACCAGGTCCCAGGGTCCGGTGGATTCTTCTGCCCTCCTGTCTGCTTCTGAGGTGCAGTCCATGATTGAGGCTGCTGTGTCTCGTGCTTTGGAGGCGAGGGGTGCTAAGCCACGGCGCAGGTCTTCTCGTGTTGCGGGGGGTCCGGTGGACTCTCCCTCTGAGGACTCGTCTTCTTCTTCAGACTCTGCCATGCCTTCTACATCTTCGGGGAAGTTTGTGCGTAGGGAGGAGGTGCCTGCTATTCTCCAGCACATCAGGGAGAACTTGGGGTTTTCTCCTTTTGCTGCTCCCATGGGGTCCGAAGACATTTTTCCCCAATATGTTAAGCCTCCTGAACTCGCTATGCCCTTTCATGGCCGCATCAAAGACTTGATTTCGGGGGAATGGCGGGACCTTGAGCGCTCCTCTGTTCCTCGCTTTTTACAAAAGCTTTATTCCCTGGAGGAGGGGGAGGTCTCTCTTCCTCACTCTGTGAAGGTGGATGCCATGTTGGCCACTCTTATTGGGCGCACTTCTATTAATCCTGAGGATTGTTCGCCTTCGGATGCCACGGATAAGAAGGTGGATGGTGCGCTGAAGAAGGCCTTTTCCGCTGGGAATTTGTCTTTACGTGCTGGCATCTACTCTGCGTATGCGGCGCAGTCTTTGGTGTCTGACTTTGGCAAGCTGGCCACGGCTGTTCAGGAGGAGTCTGGCTTGCTTGTCCACATGGAGCAGCAGGCTAAGCTCTTGGCTGACGTCTCTTCGGATGTTCTTCGCTCTGCGGCCATGGCCTCTGGCTCCTTGGTTTTGGCTCGTCGGAACTTGTGGATGCGTGACTGGAAGGCTGATTCTTCGGAGAAGTCCTCACTCCTTAAGATTCCCTTTGATGGCAAATTGCTCTTTGGTGACCAGCTGGATAGTATGGTCACTAAGGCTTTCAAGGACCGTAAGCATGCTCTGCCTTACAAGGGCAAGGCGTCTGCCTCTGGTTCTCGCCGTTTTTGGAATCCTGCTCCTTCCTCCTCTGCTACTTTTCAGTCTTCCCGCCAGTCCTCCAGGAACTTTTCTGCTCGTCAACGCCATTTCAGGCCCAGGAAATCTTCGGCCTTGCCTGGTCCCAAGCTTCCGGCGGATACCTTCAAGAGGAAGTCCTGACGTCGACTGTGTTTCGCCCTCAGGTCCTGTGGGCGGGAGGCTGATGTCTTTCCTGGACGCTTGGCAGCTGGATGTGAGGGATCGCTGGGCATTGACTATTGTCAGGAGAGGCTATCTTATCGACTTTGTCGCCGTTCCGCCCGGCTGGGGCACCATCCTTACTCCTATCCCCAAGTCTCCGTCCAAGCGGGAGGCTCTACTGGAAGGGGTTCGGGATCTTCTGTCAAAGAAGGCGATCGTTCCGGTCCCGCTGGCGCAGCGAGGTCTGGGATGTTATTCCATTTTGTTTCTGGTCCAGAAGGTGTCAGGGGGATTCCGGCCGGTTCTGGACCTGAAGAGGGTGAATGGTTGGGTTCGGACCATTCACTTCAAGATGGTGACTTTGCAGTCCATCATTCCGTTGGTGGGGGTCCGGGACTTCATGACGTCTATCGATTTGCAGGACGCCTACCTTCACGTTCCTGTGGCTCGGACTCATCAGCAGTTTCTTCGCTTTGCGGTTGGCGGCTTCCACTTCCAGTTTGCGGTTTTGCCATTCGGGCTGAAGTCCGCCCCTCGGGTCTTCACCAAGCTCTTGGCCCCCTTGGTGGCCCTGGTCCACTGTCAGGGGATATTTTTACATCCTTATCTGGACGACTGACTGGTTCATGCTCCCTCTTTCCAGTTGACTGTCGTTCACACAGACTTGGTGCTGGCCGTTTTGAGGGGGCACGGCTTTCTTGTCAATCTGGGCGAGTCGTTCCTTGTTCCTTCCCAGGATCGTCTCTTCATTGGGGCCAGGTTTCGGACAGATTTGGGAGTGGTCACTCTGCCCGAGGCTCGGGTGGTCAAGATTCAGTCTCACATCCTGTCTCTGCTGTCAGGTCCGGTACAGGTGGCGGCGCGTTGGCTGCAGGTTCAGGGGGATATGGCTGCCACGGTGTTTCTGGTTCCTTGGGCCAGATTTCATTTACACACGCTGATGGCTCATGTTCTGGCGCATTGGTCTCCCCATTGCCTTCCCCTCTCTTCTCCAATCCCGGTTTCCCCTCAGATCAGATCTTCTCTGGGTTGGTGGCTGGTTCGGGGTCATTTGCTGAAGGGTGTCTCTCTCTCTCCTCCGGCTCCGGTTGTGGTGACGACCGATGCCAGCCTCTCGGGTTGGGGGGC
Organism: Lissotriton helveticus; assembly: GCF_964261635.1. Classification (NCBI taxonomy): domain Eukaryota; kingdom Metazoa; phylum Chordata; class Amphibia; order Caudata; family Salamandridae; genus Lissotriton; species Lissotriton helveticus. The sequence continues at coordinate 276,210,153 of NC_136068.1, forward strand.
ATGGCTGGGGGTTCATCAGTCCAGGGGCTTCTGGTCTCCCGCTCAGAGCAGGATGTCATCGAACTGGAGGGAGTTGGAGGCTGTCCGTTTGGCTCTGTTGGCCTTCTCCCAGTTTCTGCAGGGTTCCGTGGTCCTGGTCAGGACGGACAACGTCACGGCCATGGCTTACGTCAACAGGCAGGGGGGGACGAGGTCCTCTTCTCTGGCCCTAGTGGCGGGGCGGTTGTTTGTTTGGGCGGAATCTCATCTATTGGCTCTCTCGGCGATCCATATTCGGGGGGTGTCCAATTCCCGGGCGCATGCCCTCAGCAGGGCCATTCCGTCGTCTGTGGATTTCTGCCTTCGTCGGGAGTTGTTTGTGGCTCTGACGTTGCGTTGGGGTGTTCCGGTGGTGGACCTCTTTGCGGATGTGGGAAATGCCTTGGTGTCCCGGTTTGTCTCCCGCTGTCGGGAGGGGTCGGCCTGGGCGGTGGATGCTCTCTCTTGCCCTTGGCCCCGCGGGCTTCTGTATGCGTTTCCTCCTTTCCCCCTTCTTCTCCGCTTCCTGCTGTGGGTCCGGTCCTCGGGGGCTTCTGTGATTCTGGTGGCTCCGGCGTGGCCTCGTGCCTCCTGGTTTCCTCTCCTGGTGGAGTTGAGGTCGGAGGTGGAGTGGTTGCTGCCTCTGTCTCCTCCCCCTTTGGTCTTCCCGGCGTTTCAACAGGATGGTCTGGGCCGGATGCGCTTGGCGGCTTGGAGGTTGAACGCCTAGGTCTTCTGCGACGAGGGGTTCCGGCTGGTTTGACCTCTACTCTGCAGGCGGCTAGACGCGCTTCGACCAACAAGTCTTACCTACGGCACTGGCGTTCTTTCAGTCGGTGGTGTCTTGTCAAGGGTTTGGACCCCTCTTCCTCTTCTTTGTTTGAGGTGATGCTGTTTCTTCAGGAGGGTGCTTCCTTGGGCTTGAAGGTGTCTTCCCTTCGTTTGCAGTGGGCTGCGATTCGGGCGTTTAGGAGCTCTTGGGGCAATCTCTCGGATTCTGAGGGGTTGGTCAGTCGCCTTTTTAAGGGTTTGAATAACGTTCTTCCTGCCCCTCGGCGGCATTTTCCATCCTGGGATCTTTCTCTGGTCTTGGACGCCTTGATGTCGTCTCCCTTTGAGCCGTTGGTTTCTGTGGATCTGCGCCTGTTGTCCTTCAAGACTTTCTTTTTGGTGGCCATTACATCTGCTCGCCGCCTGTGTGAACTGGGTGCTCTTTCTTCCAAACACCCTTTTTGTCGGGTTTTTGATGACAGGATCGTGTTGCGACCTATTCTTTCCTTTCGTCCTAAGGTGGACTCTCAATTCCACAGGGATCAGGAGTTGGTTCTTCCTTCCTTTTTTGGTTCCCCGTCCTCGGAGTCTGAGGTGCGGCTTCACTCTTTGGATGTTAGGAGGGCTCTCCTGGTCTATTTGGAGCGGGTCGCTCCTTTCCGTCTCTCAGATTCCCTTTTTGTTAATTTTGGTCCTGTGAATAGGGGTTTGCGTCCTTCTACTCCTTCCTTGAGTCGTTGGGTTCGTTCTCTGATTTCTTTGGCGTACAAAGAGGGGGGGCACCTTTCTCCTTTGGGGGTTCAGGGTTGTTCAACTCGCTCCATGGCTGCTTCCTGTGCGGAGGTCCAAGGGGCTTCCATTTCGGAGATCTGCCGGGCTGCCACCTGGGCTTCCCCGCTGACCTTTGCCTCTCATTACAGGATTGGCCAGGAGGTTGACTGTGCGGATGTGTTTGGACACAGGGTTCTTTCCACTATGATTCCTGAATAGTGGTTTTTCCCCTGGTCTTCTGTGTTTTTTAATAAACCTGTTTTTTGCATACCTTCTTTGGTTGTCCTGTTTGGCTTTGTACATCTCAATTTCGTAAGGAAGGGAAGCGAGGGAGGGACGATGAGGTAATGCTTCAATTACTTACCGGTAATTGCATTACTCTGAGTCCTACTCCCTCGCTTCCCTTACTTACATCCCTCCCTCCCTCCCTGATGGTCCAGGCCAACCTTTTGGTATGGTTTCGATCTGTGTGGTATTACAGGAGGTATGAGGGGGCTGGGGGCTATATATAGTCCCCACGTGACAAATCACGTGGGTACGGGTGTCTGGTGAGGCAGGGATGCCTCAATTTCGTAAGTAAGGGAAGCGAGGGAGTAGGACTCAGAGTAATGCAATTACCGGTAAGTAATTGAAGCATTAGGCGGTACTCCCCACCCCTACGGAAAGGTCATACAGTTGTCTGCCTTACAGCGTGTTTAGGACTGCTGAAATCAGAGCAAACATTTGATGATCCAAATTGGGAAGGCTGGCTGTCCATCACGCGACTTGCAGCACACATGCCTCACCGATGAAGCAAGCAGCAGAGGTGATTGAAGGATAGCTGCCATTTAGATTGTCAAGTGTGGTCACTCAGGTATACGGAGGGAGGCGGTCAAACGTAGATGAATGGGCTGGGTCTTAATTCTGATGATAAGAATCAGCAGTGAAAAAAAACAGACCTTTAAAATGTGTCTACCAGTCCCTCATTTCTTGTTCTTCGCTCATCATTTAAAAACAACAAGTCACTCAGTTAAAATGAAGTACGTGACAAGGAATGCCTGGCTCACTTCTGCGACTACCGTCCTCAACACGCTCTTACAGAGGAGAAAGGGAAAGTTACATTTACCAATGCCCGCCCGAGTAGCAGCAAGTGAATAAGGTTCAGCGCTTTATGAAATGCGAGTGCGCCCTACTTTTAAACCTTACAGTCTCCAATGCAGTGGCGTTGGTCATTCTCCTTATGAACACCAGCATGGTTATTTTAGGGGGGTTGAAAGGGGGGGGGGCTCCATTATCCCTGCACTACTACTTCCGACACCTATATAACCACCTTGCCCTCTCAAATTGCTGTGGGGTTTTGTCTTGCCGTCAGTAGTCGAGAAAAGGATTCTGATGTAACACCTTTTTGATAAATTTTAGCCTTCGCTTTCCTCTCTCTTCGAGGAGAAAGGGAAAGTTACATTTACCAATGCCCGCCCGAGTAGCAGCAAGTGAATAAGGTTCAGCGCTTTATGAAATGCGAGTGCGCCCTACTTTTAAACCTTACAGTCTCCAATGCAGTGGCGTTGGTCATTCTCCTTATGAACACCAGCATGGTTATTTTAGGGGGGTTGAAAGGGGGGGGGCTCCATTATCCCTGCACTACTACTTCCGACACCTATATAACCACCTTGCCCTCTCAAATTGCTGTGGGGTTTTGTCTTGCCGTCAGTAGTCGAGAAAAGGATTCTGATGTAACACCTTTTTGATAAATTTTAGCCTTCGCTTTCTGGATGGGACACTTTTAGTTTTTCTAAATTAATTCAAAAATAAAAAAGACTGCCTTCTCCCATGCAGGCTGCTGAATAACTTATGGCGCATGCCTTTTTGTGTGGTAGCAGATCATCAGCTGTTTTGCATGTTTTTTTTTAGTGAACTTTCATACTAGGTGATCCTTTCATTTGTGTGCTACTTCAGCCACTTTGTCTGGGCCCACATTTATTTTAAGCTGAAGTCTGTTCGGTATTGCCTGTAGGTGCGACTTGGGTATCTTGTGTGGTATCTGTTGCATCATTGCTTATTTTAAATAGTGTGAGGGCCCACTCCCCTGATCACTGGCATCTGCATGTTCCTGACATAAAACATCAGAGGGTAGGCTCTGCAAGTACATTTTGAGTGCTCTCATAGAGAGGCATAACGTGTAATTATGGGTCTCTTGACAGTGTGAACCGAGGACCACAAGGCTCCTACATCTTGTAGATATTAATGAGCCTTTGTGAAGGAAGGGACCTCTCCCTGAGGATTTGCCCCCCCTCAAAGGTTGGGATTCCCTACACCACAGTGGATGCAGGTGCTTGTGCTATGCCCCTGCTTCCAAATAACAAACTCGTTGTGGCTTCAACAGAGTAGGGTGGAACTTTGATCAGCTTGAATGCTGTTTATGCTTGTGTGTGACATTTCTCAAACAATTAAATATTGTGCATGTTAAACCAGTCTACATCCAGGGTACTGCCCCATAATAACACGATGCTTAAACTGATGCCAGAGACAAGAGGCTTACAGAGAGTAAAGCAAGACTATAACAACATTTCGCATGAAGCTTTTGTTAGTTATTGGTATTTAACATTTCCAAAATGCATAATTTCCCAGTGGTAAGGCTTTACAAGTGCTTTTTCCTCCTTCATTGCTAAAGATTTCTATTTGGCTTTTTAGCATAAATACTCTGCCAATATAGAGACACTTGTTTCTGCACAAAATTAACAACAGATCTTGTACAGTGTTTTATTTATTATATTTATTTCCTTTCTGAGTTCATTTATTATTTGTCGAGTAGGATACTTTATTAATTTGCAAAGCAAAACATTCTAGTTAACATGTTTGTCCAAGTCTTTCACTATATATGCCACACCTCTTGTAAAAGATTTTTGGTTCCTCATGCTTCATCAGGCCCCTTTTAGATTCCTAAGTCCTTTTTTTTTTATCCCACTTAAAGCCCTGGTCTAGAGGCAGGACCTTCCCAGAGCTTTTAAGTTTACCATCTCAAGGAGCCCCAATTTACCTGTTTCTGCAATATTTGAGCTGAAGTCCAATGTTTATAAATGTATCAGCAGGACTACAAATCACCAAAAGGGAAAGACAAGACTGGGTGTGCTGCTCATGCCTGGAACTGGAAAACATGAGAGCTTTGCCTTCCTGAAATCATACAAATTCAGTCACTGTAAAGTCTATGCGATTGTCCTTTCAAAGTATCATGTGTCGCATAAATCTGGATTTGTTAGCAGCTCATCATTTTTAGGTCGAGCCTCGACAGTGCATGCGCTGTCTGCAAGACCTGATGTATCTCTTATGTGGCTTCTGTCAGATCAACCAATTGACATTGGTTCTTTCTCATGCCATTCCGAAATTATGGCATTCTATTAGTCCATTCCCCTCAATTGTCCCTCCTTCTATTGGTAGTTTCAGCTAGGCAATTTCACTATGTGACTGCTTTTGTTGGCCTTCACAGCTTCCTCCTCCACAACGGCGTGATGGCCCCTCCTCCCCTCTGGGCATCTCAGTATGTTACAACCTGAAACTTGGTTGGCACAGGGATTATCCCACGATTAGAAGTGTCGTACCAGAGCAGGGTATGGCCGGAAGTTGCTTATATGAAGAGCCAGGTTTTCAGCTTCTTGCTCAACTCAAGAAGTGAGGAGCTGGCTATGATGTGTTGAGGCTTGTGAATGTGGGTGGCGCCAATAAAGGAAGTGGGTGGAGCCAGTGGATGAAGTGGGCGGAGCCGGGGAGTGGGTGTGGCCTCCTACAAAAATTTGAGCACCTGCACTTAATATTTTACAAATTAAGCACTGGCGCAAGCTCCTTGGAAATAAGCCCCTGACTGCTTTGGTTGCAGATATGATGTCTAAATTTGAACGCTTCTGGGCACCCTTTATGACATTTGTCAAGAAAGACAGGGCCCCACCTTCGGAGCATCCCTTATCCTGCAACAAACTGGTATGTTGGGCCTTTGTCATCCGATAATGAACTGCAGTGAGATGGCTGACGGGTGACTACAACCAAATCCGGCACCGGTTACTGTGTAATGATGACCTGTTCGTCTGATGGCTCTCTTAACCTGTTAAGTGCTGCCGTCGGCCAACGGCCGTCGCGAGCACTACCTTGGTAGTGCTGCGCACGTCCGTTGGCCGACGCGGCCCCGCCCGCACAAGAGAACGCCCGCACTTGCCGCGGTAAACGGGTTAATGTCTGGATTATTGATTTTAATGCATTGCCCTAAGTTCTATTGCGGGTGTTATTCTTTGCGCTCATATCTCTTTATTGCTTTATACTGGCTTTGCAATTACCCTGGACTTCCCCTACCCATACCCTTCATCCTTCCCTTCCCCCCTCCCCTTTCTTTTTTTTATGTCTTTACTGTTTAAAAAAAAACGAATAAATGAAGGCTTGAAAAAAAACCAGTTTGAAAGCATCCACGGTTCTTAAGGCTTAGGCACACATTTTGTATAATGGTACAAGTATATGTCCAAGAACATACATAACACATTGGTGTCAAGTGAAACTCTTTTGGTGAGTCCAACCCGTATTCTACCCCTCCTTAATCCTTTAAAGGGATCACATTTTTATTGTGATCAAGAAATCCAGTTCAGTTCTTTTCAGTCATTACATTCAAGATGTAAACAGATTTCAAAATAAGAAAAACCTTGTTATAACTGCGCAGCTTGAAAGCCAGGAATACTTACCTGCCAGCTTTAAAATTTGAACAAGGCAAATATCCAGCACCAGATGACATGAGTAGGACTCTCAATTGCATTTTCTTCTACTTGGCAGTGTGCACAAAATCACAAGAGAGCAGACCTATCCACAGTTTGTGCAGCTGAAAAGTCACACAAAGTCACGCAAAGGGGCACAATACATGGAAAGCGTATTACTTTCTAGCACAAAACTGGAAAAGTGTATTTTTTCAGCACAAAAAGCACTTTGAGTTGCTTTGTGCCACGTTGCATCAAAGGCACATTAATGGGTGGTATTTAGGCATTCCACAGAAAGCAGCCATGTTTTTTGATGCCACGCCCTGTCATCTTAAATTGTCCGGCTGGGCTCTGCATCAACATTTAACACCTCTTTGAGGCAGGCGCAAAATTCAAGAAATAAATGTATTTCTCCAAACAGTTCACACACTGCATGTGTGCTGTGTGTCGATGTATTAACTATTTTAAAATAGGCGTAGGCTTTTATACTAGAGGTGTAAGCTATGATGTCACACACACACCTTTGTACAATGTTGCAAAGGTGTGTCTGTGGCACGAGGCAGCCTGTTGTGCACCACTGTCGGTAGGGGAAGACAGCAGGGGCAGGCCAAATTTAGTAAATAATGGCAGTGCAAATATTTCTCTCCTTTTCGCAATGCAGTCCTGCAACTTTGGTTTCTGTTTTGTATTACGCTGTATTTTCAGCAAACCTGACCGAAAGTTTAATGACCCAACCCCAATATTCCCCAGCAGAACCCGTTGACATTTAGTATAGGGGAGGTAAAACAATGCTGCATGCATGGGTCCCGCACACATTGCTAAGTTACACTAATTGCTAAATAGCACCTAAGTGACATTCTCAGTACATGCTTAGATATGTATTTTTTTCCATTGGACTGTATTACATAAAGATTGTATCATTGCCTTGTTCATTTTTGTAATTTTTGTTTAGCATTATATAGTAACGTACATTTTATTTAATGCAATGCCATTTCCCAAACATTGCAGTGTTGTCAGACCTCTCAAGTTCCCAAAATGCATGTATTTATTTATTTATTTAGTGCACCTGAATTATTGAAATATTAAAAAAAATACTGGATTATATTGAGATGGAGGGAGGCAGAAACATTACCAAGCGTAGAAACTTGGGGCATATTAACAATGAATAGCGATAAACATCGCTAAGCGCGTTTAGCGATGTTTATCTTATCGCCGGCTATCAATGGATTTCATCGCCGTGATAGCGCTGTATCATCAACGCTTATCACATAGACGATAAGAAATCCAGCGATAGCGGCTAATAACCCCATTAACGCTAGGAATCCGGAGATGAATTATCGGCGATAAGAGTAGAGCTCGCTGATACTGAAGTGTTGTTTCAACTTTATAATCCAACTTCCATATGAGATACGGCTAAGTCTGCTTTTTTGCAGACGTTAGAATCAGCGATAATGGGGGCTTAGCGCGAGTTTAGACATCACTTTGCGGGTCTGCTGCCGGCTTGTTAATATGGCGAAGCCGTGTTTGCGCGTATTTCAATGCTGTTTTCGTTAGGAACGCCTACCTTGCAACTAATTAGCGATGCAAGTCGAGGCGTTACGAAAACTGCTGCTAACATGCGCTAATGCATGTTAGAAGCGCACTGTAAATATCGCAAATTTATAATCGCCGCTTTTCCGGCGCATAGTGCCGGAGAAGCGGCGAAATGTCTGTTGTTAATATGCTCCTTGGAGACCTGCATGTGAGGAAATTCCTCGTTTTGCTGCAATCATAGTTTGTTTTGCTTGAAAAGGAAGCCCTTTGGATGGTTTCAGTAGGTAGTGTGTAGTGTCACAGTTCACTTGAAGTGCATGATTAATACATGCAGTAAAGGGTTTTCTTTTGTTTTCTGGTATCTTAGTAACTGAAATAAAAAACAATCATTGGCAATGCAATAGGACTCGCATTTACGCAAGACCTATTGCATTGCGGGTGGGTGGCCGGGCGGGGGCAGGGGGGCACGAACAACAGGAGTGCTGGAGGGGGAAAAAGCACGGCAGAAAATAGTACTCAAAGTAAAGAGGCCAGTAGCCATGTAAGGATACAAATGACGACATGGTCGTCATATGGAGGGAGTAACAGGCCTATAAACCAATGGAAGGCAGCATTTAGTAAAGGACAAAGACATAAGCCAATGAAAAAGATGGGCGAGGGAGTGGGCGTGGCTTCTCTCCCATACTCAACTACCCCAGATCAACCCCAGAGCAGTGCTTGCGAACTGGCTCAGGGCTCGACCTAAGCATGGACTGTAGTGTAGTTCCTATATTCCTAATAGGCTCTGCGCTTTGGAATAATATATCCTATAGATGTGACGTAGGACTTAGGTCGACTAGGTCTCTATCGAATATATTAGACTTAATTGTGAGTGCCAGCTAGCTCAGAGGTCACTAGAAACTTACTCGAATACACAAGAAGGGCTTAGTTTCCGACAACCGCATAAACATGACAACTTTGTTTCCCCAAGATAAAACGTATCTTCAGAGTCGTGGAAACAATAGATAGATATATCACTCAGTCAATAGTGCATGCTTCGTTTCATCAGAGGGGCAGAGAAATAGAGAGACGGGCGTTTTCAATAAAGGTATTTATTGAATAGTCTTCTTTCTCATGCAAAAGAAATGAACTGCTACAATCGTAATACTGTCTGTAAAGTATAATGCGTACAGCAAGAAGAGTATTATAAAATAATACTGTAAAAAAATGGTATGGTTTCTAAGCCATAAAATACATACATAAATAACAAAGACTAAAAGTACTCAACTGGTGCTTCTAAAATACGCCTACCCGGATGTACCTAACCTAAGTCTAGTACGAGGGAAGAAGTAAGTGAGGTGTAGCATAGGTTTAGTTTCTTTGCCAAGAATCTATCCAAGATTTCTCTTAGGGTCTAATCAGCTCCGTACCTTGGTTTTAGAATTAAGGAGGTCTGGTATCTCTGTCTCGGGACTCGATTTCCCTACGCCCCGCAAGGGGAGCTTGGAAACACTGGAGCTGGATTCTCAGTGAGAGAAAGGAAGCCTCTCTGTCAGTGCATCAGCTGGAGGGTCAGCTTCCTTCGGCACTTGCTGTATCGAGCTGCGTCGGGCAAATAGATAGTCGAACTGCTCCAAACCACTGTGTGTTTGCTAGAGCAAGTGTGGGCATATTTATACCTTGAAGGTGCCTGTTTTGACAAAAAGTCAGACATAATAACATCACCAAAGAACCCCAAGTGATTGGTAGTTCTTTGAAAACGCCATGATTTCTAGGACAAATCAATATTCAAGAAAGGGGATGTCCCTGACTGCTGAAGCCGAGTTTTCCAAGAAATCGTTGTGGCTTTTTGGAACTAATGGAAGTAGCCATGCTGTATTTGGACTGGATGGGTTATGTCTAAGTATGGTTATGATTTCTATCCCTATATAAGGGCAAGGTGAATTATACCTATATAAGGGCATGAATTGGTAAATTACACTAGGGTCCTAAAACGCTATACAACAGGACTGGATAAGTTACTGAATGGACACAATTGGAAAAAGTGATCTATCTACACTGTGTTGTCTAAGATATAACAATACTTTGTTCTTCTGCCTCAGAGAAATAAAGAAGCCACACAACATCATACATTTCCAGATTATTCTGATCGATTCCTATAACCACCTACCCAAATCTCAGGACCAATGTGTGTCAACAAGAGGAGGAGATAAGACACCAAAGTGACTGAAGGGGGTCAGTAGTAATTAGTATAGTAGTAGCAGTTGCACTGGAATCCAGAGAAGTGAAGGGATAACTGAATTACATCCCAATTATGACTGTCTTTGAAAATACAAATGAGGAGCAGCGTGGCACAATTTAATTTTCCTTGTGCTCATTCTATATCATCTAGTGAGCTTCACAGGGACAGAATGGGATGAAGACCTTAAGGAAACTGCCCAATGAGATAGGAAGTTACCGGGCAATGGGGAGCGGGTGAACCAATAGGGAAGGAGAAGGAGTTGCAGTGGTGGCAGTATGTCACTTGGTGAAAGTCCAGAGTCAAAAGAAACCTACTAAGTGCAGTGTGAATCTTACCTGTGCAGTTATCTTCTAAGAGTATGCTTTGATCTGAGTGGTAGAGCTCTGGGAGCCTTCCCCTGCACACTTCTAGTGCACTGCTCCTTGACTTAAAATATGCATTTTAAAGATACTTCTGCTTTGCTGTGCAAGTCACCTTCACCTAGCTTCTAAAACCTAGTGTAATATTTTGTCAAGCAAGTGTTACAAACAGATTATTTCCCCTAAGTGGTGACATGCAGTCAGCTAAAACTCTGAAATAACATGGTACCCAATTTCATCTTGCATTTGTTCTTTAAACAATGTTCTCTTTATTCTTATCCATTTTTATTGCTAGAATGGTTAGTGTGCAATATGTACTCAAGAAAAGAAACTCTGATTAGTTTCTGCATGCCTCCTGTTATATGCTCATTTGACTTTCTCGTCACATGCCACGAATTGTTGATGAATACTGTGATCAGAGCCTGTGAACAAATTCTAAGAAAGAAAACTTATTGTTCACAGACAAATCTAACTCAATCCTTATTTTAACCAGTACACACACACACACACACACACACACACACACGCACACACACACACACATATATTATTCTTTAGGCTTCTTGCAGACATTCAAAATGGACTATCTATTCTAGCTGATGCCACAACATGAACACTTTGTGCTTTTCCCCTTTCCTTAAGCATCACGATGAAATGTATGTGGCCAATATTACCCAGAAGTTGAATCGCTATTTCTGTGTTCTAAAGCATGAACTAGTTTCCTTTATTAGTACATGTGGGAAACTCCATCTTTTGCCTGTTCACCCCATTGCTTTATTTATTTGATGGTTTGTACCGCGCTAGAATCGACTTCCGGAGGAGTATCTCTGCGCCCAACGCAAATGAAAGGTAGGAGTAAGCTGGGATCTAGGGGGGAATTACTGAGCCTGAAACAAAAAGGTTTTTAAGCGTTTTCTACAAGTCAGATGGTCGGTACGTGATTTAAGAGACTCAGGGAGTTTATTCCAAAGGCTAGGTCCAAGAAAAGACGGAGCTTTTCCGCCCTGTCTTGCCTTTTTAACCATTGGGACTTGAAGCAGAGATTGATTGCTAGAGCGAAGGGTACGTACCGGGTTGTAGGGGGTGAACTTTTCCGCTAGGTACGAGGGGCCTAGACCATGGATACCCTAATGAACCACACAGCATGTCTTAAATTTGATGCGTTGGCGAATCGGCAGCCAGTGTAATTTTTCTAGCAAGGGTCGTGATGGAAATCTGCATGGAACATTCAAAACCAACCTTGCAGCAGTGTTTTGCACCACTTGAAGTCTGCTAAGAACACCGTCGTTTGCCGAAGCCAACAGCCCATTACAATAATCCAGGCGACTGAGCACCAAGGCCTGGACCAACGTCTTCCTGGTTGTATCTGGAAGTAGAGGGAACACTTTGCGAAGTAGCCCAATCACATGAAAGCAGGACCCAACTGTCTGGTTTACGTGGTCTTTTAAAGATAGATCTTGATCCAGCCGTATGCCCAGGTTCTTTACCACCTGTTTGGGGCTAGGAACGGGTCCCAGCTCTGAGGTCCACCAGTCTGGCGTCCACAGCATTGTGGCTTCCCCAAAAAGCATAACCTCTGTTTTCCCCACATTACACTGTAGGAAATTCAAGGCCATCCACTGTGAGACCGCCTTCATGCCTTCTGCGAAGGACTGTTTGACCACGGGACTTAATGACTTAAATGGGAAGAGGAGCTGAGTGTCATCAGCATATGACACTGGGATAAATCCGTAAGATTGCATAATACTGGACAGGGGGGCCACATAGATGTTGAAAGGAGTAGGGCTTAAACAAGACCCCTGTGGCACCCCCTTTGTGAGTTCTACAGAGGCAGATCGAAATGAGCCCATAGTAATTCTTTGTGTACGGCCAGATAAAAAGCTCCTCAACCAAGCAAATGCCGAACCTTCAAGCTCAACCTCTACCAACCGCCTGAGCAGGATGTCATGTGATATAGTATCGAACGCTGCAGATAAATCCAGTAGCACCAGAATCACTAAATGCCCTTTGTCCTGGGACATTCGGATGTCATCTATCACCGAAAGGAGTGCAGATTCGGTGCTATAACATGGTCTGAAGCCTGACTGAGAATGATCCAGACTTCCTGTTTGCTCGATAAAGCTTGACAGATGGATATTAACGTGCTTTTCCGTTAATTTGCTCAGGTACGGGAGGAGCGATATGGGCCTAAGGTTGGATAATTCAGTCCATGGGATGGAGGAGTTCTTCCGAATGGGTCTCACAATTGCCGTCTTCCACTCTTGTGGAACCCGGCCCTCAGCAAGGGAAAGGTTGAGAAGGGACTGTATCAAAGGAACAATTGCCCTGTGATGGAGCGAGATAGAAAACAAAATTTTGTTTAAACTCGCAAAGTCACATTTCCATAACATGAATAAAATTATTAATGATTTGTGATATGTCGTGCTAATACAACCTAGATTAAACTTTACACGTGGGGGGACTAACATGTGTGCTCATAAACGTGCATAAATGTTGCATCTTTTTGTTCGTGCAAAATAATAAAATAATTTATTGTTTTCGTTTTTGTCATTACTAACTGCTGCATATTTAAAATAAGCATGTGCTTGTTTTGCTTTTTCTTGTCTGTGTGATGTCATTTCTACTATTCTAGGTGCATATGGGTCTCATAGAAAAACGGAGACTGGTAAATATAAACGCTGCTTTATTTGTTTGCAATGGCTAGGTAACATTTTGATTAATCGGGTGGGCTAATTATTTAGTAAACCATGGGGTGGATACTGAATATACTTTATTTCTTACATTAATACTTTTCTTGTGTTTGTTTTATACTAGAAATCATAAGTTGCCTGCTTTTGAGGCCTAGCTATTTGAGCCGCAAAATAAAAGCTGATCTATAATTCTGCAGAAAGTCACGAGACGCCCATTCTGAATTAAAACGTTTATTGAAGCTGCATTCACAAAGCAAAAACTGATGAGCTGACATCATTCTGTCGGACATGGCCAAGGTCGAAAGTGAACTTTTTGTCAGTCCTTAACTTGGCATCCGCGGAAGTTGCTCTGAAAAGCTATGGAAGCTGCGAGGATGATCTGTTACAAAGTTGCAATAGCAGGAAGCCTCTGGCTTCACGTGGAAGAGACAATGGTCTTTGTAAGACATGATTTTGTGGAACTTTTTAAGAATCGGGTGACATGTCACTTGTCACTTTCAGCCAATGGGACGTCGAGTATTTCTGAAAACTTTCCTTTGCTAGTTTAGTTAGCGTAGAAAGGTATAAAAAGTCATGCCCTTAGGGTTGGGCTGGCTGCTGCTTTCTGACTTTCCGATGAGGGTGATGTGCTGCTGGACTTTGCGTGGAGCACGTAAGAATCCTCAAAGAATTTTACTTTAATTTCTGTCTATTTAGCTCAGTTAGGGAAATAGGTTTTAGAAATGCTAAACTTTATATAATTTCTTTAAATTTGATTAAATTGCTTAAATTGTATTTTTCCATATTTCTTACCATCATGCTTGCTTTATTGCAAATAAATTTCATTTATAAAACTTACAACTTATATACCATAATCTAGAAAATAAAATCTTACTTTTGACAAACAAGCTGGTCTTGGTTATTTAGAAGTATAGGTTACCTTTAGCTAGATCACGTCGCCTATGGTGGTCGTTTAAATGGTTGGGTTTTATTCTAATGACAATATTCTTTCTGCAAATGTATAAATTGTTTATAGTTTGTAAATAATGTGTATATAGATTTATTTGACCACCTGATTCAGTAGGCCCAAAAATATATTAGGTTCATAAATGGGTCCATGTATAGTTTAGAATTTTGTTTATAGGTTATGAAATTGGGTAGCGTAGTTTATGATATATTTTCTATAGCCCGCTGGATCAATTATCTGGTAGCAGAAATTGATGGTTGCTAAGGGGTAACCAAGGTAACATGTTGGTTGCTAAGGATTACGTCATGGTATGCAAATAGGATTAATGTTTTAACACTTGTTAAGTTCGTTTTTCGTGCCTATCTGTAAGCTATACCGGTATAGATTGTGTGGCGAGAAATTAGTCACGCAAGCCATCTGTTCATTTGTAGTGATATCGCCGAGTATCACAAGAGGTATCGCCGTGTACCATAGTGTTGTCGCCGAGCAGCACAGTTTTAGGGCTAGGTCTGAATCTTGTATAGTGAGGATTTTCTAAGAAATCAAAGCAGCATGAGAATAGGGACAAAGCGCCTTCCATAAAACTCACTGTGATGAGAGTATTAGTTATATCCGAGCTTGAGTGAAGGGTAAAATTTAACGTCGGTGCATGATTATCTATAAACAGGTTAGAGTCCTGTACGGGTACATGTTTCATATCTATAAACAGGTGAGAGCCCTGTACGGATAACGTCGTTATTTTGCTAACGGTGCATGATTTCTATAAACAGGTGAGAGTCCTGTACGGATTTCGTGTGTGTTTGAAATTAGGGAATTTTCCGTGTAAAAGTGCGAGTTTGAATTGTATTTTATGTTCAAGTGGAACTCTTAGAACTTTCACTTCGCGGTGGGTTCAGAACAAAGCGAGTTCATAATTATACGTGTTAGAAGGGTGGGGTAAGGTTACTCTACTGACAATTGAATATTATCCTTAGTGTGAATAGCGCCGTCTATTCCGAAGTGTGGATACTTGAATGTATGTAAACTATCCTAATTAGTGAAACGAACAGATGTTGTCTTTATAAGTCATTGTTAAGAATTAATTTACACTGAAAAGTGTTCTTAAAATGGCGCTGTGAAAAGATTTTGTGAAGGAGGGGTAAGCGTCAGGAGTGAGAAGCGAGAAACCGCAGCTGCTGTGTACGTCACAGAGCCGCGCTGGGATTGGGTGACCTACGTCACAAGCTGTATTCTGATTGGCTCCTGAGTCTCTGACGGCCAGTGAGCTGATTGGTAGTTCAGAAAAACTCTAAATTTATTGGTCGAACTGAAAAGTGACTCAGCTCAACCGCCATTGGCTTGTTGGTGTGTTTCGCGCACGGATTGGTTGTTTTGCGGAACATCCCGGAAATATTTTACGAACGATTTTGTGAATTAAATTTAACTTTTAAAAATGAGTTATCATTTTAAACATGTTGAGAAAAAGACAACATTATTTCAGAAATTTAAGAATTTATTTTCACCTGACAAGAAAATCGAAACGCGAGGTGGTAAACTACTTCATAAGTATAAAACACCTGCAGCATACATGGAAGGTGAATACGGATATCATACTGTCTTATGGTTCGACAGTTGGAAACGTTATACTAAAAACGATGGTGTTTTGGCTTGGCCTGATGATGGTTCATTTAATGTAAGAGTTTTAAGAAACTTACGAGAGAAAATGAATGCTCTTGTTCCAAAACCGAGACCAACTCAATTTGAAGCTTTAGTTGAGTGGGAAGATGAGATGTATCAGTTACAAAGAGAAGCTAGTGGAATTAAAAGACCTTCTAAAAATCCATCATGGAAAAGAGAAACTCATGAAGATAGATTACGAATGTGGAGACAGGGAAACATGAGTGAAGGATTGTATTTAATTCATGAAATGGTAATGGGTTCTCCTACAGGGAAATCTATGGAAAGTGAATCTGAGGATGCAATTATGGAAGAAATATATACAACTGCTAGAAATAAACAGCCGAATCAGCCTTTGAGACCTCCTAGATCATGGTCTACTCCGGTGGTTTCTACTGAAACTTCACCGAGTGCACCTCCAATTAGTGAAGCTCCTAAACTTTATCCAAATAATTGTGAAATCACTGAAACTCCTAGAAGACCAGAATTTGAGAATGCTCGAAATGAGGGTAGACATTTTTCAATGACTCCAAGAGCAAGGGAACCTCCAAAAGATTATACAAGAGAGACAAGAAATGTTGAGGATGATGATTATAATGAATACTTAAGGTCTAAAGAAGAATTAATCAAAAGAATGACAAAAGGCATGGAAGCTGTTACGGTTCCAGTAACAATAGGTCCTGTTCAGCCTGTATTTGATCAAAGAAATACAAACAAAACTGGATTAACTATTCCTTTAAATACAGAAATTCAAAAGCCTGCTGAAAAATTTTATTCAGATTTGACAGAATTAAACACTTCTAGATCGAGAATGCCTGATTTAACTTTCAATGAGGATTTATCTCCAAAAACACCAATGGGTGCTATGTCAGATGTAGGAAGTCCTGAAGTCAGGGTAACTACACCAAAGCTTGATGTGGCCAAATTAAAAGCAAATATAGAAGAATTAATAATTGGAACAATTGGCCCAGATAGTTTAAATTACTATCGGGATGATGAACTATTATTCATTTGCAAAAGTATTCAATGGAAAACGAAAAATAAATATGATCAATTAGAGGATCTAGCTGCAGAACTTGAAATCGATGTGAGTAAACAAAAGAATTTTGCAAAACATTATAGATTAGATTTCTCAGAAAGCGACATTGAGAGTTTGAACTCAATGGGAAGAATAGTTCACATTAAAGATTTAATTGTCTATATCAAAAAGCTAGGAGAACTGAACAAATGGAGAGTGAAATGGACCAAAAGGAAGGAAGATGAAAGATTAGAAAGAATGTCAAAACAATTTCCAATGAGAGAAGTTGCAGGTGGAGGATATGTTCATGTCCCATGGTCGAGACAGGACATTCTGTTATTCACAAATGACTTTCCAAAATTAAGAGAGAAACCTGTTGAGTGGTACAGGCAAGTCGATAGATTTATCAAAGTGTCAAAAGTTCTGTGGATTGATTTGGATGGATTTTTTGACATTGTTGTTCCATCTGATCTTTGGACAGAATGTAAAATATCTATTAGTTGGCCAAAAACAGAACCTGAGCGAATTAAAGAAACAGGTGCCCCAAATCCACTCGTAATGGATTTTTATGAGAAAGTAATTGTTTGGATGAAAAACAAAATTCCACCCAAAGAAGTTGATTGGGTTAAAATAGAAAGAACAGAGCAGGAAACAAAAGAATCAGTTCATTCTTTTTATGAAAGACTACTGTTAATCTTTAAACAATACAGTGGTTATGAAAAATTAGATGAGAAAGACATGAGTCATTTTATCTATAGATTTGTTTATGGACTAAAACCTGAAATTGGAGAAATGATCAGAACTAGTATTGTCGGATGGCAAGCACTATCTATAGATGATATTCTGAGAAAAGCAAAATATTGTAGCGATGAATTAGAAGTAAAACAGAAGAAGCTAAAGGAGAAAGCCATGTGGGCACAGGTAAAGGTAGCTGAACAACAGATTGCCAGCATGGGAAATAAGAACACTAATTTTGTTCAAACTGGAAATACGAACCAGATACAAGGAAAGTTTAAAGGTAATAATTTCCAAAAGAAATTTAGCCCAAAGATAGAAGAGCTGAAACAAAGATTACCTTGTTTTAATTGTGGCGAAATTGGACATTGGAGGGACGAGTGTCCTCATCCTCCTAGAAACTTAAAGAATCCCTTATTGAATCCACAGATGCAGAATGGTGTTAACGTGCAGCAACAGCTACAGATGCAACAGGGGTTAAATGAATTTAATATTCAGCGACAATTACAACAACAGCAACAACAACAGGTGAATAATCGTCAGGACCAGTTGCCACAACCACCTTTTCCGAATTGTGGGGGAGTTCAAAAATATAATCCAAACGTGGGATTTCAGGGATGTGAACAGGTAATAAAACCACAAAAACAGCAAAAACAGCAAAGGGTTCAAATGCAAAATGCTTCACAACAATTTTTATTAACAGAAAGCCAAGACAGTGATTCTGATGATTATTGCTGACGGTGCCCGAGAGAGGAGGAAGAGTGTGTTGTTGGAGCCACTCTTGAGGTTGACCAGTCTGGTCCTTATGTAAACGGGAAAGTTAATGATGTAGACATCACTTTTCTAGTGGACACTGGTGCTACCCGTTCTACTGTTAGATCAGTGGAAATTGAAAACCTACCTCTCTCTGGGGATACCATTCAAGTTGTTGGAGTAAGTAATCAGCAAATTAAAACAGACTTAACTGATCCAGTACCAGTTGAAATTGGAAATTACAGAGACAAACACAGATTTGTGGTTTGTAATAGTAGTCCAGTAAATCTATTAGGTAGGGACATCCTATGTAAAATGAATTGCAGAATATATTGTTCTCCTGAAGGAGTTGAATTACAAACAATGGAAGAAGATGGTTTGTACAGAATGACAATGATGATGATGGAAGCAGAAGAAACAAAATTGTTTCCTGCATTTGAAGAAAAAGATTTACCTGAAGAGCTAAAAGAAACAGTGAAATCTGAAATATGGGATTTTACTGGGAATGAGATGGGTCTGATGAAAAACGTAGATCCTGTTAAAATTGCATTGAAGCAGGGAATAGAATTTCCAAACACTCCACAATATAAAATGAAAACAGAGACAATTGAAGGTATTACACCTGTAATTGAAAAATTAATCAAGCAAG
The DNA here is from genome assembly GCF_964261635.1 of Lissotriton helveticus. NCBI lineage: Eukaryota > Metazoa > Chordata > Amphibia > Caudata > Salamandridae > Lissotriton > Lissotriton helveticus. The sequence continues at coordinate 276,228,979 of NC_136068.1, forward strand.
GTGTATTGAAAGAAATGAAGAGTAGCTCTTGTAATTCACCAATTATGGGAGTTAAAAAGGCTAACGGAACATTTAGGATCGTACAAGATTTGAGAAAGGTTAATCAAATTGTTATTCCATGTTGTCCTGTGGTTCCAAATCCAGCAGTAATTCTATTTCAGATTCCATATGATGCTGAATGGTACACAGTCATTGACCTTTGCAATGCATTCTTTACTGTTCCTCTACACCCAGACAGTTATGAAATCTTTGCTTTCAGATTCCAAGGTAAGACCCTTGGATGGACAAGAATCCCTCAGGGCTATACAGAAAGTCCTTCAATCTTTAACGAACTGTTAAAAAGATCATTAGAAGATTTAGACTTACCAGGTAGGTCTACGTTGGTGCAGTATATTGATGATTTGTTAATAGCTGCAAAGACAAGAGAAAATTGTGTAACAGACACAATAATTCTGTTAAATCGCCTTGCAGAAGAAGGACATAAAGTGTCCCCAGCAAAACTACAGTTTTGCAAACAGGAAGTAAAATATCTTGGTCACAGAATTGCAAAGGGAAAAAGACAAGTAACAATAGAGAGAATAAAAATGATTCAAGCAATGTTACCGCCAAGAACACAAAGACAGGTCAGAATGTTCCTGGGAATGGTAGGTTACTGTCGACAATGGATAAGTGGATTTTCGGTAATTGCGAAACCACTACAAAGACTGACCAAATCAGATGTAAAAGATCCAATTATTCTCAATGATGTTGAAATGGAATCTTTTGAGAACTTGAAAAAGAGCTTATGCCAAGCTCCTGCTTTGGGTATGCCAAATTATGAGAAAGATTTTGAACTGTATTGCAGTGAGAGAGAAGGATGTGCATTATCTGTGTTAATTCAGAGACATGGGAACCTAAAGAAACCTATTGCATATTTCTCTGCAGTTCTTGATCCAATTGCAAAAGCATTACCAGGTTGTTTAAAAGCAGTTGCAGCTACAAGTATCAGTCTTGAACAAAGTGAAGGAATCATTATGGGATTTCCTGTAAAAGTTTTTGTGCCTCATTCGGTTGAAATATTACTGACAAGAGGTAAGACTCAACATTTAACAAGTAGCAGATTGACAAAGTATGAGAAAATCATACTGGGAGCAGATAATGTTTCGATTTCAAGATGTTTGAATCTGAATCCTTCTACATTACTGCCTGATTCTGAAATTGTTGATGACATTGAGACAGAACATGAATGTTTAGATGTCATGGAATTCTGCACAAAACCAAGAAAAGACATCAAAGACAGACCTTTGCCTGAATCGGATTTTGTCTACTTTGTAGATGGCTCATGCTTAAGATCCGAAGGTGGTGTCTTGAAAGCTTCATACTCAGTTTGTACAGTCGAAGATGTTGAAGAAGCATCATGTCTTGAAGGAGTTCGTTCAGCACAAGTGGCTGAATTGATTGCTTTAATTCGTGCATGTGAAATATCAAAAGATATAAGAGTTACCATCATTACTGATAGTCAGTATGGATACGGAGTTGTGCATGATTATGGACAACTCTGGTCACAGAGAGGATACATGACATCAACAGGGTCACCAATTAAAAATGCAGTTTTCATTAGAAGATTAATTGAAGCAATACAATTGCCGAAAGAAATTGCCATAGTCAAGTGTGCAGCACACACTAGAGGGACTGATTATATTTCCAAAGGAAATGCCTTCGCAGATGAAACAGCAAAGTACTGCGCAAGGAAAAATTATTCTTACAATCGGAATAGAAGTACAGAAACTGATTCAAATTCATTAATGCTAACAACTGTTGTAGAAACATGGAATGAGATTAGAGATTTACAAAACGAAGCAGATGATGAAGAAAAAGACCAGTGGTTAAGATCAGATTGTAGACAACGTGATGAAGATGGAGTGTGGGTTTACAAAGATGGGAGAGTAGTTTTACCAAATTGCATGATTTCTGACATGGCCAGATTATATCATGGTCCTGCACATTTGGGAAGAGATTCTATGGTTAGACTGTTTAAAGAAACATGGTTCAACACCAAATTTAGAACCATTGCAGAATCTTTTTGTCAAAGGTGTTTGTCATGCCAACAAATGAATCCAAACAGAAAATCAGTGGTGGGGACAGGAATAATTGGTCGGGAGGGTGGTCCCTTTACCAGGTTACAAATAGATTTCATTGAAATGCCATTACACAACTGTTTGAAATATGTACTTGTAATTGTATGCTTGTTCTCAAGATGGGTAGAGGCTTTCCCTACACGACATTGTGATTCAATTACAGTAGCAAAACTAATGCTCAGAGAAATCATCCCAAGGTACGGTTTTCCAGTAACTATTGAGAGTGATGGAGGAAGTCATTTTGATAACAAACTGTTGAAATTAATTTGCGAAGCTATGAGTATTGAGCAGAAAATACACTGTGCATACAGACCAGAGGCATCAGGTGTAGTTGAACAAATAAATGGAACTATCAAAAACAGAATTGGGAAAATGTGTCTAGAGACAGGAGTGAAGTGGACTGATGCTCTTCCACTTGTTTTGATGTCAATAAGAAGTACACCAGATAAAAAGACAGGTTTGAGTCCCCATGAAATTTTGATGGGAAGAGTTATGAGACAAGCTTTTGTACCTGTAGGTAAACTGTTGAGCATAAATGACAGTGCAATTTTGGATTACTGTAAAAGGTTATCTGATATGGTAACTTCTGTATCTAATCAGGTGGGAACTGAAGCACAATCAAATGACAAAGTTTTGACACATGATCTGAGACCTGGAGACTGGGTCAGAACGAAAGTACATCGGAGGAGGAATTGTCTATCTCCTAGATGGCAGAAACCTAGGCAGGTAATCTTGATCACTACTAATGCTGTAAAGTGCAGAGGATTGAAGCGCTGGATTCATCCAAGTCATACTATTCCAATACCAACTCCTGAGAATTCTGATGTTGAAAGTGATACCACAGATGACTCTGATTCTGAAGCAGAAGACAGAACAGAAGGTGAAGTAATTCCAGATTCTGAAGATCGACAAGAAAGTCGACATCTGGAAACTGTGCCAGTGAATGGAAATCTGACAAGAAAAGACTTAGAAATAATTGAAATAGATTCTGAAGGTGAAGAGAATCTGTTAAAAGGAAAGATAACTGAGGATTCGGTTGTCTATATTGAAGACAAAGAAGCTGAACCAAAAGAAGTTTCAGACCAGGAGAGTATCGAAAGGCAGAGAACGAGCTCTGAAGTAAGGAACAAAAATCCGAAATCTGGGAAGCTAAAGGTAATTGAGGAAGAGGAGGAGAACGAATTACCGAGTACCAGTGATGGAAGACAAAGTGAAGTTCCTGAAGGAGTGAAATTGCCATATAGAGAAGTTCCTGAGTCAATTGAAATTTCAGACTACGAAACTGAGGAAAGTGACGTGGAAGGTGGAAGTGAAAACAGAAAGAAAAGGACTTGGAAATCAGAATCAAATAATTCTGAACCAAAGAAAAAGTACGTGAGAAAAGCAGACTTCTGGCCTGGTGGAAGGTTGAGAGTGAGATTAATCAAAAAGCCAATAGAACAAGTTGAAGAAATAAGTAGTCAAAGGAGTCCTGGAACAGAAGTTGGAGTTGGGAGGAAAATAGAAGTGATATCAAGAAAAGGGAAGAGAATAATTAGACCAAACCAGAAATACAAGTCTCCTGAGTGGACTTACTTAGTAATTCCACCTGTTATAGACATATATGATAGTAGTGAAGAAGAAAACGAAATCCAAGAAATTAGTGACAATGATTGAAGTACAAATTTATTAAATTGGCATAAGGCTGAAGAAATCCTGTTAGTTGACACAAGGTCGAAGAAAAACTGTCTAGTAGAAGAAAAACTTATGTATGACATAAGGTCGAAGAAATCTTGTTTAGGGTTATAAAAAGAAAAATATTTTAAAAGGGGGGTGTATATAAATTTTAAAATTTATTTTTATTTTTAATTTTATTTTTGAGGATAAAACTAACCTAAAAATGCCTTACATTAAGGAGAGCACTTCAAAATGCTCTGTTTTTAAAAGATGCTGTAAGATGACTCTGGTGTGTCTGCTCATTTTAGTTCTGCTCTGGTTGATACTAGCTGTGATTATACCTTTAGAAATGAATAGAGAATTACACAAAGTTAACTTAACAAGCAAAGCTCTAGTTAGCCAAACTAAACATAGTGCATCTGCTAAAGTAATTGATCATCAGCCTAACATTCATCAAGATAAATCAATAGGTGATTTTTCAAGCAATACATTCACAAAGCTTTTGAGTGAATATGTAAAGGTAATGGATGCAAAGGATTGTTATGTGTGCGTTAAGTTACCCGCTTCTGTTTCTGAGGGAGTAACATATAATATGCTTCCTCTCACTTATGCTGTTACATGTAGTGTATTAACTAGTTTATTTTATCAAACTGGTCGTTTAGAATATTACTATTCAAATTATGATGAGATTTTTGCTAATATCAAGATTGATAATGCTTTAAATAAGCATAAGAAAGCTAAACAATTGAGAGAATATTTCCTTGTTACTAATGAACTCACTTATGAGTATGCTTACAAGAATAATCTAACATGTAAATTAAGTGCTGAAGGGAAGAAATTTCTGAATATGGTTGAGGAGAGAAGAGCAATTTATAAGAGAAATGAATTAGTCAAGCAGACTAAGTCATCATTCTGGCAAAAAGAGGATGAGAAACTAAATGGCAAAATGCTTGAAAATATTGCAATTCACATAGACAAACCTGTTAGTGGAAAGCTTTGCATTAGAAGAGATAACACACTGTTTGATAATTATTTTGTAGGTGCAAGCAACTGTGAAGATACTTATCAGATTATGGGAGGTTGGGGATTTAAAGGTGGAAAGGATCCTATCTTTCCTGGAATTTATTTTGTTTGTGGTGACAAAGCCTACTACAACCTTCCAGACCATTGGTATGGAACTTGTTATGTGGGAATTGTTTTTCCTAAAGTATTTCATGTTGACAGAGATTCAGAAGGATTATTTAAAATCCATAATTATGTAAATAGAGCTAAAAGAGAAACTTTTACTGAAGTTCTGGGAGATATTTTTCAAGCTGTAATACCTTTTGTTGGTATAACCCTAAATGCAGGGAGAATCAGAAAATTGTCCACTATAGTTGATAGATTATCAACTGACACTGCTGATGGATTTCAATTAGTGAATGTTGAAGTTATTGCAATTAGATCTATGGTAATTCAAGATCGTCTTGCTTTAGACATACTCTTAGCAAAAGAGGGAGGAGTCTGTGGCATTTTACATGTCCAACATTGCTGTACATATATACCGGATGAAAGTAAAAATATTGAAATGTATATTAAGAATATTACACAAATGCATTCTGAAATAATTCCTTTAGAAGAAGAAGATTTTACTGGGAAACTTTCAAATAGGTTTCAAGCAATTAAAAACTGGTTTCATAATATCGGAAGTTCAATTCTTGGCAAGATTCTGGCACCTTTGATTATAATTATATTCATTTTTATTTTGACTAAAGTAGGTTGTTTGTTACATAAAAGAAAGAAGCATTTGAGAGAAAAGAAGAGAATTTATAAACTGAGAAAAGAAGAGGAAAGGGAAATTGAGTTGCAGGAGTTACATAGAGAGCGTCATGTTAATTGCAAGGATTATGCTGAAACAGACTTTTAGGTTTACTAATACAATGAATTTGAATCGATTTCTTATAAATTTAATTTTACCAAAATTTTGAGTGCTGGTGTGGTGATTTGTTAATCACCAGATGAGGGAGTTGATGGAGCGAGATAGAAAACAAAATTTTGTTTAAACTCGCAAAGTCACATTTCCATAACATGAATAAAATTATTAATGATTTGTGATATGTCGTGCTAATACAACCTAGATTAAACTTTACACGTGGGGGGACTAACATGTGTGCTCATAAACGTGCATAAATGTTGCATCTTTTTGTTCGTGCAAAATAATAAAATAATTTATTGTTTTCGTTTTTGTCATTACTAACTGCTGCATATTTAAAATAAGCATGTGCTTGTTTTGCTTTTTCTTGTCTGTGTGATGTCATTTCTACTATTCTAGGTGCATATGGGTCTCATAGAAAAACGGAGACTGGTAAATATAAACGCTGCTTTATTTGTTTGCAATGGCTAGGTAACATTTTGATTAATCGGGTGGGCTAATTATTTAGTAAACCATGGGGTGGATACTGAATATACTTTATTTCTTACATTAATACTTTTCTTGTGTTTGTTTTATACTAGAAATCATAAGTTGCCTGCTTTTGAGGCCTAGCTATTTGAGCCGCAAAATAAAAGCTGATCTATAATTCTGCAGAAAGTCACGAGACGCCCATTCTGAATTAAAACGTTTATTGAAGCTGCATTCACAAAGCAAAAACTGATGAGCTGACATCATTCTGTCGGACATGGCCAAGGTCGAAAGTGAACTTTTTGTCAGTCCTTAACTTGGCATCCGCGGAAGTTGCTCTGAAAAGCTATGGAAGCTGCGAGGATGATCTGTTACAAAGTTGCAATAGCAGGAAGCCTCTGGCTTCACGTGGAAGAGACAATGGTCTTTGTAAGACATGATTTTGTGGAACTTTTTAAGAATCGGGTGACATGTCACTTGTCACTTTCAGCCAATGGGACGTCGAGTATTTCTGAAAACTTTCCTTTGCTAGTTTAGTTAGCGTAGAAAGGTATAAAAAGTCATGCCCTTAGGGTTGGGCTGGCTGCTGCTTTCTGACTTTCCGATGAGGGTGATGTGCTGCTGGACTTTGCGTGGAGCACGTAAGAATCCTCAAAGAATTTTACTTTAATTTCTGTCTATTTAGCTCAGTTAGGGAAATAGGTTTTAGAAATGCTAAACTTTATATAATTTCTTTAAATTTGATTAAATTGCTTAAATTGTATTTTTCCATATTTCTTACCATCATGCTTGCTTTATTGCAAATAAATTTCATTTATAAAACTTACAACTTATATACCATAATCTAGAAAATAAAATCTTACTTTTGACAAACAAGCTGGTCTTGGTTATTTAGAAGTATAGGTTACCTTTAGCTAGATCACGTCGCCTATGGTGGTCGTTTAAATGGTTGGGTTTTATTCTAATGACAATATTCTTTCTGCAAATGTATAAATTGTTTATAGTTTGTAAATAATGTGTATATAGATTTATTTGACCACCTGATTCAGTAGGCCCAAAAATATATTAGGTTCATAAATGGGTCCATGTATAGTTTAGAATTTTGTTTATAGGTTATGAAATTGGGTAGCGTAGTTTATGATATATTTTCTATAGCCCGCTGGATCACCTGCCAACCGATATCATGGTTCTTGCCAGGATAAGGTCCAAAGGAGAGCCACTCTTGATTCGACCAATAAGGTCCTCTACCTCACCCAGGGAGGCAGCAGGAAACTCGGTGAGCATGATGGAATTAGCTGCCCTCCTTTCCTGAGATGGCACCAAGGGCCGGCCCATGGAAAGGCTTGAGTCAGTGATTTTATCATAGATCCTTTCTATCTTGTTGGTGAAATAGAGGGAAATATTGTCGCATAATTGTTACGACGATAGATCAGGGCTCTCACAAGCCGTAGGTTTGGTAAAGGTCTGAAGGATCCGATACAAAACCTTGGGGGCATTACCTGCCTCCGTAAGTTGTGAGGCAATATAGTTCTTGCGGGCCAATCTGATGTTCTTATGGTAAGAAGCCAAGGCTGTATGGTAACAATTCTTATCAGCCTCAGAGTGAGACAATCTCCACATTTTTTCAAGCTTCCTACAGGCCTGTTTATGAGATCGTAATTGGTCAGTAAACCAAACTTCCTGCCATTGTGCAGGACGCGGCTTACGTAATTTCAAAGGGGCAATGGTTTCTACAGCAGCGTTGATGGCAAGATTATATTTGGACAAGGCGAGCTCAATATTGTCAGAGGCTATAAATCGGGGTTCAACAAATTTCTCTTGAAAAACTTCTTGAGAGATTTTATGCCACTGTCTTCGCAACAGAGGTGGAAGTAATGGTTGGCTTGGGGGTTTGACCCAATCAGGCATAACAAATTCTATGACCGAGTGATCGGTCCAATTTACCTGTTTGGGAGGATAGCATACAATCTTATGGGAGTTGGATAAAATGAGGCCTAAGGTATGTCCTGCCCGGTGGGTGGGGCCAGTGTTATACTGTGTCAGCCCCAGTAAGAGAAGATCGGCCAGCAGAGACTGAGCCTTCACATTAACCGGCAGTTCACTATGTACATTAAAGTCCCCTAGGAGCAAAAAATCATTCCCGGGGTTGACGTACGGGGCCAATGCTTCAACTAGTGAAATAGAGAAAGTTATACACGGGCCAGGGGGGAGATAGACTAAGGCCCCTTTCCAACCGACCCTTGTTGGAGTATGGATCCTGAAGATCATTAGTTCCATATCAGCAGTGCAACAGTGATCCAGTATTGAAATGGATTTGTCGCATTTATGGACTATTGCGATGCCGCCGCCAGTTTTTTTGGGTCTGTCCATTCTCACTATTTTATATCCTTCCGGAATGCCAAGGGTAATTGCCGGGACCGAATGAGGCTTCAGCCACGTCTCCGTCAGGAAACACAGTTCAGGCTGTGACGTAGAAATCAAGTCCCAAACCTCCGTGCAATGTTTAGGCAAGGATCTGACATTGCAGAGCAAGTTCTTCCACCTTTTTTGTGAATTAGGAGCAGTCGCAATAGGCCCTCCGGATTTTCACGTTAGCACACTGTGGTACTCTTATTCAGTACCCAGTGCGTGTGCTCTTATCCCTAAACAGGGTCAAATTGGCTAATCCTCAATTGGTATATTTAACTTTCCAGCATGGTCACAGTATATGATGTAGGAACATCAAAGTTAAATGTCACCTCTAGAGTGAAGCACATATTGTGCCATCCACTACCCTGACAAGGAAAACATGGTTTCAGGATTAGCTGTGTAGACTGGCTGTTGCAACTTTTAAACCTTCAGGTAAACCTGCCAAAATAATACCTTTTGACTGAAGGGAACTGTAATAAATGTGATTATTAGTTGTGATGGCCTTCACATGTCATAGGTCTGTAATTTTTTATCAGTGTGAACCAAACAAGGGCTACTCGAGGGAGGTGGTGTGTGCTAGCAATTTCAATTCACTGGCATGCAAGAAAAACACTCAATAACTTTCGTGACACCCTCATATAACATGTCACCCCTAGTGTGTACTGAACACCATGATCACAGTACCCCACACCTGTACAAGATTCATCCCCACAACATAACAGAATGTCATTTTAAATAAGGCGTTCTACATACCCCGGACACAGCGGAATGGCGGGCTTCTTAGGGTATCGCCTCACACTTCTCCTGGATACTCAGAAGATCACGCGCACTGGGGACTTTATCCATGAATCAGTCCATTACTGAGACAACTTCAGTTTGTACTTAATTTCTGAATGGTCCTTAGAAATACTTTGAACCTAATTTTTTCTTAGCCTTGAAAAAGTCCAGGAGGACCAAACATGTGTCGGCTGCGTTGATTTGGACAAATACTGTTTGAAATTCTATCTTCAAAGTAAAAACGTGGAAGAACTCGACTCCTATGGCTTGGATCTGATCTTTTTCTATATAATTTTATCAAGAATGGACTTAATGTCATAAACTGGAGTGTGTGTGTTGGTGTGCATTATTTCTCTGTAAATTCTCTTTGGAATACTCCTTTAGAGGTTTGATTTTCAACCCCGCATGTATTTTTGTATACATGTTGCAACATAATATGTACAAAATGTGGTATTACAACTTCCAAACTAAGAAATTATTTTATTTTCTCACAATAGTGAGGTACGTCTGTCGTCCTTCAGTGTATTCCGAAACCACACAATCACCACATTTATAAAAACTCTAGGGGCAATTGTTAATCCACAATGCCCATAACGGGGCATCATTTTGTAGAAGCCCATAAATGCATCTATAGCCCCCATAATATACCAGAATGTGAAAACATAAGTGTTGCAATTCCAAAGAAGAATGAATACTCCAAACGAGGTAAGAGAAGAACTTCTTTATTCCAGTCTTCCACTCTCCTAGAATAACGGACCACCTCAACATTCTAAGGTGAGCTCCTGGCAGAAGATTCTATTATGGAAGAGGGGAGGTGGAACTGGGTGGAACCATGTTTATAGAGACGTTGGAGAGGGTACTATAATCATAACAGTAATTATATAAATATAGGAAGATTCCAACAATTAGCTTTGTTATTAACCTTTCCCCAACCTTTTTCTTCTCTGGAATATTAATTTACAGACCCCCTGGTCCACGCACTGGGTTTGTGGAAGTACTACCAGAGTTAGTGCCTGACCTCATAACAGGAAAGGCTAACTTTACTTTACTACGGGATTTTAACCAGAACCTTGAAGAAACCAATAACCCATTGGTTTCAAACTTTCTTGAGGACTTGGTGAGTTTACCCATCGAAAAGGTTATCTTTTGGACCCAGTTTTCAGTAGTGATCATAACCTTACAATTCAAAGACCTTGCCCATTGGCTTGGACCAATCATGCTCTAATTTAACCACCCTGGGTGGTCCTCCCCTAGAGCAGGTGAAAACTACCCGTGAGACAAGGCCAGAGATGGTCAAAAGTTAGTAATGATACCTGGCTATCCATACTTGCCAATACCAGACCGCCAAGACCCCTGGGCTGCTCATACCAGGGTCAAGAGTTCCCTGGATGAATTGATCCCTACGTGTACCTTAAGAAAGGGATGCAAAGAAAAATTGGCCCTCTGTTTCAATGAATCTTTAATTTCTCTAAAAAAGGATGGAAGAATTGGAAAGGCAATGGAGACGTGATTACGACGAAAATATAAAACTCGCCAACAACCTGGCATTATCACCAAGACCAAGAGATTAAAAGGGTGCAGCCTGTATTTTATAAAGCTCTGTTGGACGAGGCAGCCAACGCTCCTCGGGAGTTATTTTGTATCGTAAAATCTCTCAGAGTTTCCAAAAGCAGGAATTCATTGACTAATCCATAAGAAAATCGCTGCAATGAGTTGGCAGACTATTTTCGAAATAAGGTGGCAGATATCTATTGCGAATTGCAAAAGAGCAGGGAAGCCACAGACATCAGTCCGGAAATGTCATCAGTGATTGAAGGAACAGTTTATTAGAAGAGCTTTCCCCATATCACAGAAGTATTTTCTGATTTGTTTGGGTAAGTAAAATCTGGATCCCCATTAGACCCTGCCCCTCCACACATTCTCTCACAAGGGAGCCTAGAAATCCTGCCTATAATAAGAAACTTTTGCACACCTCTATCTCTACAGGCATAATTCACTGGGATTAGAAGCATGCGGTGGTCAAGGCCCTATTAATTATTTTATTTATTTGACATTTATATGGCGCACCGAATCATCCCCAAGGGGATCTTTTCAGCCCTTGGCAGCACACTAGCAAGACCCTCGCCCACACCGACCCCTTAAAACAACCAGGTTTTTAGGCATTTCTTAGAGTGTCCCAGAGAGGTACAGCAACATATCTCTTCTGGTAGCCTGTTCCAATGAAAGGGGGCAAGGTTGAAAAAAGCGCGCCCTTCCGTTCTTGATTTATTGATCTTCCACGGAACTAGAAGGTTTTGATTGCTTGATCTCAACTGGCGACCCGGGACATAAGTCCTTACCTTCTTCCTTAGGTATACTGGCCCCAGGCCTCGCCTTGCCTTGAACACCAATGTAAGAAGTTTAAAGACTGCTCTCTCACGGGGAACATCTAGGTTTATTCAAAGCCATTCTTGCAGCAGTATTTTGCAGTACCTGGAGCCTAGAGAAAAGCTCTTACCTGGCTCCAACCAGACGTGCGTTGCCGTAGTCCAGCCTGCTCACAATAAGCGCCTGAATAAGGGTCTTTCTTGCATCCAAAGGGATCCAAAGACATACTTTTCTTAGCATTCTGAATATCCCAAAACAAGTGCTCGAAAGTGCCTTTACATGATCTACAGACGATAATTTACTATCCAATTTAAAAAGCTGAATCTGGACCCTGCCTACCCATTGAACTTTAGGCTTATATCTCTGCTGCCGTGTGTGGGAAAGTTTTAGAGAAGCATGTCAACCAATATCTCTCTAAGTATCTAGAGTACAACTTGCTTATAGACTATTGTCAAAACGGGTTGCTTCCTAAACATAGCACAGAATCAGCGATACTAGTAGTTACGGAGTAGGTCAAACAAATCTTAGACACGGAAGGAGTGGCAGACATCATCCTTCCCTTCCTGAGTGTAGCGTTCAACAAAGTTGACCACCAGACATTCGAACTGGCCGAGGGAAATTGGCATGGGAGTTGCCACCCTTTATTGGCTTTTGTCATTTCTAATGGATATATCATATCAGATATGAGAACCCCCTTGATATTCTGAGACTGTCCCCCTGAAGTGTGGGGTCACGCAGGGCTCCGCACTCAGCCCTACACTTTTTGATATTATGTCAGACCACTGGCTTCCATTGTAAAGGAATTTAGAGTATCTATTGTCTCTTATGCTGACGATACGCAATTCGTCATCTCCCTTGCTCCAAACAACGGCTCTCAAACCCAGTTAGGCCCATTACATGAAAAAATGGTTCACTTGGATGGCAGCTGCTCCTTAAAACTAAATGGAGACAAAACCGAACTGATGGTTTTGGGAAATAATTCACCTCAGTAACTCTATTGGGATGGCCAAACAGTTTAGGAGAATTACCCATTCCTTCTTCCCTGATAATGAGCTTGGAATACTTGGGACCCAGAGGGAAATGTGGTATCTTCTGCCCATCCCCTGCAGAAGAGTGGTAGTCTAGGCACTCATTTCGTCATCTGTGGACTACAGTAATTCTCTATACCTCGGCTCCCCAATAGCAGTTCATAAAAGGCTGCAAGTGCTACAGAATACTGCAGCTAGGGCCATTTATAAGATTCCTAAAGGTTCCTCAGCCAAGAGAGCCCGTACCTCATTACACTGGCTCCCGGTGGAACATAAAATTAGATTCAAAGCTTTATACTTGACCCACAGGGCAATAAATGGGATGAACCCTCATAGGATCAGAGCCCTACTGACTGCCTACATTCCAAACAAGACCCTAAGATCCTCCAACATGGGTCTCCTTAAAGTTTCACGCATTCAAAAGGGTAAAGGAGTGGAAGGTCTTTCTCCTATATTTCTCTGAAACTGTGGAATACAATGCCATTCAGTTAAAGAACTGAGTTGAGTGGAGCCAGGTTCAGAAAATGGCTAAAAACCTTGCTGCATCCTAATTAATGAGAGCTGCATGCCCTCTTTCAGGTGCACGCTTTCTGACTCACGGTGCTGGGAAGCATCAGGGTAGCTATGCGCTCTATAAGCCACGATAGGATAAAAATTATAATGAGCCCCGTAGTATAACTCTTGCACCAAGCAACATGGTGCAAGAGCAACGCAACGCAGCAATGAGATTTATGAAGTCATCCAAGGCCACCTTGCATGGCCCTGAGTGGCTTCCTCGCTGTGTTGCCTTACTCTGCGATAGGGAGGCATTCAATGTTCGTTGTGTGTTTGTTTCCATGCAACTCCAATGGATTTTGACGAATTCCCAGATTTATCAGTACTGGTAAACCTGGGAATGTACCAAAAAGATACGCCTTCCCAAGAGAGGCAAAACGAGGAGAAATATCTTAATTTCTCTTCGTTGCTTCCTATTTCTATAAGTGCTGTATTCTGCAGCACACATAGGTAGAGGCATTTGCCCCTCAGAATTGTTTTTGTGCATGAAGGTGTCCCTTCCTGCACCAAAACATTTCTGCACACAACAAGGGCACTCTTGCACATGGAGCAAGGGTGCCTGCACTGACGCTAGGCTGCCAAAAGACAGCCAGCACTGGAGAAAAGGCAGGAATGTGCTGTATTGCCTTAAATACGGTGCATTCCTGCCCTTTCCCTGTCACGCAGCGCAACAAGGTGACTTGCTGCGCTGCACTGCATGACATTCTCGTAAATAGGCCCTTATGACTTGGTTTATCAGTAAATAATTAGTAAATGACAAGAACATTGGCATCTCAGAATATTTTGTTCTCCTGGGACGAATTCAATGAAAACGTCTGCAGACCTTGCACAACACACTTTGCCATTAGTTACTTACAACATATTTGTGTTATATCGCAGTAGATGTCTGAAATTTTAAACTCCTTCTTTGTGACTCTTGTCCAGATATATTTGCTAAAAATAAGTTTTTGACAGGTACTCTCTATAAGTGCATATAGCCTTGCATCAACTGTGAGAAACAAGACAACTCTTAAGCTTGACATCGTTTGGAGATCATGTTAAATGAAACTGCTGGGGAATTGCTAAGAATGTAGCTAGAGTCTCTTCCGCACCATATTACACACTCTAATGGAGTACTTCTTTACTCAGCAGTTAGTGCTGTTTCACAACATAGACATAATACGAACTTTGGGGCATAATACCAATGATGAGCGATATTTATTGCTAACGATGCTTAGCAACGAATTTTTTAACGCTAAGCATCGCCGGAAATTATCGCAGAGATAACTTGCTATTAGCAAGGTTTATCTCAGAAGTGATAAAAATCTTCGCGTTAACTGCCAAATGAGAGATTATCGCTGGAAAACCAACGATACTCTCTCGAAGTGTGGCGTTAGCTTGATGATAGGGGCTCACAAACTTAGCCATGATATCCACTTTCCATAGGATATCATGGCTAAGTCAGGAAAATACCAGGTGTAAAAAAAGCAGTGCTAACCGCGGTTAGCGTTGCTTTTTTTTTTATCACTAACAGGGTTAGCGAAATCCTTGATAATAGGAGAAATGGTGTTTAATAACATTTCTCCTATTATTTTTCTCTGAAAAGTCCCCTCTGCATCTCATTAGAGATGCAAGGGGAAGCGTAGAGAAAAAGGGTGCTAACATGCGAATTTGCGTGTTAGCACCCTGTTGCTGATAGGGAGATCATTTTATCTCTGCTTTCTTGACTTTTAAAGCCAAAAAAGCGGAGATAAATCCCTTGATAATATGCCCCTTAGATTCTTGCTGCAGTAATGCAGCACCATAAAAAGTGAAGAGCTAAAATAGAACTGTAAAAAGGGATGGACCAAAATAGCACACCTTTAAAATATGCATTCTTGTTATGTAACATTGCCGACTCATTCTCAGAAATCTCCTGTACCCTTCAGGACTTTCGGTTTCCAGTTCAGACAACCCATTAAGTCACTTCATATGGAAGAATGAGTGTGGCCAAAGTAAGAAAAGTGCATGGAGGGCAATTTAACAACAATTCTGTGGATACATAATATGGGTTTTTGACAGAAACAAATGGTAGCATAGAGTAGCATTATAGTATTTGTTAGGATACCAAGTGCAACTCTGTGTAGACTTTGCAGACTTGCTAAACTAATCCTCCATTACAGCCATATAGCCTTAGAAGAGACAGAAGTAACCCGGTAAAGAAAGATGGAGATGTGAGTCACTATGATTTCCAAAACTCTCAGAGAATCCATTCTGCTGCTCATGCGTCACACTAAAGATATGAAGATATGAGCATCTCATCAGTTTATGCTTTTCAATGTCCTTACATTTTCATTTAAGTCTGGGCCAATTCGTGTGATCCTGGGCAACGGATTCTTAGATTTTGTCTACCAAAAAAGAATATTGAGGCTCTGCATGCACATTTGTCACTTGCTCTGAAAAGTCTAAGGGGTATATTCACAAGAACCTAAAACAACTTTCAGCATCTAGCCCATCGTGAGAAAATAACCCTGTGACAACGTGGAATTCACAACACAGCAGTAGCATGCAAAAGTATTCTGACACCACGGCCAATGTCCACGAAACAACCACCGCGACGGAGATAAAAACACATTCCCCAACGCGACAAAACCTGCGAAGGACACAAGCGCAATAGGAAAACAGTGACAACTAGCGCAATGGCAGCAATACTCACGAGCAATTCGGGAAAATAGTGCAAGACCAGCACACCCAAAATACGACTGAACAAAAATCATCAACAACGGAGTTCGACGAATGCACCCTGGCCAACTCCAGAGGACAACATGTACACCCCAACATCCAAGCACTGTGGAAGATCAGAACCAACAGGCACACCGCACGAAAGAGACCAGTGGCAGACAGATCAGAGCCGCAGGAGCAACAATCCCACCGTGCAGCATATGCACACAATCAGGAGTGCACCCCGCAGTGACAACCTCCCGGGTCAAACAGCACCCCCACCACATTTGAACACAGGAAACAACTGGTTCAGGAAATGTGCACAAAGTGGCAAATCACATCTGAAACCGCATAGAAATGTAACATGACAATGTGCAAGTACAAACTGTAGACGCAAATATGTTTTAATCACACATGCAGTGCAGTTGGACATCTTCTACTGTCGCATGATTGCCATGACCGGTCGCAATTAGACGTGCTGATGAGAAGTAATTGTCAATAATGGCATTCCTACGGGCCATTCCTGCCGCAGCTGCTGTGCGATGTGGGTCACTTGCGCCATCACCACCATCCTCGGCCGGTACATCTGGAACTGGGATACATGGGGCCCTGGTGCGAACACAGATGTTTTGCAACACACAACATGCACCGATCAACTTGCTCACGATGTCCGGGCTGTACAGGAGCTTACCAGCTGTGCCGTCCAGGCACCGGAAACGCCAAATGTGCGTTCAACAATCCCCCTGGTGCGTATGTGGGACGCATTGTACTGTCTCTGGGCGGGTGTGTTCGGGTGTCGGAGGGATGTCATCATGCAAGGGCAGAGTGCATATCCTTGATCACCTGTGACAGTGCAGGGAGAAAAGAGTCAATACTTGGTTCCACAGAATGTGATGGCAGGTCCACCAATCCAGTGACGCCTCTGCTGGCTGTGTGTGGGGTGAGTGTAAGCCATGCCCTCAGGGAGTAGCTGGTGCTGGCAACTACACCAACAGCCATCAGACACTCATAAATGCAATGTCAGTACCACAAGGTGGGATGTCTCACGTCGCACAGGGCTAGTGGCCCCGGACGCACAGCGGCCGACACGGGCCCACAGCCTCGGGATGCTGACCTGCAGGAGACCAGGGTATGGTCAGGAGGGCAGAGCAGTGCCTCACGTGTGTTATGACTGCATTCCGCATCTCCACACGTTCAGCTGCTGTGTGGCTGTGGTGCCATGAAATGTCTGTATTGGGTGCAAGGGTAAGCCAGGATAATCATGGAGTGGTGTTGTCATGTCAGTTAGGTGGTCGTGTAGTTTGACATGTTGAATGTTGTTTGGTCACGTGTGCATCCCCACAGTTGTGCTTTGTGCGTTGGAGGCTTTGGGATGTGTGGTGTGTTGATTTGGTACTTACCAACGAGCAGTCCCGTTCCATATTGGCCATCCTGGAAGCGCCGGTTGATGATGGACTGTCGGAAGATGAAGGAATCATGCACACTGCCTGGGTAGTTGGCGACGACATTGGTGATTAGTCCCTGGTCATCCACTATTGCCTGCACATTGATGGAATGCAAGTGCTTTCTGTGGCGGTAGTGGTGTGCAGTATCCGCAGGGGGCACAGTGGGACATGTGTGCAGTCGATTGCCCCCAACAAGGCCAGGAATTTGGCTATGGCGTAGAAGCCTTGCTTGGTTTCCAGCTGTTCCTTCGCAGTGTTGGGGAAGTGAAGGTACTGGGGTATGAAGCTGAGGATGGCATGCAAGACAGGTGTGATGAACTTTGATAGGGCTGGCTGTGAGACCCCTCTGACTCTGGCAGTTGTTGGTTGGAAGGTACCAGAGGCCAACAGGTGCAGCACAGCCAGCAGCTTTGTCTGCGGAGGGATGTTGGTTCTCCACTGTGTTGGGACCGTCAACCTGTGGGCGATGTGGGTCAGGATGGTTGTCCTTTTGAGCCTGTAGTGGGCAATGACTTCCTCAGGCATTAGGTCTGTGAGAGTGGTGTATTTTTGGTAGGGTCGCTGTCTTACTCTGCGCTGCCTCTGTGGTGGTCCGGGGGGCCGGGACCGGGTCCTGGGGGTGGTGGTGGTCCTAGGGGTGGTGGCGGTGGGTGTTGTTGCCCTGTTGGGGCTCCGAAATGCATGATGAGTAGCTCCATGGCGTTGTTTGGTCTTCGGATGTGGCTGTGTGCGGGGCTCCGTTGCCTACTGCAGCTTGTCTTCCGTCTTTACACCTGCTTGAGGCAGGTGTTAAATACATGCGGCTAACACGGCCTATTGTATGTTTTCGGTTCGCTTTGCGGATCTGTCAGTTCGTTATGAAAGTGGTGTTGCTGGTTTTTCGTGTGTTTCTGCACGGGAACACCTACTCTGCATCTCATTAGCGTTGGTTGGTGGTGTCTGCCATGGTGTTAGGTTTTGGGGATGTGATCGCAGGAATTCTGGAGATGTCTGCAGTTTGCACCAGCTTTTGAATGGGGTTTTGATTCTATCACCACTTTTGATGCGTTAAAGTGGGGATAATTCGTAGATAACTCCTTGTGAATATGCCCCTAAATTAGCTACCGATAGTATCAGGGTGAAGATTAGGGTAGCTTGATTGATACCCCAACTATTCTGGTGAAGATTCCCCTCTCCCAATGAAAATCTAGTAAATCTAGAGTTTGCTGGTGATCTCTGAAGAGATTATGAACACCCTCTTTTAACATGCAATGCTTATCTCTCGCTATCAGTAATGCAGGACCTTGCCAATAGCTCTAACATTTCAAGGACTCGTTGGTGAATTCACTACATCCAATTTTAACAGTATATCTGGATCTGTGGTGGTTCCCTAAAGGATGAATATCTACCTGCCTTTAAAATGATGGACTTCAATGTATTAACCACTAGAGTGTTTTTATACCAGAGCTGATCTTTGTGATACACAAAAATTTATCGATAAGGTTGAAGATTAAACCAAATGCAAAATGCACTTCTGCTGTCTCTTTCAGAAATGGTTACAGAAGAAAGAAGGTGTTAAGTAAATACAAATGCACAGTTAAAGGGTGGTTTGTTTTTTCTAGTATTTTCTCAATGCATATTTGGATACAATGAGCCCAGTTAATTTGGGTAACCTTTATACATTCACAATTTTCTACAGAATATTTTGGACCCACACTCATCATCCCTGATGCAATGAATGTCATTTTGCTAGGATGCTAAAAAGTAATCTACACGATCATCAGTCCAGACTACCTGTTCCACCCACCAACCCATCACAAAATTTGCAAAGCTAGAGGGCAAAACAGATGGCGATCAGGACTGATGATTATGTGCATTGGACATCACAAATAAACATGTGGATAAGATATTCCTCATCCAAGATGTTGGAGGAGGAAGTCAAATTAATTAAGGCCCATTCTTATTAAATGATCGCGTTGTCATGCAAGGTGATGCTATGGAACGCAATCCTTAAGTCAGATTTTCCAAGTCACGCAAGGCCACCTTGTGTGGCCCTGATATGCTTGGTAAATCTGGAGTAACGCAAGGAGGCGCAAGTTACTGCCTTGCGTTACTCACTGGGAAGGCATTACATGGGTGGAGCGTGAGTGTTCCTACGCATCCACCCACATGCTTGTTGGTGCATTCCCAGATTTACCAAGACTAGAAAACCTGGGGATGAACCAAAATTGTACACCGTCCCGATAAAGGCTTAACAAGGAAAAATATATTATCTCCTCATTGTTTCCTCTTTGTAAGTGTGCTGCAGTTAGAAAGAGAAAAATGCCTCTAATGATTGTTTTTGTGCGGGAAGAGGTCATTTCCTGCAAAAAAACAATACTGCCTGCAACAGGAAAAAATAAAAAGCCAAAGACTGCAGGCTACAATGTCCAATCCAACAAGTTAAGGCACATTTTCCATAAATAGTGGTGTGAGAAATGGGGTTGTTGGTTGACTGGGCTGTAAGCCCAGGTCACCAAACAGCCACAATCCCTTGCAGGGTGAACCACCAAAAGTCAAAAAATTAACATGTGCTTAACCCTGGGTAGCTTGGCACAAAAGCAGTCAGGCGTAAGTTAGAGTCAATGTGTTAAGTAGTTATGTGGCACACAACAGTAATAATGTAAGCACTCAACACTAGAAAAATTCCAAACCAAGCTAGAAAATAGATTATATTTTAATAAATTGACACCAAGCAACAAAAATCCAATAAGTAGACCAGAAAATATTAATTTTAGAAGAATAAAGTGAAAATAGCACCAAAAAGCACTAAGTGCCAACAAGGGATATCTGTTTGTGCTGACCCAGAACAAAGTTAAAAGTTCAGGCCAACAGTGATGGAGCACAAGGCTGCTACAGGGTCCAGGTGGGACCCGAAGAGCGCAAGTACCTTAGTCTTGGCTGCAGTGACATTGAAGATCCTATTGACGGAGAGGCTGTGGAGAGCAAAGGAGGTGATGTACTGATGATGATATACGCGTTTGGCAGTGATGCGCTGGTCCTGGCGGCGCACTAGCATGATGATTCGGCTGCAATATGGAGTTTAAGCTTCAACATCATTGCTGTTGTCGAGAGAGATGTGAGGTCTTTCATTGAAAAGAGTTGCACAGTGGTGGTATCAAAGGTGGAGCAGAGGCTCAAAGCCACGCAGATGCAGCGATGTGTCGGTTCTGGACGACACGAACATGTGTGATGAGCCAATTGCGATCCATGCAGTGCCAAAGATGCAGTGGTGCTGCCAATCAGTTTTGGCGATGCACCTGCTCCATCTCTGCAGTGGCTATGAAGTGTAGAACAAGCACCTTAGACCCACTTCCAAGGGTCCAGGACTGGGGTGGCACCACTTGGCAGGGTAGACTCACAGATGGTGGAGTCCAGGTGCAGAGTAAGGATAGTTGTGAATCTGTTATGTCCCTAAGACTTCAGATAAGGAGGCTAGCCAACTAGCCCTTGTGTCACTCGGGGTTCTGGAAGTAAGGGAATGCAAATTAAATCCTTCTCACCCAAACAGGTAGGGCAGCAGGCTGCTGGTCAGCACAGCAAGAAATATGTTTTTCTAGAGCAGCAGGCCAGCAAAGTGGCAGTCCTTCAGCAGCACAGCAGTCCTTCTTCCTGTCAGAGTATCCTCAGGCCTAGAAGTGTACTCAAGTGGTAGGGTTAGAGGTTCAGTTCTTATACCAACTAGTGCTTTTGAAGTGGGGGGGGCTTCAAAGAAGGGCTTTGACGTGCACAGTATCCTCCCTTCCTGTCCTGGCTTCAGACACACTACATGGGGTATGCAGCCCAGTACCTCTATTCCATTCTCCCAGGATGGCCTGTAAGTCACACCTAAGCTCCCTTTATGTGTGGGTGTCTAGTGGGAATACATAGTCCAGCTGTCACCCTCCCCTGACATGTATCAGAGTCAGGTTGCATGCACAAAGGGCTAAGAGCAGAAAAATGCTATTTTTTTAAAAGTGGTATTTTTAAAATTATAATGAAAAATTCGACTTCGCCATTAAAGAATATTTATCATTACAATTCCAAAGGTACTAAACATGACAGATCTACCACCTTAGATGGAAGACAGTGATTCATGCACACCTGGATTTTAGAGAATAACTCTTGCTCTCAATTTCAAATTCATAAAGTTGTGTGTGCAGATCGGGTATCGTTCACTGATCCATGAGTGTGGATAACGACTGGGAATAGCAACGTCCCATGGGGGTGTTCCCTTAATGCACAGCGTGATATGATATCCGTTGATTTGTATTGAAACAGTTTGTAGCAAGTTAGTCTGTTTCCATGAATTTAATGTATTCCCTTTAAATGTAGTTTGTGATCCACATTGATTCAATAAGTAGTGAACTTGGAAAAGAAAAATAGAACTGAAAACTCCAAGTTATGTCCCAATTTTGTAATCCCAAAGCATTTCGGGCTGCTGGGAGCCCTTCATCAGGGAAATGTTAAACTCCTAAAAAATGAAGCAGAAAGGCTGGGGTCACTGAACGGCACTGTTCATGCCCTTGACATCACATACTTCTTGCAAAAATCAAATACATGTTTAGTTCACAAAGTAGCAGTGAAAGTCCCATTAGTTGGTGATTCATGTTAACCTAAAGGAGAGATAGCCCTCACAGTAGTGATAAACGCATTCAGGGGTTTTTCACTTGAGACTTGGAAAACTTAAAAGTACATGTACCCCAGCGTTTTCCTACCCAGAAACGCCTGCAAACCTCAAATTTAGCCGAAAATAATAAAGACATTCACATTTTCCACACATTTCTTTGTCTGATCACCATGCCAACACAACTTTCCTAACACACAGCGTTCCCCTTAATCTCCTGAGTAAAATGATACCTTACTTGTGTGTGGGGGGCAAGGGCCTGTGACTGGGAAGGGTCAAAACATAGGGTATAGCACTGTGAACTTTACGTGCTACATTTCTAAAAAAAAACATTTTTAGCCAATTCTGCATTGGACACCCACACAAGTGAGGTATCATTTGGGGGATCCATGCAAGCCATACCTCATTGGACTCCGCCCGGAGTGTAGTTTTCAGAAATGTGTGGGTTTGGTAGATTTTCCTAGATGGCCACTGAGCCGGGCCAAACCCCCCCCCCCCCTGCAAAATCATTTTGTTTTTTGATAGGTCATTTTGGTGTCTCCACAATATGTTTTGGGCCGTTGCCTGTCATGGGTAGTTGGCCCACCCCGTTGAATGAGGTCCAATTTTTATCGGGAGACCTGGGGGAACACTGGATGGTAGGACAATTGTGGTTTTTCTGATACCAGAAGATTATGACACAGAAATGGAAGGAAAATGTGTGACTAAAGTTACATTTTGAGGTTTGCATGGCATTTTGAGTAAAAAAAAAGTTGTTGTGATCCACTAGAGGCACACCATCCAGTACTCCCCATTTATTTTTGGTTTACAAAAATATCTTAAGTTGCTATACTTTCCCTAGAGGCAAACTATACCTTGGCACAGAGAGACAGCTAAGACAAATATGACTTCCTATCCATCTGTTCCTCAAGTACACACACATACTGTTTGGATCTGGCACGAGAGTGAGTGAAAGGTTCAAAATGTATATTTTACTAACAAGAGATTTCACAAAAAGGAAATGCACTGTTAATAATTAACAGCTCCAAAACCTGAGCCAATGAATTACAGCTAGTGAGCTGTAAAGCCACGCCAAGGCACCAACCTCTTTACAGGCCGTGCACACACCTTTCATACTTGACACACCACCAGCTGCAGCCCCAGCACATTACAACACTCACATCAACAGATAATGTAGAGAAAATGTACACCCTGGCAGAGAAAGACAGAAAAGACAAATATTACTTAAAAACGAACGTTTCCTTAAGTGCACACACATACTGGTAGGATTTGGCATGACGGTGAGTGAAGTTCAGAGCGTAACATTTCATTAACAAGAGATTTCACAAAAAGATGGTGCCATTCAAGGGCCCATCACTTTCATATGCCTACATGTCTGACATAGTAATCACACCAGCTGGCAGTTGACATAGTGTGAGCAGTGGTGTTTGGCTCGGAGAGTGTGTATTGACTAGCAGCAAGTCACTACTCATACACTGCCAGCCCACGCACACCCCCAGTCAAGCACCAGTCCACGCACACTGCCAGCCGAACGCCAGTCTACCCAATCCGCCAGCCATGCATCAGCCCACGCACATTGCCAGCCAAACAACAGTCCATGGACACCACCAGCCAAGCACCAGTCCATGCACACCGTCATTGATTTTTTATTAACAAGAAAGAACACACAAACCAATTGGAACTAGATACAAAACTATAACTAAAACACAACAGCAGTAACTAAACACATCATTCTAATGCCAACCGTGAAACTGAACAACAAATATAAACCCATAAAGACCAGGCAGTATGCTATAAGACTCATGGTTGCTCCCAAAAACTCTTTTGAGTGTGATACAATCTGAAACATGTAAACACACACAGCCCAGGATTAGAAGGACAATCAGCACAGTGCATATGACTCTCCTTCTGCATACCTCTTCGCAAACAGACTCCACATAACTTACAGGGATTCTTTTTTGGGGGCGTGGGAGGAATTAAATCGGGAAAGTGGCGATCTTTCACTCTAGTCACATTCTCCACCACTCCAACTCTAGGAACACTTGCCTGTTCCACTACAACAAGCCTGCCTATCACAGACTCCTGAAATTGAACAACAGTCATCCTTGACGCTGGAGAACACTCCTTGAACACAAAGCATTAAAAGTTGCTCAATTGAAGAGAAGGATGGCCAACTTCTTATACCAAATGTAGGCCTTACAAACAGCAGTGTAAGGATCCAACTTCTGATCCACTCTATAAACATCATGCATGTGCTTATTGTAGTCTACAATGCACACAGGTTTGTGCCCTTCAGCAACCTGACCCCAAACAATCACAGGTGAAGTACTGTCATCCTGGATGGTAGTCAGCATGTACACATCACTTCTGTCCACAAATTTCACAGATAGCAGTTCAACACTACTTAAGGCACTACACTGTCCCCTCTGAAGCTTTTTGCCAACAAGCTCTTTTGGGTAACCTTTAACGTTAGGAACGATTGTGCCACAAGCAAGAGTGTCCACTTTGAACAATTCCTTAAACAATTGCACAGCAGTGTAGAAGTTATCAAGGAACAAATAGTGACCTTTGTTAAACAGTCCTCTAACAAGATCCCACACCATTTTCTCTGAAACTCCTAAAGTGGACAGACAACCAGGGGGGTCAATAGTGGAATCTATACCAGTGTACACCCGGAAATTATAGACCTATCCTTTCCTACTCTCAGACAACATATACATCTTAACTTCATAATGTGCCCTCTTGCTAGGAATGTACTGCCTAAAAACCAAACGGCCCTTGAACAGGACAAAAGACTCATCAACAGCTATTTCTTACCTTGGATGATAGATTTATGAAAATCGATCTACATAGTGATCAAGGACAGGCCAAATCTCAAAAAGACGGTCACATTCAGTGTGATCTCATGGCAACGCTGATGCATTCTCAAAAAAAATGCAGCATCCGAAGCAAAAGTAATATTGATCATGACTCATAAATACAGGAAATATGGCTGTTGCCATCAAGGTACTGGTATACCAATATGAAGTGAGGGACGGCTTCCTCATCAAGCCCATCAAAAAAGTTAAACCCAAAAACGTCTTCATCTCATCCAGATTCGTGGGAGTCTGCTGGATAGTTCTAGAGTGGGGCCTAAGTATGGCACTGTTGTCCCTCAAATACTGTTCAGCGTACAAATTAGTCTGCTCAACAATCTCAGCCACAAATACATCATCCATAAATAACTGAAAAATATGTATAGGCAAAAATAATTCTCAATTCACTCTACACCCTGCATCACCACTAGAGGCAGGCAACACCAGATGCACCATGTTTGGATCAACCCAGCACTTCCAATGGGAAGCCTTGCAGCCACAGGCTGCAATTCAGATGCCTCTTGCTACACCATCGACACATCAGTGTCCTCCTCTAAAACAGGTACTCTATCCGCACTGAGAGTGGATTCATCTGCACTGAGAATAGTTTTATCATCAGATGATTCATCGTGGACAGAAAACTCACTGCCAGAATCTTGCACTTTCTCCTCTGCCTCAGACACACTGTTAGTCTCATAATCATGGTCAGAGAAAGAATCAAAAAGCATACCAACCACCTGATGAGCAGTAACTCTGCGGCTAGCCATAATCCTTACTAATATAGGTAACTTGTCTAACAAGTCAACAACAACAAACACTTTGTAAAATAAGTAATAAACAAATTGTGGCTTTATCACAAAGTCCTATATACTCCAAAACTATACCACTTACTTGCCAGAAGCAGCTATACTCACCACCACCTACTCAGCAGACACAGCAAGGACCAAAAATGTCCCATTAGAAAAGTAGAAGAAAAGAAAATTTACACATAAGACAATGCAAAACACATCACAAAGAATTTCACTCTCGAAACAAAAACTAAATATGCTGCTATTATGACACCACTTACAAAAAATTCATTTATGCATGACAATAATATTCATTTGGAGTATACACAACAGAAATGTTTTTCTAACCAAATACATGCAATTACACAAACTGCAGATCAAACACTGCCGGAACCACAAACAAGAATCAAAAGCTTTGCGCTAGAATAAAAAGAAGTAAAACATTACAATCACATATGCAAATAATGCACCAGCTCACACACAATCCACCAGCCAAGCTGGGGGGCAGGTGGGCCTAAAAGCATACGGCCGATCTGCCAGCAAGGGGGGGGGGGGCAGAAACAGCCAAAATATTCACCCCGTGAAAGGGGAGCAACCCTAGCCCAAGGGGCCACTCCCCAACACCAACATTTAAAAAAAACCTGGTGTCTAGTGGCTTCTGCCCCCGTTGTGGACAGATGGGCCTAAAAACATATGGCTGACCTGCCCCCCAAAGGGAGCAGAAATGGCCAGAACAATCATCCTATAAAGGGGATCTAATAGGAAAGATACCTTAAAAAGGGAGGCCTGGGCATCTTTACGGAAGGCCTCGCAACAGCGAGATAATACGGCCTTCTGGAAAGTGATAAACACCCCATACCTGCAAAATTGAGTGGAGGACTTTTTAGATGTAGCTATACCCGGGGACACATGGGTGACTCATTTTAAACAGCTTTACAATAGACAGACTAGTGGGCACAGTTCGCCCACTTCTAAGGACAACTCACATGCCCCCAGTGAACTGGATGATTCAAGCGCATTTCCCCTGGATATAACTTTTAGTAACCAAGAGGTTATTAAAGCTATAATGGAAAGCTCATCCGGTAAGGCCCCTGGCCCTGACGGCGTCCCGATTGACGTCTATAAGGCAGAGATGGATCTTTGGGCCCCTTTACTTACGAATGTATTAAA
This sequence comes from Lissotriton helveticus, assembly GCF_964261635.1. NCBI lineage: Eukaryota > Metazoa > Chordata > Amphibia > Caudata > Salamandridae > Lissotriton > Lissotriton helveticus. Next base: position 276,255,829 of record NC_136068.1, read on the forward strand.
TAAATCCAACCAACACGGACCTATCCCGTCTTGGCCGGACGCCATCGTCGTGCCAATATTCAAGAAGGGCAACAGAAATGACCCCACCTGTTATAGGCCATTCTCGCTCCTGGACGCATTGATGAAGGTGGCCGGCAGAATAATCCTTAATAGGATACAAAGCTGGGAAGAGGAAAATCAGGCCATCACCAACCTACAGTTTGGCTTTAGAGCCGGGAAAGGGACGGTGGAACAGTGTTTGAATTTGGCTTTAATCACCGCCAAATATACACAGGCGAGGAGCGGAAAACTATATATCACCTTTGTAGACCTAAGTTCCGCCTTCGACCGTGTGGACCACGAACTCTTATGGAAAACACTGTCTGACCTGGGCATCAATGGCCAAATCCTTACTTTCATTAAAGAATTATATAATGGATGCAGGTGCAGGGTGAGATTCGGCTGTCAGGGGGAATGCTCGGATAGGTTTCCCATTCAGAGGGGGGTTAGACAGGGGTGCATATTAGCCCCCTTGTTGTTCACTATTTATGTTAACTCTATTGGACAAAATGTAAGTGTCTTTCAACACGACTATCCCTCCATTAATGGGTCACCTATCCCAATACTACTGTATGCCGACGACGCGGCAATAATGTCACGGACCAGTATTGGTCTACAGCGGGCAGTGGTCGAATTTACGCGTTTCATGAGGGATAAAGGCTTAAAAGTAAATATTCCTAAAACGTATACAATGTCCTGTGGCTGCGGGTCAAGAAAGGTATCCCGTCCTATCTTTTTAGAAGGTCAAAAAATTGAAACAACAGATAGGTTTAGCTACCTAGGTGTAGGAGGGGGAACTGGCACTCGGCAGTAGCTGCCAGGAAATTAGCCTTCACTCGGTCCATTGGCGCATTGAGCAATTTTTCTGCTAAAATAGGGGGGAAACCCGCAAAGGAGTTGATACACATTTATATGGCCAAATGTGTTTCTACCGCCACATATGGGGCCGGGGTATGGGGGGTAGAAAACGCCCAGATGTTACAAGGTTGTGAGAACCAGTTCATCTGGCGCTTACTTGGCGTCTCTAAATTTACATCAACTTATATGACCCACATAGAAGTAGGACTCCCTTACATCTGTGACACCATTAGGATTTCCCCCTTATTGTTGTGGCACAAGGTTTGGGCGACTGAGGAGACCATCTTAAATAGAGAGGTAATAACAGATTGTCTCGCAATGGACGGGGCAGCCAACATCAGATGGCTGTCCTACGTGAAAAACATCTTTACGAAGATAGGCCATCCAGAATTTTTTGATAACCCTTCCAGTATGGCAGGGATGTCAAGAGGAGTGCTGAAAAAGATGGCCCTCGATCATCTAACAACTGAAAGATGGAATCTTGAGAAAAATAAACACACAGTTCTCAGCTGTCAGAAAATTACTCATCGCGAGGGCCTCCAACACTACCTTAAATTAGATCTAAGCCCCCATGCTCGCATGCCGCTGACACGACTGAGATTAGGTACCTTTTTCCATCTGGTAACTTTCCCTACCTGTAATGACTGGTCCACGGAAATTCAATCTTGCCCGTGTGATGATACCTCAACACAATCTAACATACATTGTGTGTTGTTTTGTACATTTTATAAGAGACCACGTAGGGCTTTCTTGATACCCGTCTTCAAAAGCATGGGGGATTCGTACTTGCAGATTAGCATACACGAAACTTCAACAGTTAGAAGATGAAAATGTAATCTGTGCAGTCTCCAGTTTTTTAAAACTTGTTATTAAATTTAGGAATACTATGTAATGCCCCCTCTTTTAACTTGTGTCGGTTTAAACATTATGCAACAATGAATTGAGTTTTAAACGATCTTCTTTTTAATATACACTTTTATATGACAACTCATGATGTTTTTTAAAAAATTGATTGATCACGCTTATTCTAATTATTATGGATTATACCTCGTTTTTATAAAAATGTATTTGTTGTATCTCTGTGCTTTTATGATTTTATTCTGAAAATGGAATAAAGCTTGTTTGAATTTGAATTTGAAGGGGAGCGACCCTTGTCCAAGAGGCCGCTCCCCAACAACATTAAAAAAATCCCTGGTGTCTAATGGCTTCTACCCCCCTTGGGAGCAGATGGGCATAAACACTTAGGGTCGATCTGCCCCTCAGGGGGGGCAGAAACAGCCATAATATTCAGACCCCATAAAGGAGAGCATCCCTTGCCCAAGGGGGTGCTCCCCAACATAAAAAAAAGAAATCCCTGGTGGCCTAGTGGGGCACACAAAACAACAACAAAATCAGCCGAGCTGCCCCCGAGGGGCCAGAAACAGCCAAAATAAAAACTCTCTAAAGGGGAGTGACCCTTGCCCAATGGGCCGCTCCCCGCAAACATATCCCTAAATAAAAAATTCCTGGTGGCTTAGTGGGGCACACAATATTAAAGGAAAAGGGCTGATCTACTCGCAGGGGGGGCAGAAATGGCCAAACAAATTGCTCCCTAAAGGGGATTGACCCTTGCGAAGGGGCCGCTCTCTGCAAACATCACAATGCTTTAAAACAAAATACATTAGAAAAAAATCCCTGGTGTCCAGTGGGCATTCCTGATGCACGATCCTGCCCCATGTGTGATCGTACAAAAGGAATGCTCAAAATAGACATCGGAGGAAAGGAAAACCCTTTCCTTTCCTCTCATGCCTCTTTTTTTTAAATCCCCCCTCCCCGGGGAGAAACTTACCGCCTCTTCCTCGACGCACTGGAAGAAAATGGCTTCCAGCGTGTCTGGTATCAGCTAATGACGCATGCTCTGACATCATTAGATGAAGTGGAAGGGGGGCAGGGGCAATATGAAGGGCGTCCCATGGGGGGCGCGCCAGCGCTTCCCTGAGGGCTGGTGCTAAGACGGCCGGGAGCTGTCTGACACACACATACATCATGACATGGGACAGGTCTCGCCCGTCCCATGCACAGAAGCGGTTAAATGTACACAGTGCAAACTTTTCAAATATAGTACTAACACCAAATACTAACAAATCTGCCTAAATAAATCACCAAGAACTTTCCTGCATAGTGCTCATGCCAGTGTGTCCTTTAATGAAGAATGCTGTTTGCTTGTATATATAAAACTTACTGGTGGCCACCAGTAAGTAGTTTTAGGCAGCACCTAATTCCCATAGATAAAGTGTTTTTTTGTTTTTTTTGCTAATAACATTGGCACCATTTCATGAATCTTCACAACATTTTCAAAACTAGTATGCCAGAAACTTGAGCTGCTGTCTGGAAAGTTTTCTTGTGATTTGTCAAGTGGGGGCCCGGAAAAAGAGAGGTCCAAAAACGCTTTTTATCCATGCAATTTCCCATAGGGTTTTCAGACACGACTGCAGCCCGAAATGCTGAACAAAATTACACCAAATTTGGCAGAAAGCTAGATATTGGTACATGTTCAGTAGTTTTGTTGTTATTAATGAAAAAGGATTTATGTATATCTAGATATACAGATCCACAGTATAAGATCTGCGGATCCCCGCAACAGCAGCAATGCCATGATTGACTGGCCACAGCCTGAGAGAAGAGTTACAGCCACTATTTTGTCAATCAGGACACGCTTCTCAGGGGGGGAAATAAAGTGTAAATAGGATATAAGGGGTCAGGATAGAGGTATCCTGAGTAATAATAAACACAAATACTCCCCTGCTGAACATATTCTTAGTCATCAGTAATGTATTCAGAATAATATGTCCCACAAAACAAGTGATTTAGATCATTTATTATCAAAAAATATACACTAGGGAGGAGCCAAGATGGCGATCGGAACGGTCGCATAACCGCCTCGCTCCGTGATCTCTTCCTCCCCGCCACCTATCCTGTATTTCATCCTGTTCGGGGTGTTCCGAATTTGGTCACTGAGGAAGAGCCGTCACTTACCATCCTTTTCCGGGGCTCTGGCGTGCAGTGATTCCGGCGTTCTGCCCTGGTCACTTTGTTGGCCTTCCCGGCCCTGACGCCGGGGCCTCGAGTGCTGTGCCTGCCCGGAGATGATCGGAGTGCCGGCGGTCCGGAACCGGTGGAGAGACCCGATGGTGGGAGCCTGAGAGCCGCGGGCCGGGACCCCCGGGGCAGACCCGCCCCCGCTGGTGGGCTACCCCGCATGTCCGTTCGCCTACCGGCCCGAAGAAGAGAAGCCGCGCTGTCCGGCACCCCTCAAGTGAGAATCCCACTCCTGTTGTTATTCCCGCCCGGGATCCGGTGCTGGGCTCCCCCCGAGTGCTGTGGGGAGCACGCCCGTTCTTCTGGTGACTCTCCTTTCTCCGCCGAGCGCCATCCGCCGCGGTTTGGCGGTGAGCCCTGGGGCCGCCGGTGCTCCTGATGGACTTGGAAGAACCTGCGGCGATGGCGGAGGGTGCTGTACTTAAGATGGCGGATGGCCCCTCGGGGTGTCTTTCTCCTGGAGACAGGGAGGTTACCGCATTTGCTTTCTCCAGCCCTCGTTTGGTTTGGGCGGCCCCTACTCGGAGTGCTATCTGGTTCGCCCTGTCTGCTCTGCGGATCGACCTGTCCTTGAAATGTCGAGCCTTGGAGTTGCGGATAGCTGCCATGGTGGCTCCGCCATTTTGTGACGATGTGTCGTCTCCCCGAATTGTACTGCCTGAAACTTCGCCGGCGGCTGTGCTGGGATCTCCGGCTGGGTGCTCGATTCTATGGGATCTAGCGGACCCGGTGCCGATGCTGCAGTGCTTTCTACATCCTGTTTTCTTTGCTTCGTGCTGGACGGCCCGGATACTGTGCTTGACCACGTGGATCTTTGAGGAACTTTTGCATTCTGACTGTTGCCGAGTTCTCCTGGTTGCTTCTAGTTTGCCGGGACGTTGTTTTGCGGAGATCCCACCGGCTTTTCCTGACTGGTATGGACCCACTGTGTTCTGCTGTTTTTTGGCTGTGGCGGGGTTGGGAAGCTCGACTCTTCATAAAAGTGGACAGGGGTGATCGCGCCCGGATGCCTGTGGGACCCTTTTTACATGGCATCTCCGGGCCTCGTTATTCTGGATGGTTCCTGTTTGCATCCTGGTGTAGGCTTTTCTTGACTCTCCTTTTCGACCTCGATTAGTGCATTATTGTTGCGGGGGGGTAGTGTTTTATGTCTCGGTCGCTGGCTCCTCTCCTCTCTCTTTCTTCCTTTTCCTCTCCTTCCTTTTCTTATTCCCCTCTCTTTCTTCGTTATAATTCCCTTTCTCTTTTTCTATATTTCGGGTGACTCTGGGCGACAGGCACGCTGTTTAGTGGGGTAGGCCGTAGCCATTACAGTGATGTAGGGTGGGGGGGGTGTTTGTTATTTTAGTTTGTTTTATTCTATGGTCCCTTTTTTGCCTTTTCCGGGGGGTGGGCTATGTCCCTTGGTGTTTACTCCTCTGTTTCGCTAGCGTCTGCACTTTCTCCTTTTTCGGGGCGGGTGGGCTGTACGTGTGGCGTCCACTTTATTTGTTTGCTGGTATTCTTCCTCTATTCTGCACCTGGTATGGGCGTGTGAGGTCTTTGGGCTTTGCCCTACTGTGGTCGTCTGCTTGCGTGGGGGGCTATTTCCCTCCCGCCCCCCCCCTTCTTTTCTGTATATGTTGCATGACGCGCTGGTAGATATGGTTGCTGCCTCCTTTATATAATGTAAAATGAAACCTCTTTTATCCTGGCTCTGGCGATGTAACGACTTTATTTGCATCCATCCTGTATTCACTCTATCGTATACATTGCTTTGTTATTTTGATTCTCCTGACTTTGCGGCCGGCCCCTGTGGTTGTAGGCCAGCGCTTGTACTTCTACGTGTCTTTCAATAAAGGTTTTAAAAAAAAATAAAAATATATATATATATATATAAATATAGATGGAAATGCTAAAAAAATAAAAAATTCCATAAAACTGGAAAAAAATAAAAAATATACACTATTTTTGTTGAGGTATTTTGTATATAGCTTTATAAAATGACATGTTCAGACATACTACATATACTAAACAATTCGCAACATTATGTAAAAATCGGAAAAGAGCCCCAAGAAACACATTAAAAAATTCATACAATGAATGTACATGTATCCAGAATAACAAACACCAACAGGAACATGTAGTGAGATGACACAATAGGTTACAAATTAACATACACACAACATAACATACAAAGTGTAAAAACCACAGAAAGAATGCGCCGACGCGCGTTTCGGTGACCACGTACTAGAAACACTCCTTCATCTGGGCGCTGAATTAATGATTCATGCAGTGGTCAGAAGGCGATCTGAAATTTGTATGCTGTGTCTATATATCATAGTACACCAGGGCTCAGTACAATGTAAAACACAAGTTGTCTCAGGATTCCAAGTATGCGCCGGAGGGTCTCAGAAACAAATAAAGAGTACCGAGGCACAGGAGTTGTATCACTCATAAATCCAGCCAGCAAGCAGGTGTCTAGAGGCTGGAAAAACTAATATTAGTGTGATAAGTTGTTCTATATTTGAATTGTCGGTCTGTGGATCCTCAAAAGCGAGTGACTATGGGTTCAGGGGTAAACGTGGCACCATATAGATAATGATAAATGGAACATGGCCATCATGGCAAAGCTGTAAATATTTCATAGAAAGATAAGACTCTGAGTCAAAAGCCGGGCTTCCAATGTTGTCTCCCTGCTGTTAGTATGAGTCACAAAATTGATCTAAGACAGTCCCAAGGAGTATATCATCAGACAGCCAATGATTAAAGAGCAAGGGTCCATGATAAAAAATTTGAATGAATTAGAGTATCGACAAATGTAGACCTGGTCTCTGGACTACGTAACCGCAGAGGTATCCTGAGCACATGGAACTTGTGGAGGGGTCTGTGAGGGATGTCTCATGGGCAAGAAATTGTCCAAAAATGTTTTTGGGACAATCTGGCCCTCCGTGTGAATCCATGATGGAGCGAAAGATCCAGATGCCAATTTTAAAAAATACAACCACTCACACATCCACTTACACCCCCACACAACCATTCTCACACCAACTCACACATCCATACAGCTACTCACACACCCACTCAGAGACCCAGAAATGCACTCACACACTCACTCACAGACCCACACAGGCACTCACACACTCACTGAGAGAAAGTGAGGATTTTGTGTCCTATAGGATATCTCTGTGGGGCCTTATTATGAAGAACACTCACAGATATCATCTTGGGCCCAGTCAGTATTGTTTAATTAGCCTTAAGCTGAACCCTGTTTAGCTGTGGTTGCGAGCAGTAAGGCTTGGCAAAGGACTTGGGGACATATGTATGAGTCCCTTGCGCCTCCAAAGTGTCACTTTTTGCAATGCTCCAGCAGCACAAACTACAAAATCATATTTATGAGGTCACGCAAAGCCACTTTGCGTGGCTTTGAATGGCCACATAGATTTGGAGAAAGGGAAGGCAGTGTAAATCGCCGCCTTACCTTACTCTCCACTAGGGATGTGCTCAAGGGGCATTGCGGTGGGTTTTACCATGCAGCACCTTTAGATTTTGATGCTTCCCCAAATTTACAAAACCATGTAAACCTGTGGATGTGCCAAAACCTTATGCCTCCCCAGGTGAGGCGCAACAAAGAGAAATAACTTGTTTACATGTGTGCTGCATTCTGCGGCACACAAAGAAATAGGAAAAAGCCTCCATGGATTATTTTTGTGCAGGAAGGTGCCCCTTCCTGCACAAAACAAGTCCTGCTGACAATACAGGCACCCTTGTACCATAGTACAAGGGTGTCTGCGTTTGCAGTAGGCTGCTGAAATAGCACCATTGCAGTGGGAAGGGACAGGACTGAACCATATTGGATAAATATAATGCATTCCTGCGCTTTCATTTTGACGTAGGGCAGTGCAGCAAGGTGTCTTGCTGCGTTTCCCTATACCAAAACCCCATAAATGAGGCCCTTACTGTGAAGCATTTAGCAGCGCCAAAAAATAAAATAAGAAAATCACACACCAATAAAAAAAAAACCAATTTATAAAAATAGAGCGTATTGTTCTGAATTTGTAAGGCCTTAATCGTCACAATCCACCGGAGGGTTCCGGAGATACAGATTTTAGAACTTTTTATCACTTTTTTTTTAATGCAACAGCAAACATGCATTGGCAAAAAAGTTTGAAAACTTTTGAAAAGTTTGGAAAAGTTAGTGCAAGTACTCCCGCCTCACGTGACCAAATCCATCAGGGATAAGGTCTAGGGGCAATAAAGGATACTTTGGACTGTTACCTGGATTTCAGAGCATTTTTCAAGCAAGTTCCACACTTTACAGGACCACCACAGATCTCAATGGAGTGGTCCTGAAGCTGAGGGATGCAGGGAAAGATGCTCAAAAGATTGTTCAGATTGTAGTGCTGTCAACGCGGGTATCCCAGTGGGGTTCCTTGGTCCACAGGCGATGTGGGGTGACTTTGGCCAAAGGGATCAGAGCCCTTCGAAGTCCATTACATTGCAGTAGCTGGACATTCGATGCTGCACTATTGGTCACTCTGCACCATGGTTGGATGCAAACTCTTTGGTGGGGGCTGGTGTCCCTTGTGAGCAACAAATCTGAACTAGCAGAGCACTTCCGGGTCCGGCAGAATCGCGTGCTGGTTTTAACTATTTCAGATTTGTCCTCTGTTGTGCCCAGCGACTGGTAATGGGAAAACGTCTGTGGTGGCTACTACTTTGTCCATTGGGGCTCTTTCAGCTCTTGTTGTTTTGGAGCTGGTTCCAGGAGATCATCAAACTGATCCTCAGAGTCAATGGTCTTCCTGAATCTGGCATATCAACTTTTTCCAGGCTCAAGAGTCGCAAGCACAGTCCCATTCTCCCTACCCCAAAGTGCAAACAGGTGCATTCCTCTCGATGATGCAGCCTTTCATTGCATGGTTCAAGGGCAGCTGGGCAGTCCTTCTTGAGGGGCATGGTGCCGGAGGTGCCCTTATTATTCTAGGAAAATGCCCTGAGGAGACCACGCAGTCAATATGCTATGGCTGACCGGGTCCCCTCCTTTCTAGTGATGAAGTTCTTGTGATATGTGGCACCTGGATATCCCAGAGTACCCATTCTTGCCTCCTTCAAAAAGGCCCAACCCTTTCTCTGTCATCCAAAGCAGGGTAAGCCACCTTAGAGGTGTGGCTACTAGTGGGCTACACGTCGACAGGAAAACTGGTTTAGGCACAGGTTTCCATCCCTTAGCTCTGTCTCTTAATTGCATGCAGGAACAAAAGGCATCCTGCTCAGGGATGATGTCACAAGCGGCCCTTCAAAGGTGGCTTCATCTTGAAACCTGCCTTTTGGGCCAGCACCCTGAGTGGCCTTCCTGGGAGAGAAGGTAACACCTCGCTCTGCAGCAACTGCTTTTGTTCCCGGGCCTCAGAGTCATTCAAACATCTCCGCATGTTGTCAGAAACCTGTCTATGTGTCAGTGTCTCTGTGAGGTTACTCTACTAGCTGGAGTGAATAGTAGCACCTTTCCAAAAGTTGCTAAACTTTAATAGTGGCTTTAAATCTTTAGTCATACTTAATGCCCCAATTAATTTGATACAATACTTGACCTGTTAAGTGGTCCCATTCCGGAGTTAAACGGGTTGGGTTACCAGCAGTTTAACCCTGTGTTAGCCGATGGTGCTTCTAACCTTTCCATAGCAAAATGACAATTGGGAAGTGTTGCTGCTAAGACCTATAGAAAATCATATGTCATACTTCATAATATTTAGCTCTTTGCCATAGTACTCCACAGCCTTCCTTGGAAGAGACTGATATATATATTACCTACTGGCGGTCGCCAGTAGGTATATATAGTTAGGATTTTTTCTCTATGGGTTTTTTGAAAATTCTATGTCTAATAACTTTGGCGTTTGTGGACGGAATTGGCTGAAATTTTCAGGAAAATGGCACATTTTGTTTCTGAGCAGCCCCTGAAAATTGGGGGGGGTTCGTCCAGGGGGGGTCGAGAAAAAAGGGGGGTCCCAAAACGTGTTTTTAACATTGAGTTTTCCATAGGGCGGTTGGCCTCACTTTTAGCCCGAACGGCTGAATGGATTTGCACGAAACTTGGCAAAATTGTAGGGACTGGTAGCCCGATGTGCCTTTTGTAGGTCTCAATATATGTGCTACAGTGGATTTTGAGAAATTAACGTTTAAAAAAAGATATATATCTGTAACAGCGGACCGGGCAGCGCTCCAGGACGCGTACTTTTCGCGCAACGGAGCTTTGTGAAGCGAAGCTGATTGGTTCTCCGGCGTCTGTCAACATTCCAAACAGTCCGTAGCGGCCGCCATCTTGTCTCTCGGTAGGATCGAGAGACAAGAGGAGGCCAAAGCGAAGGGGCAAATGACCATAAGGGGGAATAGTAGATCCTCGCTGACCCCCTAGGTTTGATGTGGAGGTTTTAAAAGGGCCCCGCGGGGCAAAAAAAATAATAATAATAATAATCGAACGGCTGAATGGATTTGCACGAAACTTGGCAAAATTGTAGGGACTGGTAGCCCGATGTGCCTTTGCTAGGTCTCAATATATGTGCTTCAGTGGATTTTGAGAAATTAACGTTCAAAAAAAGATATATATCTGTAACAGCGCACCGCTTCGCGTACTTTTCGCGTTACGGAGCTTTGCGAAGCGAAGCTGATTGGCTCTCCGGTGTCTGTAAACATTCCAAACAGTACGTAGCGGCCGCCATCTTGTCTCTCGGTAGGATCGAGAGACAAGAGGAGGCCAAAGCGAAGGGGCAAATGACCATAAGGGGGCATAGTAGATCCTCGCTGACCCCCTAGGTTTGATGTGGAGGTTTTAAAAGGGCCCCGCGGGGCAAAAAAAAATAATAATAATAATAATCGAACGGCTGAATGGATTTGCACGAAACTTGGTAAAATATTAGGGACTGGTAGCCCGATGTGCCTTTGCTAGGTCTCAATATATGTGCTTCAGTGCATTTTGAGAAATTAACGTTCAAAAACAAGATATATATCTGTAACAGCGCTCCGCTTCGCGGAGATAAAATTATATCTGTATTACCTAGCTGTTGCTAACACCAGTTAGCGACGGCTAGTAGGAGATAGCGACCATCTTGGGCCCCACTTTGCATGTGAGTGATATTTATCACTAATGACATGCAAAGTGGGCATGCCAAGATGTTAGCGACTGGAAACAGTCGCTAACATCGCTATCTCCTATTATCAACTTTTGGAAATATTCGAGATAAGCGCGAATATCTCCAAAAAGTAACAGCTGCCCTGAGCAGTTCTTAGCCATGTTATCCAATGGGAGGTGGATAACATGGCTAAGAGCATTAGCTCGGTAATGCATGAATATCGCTGAGTTTTCAGCGATATTAATGCATTGCGGTCGTTTTTTATCGTATTTGCGATAAACCTTGATAATAGCAAGGTTTATCTGCGATAATTTCTGACGGTAAAAAAATCTTTGCAATGCATCGTTAGGGATAAATATCGCTTAACTTTGGTAATATGCCCCAACGTCTGTTAACGTTCGATTCGAAGGAAATCAGGAAGTGTTGAAAAACATTGTCTGCGCCATCTTGTCTTTTTTCAAATGCCACACTTTTGTCGTGCACGGCAGCCATTTTAGATGCCTTGACCAGACCCACTCTGTGCACGCTGTCGATCCTTAGCATGGCTCCCCACCCTCGCAAGCATCTCACCCAGGCAGTGGTCACCCCCGCTCTCTGTCTTATGCATGGGTAATAAACCTCCCCCCATCTGCGCTGCTCTTCCCTGAGAATCACACCCTGTGCCCGCCCGACACCTCCCTTTCGCCCTATTCACTACCGCACCCTCTGACACTCCTTTTCCTCTGTGTCCGATTGTCCAGGCCGGTCCTAGGCTATCAGCTAGCCCTGCAGATGTAGTTTATGGCCACAGCTGTAAAGAATCACCCCTCTTCAAAGGAGTTATAGTAGATCAAGGCCCACACTCGATGAGATCCGTCACAGCAGAAGCGTTGCTATTATCTGAAAACCATCCTGTATTGTGATTGGGGAGGGGACCGAGCGTGAAGCGGAAGATTCCAGGGATGACTCTTTGTACATCAAAGTTTTTACAATTATGTGTCACATTAAAAATATATAGCACTCCGACAAAGTAGTAAGATTATAAAACTTTAATAATTTATAAATATATACAAGAAAACAAAAATAGTAATAACATATAAACATTTTTAGGGAAAAACAACGAAGTAGCGGTCGGCTGTGCGAATAGTCCCAACGCAGCACAACGTCCAGATTTCCGGCGTGGGGCGTCGCGGGGGGTGGGTCATCAGTAGCAAACTGTTGTGCGAATAGTTCCAAGGCAGCAGAACGCGCCGAAATCTAGATGACACGAAAGTGATGTCTAGTAAGTTGCCACCCAGCAAATAACGGCGTGGGGCGTCGCGGGGGGTGGGTCATCAGTAGCAAACTGTTGTGCGAATAGTTCCAAGGCAGCAGAACGATGGCACCAAGGTGATGTCCAGTAAGTTGCCGCACTGGTTTTGGTATCCTACAATGCTGCTCCGAATAACGGCGTGAGGCGCCCCGGGGGAGGCGGCGTGAACGGGCCTCTCCATGTGGAGTGTCATCTGTTGTAGTGGGGCGCCCCTTTACCGTTTCAGTTGCCATTCCGTCCGTTTTTGGTCCACTGTGTCAAAAGCCGCAATTCAGCTGAGTTGCGCCCACTCTTGCGGTGCAGCGATAGGCGGCTGTCACAGGACTCTCAAAATGGCGGCAGGCTCTTTCCTTTTTGGGCCTGGTCCACTGAAATGGCCCTGGGACACCTTGGAAATCGGACGCTTGTCTGCTAGGTCTTGGACCCCATTCTCGAAAGCGTCCCCTCCGCCTTGAGAATTCATCAAAAGTTTTGGGGGCCCCGACTCCTGCAGGCTTCTGGTGGGGAGCGGCTGCCATGATTGCTCGCGGAATGACCACGACGGAGCTACGAGATGGTGGTGCTCTCATGCTGACGCCAGTTTAGTCTGAAACATCCAGAAACAAGGTGGGGCTTTCATCGTTTGGGAAAAAAAAAAAGTTTTCATCCAATGAAAAGTGTTGTTTTTAGGTCATATGATCAAGCCTTCCATCATTAGGAAACCAAAAGTAAAATGAACCAATGAAAAGTTTTATAAACAAGTCACATGACCTGTTATGCGGCATAGGGTATAAAATGCGGAGAAAATACGTTGGTACGTGAGGCGGCGTCAGTAGCGGACCGATGTGCGAATAGGCCGAAGGCAATACAACGCGCCAAGATCCGGATGGCACCGAGGTGGTGTCCAGCAAGTTGCAGCACTGGTGTGGCCATCCTACAATGCTGAAAGTCGGCGTGGGGCGCCCCGTTGGCCTGTGAGTTTGCGTCAGTAGCGGACCGATGTGCGAATAGGCCGAAGGCAGCACAACGCGCCAAGATCCGGATGGCACCGAGGTGGTGTCTAGTAAGTTGCCGCACTGGTGTGGCCATCCAACAATGCTGAAAGTCGGCGTGGGGCGCCCCGTTGGCCTGTGAGATGGCGTCAGTAGCGGACCGATGTGCGAATAGCCGAAGGCAGCACAACGCGCCAAGATCCGGATGGCACCGAGGTGGTGTCTAGTAAGTTGTTGCACTTCTGTGGCCATCCTACAATGTTGAAAGTCGGCGTGGGGCGCCCCGTTGGCCTGTGAGATGGCGTCAGTAGCGGACCGATGTGCGAATGGGGCCAAAGGCAGCGCAACAATATTTTCTGACTGACACCACAAGGCGCTGAGATGCCAAGATCCGGATGGCACCGAGGTGATGTCTAAGTTGCGGACTGATGTGCGAATGGGGCCAAAGGCAGCGTAACAATATTTTTTGTATGGAAGATACCACTAGGCGTTGAGATGCCAAGATTCGGATGGCACCGAGGTGATGTCTAGCAAGTTGCTGTACTGGTGTGGTCATCCTACAATGCTGAAACTCGGCGTGGGTCACCCCATTAGCCTGTGAGATGGCGTCAGTAGCGGACCGATGTGCGAATAGGCCGAAGGCAGCACAACGCGCCAAGATCCGGATGTCACCGTGGGGGTTTCATAGTTGAGAGGCACTTCATCTGCAGTGGGGCGCCGAGATCCGGATGGCACCGAGGTGATGTCTAGCAAGTTGCTGTACTGGTGTGGTCATTCTACAATGCTGAAAGTCGGCGTGGGGCGCCCCATTAGCCTGTGAGATGGCGTCAGTAGCGGACTGATGTGCGAATGGGGCCAAAGGCAGCGCAACAATATTTTCTGAAGAGAAGACACCAAAAGGTGCTGACATTCCAAGATCCGGATGGCACCGAGGTGGTGTCTAGCAAGCTATGCAGTTGAGTTGTGTGCGCACTTGCGGCGAATAGGTCGAAGGCAGCATAACAATGTTTTTTGAATAGAAGACACCACAAGGCGTTGAGATTCGGTTACCACCGAGGTGATGTCTAGCAAGTTGCCGCACTGGTGTGGCCATCCTACAATACTGCTCCGAATAACGGCGTGGGGTGCCCGAAGGGGGGGGGAGCCGGCGTGAATGGGCCTTCCTAGGTGGAGGCTCGTCTGCTGTAGTGGGGCGCCCCTTTACCGTTTCAGTTGCCATTCAGCTGAGTTTCGGCTGCTCTTGATGCTACAGCGACAGGCGGCTGCAAGAGGACTCTCAAAATGGCGGCCTGTTCTTTGGATTTGGGCCTGGTCCACTAAAATGGCCCTGGGACACCTTAGAACTCGGACGCTCGATTTTTTTTTCCTTTCCTGTACATGCAAAAAAAGGTAAATGCCCGGTACGTTACACGCTTCATCTGCCACGATGAACTCTCCAGAGGAACCGAAAAAAAATATAGTTGTGGTAACTATACCATGCATCGTCATATGGAGAGGTGGCACCAATTAATTATAGTGCTGCATAAAAGAGAGATTTGGAGGAGAACCCCTGACCTGCTAGTACATTCATCAAAGAAGTGGCACTGAGAGCTTCAGAGGCAAGGGAAACGGTCCCAAATATTTAGAAGAACTTTGGAAAGATTAAAATGACATGTTTAGATTGTGGAAAATTAATTTCATGTGGACAGATGAGTGTTACTCTAATAAATACAGCATATGAACATCATCATAGTCGATGGTTGGTAGAGACATTTTGACTATATCCTGGACCTGCCCGTCCTCGCCCAAAATGGCGCCGGAATAAATGGGACTCGTAACTCCTTGTTTTGTACTGGTTGCAGAACCTTGAAATCACGAGATACGTATG
Organism: Lissotriton helveticus; assembly: GCF_964261635.1. Taxonomy (NCBI): domain Eukaryota; kingdom Metazoa; phylum Chordata; class Amphibia; order Caudata; family Salamandridae; genus Lissotriton; species Lissotriton helveticus. The sequence goes on from NC_136068.1 coordinate 276,271,039, forward strand.
CAGTTTTGAAGCACATGGCGGGCGGGGACGAGAATTGATTGACTATTTCGACATCCCTATTGATATTAAGTTCTGATGTGTTATTGATTACTGTACTGTTGAAAGTTCGAATTAACGTCACCCATGGTACTTGCCCGCAAATGTATATCTAGATAATTTTATTGTAACTGGCCCTGTCGTATTTTAATTATAAAATGTACGTCCACCGATTCCGTAACTGTTAGACACCTTAGTTCTTGCAACCTAATGGCCCGCCCGTTACGTTCCTCTACAGTGTAAATGTCTATTCATCATATACGATTACAGTTTGCTCTGTGGCAGGCCCACGTGGTTATAGGCTCGTATTTGTATAATGAAATTTTCACAATAAAGGTTTTTAAAAGAAAACATGGTAGTAGTATATACATTGGTAAAGTTTTTAATAATAGTGACTGTTTTAGAATCATTAAAAGGCAAGTGAAATAAAGCAGACCAATTACATGAAGGGTAAAAGGTATAATACGAAGGAACGCAGTAAAGATAAATGGTCAAGGGCTGTTGTGTTTTCTATTCCTGCAACATAAAGTGATCGATAAGAATCTCATATTCAGGCGTATCGGCGACTAAGACAGCAGGTCGACCCTCTTTTGCTCAACGGCTCCGTCATGGGACGAAGAAACGCTCTTTTTCTCGAAAAAAGAATATATTTTACTTGCAGGACAGTTGTAAAATTTCCGGGAAAGTACATTAGCCTGGAACATTATAACATATATTTAAGAAAAAATAATGTTCGGAAGTAATGAAAAGCGTCATTTTTAGGTGATATGACCAAGCCTTTCATCATTACAATAAGAAAAGTAAAATGAACCAATGAAAAGTTTTATTAACAAGTCACATGACTTGTTATGCTTACGTTACGCGCTGCGCGCCCCGGATGACTTCCGGATGCGCTAACGCGGCGCGTCATATGACGCATTACGCGACAACACAGGTACAGAATATAGTCAAAATGTCTCCACCAACCAGCGGTCGGAACACAACCCCTTTCAGCAGGCTAAATAGTTCTGTTAAATGACAACAGAAGGGACAGGCAACAAGAACCATCAGTCAAAGAGGGGAGGGCTAGTTCTTCTCTACCGGGTTACATTGGGGCGCTACCGGAACTGATCGAATTGGTAGTCTACAGTGTTTCTGGATGTTTCAGACTGAAGCTGGGGTTAGCATGAGAGCAGCACCATTTCGTAGCTCCGTCGTGGTCATTCCGCAACCAATCATGGCAGCCGTTCTTTATCGTTATTTTGGGCGGGGTGGGTGGCGGAGCCGAGCTGTTTTGCAGCCATCATTGTGTGGAGTTCAGTTCATCTCACTAGTTTTGTATTTGTCATGAGGGGTTGTTCCTAATGTTTCTATTTTAGCGAGGTCAAAAAGAGATCCCATTAGTGGCCTACTGATTTTGCTCGATTCCTTTTCTTTTTTTTTACACGATTTTTCGTTATCTGCAAAGACTAAACAGAGTATTGCGACTCTGTGTTTGTTTGTAAATAGAGAATGAACCAAAGAGAACTAATTCTAAAACAGTAAATACTTGGATAACAATCAATCAAATGGAGAGAGAAGCAGGCACGACGGATTACAACGGGGGCAAAGGCCTGCGTTAACTACCTTTCACTATCTGCAAAGAGAGAGTACTCCTAATAGAAATGAAGGGGGGGGGGCACCATTCAAAGCAGATCAGTGTGCATAAACACGAAAATGTTTTCACTTACCACGTACTTGACATTCGACAGCTTATGATATTTGCTATTAAAAAACCATTGAAATTCACTGAAAAAACCATAGGTTATAGACCATATATAGTTAGGAATTAGCATTTACAAAACCTTGAAAATTCACTGAAAAAACCATAGGTTATAGACCATATATAGTTAGGAATTAGCATTTAAAAAACCTTATTTTACTCACACAAAACCATTGAAATTCCATATAAAGTTAGTTGCACTAACTATATATCGCGCACCCGCAATCCACTGCGGATCATGTCACATATTACATCATTCATGACATGGTCAGTGACATCACTGATGACATCACTGATGACATCTCAAATGTCAGATCTCAAGCTAATTCCTAACTATATATGGTGTATAACCTATGGTTTTTTCAGTGAATTTTCAAGGTTTTGTAAATGCTAATTCCTAACTATATATGGTCTATAACCTATGGTTTTTTCAGTGAATTTCATTGGTTTTTTAAAAGCTAATATCTATAGCTGTAAAATGTATTCTTCTTTAAATCCAAAAATATATTTTATATGTTTATTAATAATTTTTTTTTTAATATTTTTTTTGTTTCGCTCCCGGTCCGCGAACCGGAAAGCTTTCCGTTAGCTCAAATTGATGCCGCGACCCGGTCCGCGAACCGGTAAACATTCCGTTTGCGCAACTGCCGCTTTAGAAATCAACATCGTGACGCGTCGCGAAAGCGAGACGTATCGCGTTGCCGCGTAATGCGTCTTATGACGTACCGCGTTAGCGCACCCGGAAGTGCCCCGGGGCGCGGACCGAGGCGCGAAATGCAGCTCCCCGGAAGCGATCCGCGGCGCGTCGCGAAAGCGCGACGTATCGCGTTGCCGCGTAATGCGTCTTATGACGTACCGCGTTAGCGCACCCGGAAGTGCCCCGGGGCGCGGACCGGGGCGCGGACCGAGGCGCGAAGCGCAGCGACCCGGAAGCTATCCGGGGCGCGGACCGGAGCGCGTAACGTAAGCATAACAGGTCATGTGACTTGTTAATAACACTTTTCATTGGTTCATTTCACTTTTGGTTTCATAATCATGTAAGGCTAGGTCAGGTGACCTAAAAATAACACTTTTCATTGGTTGAGAACTATTGTTTTTCCCAAATGATGAAAACCCCTCCTTCTTTCCTCACTCTGACTTTCATCATTGTGAGAGGAAGACCTTTATTAATACTTGAGAAATGGCTTCAGTAGTTGCTTCAGCTGGTGCACCCCCACCACCACCTCCACCTCCTCATGGGAAGAGAGGACCACCTCCCCAGGTCATGACCAATACAGAGGAGGAAGAAGAAGAAATAGAGGAAGAGGAGAGAGAAGAACCACAGTTCTTGGAAGAGATGCCCCGGGTTTCCCATAGGAAAGCCAGTTTCATCTGGCAGTTTTATTCAATCCCTCCAGGGCAAAAGAAAGTGAATGCGAGGTATGTCACCTGCCTCATCTGCAAAGATAAATTATCAAGAGGGACTGATAAAAAGTATAGTTATGGGAACTATACCATGCATAGGCACATGACCAGGAGGCATCCACTCAATTACAGCCGGGCGGAAATACGGGATATGGAACAAAATCCAACATCAACTCCTGTGGCCAGGTCAAGATCGTCAATATCATTGACACCAGCAGAGGCACGGGAAACTGTGCCAAACATCCAAGAGAATTTTGGCCACATGAAACATACTTGTATGCACTGTGGTGCGTTGATAGCATGTGGTAATATGAGTATAAATGCCATCAACCTGGCTTATGAAAATCATAATTGCCCTAACCGCCCCCAGTAATTTTTTTTTTGCTCCTGTTGAGCCCTTTTCAATGCCTGTTTTTTGTTATTTCCCCCCCCCAAAAAACCAAAAAAAATATAAAATCGTTCAAAAAATACAAAAAAAACAAAAAAAAAAAAAATATAAAACAACAAAAACATTAAAAAAAAAGTTCTTTTCAGAACTACCTCCCCTTTCAAAAAAAATTGCTAGAATGTTTAGCACTCTGGCAAGCTTTATTTTTTTTGGTTCGCTTCCCGGTTAGCTTCCCGGTACGCGGACCGGGAGCTAGCCCAAAAATATTTAAAAAAAAAAAAAGAGTAAGTATAAGGAAAGTAAACAGAGAGTGATGTTAAAAGAAAGACAGCTATAGGGAGTAAAGAAGAGATACTGTTTAATAGATCTATTTACCGAAGAAAAGACGGAAGAGGGTATAATTGTGAAAAACAAAATAGATAAGGAAGTGAAAGAAAAAAAAAGAGAGTAGAACAATAACAAAGAAGAGTTTCTTGGAGAATGTGAGTGAATGTTCAAAATAAGATTAAAACATGGGGAATAACAGAGAGAAAAAATAGAAAACAGAAAACAAAAAATAACAGAAAAAGATTAATTGAAACAGCAAAGAAATGTAAGTAACATAGAGCCATATCATCAACATAGGCAATAAAAGTTTTGCAGCTTTTATCGGCAGAAATGTGTCGCTAAAGCCGCTTTTGCGGCAGAAAACTGCAGCTAAAACCACTTTTGCACCAGTTTTCTGCCAATAAAAATAGCAATAATTTTATTGGCTGTGTTCATAATATGCCCCTTAGTGTGCTTCAACTACACAGAGAAAGCATTATGAACAAGTAGTGATAGAGAGATCAGTCAAAGACACTAAGAGTAATAGAGACGGAGTGAGTGAACAAGAGTGAGGAACTATGAGAAGAGAGGGACTGAGAAAAAGAGTGGAAGGAGTTGAGTAAGTAGGTAATAAAGAAAGGAATGAGGGAAGTAGCAAAGGCAGGAAACTGAGGGTTAAAGAAATGAAGCAGTGGAAGTAATAGAAGTTAAATGTGATAGAAATGTAACGAAAAGAGTACAAAACATTTACCTTATAATTGTCGTTAAATTACTCACTTTTTGTTTTTATACTTTCAATCTGTGAAAGAGAGAACAAACATTTGAAAAATATTAAAACATGTATTTAAAAATTACAAAAGACAAGGGAAAAGATTGAAGGACAAACAGTTTTTCAACAACTTTGACACTTACAGAAGCTTCTGCTTCTCCAGGCCCCCTACACAATCCTAAAGATATACATTTTAAACTAACAGTATCTTGATGCAGATGAAGTGAGGCCTATCTTAAAACATGGTGCATCTTTTGCATTGCTGTTGTCTCAGAAAAGTGTCGCAAGACACTAAAATTTTAAATGATTTCTTCAGGATGCCAATAAGATGTGTCCTATCCAGAGGTTTGTTTGAGGTGAGGCCTACTCAGGGTTGCAGATGAAATTTAGAGTTGTTGAAGAGTACAGAGAAGATAATACATTTGCAGGCCTACCAATGACGTGAGTCATGTCCACTGCACTCTTGAACAAAGGCCAAACCTCCTCTGTTTCCCTGGACAGACCTAAACTTGATCTGCACAATGTGATTCGTAATGATAGGAAACACAGGTGATGTAATTGAAATACGTGCAATTTCTTTTGCTCATTTCACAATCACATCACTTGTGTTTCCTTTGCTTAGGTATCTCATTGTGCAGATGTAGTCCAGCATATGAAATAGTACGCAGAAGTGCAGCACTGCATGCAACAACTTTGACACTTACAGAAGCCTCACCTTCTCCATGCCTCCTACACAGTTCTACATATACATCATAAATGCAAACAGTACAGAATTAATTATACATGTTAAATGGTTTATTTTTGCTGTTCTCAGAATGTATCAAAATTCACTAAAAACAGTGACTTGAAGGTATTCATCATATAACAGCGGGGAAAAAAAACACAATCAAAATGATTGTGTTTAAAAAACCCATACAACATAACAAATCAGAATTCAGAACTCCTTAAAGTTAACTTACTTTCCATGACGTCAAAGGATGTCCTATGAACAGCTTACACTCTGTTGTGCTGTTATTACTTTCAGCCCGCCACTTTCTGAAAGAAAACCTCCATCGTTTTTAAAAACATGTTACATGCAATAAATGACTTCTTGCTCTCTACCACAAGTTTCCACAAGGCCAAATCTTGTCAGAGCCATTTATAACTCTTGGATTTCTTGTAAGCCAATCCCGTCATTTGGCATTTCTGCAACTTTCAGAATTAAAATGTTGAAGATCATTTTCACAATCCTGGAATAGTAATATCTTCCCCTTCTTGCTCAGTCATGTTCTACATTTCCTATGACACTGATACTGCTTACTATGAAGCAGACTTACACTACCTCTATGACTACTACAATTATTTAATTCTCTACATCACTTTTAATCACAAAGCAATGTAAAACAGTAGACAGCATTGCAGACTTACATTCCCTCTACTCTATGTTTTGATTGGCTGCTTCAATTAGCTTATAAAAAGAAATAGTTTTTCTGAACTCATTCAAAGTGCACTTATTTCTCCATGACGTCCAGTCTTATGGTTAGAAGTTATGTCTCTGAACTACACTTATCCTCAAGGCCAAATCGTGTAGGAGCCATTAGAACTTCTTGAAATTCCACAGAGCACATCCCGAGATTCTTTCCCTAAAATTTTGGTTTTAAAAACACCAGGTAAGAGTTTTTAAGGTCATACGGCAATTTTTTTTTGAAAATTAAAACAGAATCATTGCAGAATGACCAGCCATTTCTAGACTTTAAATAAGCTGTGTAATGTCCTGATGTTATTGAAGGACCGTCATGATATATAATTGCTGCAGTTACAAAAGTCCTTCCTGATATTGACAACTGCGAAGCCACAACATTTTTAATTAAAGTTGTCAATTTTGTTCCATCAGGCCTACATCGTTGGAACATTAAAATGACATACTGGCCATATGTTCGTATAAATAATGTGGACATCATTTCAGATTTACATTGGCTACACTCCATGTTGTGATCAGCTGCTTTTACTAGCTTATTAAAGGAGACTGATTTACTGTCTGGCAAAGTTAAATATATAAATCTTTCTGAGTCACTAGTAGTACTTGATACCATACAGTTCTCGCAGTCATGCTGCCATTGATAAGAAAGCCCAAACAGCTGATCTACATCTACACCTTCAACATGCAATACATCAAGCATATACATTAAAAACTCCTGACAATCTTGCTGAATATTTTGAGAGAATTGTGTTTGGCCTGAACATCTGTCTAACAGATTTCGAATTTCAGACACACTTTCTATGTTTGTTGTATCAGTGCTACATTTCTCTAACACAGAATTTAACAAACTGCAAAATCTTTGATCAGAATTGACCACAATCTCTTCTTTTACATTTTCTAGAGAAAACAAAACATTAACCACTACATTAGCATAGCAGTTGACACCAGAACTGTTTTCAAATTGAAAACCAACAACATCTTCAACAGAATCCTTTTTGTTTCTGCTTATAATTTCAGGTTCATCGACTTTACGTCTTTTTGCTACAACCTCCCCAGTATTGGTCACATTTCTTTGTTTCCGGCCTACCACACGTTTCTCAAACAAAGGATATTGAGGCAAATGTGGCGCATACTCTCTTCTTAACCTATTGTATTCCTTAACACAATCTAGATCCGCACAAATGCTTGTGACATCACACTCAATCAAGTACAATCCCGATAAAGTTCTAACTCGTGACAATGCCACATATGCCATACCCTCCTTGAACACAGAACTGCCAATATTCACCAATGCACTGTCTACACTTAAACCTTGCGATTTATGGATTGTCACCGCATATGCCAAGCAAACAGGAAACTGCTTACGGCGAACATATAAGTCTTTTACAAGCAAAAATCTAGCAGAACAACGACCAATTAGCTGTACTTCCTCAATGCCATCAAATTTAATTTTTAAAAATTCAATTCCATCTCTATTTCTGTATTTTATAAAATCAACAATCAACATTACCCATTGATCCATTTACCAGACCTCTTTCAACATGTAAATTCCTTCTTAAAATTATACGGCAGTTCAAGCACACATTCAGAGTCTTTTCAAAACCTGCAGTTTTAGATATACTCTTCTCGAATGAATCCAATTTTGTTTTCAGATTCTCAGACAAAATAATTGTTGATCCCATATGCTCTACTCTGTCAATAGCTTCCAGTTTCACAATCTCTTGCTTTTCTAAATGCAACATTTTGTTGTTGAATTTGGCACATTCTGCAAGAGTTGGCATCAAACATATTCCAGATTTCTTCTCAGTAATTTTCTGAAAAATATTCTCAGGCACAACATCTTGTTCTGGATATAAATTTGACAGTAATCGTGCATGTAAAGCTTCTTTCCCATGCTCGGTCACTTTTCCAATTCTAACATCTTGTAGAATAGTCTTGTAAACTTCATCCTTCGCCTGACGCATATTTTCATGCAGTTCAGCATAATTGAAGTTTAACCATATATTGACGTTGCCAATGCTGCCTAGGCACTTCCTGGTATCTTCATGCGTGAGCATTTTGAACACAGGTTGCCCTTTCACTGGTGTCAGCTGCAGAAGATCTCCGAAAACAATGATGTGTTTGCCACCAAATAACACATCATACTCTGTTTTGAGAACTTCTTGCATTCTCAAATGCACAAAGGCAAGCATGACATTGGAAACCATGCTTACTTCGTCAATGATAAGAAGTTTCATTTTCCTCAAGATTCTTGAAACTTCAAAACAAGCATCTCCAGATAGCTTGTGATATTGTAATTTGTTGTCATGCTCCACTGGCAGCATCAGTAAACGATGTAAAGTAATCCCTTTAATGTTATGTGCTGCCAGTCCAGTTGGAGCGGTGACAACACAAGACAGCGATGACTCTGTCCTTTCCTGCAAATAGCATGAAATTGCTTTAATGAGGAAACTTTTTCCAGTTCCCGCTTCTCCACTCACGTACAGTCGGACAGGCTTCAACGACGTACATGAGCACTCTTTCTTGTCATGACTTAATCCATGATCAATTTGCATGGTAACTTCGTCATATATTTTCCTCTGCTCAACGTTGAGTTGTCTTTCCAACTCTTCTAAGTTAACCGCATCCTCCTGAGCATGTGCCATGGCTCTTTCCACTTCATTCATAGCAGTGGCAGCTTCATTTTCGATAACAGGTCCTCCTAGTGGATCCTGACTCAATGAAGCAGAACTCTGACTGTCCTGAGAACTGTCTCTGGCAATCTCGGCTGCAATCATTGCTTCCTGCTCAATTTCCGCATTCAACATTTGTACATATTTGGGAAAAGCAGGACATTCTATGGTCTCCTTGGCGGCATTGAAAGAGTCTTCGTAACAGAGAAAATCTCCAAGCAGTTCCTCTTCTGCACGCCAAGGCTTGAAAAGTTGCAAAAGTGCTAAATAGAAAAACTTCTTTTTTTCAGGAGATTCGCCACTCAATTTTCGATGGTTTACCAAGTGGCATTTTCTTTGCTTGACCAGACATCCCTCACTTCCTATTACAGCATACACTCCTTTCTCAGTATCTTCTTTGATGTTCCTCTTGAATATGTAATTTTGAAGAACCTCATACAGACAAACATTCTCGAGGTGAATGCTTCGATTTGGATAATATGTATCCAACATGTTGGTCTTCAAAATGTCGGTACTGTTTGGCTCCTTTTCCGCCAAATACTCAATTTCCCGCACAGGTTTGAGAACTCGATTACGCGTTGCAGCAAGACCAAGACTCGCCCAAATGATACTCCTGGACTTGGTATAGAGACTTGCTGAAGACAACCGGTCAGAACATTCGTACGCTCCAATTTCTCGATGCGACAACATCTTCAGACTGAAACTGTACAACTTCTTGCTGAGGCTCTTTTCATGGGAAATGTCCTCCCACATATCCTTCAATTCTGTCTTCTCTTTTTTGGTGATGTAAGACGTCACATACCGAGCCACAGCCATACAGTTATCAGCCACAAACTGTATATCCATGTTAGCATTCCACATGGACAAAATCACCGGGTTGTAGTCGTTGATGTACTTGGACTCTTCGTTCCTCTTCAAATTGTATGTGTTTTTAGGTGATTTCTTCATCACATTATGTCGCAGCGAAGACATCAAACTGTTTACTCTTCCTTTAGAAATCACCGGTCGTGGAAAGCCGAAACGACATTTGGTGTAGAACTTGTCCTTGTTTCGGAATTTACGACGACAGTACTTTCCACATCGATGGCTTTGGAAACGCAGAACTTTTTCTCTTAGGCTTTTCTTCTCCTTTGCGTTTGGAACAGCACACGTAGAATACTGTTGTATAAAACTCATCTCTGAGTCTTCTGGATCCGTTCCAAATTTAGGTGCATCCTTGATCCACAGCAACATATGTATATGAGGAGCACCTCTTTCTTGGTACTCCTTTCTCCAGAAGAAATCCAACACCTCTCCAAGAGGTGGATTCTTCTTATTCATGATGAAAGACATCATAGCTTCAAATCTATGATTGAAGTACCTACATACATTGACTGGATCCAAAGAGCACAGTTCTCCGGGTGTCTTGAATTCGATGTTTTCTACGTTAGCATTTGCCTCTCGTAGAAATTCAAGTAAGTCTTCCCAGCCATACTCGGCACAGCTCAGAGTGAGGAACCATGTGGGAGTACCTAAGTTCCTCAGCATACATTTTAAATCACCATGACGACGGTACCAGTACTCATTAGTACCACGCTGACACGCCATGAGATTAATCAGGTGAGAATCCAAAATACTGTCTTGGACTTTGACTTTATCCACAAAAGTCACTTGCCGAGATGTTTTGCATGTGTATACCACTTTTCAAGATGTGATTCACTGCATATGACAGTCCAGACAGATCGCTTTCAAACAGGAGATGAAACAAATAAGGAATGCATTGTCGAAACCTAGCATCTCCTGCATACAATCGCAAAGTCCGGTATTCAGAAGCAGGAATTTGATGAGGTCGCTCATCATATCTTCCTCCCTGACCTGTTGGAAAAAGCTGTGGGAAACACCGAGCTTCCAAACTTTCCTCCCAAACACTAATGGGACTCCCTTTGGCTTGTTTCATTTGAAACAACTCAATAGCATTCCCCATGACTTCCTTGGAATGCAAAGGATGAACACTATAATGTTCATATATTTCTTCACTAGTAGAAGTTCCTACTTTCTCAATTTGACCAGCACACAAATCGCTATCCTCTTCCTCACTTACTTCCTCTTCTGCAACATATACATTCTTATAGTATTTATTATTTGTTTTCAAATACAATGTTGCCTTTTTAACTTTCCTAACATCTACTAAATCTTGCCATATTTTCTTATTCTTTGTCGGAACCCCATTAACTAAGATAACCAGAGGTTCCTCGTCCACTTTTTCTACTCCAATTGTGTTAATGTTTTTCTTCAAATCTAGAGGCAAATAAACAACTCTTCCCTTTAATCCTCTCTGTAAATCTGATGGAGGCAATTTCCCTGTCTTTGGCTCCATTCTTACAATAGCCTGAAAGGGATGGATACTTTGAATCAAAATAGATTCATAAGTATTTAAATCCTTCAATTCAGAAGGAATCTCAACCAATTCCAGATTATTATGAACTGCTCTAGCAGGCATCTGGTTTTGATTTAATTTGCAACAACAATAAGTACACACACGTTGATCCAATCCCAAATCAAAACAATTTTCTACCATCAAGTATGTTGCGAAATCCTTCCATTCACTATTATTTTCCCTTTCACTTTTTGCATATAAATCCACTAACTTAGTCTGATTCTTATAATAAGTGCGTCGACAACACACACAAGTGAAATTTGGCCTCTCACTTGATTTGACCTGAAACGTGGCAATTTCCCTCTGGAAATTATCTGTACTGGAAACCTGTACACTATCTTCCACATTACCCGCTTCTTCTTGGTCAATTTCAACATTCTCCTCTTTATTTCCAAAGTAACAAAACTCAATTTCTTCACATATATTCTTCACATCTATTTCAGAACCATGCAAAAGAGCAGCACATAATTTTTTAAGCATAATTGCTGGACTCTTAGCATAATACAACATTCTAACTAATTTCCTCACTTTATTATGATGCACTGCTAGCATCCTGAAATGATGAAAAACACTCTGGCATACTCTCCTGGAAAGACAAGCCAGTGAATGACCATGCAAACCTGTCACTTCTCTCACTCTGCAAGGATCTAATTCTTGCAACAACCTTATTTTCTGCTTCAAACTTTTCTTATTAAATGACCGTACAAAATCACAAAGCAAATTGATGGAATCCTGTCGCACACTGCAAATACTACTACACTTCCAGGGGTACACAGGACCCTTAGCACGTCTTCCTAAAACCTCATTACCTAACACCTCTTCTGCCTCTGTTGTCACAAGTTTTTCTTTTTCAACTGGACAACCATCTTTCACTTCATAAGCACGACCACTGGTGTCAACTGCATGCACCAAATCATTATCCTGGAAATAACTCTCCTCATTAAAAAATGCCTCACAGCTTGAACTATGCATCCATTCTCCAGAAAAAACTTCACAAAAATTACTACGATTAACTATTCTCTTCCATCTACTATTTCTTTTGAAATCATAAATTGCCTTGTTTAGCTTCCTAATTCTATTGATTATCAAAATAAATAACTTACGTTTAATTTCAAATGCCTGATCAATAACTTTCTCAACTTTTTTTTTTCTCTTATAAAAAACCACGTTCTGTTGACCTTTCTTAATATTTTTTAACAAATTGCCAATTATCCTGTTGCGGAACATTCGTTTACGAATGTCCCTAAACTGTTGTTTCCTTCTACTATCATGCACAGAGTTATCTCTTGCTCTAGCAGTAACATTTTTGATTGGCCTTTCCTTTCCATTTGAATTGCTTCTCTTTTTCTGGACTGAAACATTTTCTGTAGTAATATTTTTTTTACTACAAATATTTCTTATGAATGTTTTTGTACTCTTACCCGGTGCTTTCTTGTTGACTTGACAAATCTTTTTGTTAGAGGACTGCTGCTTTTTTTCAATCACCTGCTGTCTTTGACGTTTTGCAGCCTTTCTCAGTCTTTCTTTCGTTGGCATGGTGAAATGTTGAAATGATCTGCAGTTGAATCTGTGGTAAAATATATTTAAAAATGTTATTAACCACTATTACCCAACAGTACATCAATAACAGTAATCAAAAACTTAAAACACTACTTTACATTTTTACATATAAGATTTTTTAGTGCATGGCAATTTTAGAATACAGAAATAGCAGAAAAGAAATGGAATTTATATTCATGTTACCTGTGCTATCTTATATGTGAATCTGATCTAATTTTATGAGCATATTTTAATATTTTATTGAAGACACTACACATAACCTGTTTTTGAAGGTGTCTTTATTTTTAAATTAAACGGTTTACATTTTTACTTTTTATTTATTATAAATTTTAAAAATAAATGTTTATAGTTCCATAGGATCAAGCAGGTCAGCTTCCCACCCTATGTCATATAATTCGGACAAATCTGCATCCTCATCACGTTCTTCTTCATCCTCAGGATTTAAATCATCCAAGGGATCAACATCCACTGATGTTTCAATTACAAGTTCAATGATGAGGTCAAAATCAACTGATTGCTGATTGTCGCTCATGTTGATGTTGTCTTTATCTTTAAAGAAAGATAACAACAATGAGATGTTGCAGAGTAAGAGACAAATCTCAGAGATTATAATAGTAAAATTGTTTAACAAGAGTAACATTTTGCAGCTATTATTTAGCCATGTCCAGCGATGCTGAGCAGGTGAAGCCTATGTCTAATTTTTCAGTGAACAGGACTCATCTCTTCTTAACCTTGGATAAGCCTCACCGACTCTGTGTCCCCTGCACATACTTAAATGTAAAGTGGCAGATTTATGTTAAATGGCACATCCCCAGGCATGCACCAGTTAACGTGCACCGCTGCTCTGCCACCCATGGTGTGCCGCATTTACAATCAGATAGGAGAAAGCTGCGTCAAAACCCTGCGCCTGCTTTAAGGAGGCATAGGTCTTGACGCAACATTGTGGAGATGGGGCACCCCTGAGCCTTGCTGGAGCTGCATCGCACTTGCGATACAACTCCAGCAATGCGCCACCTTTACAGCACAGATACGTCACGCATCTGTGCCATTTTTGCCCCATGCTGCGCCGCATTGTAAATGCAGCACACCATGGGTGGCGGAACAGCGGCGCAGGATGACTGGCACATCCCTGGTGATGCGCCAGTCATCATAAATCTATCCCTAAGCTTCTTATCTTGTTACAGATGAACCGCCATATGTATCATCAAACTATTTTGCATTTCCTAAATAGCGAATTTTAAGGAATAAATAGCAATTCTTTACCATTCCTAATTTGCAATGAGCAAATTGCTAATTGCAAATTACCCATTCATTTCCATGGGCTAGGAGGCTCATAGGAATGAAGGTGCAATTTGCGATTAGCAATTAGCTCATCGCAAATTAGGAATTTTTCCAAGGGTGCAGGGGTGTCTCAAGAACACCCTGCTGCACCCCTGAAAAAGAAATTTGGGGGCATATGGCGCACATACATGCCCTAAGGGCATGTATTGGCGTCATATGGCACCTTTTGTTTTTTGGAAAAAAAGCTTTTTGAAAAGAATTCGCAAATTACCACCAACTAAAAGTTGGTGGTAGTTTCCAAATCCTTAATGTCATTTTTTACATATTTTTTGTTTGATACATTGCATTTAAGGAATCGCAAAATTTGCAAATCCTTCAGTGCAATCGCAAAATAAGGAATAGCAAATTTTGCTATTCCTTATTTTGCATCAAACTTGTTTGATACATACCATTTGTCTAATTAGCATTCGCAAAGGCCGAAATTCGCAGAATTTTGATCTTTGCGAATGCTAATTAGCTTGATACATATGGCCCCAAGTGAGGCCTGTCTTGCAACATGGTGCATCTTTTGCATTACTGCTGCATCGGTTTCATGTGGCACGTTTTTTTTACACCATGACACATCTGCCTAAATGCATCAATTTGTAATTTTGTCGCCTCATAGCAAATCTTTTGCACCGCCGCTGCATCATAAAAGTGACGCACAGTGGCGCAAAAGAGGCATACACCTATCATAAATCTGTCCCTAGCATTTTAAATAATTAATCCAGGATGACGATAAGGTGTGGCCTATCCAGAGGTTTGTTTAAGGTGAGGCCTACTCAGGATTGCAGATTAAAGTTACGCTTGATGAAGAATACAGAGGAGATAATACATGTAAAGGCCTACCAATGAAGTAAGTAATGTCCACTTTATTGCGCCAGTCATCATAAATGTATCCCTAAGCTTCTTATCTTGTTACAGATGAACCGCCATATGTATCATCAAACTATTTTGCATTTCCTAAATAGCGAATTTTAAGGAATAAATAGCAATTCTTTACCATTCCTAATTTGCAATGAGCAAATTGCTAATTGCAAATTACCCATTCATTTCCATGGGCTAGGAGGCTCATAGGAATGAAGGTGCAATTTGCGATTAGCAATTAGCTCATCGCAAATTAGGAATTTTTTCAAGGGTGCAGGGGTGTCTCAAGAACACCCTGCTGCACCCCTGAAAAAGAAATTTGGGGGCATATGGCGCACATACATGCCCTAAGGGCATGTATTGGCGTCATATGGCACCTTTTGTTTTTTGGAAAAAAAGCTTTTTGAAAAGAATTCGCAAATTACCACAAACTAAATGTTGGTGGTAGTTTCCAAATCCTTAATGTCATTTTTTACATATTTTTTGTTTGATACATTGCATTTAAGGAATCGCAAAATTTGCAAATCCTTCAGTGCAATCGCAAAATAAGGAATAGCAAATTTTGAATTAAGGACATTTTAAGTCATTTCCACATGTGCAGTGTTTTCAAATTATGATTTAAAAATCGTTTTTAGGGAAAAGGAATGGTTTGTAAATTTATGACAAGGACATAATGGTGTATGCTTCTTTATAAGGCATTTCAGTGTCTCTGATGTCATTTTTCCCATATTACATAATAAGACCTTTCCCCATGGAGCACATTCCTTGTAAATATGCTCCCACCTGTGCATGGTAAATTTAGATTTTGACTGTTTGAGTCACATAGCCATGTTAAAAGTGACCCAAAAAATTGCAAAGGCTTTAAAAAAACACTTTCATGTGTCTTAAGGACATTTTAAGTCATTTCCCCGTGGGCAGTGTTTTGTAAGTGGCGCAAAAGAGGCATACACCTATCATAAATCTGTCCCTAGCATTTTAAATGATTAATTCATGATGACGATAAGGTGTGGCCTATCCAGAGGTTTGTTTAAGGTGAGGCCTACTCAGGATTGCAGATTAAAGTTACGCTTGATGAAGAATACAGAGGAGATAATACATGTAAAGCTCTACCAATGAAGTAAGTGATGTCCACTTCATTGCGCCAGTCATCATAAATGTATCCCTAAGCTTCTTATCTTGTTAGAGATCAACCGCCATATGTATCATCAAACTATTTTGCATTTCCAAAATAGCGAATTTTAAGGAATAAATAGCGATTCTTTACCATTCCTAATTTGCGATGAGCAAATTGCTAATTGCAAATTACCCATTCATTTCCATGGGCCAGGATGCCCATAGGAATGAAGGTGCAATTTGCGATTAGCAATTAGCTCATCACAAATTACGAATTTTTCCAAAGGTGCAGGGGTGTCTCAAGAACACCCTGCTGCACCCCTGAAAAAGAAATTTGGGGGCATATGGCGCACATAAATTTTAACAACATTCCTTTACCTCAAAAAAGGATTTTCAAGTCATAATTTGAAAACACTGCCCACAGGGAAATGACTTAAAATGTCCTTAAGACACATGAAAGTGTTTTTTGAAAGCCTTTGCAATTTTTTGGGGTCACTTTTAACATGGTTATGTGACTCAAACAGTCAAAATCTAAATTTACCATGCACAAGTGTGACCATATTTACAAGGAATGTGCCCCACGGAGAAAGGTCTTTTAATGTAATATGGGAAAAATGACATCAGAGACACTGAAATGCCTTATAAAGAAGCATACACCATTATATCCTTGTCATAAATTTACAAACCATTCCTTTTCCCCAAAAACGATTTTCAAATCATAATTTGAAAACACTGCACATGAGGAAATGACTTAAAATGTCCTTAAGACACATGAAAGTGTTTTTTGATTGCCTTTCCAGCATGGTTGGGTCACCTTTAACATGGCTATGTAACACAAACATTCAAAATCTAAATTTGCCATGCACAGGTGGGAGCATATTTACAAGCAATTTGCGCCACAGAGAAAGGTCTTACATTAAAATGGGAAAAATAACATCAGAGACAGTCAATTGCCTTATAAAGAAGCATACACCATTATGTCCTTGTCATAAATTTAAAAACAATTCTTTTTCCCCAAAAACGATTTTCAAATCATAATTTCAAAACACTGCACATGGGAAAATGACTTAAAATGTCCTTAAGACACATAAAAGCGTTTTTTGATTGCCTTTGCAGCATGTTTGTATCACTTTTAACATGGCTATGTAACACAAACATTCAAAATCTAAATTTGCCATGCACAGGTGGGAGCATATTTACAAGCAATTTGCGTCACAGAGAAAGGTCTTACATTAAAATGGGAAAAATAACATCAGAGACAGTCAATTGCCTTATAAAGAAGCATACACCATTATGTCCTTGTCAGAAATATTATAACCATTCATTTTCCTCAAAAACGATTTTCAAGTCATAATTTGAAAAGACTCCACAGCTCCTATGCAGAAAAACACCCTGTCAGTACTAATACTTCACATTTTCTCCAATTACATTTTCTCAAAGAAACAAAATCTATTTGTAAAACACTTGAGACAAAGCAACATTTGAAAAACACAACTTTCTTCATAATTTTCTCCTTAAAGCACACTATTCTCTATCTAAATTAAAGAAATATTTTCTCACCTTAGCAAATACTTTGAGTTTGAAAACAGTCTCAGAAACACACCAATTTGTCTTCAGCAGAGCAAAAGGTATGCACTCCAGAGTCTGCAGCTATCAAAAGCACAGAAATGCTGTAATTCTTCACACATATCTCTCATGTCACCCAATCAAAACTCTTCCCTCACTTTTTTTCAAATGAAAACCCTTCCCCCCTCTGCCCTCTTTGCCTTTTTTGCATGGCAACCACCTCTTGGAAGACCTCTGGTGTTTGCAAGTTCACACAACAATGTTGCAATTGAACTCTGAACTCTCAGTGCACCTGCGTATCCACTGCAATCTTTCATTTAATGATTTTTTATTGACCATTCAAAATACATCTTTCAAAGAACTCATCCATGCACCCTAACTTTCTGTTTTCAGCAATCAAAATCCACCAATCACTGTTACTGCTTCATTAACACAGAAACTCCACAGTTTTTTTCATTTTAAACTCTCATTTTTTCAACTGCCATTTCATTGCCACACTTCATCTGACTGCAGCAGAACCTTCTCTCACCATGTTTTCTGTCTGGATTGTTGGACATAGTTATATCCACTGGGCTCACAGGTATGCTAAGAACATAAATTTACCTAACCTCAATTTACAAGATGTGGAAATTAAGTGGTTTGGCCACAGAGGATTAAAATGTCACCAATTGATACCATTGGTGAAAACCTTTATGCATTTGCCAAAACCTGACCTGTTAATTGTGCACTGTGGAGGTAATGATTTGGGCACTTTGACTGGGGTAGGTCTGGAAATGCTTTTAAAGGACACCTTTGAGCAATTGATGGCACTTTTTCCTCAAACTGCCTTGGTATATTCAAATATATGCCAAAGACAGAAATGGAGGTGGTCAAACCAATTTTGTCCACAAATTGAGAAGTCGAGGAAGCATGTAAACAAATCTGTTTCAGCTTACATGAGAGACCATGGAATGGGCTCCATGTACAACAATAACTTGCGTTACTACATGCAAGATATCTACAGAGGAGATGGAGTTCACTTCTCAGATGAGGGCAACAGAATTTTCATTCTGAATTTAAGACTGTGCATTGGTACCTACTTATAAGTACCTAAATGTACCATAAACCCAAAAGCTCTTCTCAGAGCTACCCTACATCTGATCACTCACAATTATTATTTTACTGTAACATTTTTCACTAATTTTCAACAAAGTACGCTCCCTGGGGCGCTACCCGGTACGCGAACCGGGAGCTAACCTCGCGGATTTTTTTTTAAAAATGTTTTTTTTCGCACATATAAGCCTCCTCAGCCACCCTCAGAAAACCTAGGGGGTCAAAATAAGTCTACCGTGCCCCCTTCTACCCATTCTGAACATTATTTGCCCTCCATCTTGTATCTTAATTCGACCGAAACACAAAATGGTGGACTCCCGTAACGCTTAAGGTTCGCGAACCGGGGCGCTCAACAGTTCGCGTACCGGGTCGCTCCCTGGGAAGCGCACCATCAAAAAAGGTGGGAAAGTAGTTTACAGAAAAGCGACTGGAGACAATTTCACCAAATATAGATTAGCTCATACTACATACCAATCCCTACCATTTTCACAAATTTGATTGGAATTCCATTTAGCCATTTAGCCTGTAGACCTCTCTAAATACCCTGAGGTAAATTACTTCTCAAAACACATCTGAAGTGTTGGAATTGACAACCAATTAAAATGTTACTTTCATTTTCTACTTTTTTTACCTGACATTTGATTGGTTATGTACCTGAATATATATAAAGAAAGAGAGAGAAACACAGCCATTTTGACTACTACTTCCTGAACTACATTGCAAGATCATTTTCACTCACAACTTAAACTTGTTTTTAGAAGGTGAGATATTATTTTATAAATTTGAAAACATTTTCAGGTAGTTATATACTATCCCTCTGTTAGACATTGAGAAAGGCTTCTTTATTATAATTATGGATTGATTTAGGTTTCTGTGGTATAATTATGAATTTACTTAGGCTTCTTCACAGGCACTTTTTAATAGTACTACTTCACGCCTGAAACCATACAGTGCCCATAGATTACTTCTCTGTTATAAACTCACAAGTACCTGTCTGAACTTAAACCCAACAGTGCCCTATCTCTACTGATATATTTATTTTTTATGCAAATTACAGCAATAAAATGGAAGGTGAGCAGAATGTTTCCTTCGAAATTGTTCTGGACAGCAACAATGAACAAGTTATGGAACCCATTGATGACTTAGAATTCATGGATGAGTCACGGGACTATGAATTACTTCAATGTGTAGAATCTGTCGATCATTTACTCCATTATGATGACGGTCAAATGTGGGAACTTATGTTCACTCAACAAGAGGACATATCGGACAGTCAAATGCTAGACGTTCTATTAAATTTTGAAAAACAATCTGAAAAATAAAATTGTATGTAATATTAAAAAATTGTTTGAGTCTTTAATCATTTTTATATGTAATTCATAAACTAGTTAAATGTTAGAAATGTTATTAAATTTTGAAACACAATCACAATAATAAATAATTGCTTAAAAAATAAAAAAATTAAAAAATAATCAACAAAACCAACAATCAATTAACATACAGTATTTGAAAAGTCTATCATTCATTTTTCATTATAGTACGCTGCCCAGAACGCTTCCCGGTTCGCGAACCGGGCGCTACCCACGCAAAAAAAAAATTTTTTTTTTATTTTTTTTTGCCCCGCGGGGCCCTTTTAAAGCCTCCACATTAAACCTAGGGGGTCAGGGAGGATATACTATGCCCCCTTATGGTCATTTCCCCCTTTGTTTTGGCCTCCTCTTGTCTCTCGATCCTACCGAGAGACAAGATGGCGGCCGCTCCAGACTGTTTAGAATGTTGACAGGCACCGGAGAGCCAATCAGCTTCGCTACGCGAAGTTCCGGTACGCGTAAAGTCCGCGAACCGGAGCGCTGCCCGGTCCGCTGTTACAGATATATATCTTTTTTTGAACATTAATTTCTCAAAATCCACTGAAGCACATATATTGAGACCTAGCAAAGGCACATCGGGCTACCAGTCCCTACAATTTTGCCAAGTTTCGTGCAAATCCATTCAGCCGTTCGGGCTAAAAGTGAGGCCAACCGCCCTATGGAAAACTCAATGTTAAAAACACGTTTTGGGACCCCCTTTTTTCTCGGCCCCCCTTGACGAACCCCCCCCAAATTTCCAGGGGCTGCTCAGAAACAAAATGTTCCATTTTCCTGAAAATTTCAGCCAATTCCGTCCACAAACGCCAAAGTTATTAGACATAGAATTTTCAAAAATCCCATAGGGAAAAAATCCTAACTATATATACCTACTGGCGACCGCCAGTAGGTAATATATATATATATATTTATATATTTATATATATATTATTTAAGGGAAGTGGTGGCTTTGTCATTAGGTGTAATGGCAAAGTCGAACAGGTAGTGTCACACACTGTCCTGTCAGTCTGCAGTGGCAGGCTGGGGGTCCATTGCGTCTCTGTCACATGCAGGGTGGCACAACCAGTCTTACATGCCGTGGGTACCTGGGTACCATATACTAGGGACTTATCAGGAAGCCTGCACTTGCCATTGGGCGTATCCAATTCAATACAACTTTGTGTATGGTTAGAACATTGGCACTGAGGTCTGGTTAGCAAGCGTCAGTGCACTCTCAGATTCAAAAGCCCGCCAGCATCAGCCCAAATATGTGGGGGTGAACATGCAAAAAGAGGCATTTCATTACAGAGACCCAGAACACTACTCACAAGCCCACTCACAGAAGCACACAGGAACTCACACATCCACTCACATACTCACTTACACACCCACACACCCCCTCACACTAACACACCCTTAGAGCCAATCACACACCCACTCAGAGACCCTGATAACCACTCACTTACCCACTTACATACTCATACAGCCACTCAGACACCCTCTCACAGACCCACACAGCCAGTTCCACATGCACTAATGCACCCACCACATACTCACACTCCCACTTCACACCCACACAGCTACTCACACCAACTCACAGACCCAGTTTACAGGGACGTTATAGTTAGGAAATAATTTTAAAAAACTAGAAATGCACTGGAAAAAACTAAGCTTACAGGAACACTATAGCTAGGAAGTAGCATAAAAAAATGTAGAAATTAACTGAAAAAAACAACAGTCACAGGGAGGTGATAGTTAGGAAATAGAATTTAAAAAACGTAGAAATTCACCCAAAAAAGCAAATGCTACCAGGACGTTATAGTTAGGTTCAGATTTTGGTCACACAAAACCATAGAAATTCAGCCGTTATTGGTATAGTTATAGTTATCTCAAGTAACTATAACTTGTGCCCAGTGGTAACTATTAGTTGCGCCCTCACCATGGACTGCTAATTACTCCACATATGACATTACTCATGACATCTTCTGTGACATCATTGATAATTTTACTGCAACATTTGCAGTGAAATTATTAATGAGAAAACTATGCATGGACGAGGCACAAGTCATAGTTACCTTAGGGCATGAGTCATAGTTACTTGAGACAACTATAGCTGCTGAATTTCAATGTTTTTGTGTGTGTAAAATCTGAAACAATTAATAAGGTCCCTGTAAACCTTGGTTTTTTTGGTGAATATATTTATATATACATACACACACACACACACACACACAGATATATATATATATATATATTACCTACTGGCGGTCGCCAGTAGGTAGTTATAGGTAGGACCTATTATCCATAGGTAAAGCGTTTTATGATTTGCCAATATCTTTGGTGCCGTTCGACGAATCCTCACAAACTTTGCCCCAGAAAAACTTCACTCAGGTCAGCTCCTGTCTTGAAAGTTTCGGGGTGATTCATCAAGCGGGGCCAAGAAAAACAGAGGGGTCCCAAAACGCGTTTTCTCTATGTTAATTTCCATCAGAAACTTTAGCCAAGGCTACAGCCCAAACTGCTAAACGGAATAACACCAAATTTGGCAGAAAGGTAGCGCTTGGTTGAGAAAGCGACTTTTGTCTTAAATGGTGTAAATCCATTCAGTAGTTCCTGAGAAATTAAAAAATGAAAACTTTTGATATCTGGGCTGAGCCTAACCACACATCTTCTCCCAAGCATGAGCTTGCCTCTGATTGGCTACGAACACTTCAAACCAGGAAGTTTTGGCATCCATCCTGTGCCTCGGACCGAGGGAGAAAGAAAAAGGTAAAAGAAAGATAAAAAAAACAAGAAAAGGGGGCAGGGCAAAAACACCCTGACCCCCAGGCCTGCTCACGGGTCCCTTTAAAAATCATTTTTTTTGGGGGGGCGGGGGTCGTGATGGGTGCGCAAATGCATCCAAAAATTTTAAAAAACAAAGTGCGATCTCCCGTGCTTTGTTTTCGAAGCCCCCGGGTGGGCCACATCTCCGGGGCAATTTATTTATGTAGTGGGGGCCCGTGGGGGCCCCCGTGGCCCCGTGGACTGCCACCTCTCTGGGGCTTTATTGATTATAGAGCAGTGGCTCGTGGGCCCCCCAAGCCCCGGCGACTGCCACCTCCCCTGGTCTTAAAATCAATGAGGGTGGGGGGCCGTGTTGGCCCCCCAGTCCCATGGACCGCCACCTCCCCGGGGCTGTCATACCTAATTAGTGTGGGGGGGCTCAAGACGCCCCACACTGCCACGGGGACCACCACCTCCCCGGGGCACTTTGTATTTAAATACTGGGTTCTGTTATGGACCCCCATGCCCCGGGGACCACCACCTCCCCAGGGCTTTGCAAATGTTGGAAGGGGGCTCCCATCCTGGAGCCCGTGATGGCCACGGGGACTGCCACCTTCCTGGGGTTTAATAATTTATTCACAGGGGCACACGCCCCCCCGCAGCCCCGGGGACCACCACCTCCCCGGGGATTTATCGATTATAGAGCAGGGGCCTCGCGGACCCCCCCAAGCCCCGGGGACTGTCACTTCCCCGGGGCTTCCTTTTAATGAGGATGGGGGGCCATGCTGGCCCCCAAAAGCCCCAAGGACGCCACCC
This sequence comes from Lissotriton helveticus, assembly GCF_964261635.1. Taxonomy (NCBI): domain Eukaryota; kingdom Metazoa; phylum Chordata; class Amphibia; order Caudata; family Salamandridae; genus Lissotriton; species Lissotriton helveticus. The sequence continues at coordinate 276,294,676 of NC_136068.1, forward strand.
CCCGGGCTGTCATAATTAATTAGTGTGGTGGGCTCAAGCCCTCCACACTGCTCTGGGAACAACCACCTCCCCGGGGCACTTAATATTTAAATACGGGGTCTGTTATGTACCCCTGTGCCCCGGGGACTACTACCTCCCCAGGGCTATGCAAATGTTGGAAGGGGGGCCCCTTCTCCTGGAGCCCGTGATGGCCCTTGGGACCACCACCCCCCAGGGTTGGCTCCTGCAATGTCCCGGGGTGCCCACCCCCGGGACATTGCTGTTTACTATGGCATGGCGGGAGCACAGCTTCCACCCTGCCATAGCAAACTCTGCTTTGGTTTTTGTGGACTTCATTCCCCGAGCAGCAGTACACCAAGAGGCGCGTTTCCAGAGTGGTGTAAAAAGGGGGCGTGGCCTCGGACCACCTCTCTACAATCCAGCTCTGTGGTGCATATTGGAGGTACCTGGTGGGCTAGTTGGCCGCCGGGGACCTTCTGTATTCAAGGGGAATTTTTTTCCCCAACTAACAGTGCACCAAGGGGTGCGTTTGCAGAGTGGTGGAGAAAGGGGGTGTGCCCTTTGTCTACCTCTCAGCAATCCCACTGCTGGGGCTTACTGGAGGTAAGAGATAGGCTAGTTGGACCCTAAAGGACCCCCAGCAGTGAAGGGGACTTCAATCCCCATCCAAGAGCGTGCCAGGGAGCGCATTAGTAAGTGGTGAGCAAAGAGGGCATCGCCTGCTCTTCGAACTTATCAATGTTGCTGTGTGGGACTTACTGGAGGTAATAGGAGGGGTAGTTGGCCCCCAAGGATGTCCTTGGGGGCCAACTACCCCTCTTATTACCTCCAATAGGTCCCGCACAGTGGGATTGCTAAGACGTCTTCGGAGGCCATGTCCCCCTTTCTCCACCATTCTGCAAACTCACCTCCTGGCAGACTACGGATTGGGCGATCAAGTCCAATTTACTCCTGAGGGACTTTGGGGGCCAAGAGGCCCTACTGTTACCTCCTGTAAGCCCTGCACACTGGTATTCCTGAGCGCTGGTCGGAGGCCCAGCACCCTTTCTCCACCACTCTGCAAACACGACTACTAGTTAAAGAAGTGTTTGCAATGTAATAGGTTTAAAACGTGTGAGAATTAGAGCTATTGCCGTTGTAAATGCAAAAGTTTTTTACTAATGTTTTTTCGAGTGGAGTGGATGTACGATGTGTGTAGAGTAATTACGTGGTAAGCTGTTCAGTGAAATTATGTGGATTGAAAGTATGTGGTATTTAGTTATAGGAATTATGTAGAGTGGGATTATGTGTTATGGAGAGTAATTATTTGGTATGGCAGTCTGTGTTGTGGAGTGGTAACCTCAAGTTTAGTCTTCCTTGTTTCCATAGAAGCTCAACTATGAACTCAGTGAGACAAAAAATATGGAATCACATTAGCCACATAATTCATCATCTGCACCTAATCTGCAGATCCGAACAAAAAAAAGTGGTGTTTCTAGCTGAAACGGGCCAAACGTTACAAAAAATGCATTAACAAGTGTTAGAGCTTGGAAGGCATTTACAAACCTAGAATGGTCACGTGTTACTTATTGCTAAATGTGGGTGTTAAATTGGTACCGATGGTGTGCAAGCCACTCTTCCTTCCCGCTGCACTTCTCTTGCCTCTTTCTGTATTTATGTTGCTTCTTTCTGCACCTCTCTTCCCTACGTCTGCACATCTGTTGCCTCTTTCTGCACCTCATTTGCTTCTTTCTGCACCCCTGTTGTCTCTTTCTGCACTAATCTTCCCTCTTTCTGTACCTTTCCTGACTGTTTTGCATCCCACTTGCCTCTTTCTGCACTATTCTTGATTCTTTCTACACCTCTGTTGCTTCTTTCAGCAATTCTCTTGCCTCTTTGTGCACTTCTCTTGCCTCTTTCTGCACCCCTGTTGCTTCATTCTGCACTTTCCATGCTTCTTTCTACACCTGTCTTGCTTCTTTCTGCACCCCTGTTGTCTCTTTATATACCTCTTTTGCCTCTTTCTGCACTTTTCTTGCCTTTTTCTGCACCTCTCTTCCCTCTTTCTGTACATCTGTTGCCTTTTTCTGCACCTCATGTGCTTCTTTCTGCTCCCCAGTTGTCTCTTTCTGCACTCATCTTCCCTCTTTCTGTACCTTTCCTGCCTGTTTTTGCATCTCACTTGCCTCTTTCTGCACTTGTCTTGCTTCTTTCTACACCTCTGTTGCTTCTTTCAGCAATTCTCTTGCCTCTTTGTGCACTTCTCTTGTCTGTTTTTACACATCTCTTGCCTGCTTCTGCACTTCTCTTGCCTCTTTCTGCATCCCTGTTGCTTCATTCTGCATCCCTGTTGTCACTTTATGTACCTCTTTTGCCTCTTTCTGCACTTTTCCTGGCTTTTTCTGCACCTCTCGTTCCTCTTTCTGCATGTCTGTTGCCTCTTTCTGCACCTCATTTGCTTCTTTCTGCACCCCTGTTGTCTCTTTCTGCACTGTCTTTCTTCTTTCTGTACTTTTCCTGCCTGTTTTCGCATTGCACTTGCCTTTTTCTGCACTTTTCTTGCCTCTTTGGACACTTCTGTTGCTTCTGATATTGTGTTTTTAAAACCACTGCACCGTACCTGCCTAGCCCCTGCCTGGAAGCATCCCCAACAGCGGTTCCAGCGCTGGGAAGGAGAGCTCACAGGAGGCTTGTCAGACGCCATCGGCCACGCCGAGGCGAGGGACACGCCCCCCTCGAGGCCATGCCCGTCCCCGCCCTATAACAATGTGCATGCACCGGAAGCGCAGCGGACGAGCGCAGCGGGCGCGACGAAGGCGCGCCGAAGGCGCGCATAAGGCAACCTCGTCCGCGCTCGTCCGCGCCGAGTCCGGGCCTAGGGCCAGCCTCCTTGCATCGCGGCCCCCGGCCCCCATCTTCTATAGTGCAGACACCCTCCACAGCCTCAAGGCCAACACTAATAGACTTTGTCAGCACAGCTACCAAGCAGACACTCTGCCACCTGTCTGTCCCAAAAGCCATTCTCGTCTTAAACCGAAAGTATCGACTGAACTGCTATATGACTTCCGCATGTTCTTATTGAATTGCCGCTCCCTCCCAAAACATAAAGAGGACATTGCGCTTCTAATCGAAGAGCATACACCAGATATACTATTCCTAACAGAAACCTGGTTATCCCCCGACGCGGAGCCAGCGGTCATAGATGCCCTCCCACCAGGCTTTCAAATCTCTCGGCAAGATCGACCGGAAGGTAGAGGAGGAGGCCTGGCGATAATCCACAAACAACAATTTCACTTTCGATTAGTCCCCGAAACCATTCTGGACTGTGAAAGCCTCACTTTTAATATTGAACTTTCACCTAACAGGTGCCTTTCTGGCTCCCTTATCTATCGCCCCCCTGGCCCCCCAAAGCAGTTCCACGTCAGTCTTCCCTCAAGCGTGGCTGAACGTGTATATATCACGTCCAACTTCATCCTGCTAGGAGATTTTAATTTTCATTTTTACTCAACATTAGATCACACAACTGCGACCTTGACAGATGACCTAGCAGCTTTACAACTCACTTAACGAGTCATATCCCCCACCCTTGTGAAGGGTCATCTGCTGGACCCGGTTTTTAGCAACTGTCATGACCTTCTAATTAGCTCTCCTATTCCCTTGCCCTGGACGGATCACTTCCTTATTCCCATTAGCTGGACCGCGCCAAAACCCCCCGAACCTCTACCCACTACGAGATTCATGAGAGCTTGGTCTCGCCTAGCAGTCGACAAGTGGACTAGCAAACTCGCGGAGAATCCACCTCTGATTGAAGACAACCCCGGCATAGCAAATCAGGCATATGCCGACTGGATCACTAACGCGCTAGACACCGTGCTCCCCAAAAAGGAAACTACGCTTAAACGCTCACACAAAACGGCCCCATGGTACACAGATGTTCTTAGAGACAAGAAGCGTCTCTGCAGGAAATCAGAAAGGCAGTGGCGCTCTGATTACTCCGCAGATAAAAAGACCCTGTATCGTGAAACTATCAGTGAATATAAATCACTGATAAAAGCGGCCCAGGCCACATACTTCTCTGAGAAAATTCTGCTTGCCAAATCCAAACCTAAAGAAATTTTCCAGATCATCAAACAATTAACCAAACAATCGCCATGCGTGCAGGCGGATAAGACCTCTACCCACTGTAATAATGTCGCTGAATTTTTTCATCAGAAAATTAGCTCCATCTACTCTGCTTTTCCCCCGGAAAACTCCACTCCCTCAGTCACTCCTCCCTTCTCTACAGCTCCCCCCTCCAATCCACATCCACATACGCTAAGCTATTTCCCCCTCATGGACCTAGCCTCCCTCGAACCCTTAGCACGGAAAGTAAAATCAGGCTCCCCGAATGACCCAGCACCGCCAGATATAATAATGGCAGCCGCACACACGACCCTCCCCATCATAAGAGAGGTCTTAAATGCCTCCATCTCCTCTGGTACGGTCCCGACAGCATGGAAGCAGGCCATGGTCAGAGCCCTGCTGAAAAAGCCCAACCTGGACTCCTCTGACCTCAGCAATTATCGCCCCATATCCCTGCTCCCATGGATTGGCAAGATCCTGGAGAAACACATAAACCAACAACTAATAAACTTCCTAGAAGTTCACCATCTACTGGACCCAACCCAGACAGGCTTTAGACCGAAACATGGGACCGAGACCGCCCTCTGGATCAGGGAGGATCAGTGGCAGTGATCCTCCTTGATTTCAGCGCGGCCTTTGATACGGTCAGCCATAACACCTTGCTGTACCGTATGTCCCAGGTCGGGATTAAGGACAAAGCCTGGTCCTGGTTCCAGTCCTTTTTAGAGGATAGGTCTTTCCGTGTGTTCGACGGTGAGTCCGTCTCCACCAGCAGACCTTTGAAATGCGGAGTCCCCCAGGGTTCCTCTCTAAGCCCTGCACTCTTTAACCTGTACATGAGACCACTGGCGGATGTCGTCCGCCCTTTTGGGATTAAGATCATCTCCTACGCGGACGACACGCAGCTAGTGGTCTCCCTGACGCAGGATGCCAATCCATCGGCACGGGGCGGGCTTAGAGAGTGCCTAGAGGCAGTGAAAACCTGGATGTCCCTATCATCCTTAAAATTGAACGGGGACAAAACCGAGCTGATGCTTCTAGGCCCCCCAGACCTCAGTGTCCCTGCCTCCCTGTGGCCACCTAGTCTGGGTCCCCCGCCTACCCCCAAAAACAGCATTAAGAGTCTCGGAGTCTGGCTCGACAGATCTCTGTCCTTCAGTGTGCAAGCCACAAAACTCTCAGCAACATGCTTCGGCATCATGAGGATGCTGAGGAGAATTCTTCCTCTCCTTCCCATGGAGGCCAGACAAGCAGCTGTCCAAGGTCTAATCCAGTCACGCCTTGATTTTAATTATGTACTCTACCTCGGGGCCCCGGAATACACTCTGAGAAGGCTTCAGACAGCCCAGAACTGCGCAGCCCGCATCCTTCTCGACATTCCCCGTAGACAGTCGGCCAGGGCCGGACTGATAACCCTCCACTGGCTGCCAGTAGGACAGAGAGTCATGTTCAAGGCCATGTGCATAGCTCATCAGGCCTTTTGGAACACTGGCCCCAGAATCACTCAAAACCTAATAACCCACTGCACGCCCAATAGAAGTCTACGCTCTAGTCAGACCTTCCTGGCAGCAGCCTCCAGAATAAAGAGATCCAGATCTGGAGGCAGGTCTTTCTCACATAACGCGGCTAGGGCCTGGAACGCCCTGCCGCTGCATCTTAGAGCTAACCCTAACCTTCTAGCCTTCCGCAAACAGCTGAAAACCTTTTATTTCACCCAATATAATTAACTCCTTCTTCTCCCCACGTAGCCACAGTTGGGCTTACGGTATTCTTAGCGCTTGGACGCCTTCGGGCAGCAATTCGCGCTTTACAAATATACATCCAATCCAATCCAATCCAATCTTTGTGCACCCTTCCTACCTTTTTCTGTACCCCTCTTTCCTCTCTCTCCGCCCCTCTTCCCTCTTTCTACACCTTTGTTGGTTCTTTCTGCTCTGCTCTTGCTTATATCTGCACCTTACTTGCCTCTTTCTGCACTTCGCTTGCTTCTTTCTATACCACTGTTGCTTCTTTCTGCCCCTCATTTGTGCTTTCTGCACCCCTGTTGTCTCTTTGTGTACCGTCTTCCGTCTTCCTGCACCTTTCCTAACTGTTTTTGCATCTCACTTGCCCCTTTCTGCACTTTTCTTGCTTCCTTGCTTCCTTGTACACCTCTGTTGCTTCTTTCAGCAATTCTCTTGCCTTTTTGTGCACTACTCTTGCCTGTTTCTGCACTTCTCTTGCCTGTTTCTGTACCCCTGTTGCTTCATTCTGCACTTTCCATGCTTCTTTCTGCACCTGTCTTGCTTCTTTCTGCACCCCTGTTGTCTCCTTGTGTACCTCTTTTGCCTCTTTCTGCACATTTCTTGGCTTTTTTTGTACCTCTCTTTCTGCACGTCTGTTGCCTCTTTCTGCACCTCATTTGCTTCTTTCTGCAGCCATGTTGTCTCTTTCTGCTCCGGCTTCCGTCTTTCTGTACCTTTCCTACCAGTTTTTGCATCTCACTTGCCTCTTTCTGCACTGTTCCTTTTTCTTTATGCACCTCTGTTGCTCCTTTCAGCAATTCTCTTGTCTCTTTTTGCACGTCTCTTGTCTGTTTCTGCACCTTCTATGCCTTTTTTTGCACATCTTTAGTCTGTTTCTGCATTACTCTTGCCTCTTTCTGCATCCCTGTTGCTTCATTCTGTACTTTCCATGCTTCTTTCTGCACCTATCTTGCTTCTTTCTGTACCCCTTTTGTCGCTTTATGTACCTCTTTTACCTCTTTCTGCACTTTTCTTGGCTTTTTCTGCACCTCTCGTTCCTCTTTCTGTATGTCTGTTGCCTGTTACTGTACCTTATTTGCTTCTTGCCCATTTCTGCACCTCTCTTGCTTCTTTCTGCACCCCTGTTGTCTCTTTATGTACCTCTTTTGCCTCTTTGTGCACTTTTCTTGTTTTTTTTACTTATCTTCCTTCTTTCTGCACCCCTCCTGCCTTTTTCAGTACCTCTCTTGCCTCTTTGTGCACCCATCCTACCTTTTTCTGCACCCCTCTTACCTCTCTCTCCACCCCTCCTCCCTCTTTCTGCACCTCTGTTGGTTCTTTCTGCACTGCTCTTGCTTCTATCTGGACCTTACTTGCTTCTTTCTGTACTTCACTTGCTTCTTTCTACACCACTGTTTGCTTCTTTCAGCAATTCTCTTGCCTCTTTCTGCACTTCTCTTCCTTCTTTCTGTACCCCTCCTGCCTCTTATTGTACCTCTCTTGCCTCTTTGTGTACCTTTCCTACCCCTTTCTGCAACCCTTTTGGCTCTTGTTATACCTCTGCTGGTTCTTTCTGCACTGCTCTTGCTTTTTTTCTGCACCTCTCTTGCCTCTTTCTGCACTTCACTTGCTTTCTTCTGCACCTCTCTTGCCTCTTTTGGCACCGGTGTTGCTTCTTTCTGTACTTCTCTTGCCTCCTTGTGCACCTCTTAGGTAGAGGTAGTTTTAATCCCCTGCCCTATTATGTTCTAGAGCCATACAGTGCAGGTCATGCCAATCACAGGGTATGTAGGTGTTTCACTATATTCGAAGTGTCTTTCAGCATAGCACTGGCTCCGGGCCTGGTTAGTCTGTCAGTTACCACCAGTACCCATCAGCAAAAAGTTGAGAGCACAGGATGACTTTGCAACAAAGCCTCTTTCAGAACCTCTGTTGGTTCTTTGTGCACATCTCTTGCTTTTTTCTGCACCTTTCTTCGACTTTCTGGACTTCTGTTGCCTCTTTCTGCATTTCTTTTGCTTCTTTCTGCACCTTTCTTTTTCTTTCTGCACGTCCTACCTTTGTAGGCATAGTTAGAAATTAGCATTTAAAAACCTTTGAAATTCACTGAAAAAACATAGATTTCAGGGACGTTATAGTTAGAAATTAGCATTTAAAAAACCTTAGAAATAAACTGAAAAAACACCGGTTTCAGGGACATTATAGTTAGTTGGACATTTGAGATGTCATCAGTGATGTCATCAGTGATGTCACTAACCATGTCATGAATGATGTATTGTGTGCCGTCATCAGAAGTGCATTGCGAGGGTGCGAGTTATGGTTAGCTGAACTAACTATAATGGCTGAATTTCTCTGGTTTTGTACGAGTGAAATGTCCAACCAACTATAACGTCCCTGAAACCTGTGTTTTTTTTCAGTGAATATATATATATACGATGTTACTCAGTATGATACATTGATGTTTGTTCAACAATCTGTTTACGTTTGATGGTAAAATCTTTAGGCAACAACAGGGCGTAGCCATGGGCGCATGCTTCTCCCCCAGCTATGCATGCTTGCATGTAGGCTGGTGGGAGAAGCATGTCCTTATGGTAGAACATAAAGCACTGGTAGACACACATTTAGTTCACATGTGGAGATACATAGACAACATTTTTGTCGTTTGGAAGGGCACAGAAAAACAGGCTTCCCAGTTCGTCAATGCCATCAATGACAATCAACTGAATCTACAGTTCAAGCGCATATAGACCTTTGCACTGTTAACTTTCTTGACATCACAGTATTTGTCCAAAACGGGGGGCTAGAAACACGGCTGTTCTGTAAACCGGCGGCAGGCAACACATTGTTGCACGCCACGAGTTTTCATCCCTACCACACTATTTTCAGTCTACCATATGGGGAGTTTCTCAGGATACACAGAGCCTGCAGTACCACTGAGTCTTTGTCAGAAGCACAAGAAGCAGCCAGAAATAGGTTTATACACAGAGGCTACAAAGCCAAATAGCTTGATTTTGCTATTAAAAAAGCAAATGCACACGATAGGCAATCTTTGTTGCGATCTAATTCCTTTTTGGCTATGCCAACGACACCGGCAGTAACCGAGAATAGCCAGAGTGAAAGCCATACCTGCAGTAAAGCTGTTTCATGTAGGTTCATCTCTACGTACAGCAGGCAAGCTAACAGGATTAAGAGCATCACTTATTTTTATAATGATCAATGCATTGGAGCTGGGTTTATCTTTTTGCTTATATATTTTTATATGTGATTTATATGCTACATGCACATTTTGAAGTTGTAAGTTTATACGGTCTCTATGTATTTGAGCAGTTATATAATGATGCCGCTCATATGAGATACATTGTAGTCCCTTATTAAAAAGACGGATACATTTGTAGATTTCTGCAGATAATTTGTATACAATGTATAATCTGTATATTTGTATATAGTGTACACCTGTATATATCTTGCACCAGCATATATTCACACCAGATTTTCCCTTTAGAATATTGTACCAATGTTGGCCATTGCATTTTGGGATTTATAATGAAACGGATAACGGAACAGTCAACTAATTCTGATATTAGCTGTGTTTGCTTCTTCTTTTTTCTCTTTTTTTTGCCCCTCCATGTTTCAAGCATTTGTGCATTAATTCTTTCTGTGTTAATACAGTCAATTGTTTAGCCATCATAACCAAGTGTACATTGGTAATGTACCACCAGTATCAGGAGTGTAAACGTTATCAGTGACTCTTTTACCAGTAGTTCTTACCTGTATAGTATTTTTTCAGTGTTTATCCGCAGGATAGTGTGTGAGTCACACGATTCTTTCTACATTTGTATTTAAACTTGACAACCGAGCGATGCCATTATGTGAGCAAGGCCACCGTGTTGGCCGAAACGCTTAATTTGTCCGATTATTTTGCACTTTATGGAAAAATAAAAAGTTACTGCAGCCAGCAGTGATTTGAATTTATTTGAGAGTCTGTTTCTCTGTTTGGTGATTCACGCACCGGAGTGGTAATTGGATATATATATATATATATATATATTTTGAAAACCACGATCAGGCTCCTCAGGGATTTTGCCCCGTAGTCGGGTGGTGCACCTCCGGCTGGAACCCACTGCCGGTATGTTAATTGTTGCAAATCCAAATTCTTGATAATGATGCACGCTCAGAGACTATATGTCTTCACCAAAGATTTATTAACTGCAAAACCGCTCCGCTTTTCGACACAAACAGTGTCTTGGTCACGCAATTTCATTGCAGCAACAACCGTGCATAAATACAAACGTAACGCATAAGTTTTACACAGACAAAGGACTTCGTTACATCACGAGACCTCAGTACTCTAGAGCGCATTGGGCGCCATTTTAGAAAGGTGTGGAAAACTAGATAGTTCCCTACTCATGTTATTGAAGTGTACAGTTTACACATAAAATCAGAGCGGCGATCTGTACCATCCACCAGTTATTGACAGACATGATTGTATAACTGTTAAAACCAATTTTCAACAATCAGTATGCGACTACGTGATTTAGTACTTTCAATACTGTTTTGTATATACCCGACAGTGTCAAAGCTACCCCATCGTCGGGTTTGTTTAACATGTTTCCAACACAACATTTGCATGGAGTTGTACCCTGGTTTGTATAAAGTTATTCAAACCTAGTAAGTCTGTTAAGACCGCAACCCGCCAATCATGATGTTCCCTGAACGGGAGTTCTGTCAATGACCGCAGTGAAAACAGAAATGTTGACAATAGCAACATGCGTAATTTTAATTTTCAATATAGATCGGCATGTTGCTATTGCAAATGTTGCTATTGCAGCCAGTAGGGACTTCCCCTTGCTTGAATATTGATTTCTCCAAGAACTCAGTTAGTTTTACAATGAATAACTATTCCCTTAGGGGTTCATTCATGACATTCATATGCCCGACTTTACGTCAACTATGGTATTCCTAAACACCTTCAAGGTATAAATATACCTTCACTTGCTATAGCAAGATACGGTGGTTTGGAGCAGTTTGAAGACCTACTTCCCCAACGCAGCTCGCTACAGCAAATGCTGAAGGAAGCCGACTCTCCAGCTGACACACTTCTCTGCCGAGAATCCAGCTCCAGTGTTTCCGGCTCCCCTTGCGAGGTGTTGGGAAATTGAGTCCCGAGACAGAGATACCAGACCTCCTTCATTCTAAAGGTATGGAGCTGAGAAGAACCTAGAGAAACTTTTGGTAGATCCTTGGCAAAAACAAAACCTATGCTAAACAATACTTACTTCTTACCTCATACTAGACCTAGGTTAGGTACATCGGGGTAGGCGTATTTTAGAAGCACCAGTTGAGTATTTTAGTCTATGTTTTTTATGTATGTATTTTTATATGGCTTAGAAACCATACAATGCTCTTACAGTATTTTTTCATATTACTGTTTATGCTGTACGCATTATACTTTGCAGTCTGCATAACAATTGTAGCAGTTCACCTCTCTTGCATGAGAAAGAAGACTGTTCAATAAACCTTTTATTAAAAACGCCTGTCTCACTATTTCTCTGCAACTCTGTAGAAACGAAGCATGCACGATTGACTGAGTAGAATAGTTATCTATTGTTTCCACGACTCTGAGAGATATATTCTTTTTTTGGGAAACAAAGTTGTCATGTTTATGCGGTTGTCAGAAACGAATCCCTTCTTGTGAATTTGAGAATGTTTCTAGTGACCTCTGAGCTAACTGGCACTCACAATTAAGTTTAGTATATTCAATAGAGACCTATTTGACCTAAGTCTTACGTCAAATCTATAGGATATATTATTCTAATGCGCAGAGCCTATTGGGAATGTAGGAACTACAATACATGGTGTCCAATGTTTGATAAGGCACTAATTTACCGCTAGATACTAAAGTAACTCAGTCGTGCTTTTCTCAGAGACCCTTTTTTCCGAAATACTCCAATACACGTCTGGAGTGGGTAAAAGCATAATATCCACCATAGCTGAGTAGGACGAAAAAATCCTATGTATTAGTTTTTGGTTTGTTCAACGTTGAAGGATACAGTGTTCCAAAATAGTGTGCACCTTATCTTTGTTTCCTTGAAACTGGCTCTGCAAACTTTCAGTCAACAAAATGTCCCTCGATAATAATACCGAGGCCGGTGGAGCTACAGGCGACAATGCCGTACGAACTTTAAACTTTATAGGTCTCCAAGAGACCGACGAAGATGCTATAAGCATTCCAGAAAATTTAAGGAAAGCCATCACTATAAAACTCATATGAAATGGTCTATCAGCAAGAGGTGGTAGGGTCGTTTTTGTGAGAGAGGCACATGAATATCAACAGACAGAGGTATTCTATTCATGGATAATCTTCCCTGAAGCAGATTCAAGAACACAAGTGTTTCCCCTTTACAAAGAAGATGAACCACTAACGGAATACTTTTCCTTTTGAGGATATTGAAATTCCACTAATTTACCTAGAGCATGCGCTCTCGTTTAAAGGTACCCTAAAACATATAAATTACATTACCAGGCTTGGTACACTATGTAGCCCAGGAGCAACATGGCTAGCTTTAGCCAACTACAGACCTGACCCTGACATTGAAGCAATGTTAGATGATTAATTACTTAGTAATATTCAAAATGTAATAGAATCATATAGTTAAAGGTCTTCAATAAAAACACTCCTACTCCTCCTAAAAAGTGGGAAAATAGTAAACAAACTTCTAAAGAGAAGCGTTCTCAATCCAGAAGTAGGTCTCCTCACAAGGAGCCCTCTGAAAGGAGGTATAACCTCAGGAATAGGGATAATTTGAGAAAACCTGATAGCTATCGAGATACTGATACACATTCCTCTCGTACCTTTCAGACTTTGTCACAGAAATCCGAAAGAAGAGGACAGTCAGAAAACAAGGAAGAACGCGTGAAGTCCAAAGACGATCAACACGTTCAGAAAAACAAGAAACCTCAATTCACCAAAAAGAAGGTAGCAGGTCTAAAAATCAGACATGCTGAGGGTATTGAGGACACAACTCAAGAACGGGAAATGGGCTCAGTCAATGTTGGACAGCGCAGAAGAAGACACCCTAGCTCGCAAGAACTTGAAGGATTATCTGGAGGACTTAATACATTCAAGTTGAAACTTTAGACTCCAGAGTTAGTTGTCCACATAGGTTATATGAAATAACACTCCGGATGGAGGGGGACATACCAAGAAAAGTGAGAGCACTCTTTTGGGAGCGACTTTCTAAGGGTTATGCCATTCTTCTAGCTAAACAAGACTGGCCACCACAATTTGTCAGGGAGTGCCCACATGGCAAAGACATCAATATGCCAGCCTTCTCCAACCACATTCCAATTCATTTAAAATATAACTATGCCAGGAAATGAGCAGTAGCCCAGGCTCCTGCATTATATAAAAACCATGTTGGATGGGATGAGGATTCTCCTCACCATAAAATCCAGTTGAAAACTCAACCAACTGCACAGAGGCAGTATCCGGTTAAACAAGAAGCTAAAAAACAGGTCAGGGAGATATTAGATCAACTTGAATACCAAGGGGTGATTGAAACATGCACCTCGTCAATGAACAATCCTTTGTTTCCTGTCTCCAAACCAGACAATACGTATCGTCTAGTATTGGATTACAGACATCTAAACTCTGGTTGCAAAATGTTTGCAGTATAAAATGCACACAGTGCAACATTAATGAATAACATTGTGCGTAAACAGTATAAAACCACGTTAGATATGTCTAACGGTTTCTCCTGTCAAAACATTGCACCAGAAAGTAGGTATTTTACCGCTTTCTCAATTATGGGGACACAGCGTCACTTCTGTTGTCTCCCACAGGGATTCAAGAATAGTCCTGGGTTATTTTCAGCCAGGGTAACAGAGTTACTACAAATATGTGATGACAAAGCTCTATCATATGTAGATGACATCTATCTAATAGACGATGACTTGAATAGGCACTTGAATAGGGTGAATACAATTATATTGGGATTTGCCTCGGAAGGGTACAAATTCAATTTAAAAAAATCCAGAATTGCCCATCTCAACGTCCTATTTTTAGGATATGAACTTTCAAGTGAAGGCAGCCAACTTTCTAGTGAAATGTGCGCTGCTCCAACCTCCGAAAACGCTGAAAAACTTACAGTTGATTCTAGGTTTCCTAAATTTCGGATGAACTTACATTCTAAACTATGCAGTAAGGGGTAAACCTCTCTACGAATTATTCAAACCTGATTTTACATCAGCTAATTGGACACAAAAACACAGTGAAATTTTGCGTTCAGTTCAAACAGACGTTAGCAACAAAACATTTGCAAACACGCGTAAACGTACGCAACTTACTGATCCGAATCATTCCAGGACAATGCGGATTCACGTACTTAACTTTTAACGAAGGTGAAAAAGTACCAATAGCTTACAAATCACACTGGTACACACAAGCTGAAATGAAATTCACTGCTACAGAAAAAATTCTGACAGCGGTTCAAACTGCAGTAGCAAAAGAGAGAGCCCTCCCACAGGGTAAGCGAAATATGGTACACCTGTACCTGCCTTAGAAGCAGTGACAAAAGCAAGCATTCCAAATGCAAAAGCTTTACATCCGAGATGGATTCAATGGGTTAATTCTCTTGCTGCAACAGACGTTGAATATGTTTTTGACCCATATTTGAAAACACAAGCATTTCTACAATAAGAACAAGAATGTCCTCTGCCTACTGAAATTCTGTATCTAGATCAGTATGAATGTATAATTTATACTGACGGATCAGCACAGCCCGCTACGGGGGTAAACAAGCTTATAGTGCTGCGTGCGCGATCATTAAAGGTCACTGGCGCGGGGGGGCGTGGCTAACCGAGCAGCGAAATGGCCGCTCTGTGAGTGAGCTCCGCCGGCTGCACACCTATAATCCTTGATTGATCCTGTTCGTGCTGCGGTGAGACCCAGATTTGTGGAGGACCGAACACTGTATGACCCTGGGCACACTCGGCTGTAATCCTGAGGCGCGCTGACACCGGGCGCCCGAGTACTGGTGCTGACGACCGGACCGGCTCGGCTGCTCGCTGCGGTGCCCAGGGGGGCGGCGGCTGCTCACTGGACTCCGGGGATTGGCGGGCCTGATCGTCGACGGAACGGACCGGCTGCCATACCCCAGGTGGGCTGACTGACGACTGCTGGGTGCCGTGGGGCTGCGGCTGTGGCGTTGGGGCCGGGCGGGGGTGCTTGCCGGTCGCCCTTTGCCCGAGAGGAGAGCTGAAGCCGGCCCGGAGACGCGGCCGCCATATTGGTTAGGTGTTGAGGCGCAGAGGGCCATTGCCTGCATACTCGGCTGAGTATTTACAGACTGCTCCGCTTTGGGGGATCCTCGGAACTCCTGCGACCCGCTAGACACGTGGAGCCCGGCTTCATCACCGGTGAGTGCCATCCGCCTGCCCTCGGAGGGACGCATTGCAGAGGGCTCCGTGTGACACGCTGGGCCTGGTTGGGGCCTGTTGCTGTGTGGCCCGGCGTTCTCCCCCGGCCTGCTGCCCGCCTAATACCGCGGCACCCGCCCGATACCGCATTGGTTGGCGTTCGCCTGAGAATACGCGCCAGTGCCCCTGGCTAAGTATTCCCTGCACCTTCCTCGACGCTGTCGACCCCTTGGGGACTGGGCCGCACCTGACAGTGGGGAGCCACACGAGACCTCCGTGGGGGCTTCAATATTCCAGATGGGAGGTAATAGAGATGCGAAACAGCCCAAGCTCACTTTCGAGCAAAAACAAAAGGCCAAACAGATGTCGGCAGATCAGGAGGCAGCGACACCCCCTTCCACCAGTCCTTCGCCGGACATTGATTTTGGCGCCTTGATTATGGAGGTCCGGACTAGCCTCAAAAGCATCGACTCCAAGCTGGATGCAATGGCTTCGCAGCTGGAAGCGGTCAAAGCCAAGGTAGACACGCACGAGACACGCCTTGATAAACTTGAGAACAGGCAAACGGAATGCTGCGAGTTCCAGCAACAGACCAAAAAGCACGTCACAAACATTGAGCGCGAACTGGAGTTCCTGAGGGCCAAGGCGGATGATTTGGAGGCGCGGTCCCGCAGATCTAACATTCGAATCATGGGCATTCCGGAGACGGATAATACTGGGAAAATGGAGGTCTTTGTAACGGACCTACTTCACGAACTTTTCGACCCCGAACTGTCCCAAGTTTTCACGGTAGAGAGAGCGCACAGAACCCTTGGCAAGAAACCTCCGACGGGGGCTCCTCCTCGACCTATTTTGGCGAAATTGATGAACTATCAGGATCGAGACCGTGTTCTACGGCTAGCTCGTGAGAAGGGCAAAATTACTCATAAAGGAAACCAGCTCTCCTTCTATCCTGACTTTACCCCTATGGTCCAAGCGGCCAGGAAGGAGTTTCTACCGGCCAAGAAACTGTTGATGCAAGCCGGAATACCGTACTCATTGCTGTATCCGGCAAAATTAAAAATAATGCACGAGCAAGAGGCGCACTTCTTCACGGACGCGAAATCTGCCTCTCCAAACACATATGTGGGCCCGGGGCCCGCCGGAAATCGCCTAGACTGGAGGACAGCGCTGATCGTATGAGCGACAATGATTGAACACTTCTGGCCTTGCTTCATCGTGTTTCTGAACATTGGATGGTTTGCCTGGGGATCGCCCATACCTTTTTCCATGGCCGGGAGTCGACTGTGAGCTGGGTGCAGTCCTGGGTCTGGGACATTGCTGTTTCCAATATTGGTACATTTTTGGCACTTTCATGGATCTGGCTATTCCTAAACAGCAGTGAACCTTCTGAGATGTGCAGCCACCCCGAGTATTCGGGGGTGTACGCCGGGAGCACCTCGCCCCCATGGGGTATTTCCCGCTGTTGTTGTTTCTATTTTACTGGAGTGCTGCTCTAAGCACGCTTGGGGTTTTAACGCAACCTGATTGGGGGGTTGGCGTGGGTGGGGGGGGGGATATGTGGTTGTATGTTTGGTTCTTTGGTTTGAGCTGGTGCACATTTGCTTACACTTTTACTTACCTGGTGCGAGAGGGGCTATTGGGTGCGGGTTGTGGAGACACGCGGAGGGTATTGAGGTTGGTGGCGGAGGGGCTTCAGTCACTGCGATACGACTGCTGGGATGGGGGGGTTAAAATGTGGACCTGGAACATTAGAGGGCTTGGGGACTACAAAAAAGCTAGGCTGATGCATGGGGTACTATCCAGGCACAATGTCGATATTTGTTTCCTGCAAGAAACTCATATTAATGCAACCCCGTCGCCCAGGTTGAAACAAAATAGGTGGTCACAGATATATTCCTCTATTTATTCCAATTATGCCAGGGGAGTGGCTGTTCTTCTGCGGAGAGGGCTGGATTGGACAGAGCATGGGTGTGTGCTTGATACGGAAGGCCGTTTTGTCATTCTGCATGGCTCACTGCTGGGAAAACCTATAGTTCTGGCTGCTATTTACGGACCGAATGTGGATGACCCAGACTTTTTTCGCAGGGTCTGGGCTCAAATTGATTTATTTGGCTGCAGCTCGATTGTGATTGGGGGGGATTTCAATGTTGTGTTGAATGACGACCTGGACAGACAGGGCACGGCCAGGCCGACACACGTCCATGCAAGACAGGCCATACTAGATGTGATGGAAGAGGGTTCACTGTCAGATGTGTGGAGAGCCAGACACCCTGGGGAGAGGCTGGGCACCTGCATAACATGCCATCATGCTGCCTGGTCTAGATTAGACTTTTGGTTGGTGACACCTGAGGTTGCGACGTGGGTGGAGAGAGTGGACGTACAGGCCAGATCGCTGTCTGATCACGCCCCCTGTGCACTGGAACTGAATATCCCTGGCTGCACTACCAAGGCGTTTACTTGGCGGTTGCCCCCACATGCCCTCACGGATCAGGTGTTCACTGAGGAAATACGCACTGACATTAATAACTACTTCCAGGATAATGAGGGGTCGGCCTCCACGGAGGCTATTGTGTGGGACGCATTTAAGGCTGTAATACGGGGGCAGTGCATAGCTAGGCAGGCGGGGGTGCTGCGTGATATTAGACGTTCTCTGTCAAGGTTAGACCATGAGCTGAGGGAGTTGGACCTCGCCTTCTGCCGGGACCCGAAACTGGAGATAGCCGGCAAAATTAAAGCCAAACTGCTCGAATTCACTGAAGAGGCGCAGCGCGAAGTAAAATTTCTGGGTAAACAGGCTGAGGCGCGTAGGTACGGGGAGGGAGACAGACCGAGCAGGACCCTAGCCAGGCTGATTGCCCATAGACCGGACGCGCACCACATTCACGCTATTCATGACAGCGCAGGCAACCTGATAGTGGGTCAAGAAGCAGTCCTAAAAACCTTTACTGAGTTTTACTCATCCCTGTACAGAGCTAGACAGACGGCCGTCCCTGATTCCCTAGATAACTTTCTGGATTCTATTGCTCTGGTCTGGTTTAATGACAATCACAGGCAATACATGGACCTCCCAGTCACCGCGCGAGATATAGCTCAGGTCATAAAGAGCATGCCATCGAACAAGGCGCCTGGCCCGGATGGGCTCACAACTTCTTTCTACAAGACGTATGTGGAAGAACTGGCCCCGAAACTGCACTCACTGTTTACTGAGGCTCTTGAGCTGAATTCGCTCCCGGATTCGATGCGCGAGGCCCTCATTATCACACTCCTTAAACCTGACAAAGACAACATGGCACTTGACTCTTACCGCCCCCTCTCACTTATTAACGTTGATGCCAAGATCTTTGCTAAGGTCATTGCCGACAAGCTACAACCGCTATTGCCCATGATAGCGCTTCCTGACCAATCCGGGTTTATCCCGGGCCGTGCGACCTCTCACAACCTCCGCACTCTATTTTCTGTCCTGCACTACTTACACCCGTCTGTCCGAGCTGCGGTGGTGTTCTTGGACGCCACCAAAGCGTTTGACTCCTTGGAATGGCCTTACTTGTTCAAGATCTTGGGGAGAATGGGGTTTAGCCTCAACTTTATCACGCTTATCAAACTACTATATGATGCACCTAGGGCGCGGGTAAGCGTGAATGGTTTGGTATCCGAGCCCTTTAACATATCTAGAGGCACCAGACAAGGGTGCCCCCTATCCCCACTCCTTTTCGCTATCGCCATGGAGCCTCTGGCGGCCAGAATTCGTCAGCACCATACGGCGAGAGGGATCTGCTTCAGCTCCCGGAGTCTGCTAATCTCATTGTATGCGGACGACGTCACTCTCTACATTACGGATCCCTCTGACAATATGAACCCACTGCTCCGTGAATTCGTGCGATTCGAGGGTTTAGCTGGCATCTCCATAAATTGGTCCAAATCTGTTGCATTCCCTCTAACTGACGCGACCACTAAGCCTCCCTCGGAATACCCCCTGCGTTGGAATACGGAGGAGGTGAAATATCTGGGTGTGTGGGTGAGTCGGGACGTACAGGAGATCTGGTCCCTGAACTTCGGGAGGGCGGTGGACTGGCTGGAACGCAAGGTGGAGCTTTGGAACAGACTTCCCCTTTCCCTGGTTGCACGGATAGCACTGGTGAAAATGGTGATACTCCCCAAATTTCTGTATTTGTTTGTGAATATTCCCTTGCCAATGACAGCGCACTTCCACACGCGAGTGCGGTCGCTCCTCCTCAAACTGGTGTGGTCCGGTGGTCAGGCTCGGTCGTCTTGGGCCCTATTGACCCTCCCACTCAGACAGGGAGGACTTGGTGCGCCGGATTTCAAACTTTATTCCCTCTGCGCACAGGCGCAATTTCTGCATTTCTGGGTCTTCCCCACCCCATACCAGCCACATGTGGCGGTGGAACTGGCTGCTGCCGCCCCGTCGCCTCTACAGGTGGCGCTATACGGTGAGGTCAAGCGCCCCTCAAAGGACATCGACACGGTGGAAATGATCCGCTGGTCTTGGCGTGAACTGAGGATCCGTGCGAAACTCCCGCTGCTATATGCGCCATCAATCCCATTACGTGGTAACCCGATGCTACCGTGCCTCTGCACCAGGGGAGACGCCATTACACTCCGAGGAAAACGCATACTGACGTTTGCGGATCTCTATCCCGACGGGACATTTGCTGAGTTACAGGCGCGTGATGATGACCTTCCTGACTCCTTCTCAGACGCTCTACTGCACCACTCCCTTCGGGAGTCCTGTAGGAGGTTGTGGCCCGGCTTCCCTGAGGAACCGCCGCGCTTGGATGCTCTCCATAATCTGCTGTCACGGCCGTCTTCCGTGAAGCTGGTCTCTAGGCTCTATAACTGTATGCAGGAACAGGCCCCGATCACGGAGCCAGCAGCGAAACTGGCTTGGTCTGCCGACTTGGCTGACCCCCTCACTGACGACCAGTGGGACTACTGTTGTACACAACTAACGGCGCTGTCACCGAATTATAGGCTAAGACTGGTGCACTTTAAATTCTTGCATAGGTACTACCGCACACCAGTGCTGCTGCACCGCATGGGCGTTAGAGTCGATGCTTCCTGCTGGAAATGTGGTGGGGCGGATGCCTCCTTCATGCACGTGGCGTGGGCCTGCCCGAAGCTACATGACTATTGGTCGACCATTTTCGACGCGGTTAACCACATGCTGCGCAGATCGGACGAGCCTACCCTGCTTGTTGGCCTGTTAGGCTATGTGAAGGATACTGAGCCTTGCGACCGGAAATTACATGCGCTGTTGCTCCTCTATGCGAAACGTCAGGTGGCAATACACTGGGGCTGTAGGACTCTACCGACGTTCGCGGCGTGGGTCAGGGATGTGACTTATGGTCAAACACAACTCACACACTATTGGGAATCGATGCCTACGGCAACCAGACCCAATGATATTTGGGAGCCATTCCTCCAATGGGCTAGGGAGAGAGCAGCCTCTGCTACCCCTGCAAGCTCCCCTGACGTGGGCGTCTCTGATGATATGGGTTAGGATCCCCCGGTCACGAGAGCGCTCCTTCTGGAGGGTTACGTGCTGCCGGAGAGACTGCTCCTGTGGCCTGCGAGACGCACTGCCCGTGCACCACTTTTGCTTCCACTAGTACCCATCTACCTTGTTGTTCTGCCCTGTCAACTGATTACACGACACACTAGTCGCTCTGATCCCCCCCCCTCCCCCCCCCCACCTTTAGTGTGATTCTGAAATACCCCTGTCGCTGACACGGCCTCATGCTCACTTCTTCTGTTAGCTGTCCATGCCCTGCGCGCTCTGCCTCAAGATTATCGCTTCAGCTAGGTATGTCACGCTCTGTTAAGCACCATCATGTTTTTTTTGTTACCCTCGCACTGTTGTGAGGGATTGGGAGTGAAGATGTCGCAAATGTGTCTATACTTTAACGTTGAGTTAGTGTGCTGGGACTACCGTTCTCGCCCTTTTGGCGATGCGTTGTCTAGTACATATGAGTTACTGACTATTTGCGTCGTCATATATGAAAATGTAAGATTATGTGATTTGTTTTTTGTTGCACTGTATATTTCCGTCCTTTTCTCATCATTTACAGGTACGGCCGGAAACGCGACACAAGGATATACTGGGCAGTCCCCCGCGGGAGACCTGCCATTGTTTAATGCTTGTTTGTATCGCGGCCTACCTCCGGGATGTTGGCATGACGCAGTGTACTTACTGTCTATGACGTATATATGTCTTACACAATAAAAAAAAAAAAAAAAAAAAAAGGTCACTGGCGCAATGACAAATTCCGACCAATGATTACTAAAACACAATCTCTAGGAGATTTTACAGCTCAGCGAGCTGAACTACAAGCATTTAAGATGGCGCTTGAGAATACGGAACGCGAATTCCCCACACTCATAGTGTGCAATTCGTATTATTGTTTTCAATCTTACAATAAATACTTGCAAAACTGGATTCAAAACGGTTACAAAGATGCAAAAGGTGGCACAATCAAGCATAAATTGCTTTGGGAACAAGTAGTTCAGTTACGACAGGAACTACAAAACACTCATGTGATACATACGTGAGTCATCAACGTGATAACGTTCACGTTGAAGGGAATATATTGGCTGAAGAAGCCGTGAAGGCAGCTGTGCAAACAGCTTCCGTAGCTGCAATCACTCATTCGAATACGAAAATAGACGGCGAAATAATGCTAGCTGTCAATGCTTCGAGCAAAGACAGTAGTAAAAAATTACCAAAAGGCTTTCCGCTCAAATATTCATACATAACTGGTAATAATGTTCCGTTTGCTCGAATCCCTGGAGTGTGGGATAGAGTAATTCCAAACATGGAACATAGATTAGGGCTTATTTTAGCAGCACATGAAGGGCTTGCCTCTGCACACGCAGGTTTTTCTGCCACAGTGTGATTATTAAAACAGAGATACTGGTGGCCACGCATGAGGAAACACACCAGAAACTATGTTTTGGAATGTGAAATCTGCCAAAAGATGAAAGTCTCTACTGTGAAACGTCCTGCACAGACGCCCCTGTTAATTTCAGATAAACCATTAGCTTGCGTTTACCTGGACCACTGCGGTTCCTTACAAAGGGATGGTAACTTCAAATATATCATGGTCGCAGTGGATTTGTGTTCAAGATTCATTTGGATGTGGCCTAAGCGCTCGGCTGGCGCTCGAACTGTCATAAAAGATTTGCGAATCTTTATCGGCACATACGCAGTTGGCACGCTACATTCTGACCAGAGTCCTGCGTTTAGCTCTCGAGCATACAAGGAGGCCATGGCCAAATTTGGCGTTGCATTACGGAACTCTAGTCCATTCCATCCTGAGGGAAATTTGGTAGGGGAGAGAAAAAAACAGGACATAAAGCAATCTATAACAGCTAGGGTATTAGGCTCGGGTGACGGGTGGGTCAAACTTCTAATAAGTGTCCAACGTAGTCTTAAAAATCTGCCAAGAAGTTCTCTAGGGGTAATCACCCCATATGAAGTCCTCTTTGGGACCAGAATGATAATATCGGACCTCGATTGTCAGACTTCAGTGGTAGACCATAAACCTTTTTATATCAAAGATCGTTTGGCTGTTTTACAGGACTTAAATAAAATAAGAACAAAACAAAGTAACGTGTTTCTGAAGCCAACAACCACTGAAGAGAAACCGACTGTCCCAGCAAGGCCTGTCTGGATTCCTAAGCTTGGGGATCTAGTCAGAGAAAATTGCGGACAAGAAGGAATTTGGGCCATCTTACAGACAACCAGTACCAGTCCTAGCAATCCACGGATCAAGAACAGTATTACTACCGCCCCTTGCTGGTAAAAAGGAGAACAGGTTTGTGTCCATCGACCTGGTAAAACCACATCATGTGGCCGATCATAAGCAGTAGGCCAAGTGGACTCCGCCTATGTAGCAGACACCCTAATCTGGCTACCATCAAAGAGGTTCAAACTGAGATACTCATCACCTTTGAAGAATCTGCAGTGCGAAATGAAGGAGTAAGCAACAAAGCTATGGAACTAGTACCTCTTGATTCCCAAATAACAGTTAGTCAAGAAACACCTGTCTACAAGGAAATAGCATCTGACTATACAAATGTAACAAGTGATCAAATGGTTCCAGCGATTTCAACGACTCCTGATGCAATCTCTACAATTGACAGAACTGCCTCTGGCTATTTCATTAACTTTGATACGTTTTCTGAGGATCTCAGCGAACCTGAAACGACGACAGTAAAAAGAACTTTGAAAGAACAAGCAACAGACCTTTTTCCTCACCTGGAAAAGACATATCTGGTTTCAACATGGATTGAACTTCGGATTGTGTTGGGTGTGCTTTTTCTTCTACTTTGGTTGACTCTGGTATAACTTTGTGAATGCTGATAAATGGAAGATATGTTAAAAAGGACACAGCAAGTAAGAACATCAACTTACAACTCAAGCCACACAAATCATCTCGTCGTGCACAAAAAGACTTGTCATCAGTGAACATCACAGCCGTTCCTAAACCTGGGGGTATAGCTTGGGACAGAACTGATGATGACATTTTTGGCCCTGCGGAGCTGTTGGAGATTCCACACCAGTTCAAGATTTCCTTGAATTACTTTGTTTCATCTAGTACCTTTTCTGATGATTGGGACTTCGAGACTTTTAACAATATGATGTCAGACTTAGAAATGTCTGCCAAGTTTACAAATCATGAATATTTAGAAGGTTCATCAGATTATGAACAAATGTATTGTTATAATCACTATGGTCAACGTTTTTTGCACAAATCTGCAAACCCTAGAAATGTACTGATGTATAACCAATGGGAACATTGTCCTACGCCATCAAAGGGTAGCTCAAAAACATTTCTTGAAAATGTCCATACTTTTCAGGTTTTAATACTTCAAATCCAAAATAATTTTACTTTAAAAATGTTAATAAGACAGGATTGAAAAGTAAATAAATAAATAAATATGTTGACCAATACCAAATACATTTATTATGCAGCTGTCTTCATTAGGTTTTGACTTTTGAAAAGACAACATTGAGACAAAAACTGTCTGGGGCACAAAAGACTGGCAAGTGCAGGGAATAGAAGCTTTATTTAGAGCCTACATCACCCAGAGCAAATTATGTTTTTGAATGACACTGTCCAACAGAAATCTTTTCATGGATTAGCCAAGATAAAAAACCTAAACAATCCATCCATACCTACACCTACACCTACACCTGATAGCAGTAACACTTCAGAGGGGGAGGTCGACGTACATACTATTTTGCATCACAACAGAACAAATCCAGATTGGAAAAAATGGTTAATCTGCACCACAGACACAAACAACTGTCAAGATAGATTCCTGAATAAAACACGGGGGTTCACCTTCAGTAGGCCAGACCCAAGATATATTCAGAGAGAGCATCCAGGAATAGTAACAACATACAGTGTAGGGAAACTGCCTTGAATGGTTACATAGAGCTACACTCAAGGATGTTAAACAACACTTATCTTTACTTAAAGATGGCGCTGATGTTAAGGCATTCTTGCTAGGACAAAATACACCGCATCATAAACGTTTCATATACGCCGGTATCTATGCATTGTATAATGAAGCATGGAAGCAAGCAGAGACTGCAGAACGAATACGAGAAACTGATCGCATTAATTTAGAGAAAACTCTCTCTGTAATTGACAATGGGGTAACAGCTCTGTCATCCAGGATATATTCTTTGGACAGCTTGGTATCCTCTGCCATAGACATCATGGAACTGGACTTTGTCATGTTGCAACATGGTCAGTCGCAATTATGTTCTATCATGCTATTAGGCTGGACGTTACAAAACCTTAATTCAGGCTATGTGCCTTGGTGTTTAATCAATACTAAGTCACTGTTTTCAGAATTCAATCTCACTGAAAAACAGATCAAACTGGCACAGAGGGGAGCAGACTATACGGTGCTGAGCATTGAAAAACTGGAAAGATTGCCATTTACAGTCGCTGAAAAGCCAGCAATTCAATGGATAATACACGGAACAATCACTCTGCCTGTTACAATTTTCCATTTTCAGTATTGCTTAAAACATATACCAGCAGGTATATATGAAAGGTTGGGTAAAGAATACATCAAGACATCCTGGGAATCACCATACACACACAGATGTTGGAGTGAAGGGAAAGAAGTGTTTCTTAGTGGTAAAAATTGTGAAAACGAACTAAGTGTTTCTCTCCTTTGTCAGGGTATTAATTTACACGGCGCCTGTGATGGTTCCTCTAACAACTTATCCTGCCACCTGCAAGGTTCACCAGCTGCAGTGATTGATCAGATTTTTGGACAGCTTTCTAATGGAAGTTACCTCATGTTGAACGATCACAGCTGCTGTGGCATGTTGCCAGGTTTACCCTATCTCGTAATTGTGTCAGCCAGGGTCACTTGCTGTATGCAAGTATTGTTTCCTAAAACCAAGACTGACCGGGAGTCGCCGTTAAGGCCTTCACTAAACATCTCTTCTATATGAATTGATACTTTAAGCAGAATGAAAGCCATTCTTTTACAAAAAACTGTGCTACTGACCTCGGCCAAAGAGACCCATGATCTGCAAGTCACAAGAACTTCTGCAGAGAGGCATGCCCTCTTAACTAAAAATTGCCCTATAAATTTCTCGGAAATGTTAAGTTGTATCTTAAACATGTCTGATACAAGTGGTATTGTACATGTATTTAAGACAATTTTTTCGGGACTGTTAGCACCCTTTGAAGTAGTTCAAACTTCGTGCACTCTGTGTTTGGCGGATTGCCTCTCATTTTGGGACTCGCTGCAGGGAAACTATTTTTGCTCCTATTGCTTCGATATGGCAAGCCAATCCACAAGCGACACCCAGATCACCGTGGAGACAACTCTACTGGCGATGAAGTGTAGTGAGCACATTGTCCAAATTTTTAGATCAACTCATTTAAGAGAAATAAATATCAAATGGTTTCTGTCATTCAGACCAATTTGGCAAGATTGCATCTTACCTGTTCTACGCTGCCTGCTATCTGGAGAAGCATGCGTGTTAGACATCTGTCTCACACTCCCATCAGTCATGCCAACGGATGTTGATACTTTGCCTGAACCAGTAACGGCCCATGCACTGTGTTGTCCCCAGCGGCAACCAATTCTGATGATGGCATTCATTGAGATCACACAGACGCAAAATGCTGATGGTGAGGTACGAGAGGAAACAGGCACACAGGTATCATCCACAACAAACATTGCTAATGCGACAAATGCTGACAGCAATGCTTCACATCTATGTGCGGTTGATAATCTTAACGAGGTAATCCAACTCTCACCTACAATGGTAGACAAATTCTTTACAGACTTAGAAGATTTGATGTTTTCTCCAAACAATAACACTGACTTTTGATTTGGCACACAGTGTTCTGAGAGACTCTGAATTCTACCTTCATTTTTCAAAACAAAATTCTGACTCTGGGATTCCTTTTTCTATAATTAACTTTTTCCTTTTTCCAAATTTGTACTTTTCATTTTTTGGCACATACTAATCTGCTTAACCCCTTGCATGCTGATGACGGCCCCCAGCCGTCCTGCACCACAGTGCTCGTGTGCTGATGACGGCTGGGGCCGTCATGACCGCACCTGCACTGAAATCTGCAGCACAGGAGCATAATCAGCCCAGCATGGAAGGGGTTAAAGTAGAACTGTTCATAGAAAACTAGAATTCTTTGAAAACTTCCAGAACCAATGTTTGACCTTGTCCACATTCATACAGTTTATGTAATCTGCTATGAAATGGTTTCAGCTTTTCTTTTCTGTATTTACGAGCCATTTCATAAATGTATATTTTCGTGATTCATTCAGACAGCGTTTACAAATGTCAACATATATGCTTGGAATGAAACATTGCTTTTAATGCGTACAGCACCAATGCGCTTTTGTGTACAACCAGTACCATTGTATTTTTATGTGTTTTCGGTGGGTTTTTTAACACATCATGTTTAGATATGTTTAGCATGTTTAGAACTTAGTAATGTCGTACATAAGAAAGTGGAGTGGGTGTTGTGTGGTGTTTTAGGCTCCGATTGAATTTTCCCGATTCATGCCCTTATATAGGTACAATTCATGTTGCCTTATATGGGCATAGAAATCCAGCCCTTATTTAGGCATAGCCCATGCAGCCCAAATACAGGCATGGCTACTTCCGTCCGTTCACCAAACGTCACAACGATTTCTTGGAAAACCAGCTTAAGCCGTTAGGGACTTCCACTTGCTTGAATATTGATTTCTCCAAAAACTCATTTAGTTTTACAATGAACAATTATTCCCTTAGGGGTTCCTTCATGACATTCATATGCCCAACTTTACGTCAACTATGGTATTCCTAAACACCTTCAATGTATAAATATACCTTCACTTGCTATAGCAAGATACGGTGTTTCAGAGAAGTTCGAAGACCTACTTGCCCGACGCAGCTCGCTACAGCAAGTGCCGAAGGAAGCCGACTCTCCAGCTGATGCACTGATCAGGACTCTGCCCTTCTCTGCCGAGAATCCAGCTCCAGTGTTTCCGGCTCCCCTTGCGGGGTGTTGGGAAATCGAGTCCCGAGACAGAGATACCAGACTTCATTCATTCTAAAGGTATGGAGCTGATAAGAACCTAGAGAAACCTTTGGTAGATTCTTGGCAAAAACAAACCCTATGCTAAACAATACTTACTTCTTCCCTCGTACGAGACCTAGGTTAGGTACATCGGGCTAGGCTTATTTCAGAAGCACGAGTTGAGTATTTTAGTCTATGTTATTTATGTATGTATTTTTATATGGCTTAGAAACCTTCCAATGTCATTACAGTATTATTTCATATTACTGTTTACACTACACACATTATACTTTGCAGTCTGCATAACGATTGTAGCAGTTCACCTCTCTTGCATGAGAAAGAAGACTGTTCAATAAACCTTTTATTGAAAACGCCCATCTCACTATTTCTCTGCAACTCTGTAGAAACGAAGCATGCACGATTGACTGAATAAAATAGTTATCTATTGTTTCCACGACTCTGAGAGATATATTCTTAGTCTTGGGAAACAAAGTTGTCATGTTTATGCGGTTGTCAGAAACTAATCCCTTCTTGTGAATTCGAGAAAATTTCTAGTGACCTCTGAGCTAGCTGGCACTCACAATTAAGTTTAGTATATTCAATAGAGACCTATTTGACTTAAGTCCTACGTCAAATCTATCGGATATATTATTCCAATGCGCAGAGCCTATTGGGAATATAGGAACTACACTACAATAGGTGTATGATTTGATATTATAGTGCTGTATTGATGAGTAACTGCATGTATAAGTGACTGGATGTGTGTACAGACCTAGGAAATAGTGGATTGTATGTAGTATCTGGCATTGTTGTGTGTATGGTTTCAAAAATAGTACTCTGTATCAAACTTTATATGAGGGCAACAGTATATGCTTCAGATTTTCACGTGGATGATGTCATCAGTGATGTCACTGATCATGTCATGAGTGATGTGACGTCATAACCAGTGCATTGCGGGCGCGCGAGTTATAGTTATCTCAACTAACTATAACAGGCGAATTTCTCTGGTTTTAAATGAGTCAAATGTTCAACTAACTATAACGTCCCTGAAACCTATGGTTTTTTCAGTGAATTTCTAAGGTTTTTTAAATGCTAATTCCTAACTATAAAGTCTGTAAAACCTATGGTTTTTTCAGTGAATTGCAAAGGATTTTTAAATGTTCATTTAATATTTTAATGTTTATAAAACATATATTTTTTCTATTATATTTTTAAATATTTTGGAACTCTATTATACTTCTTTTTGTTAACTTTTAAAAATGATGTATTGTTTTATATCTTCCCAAAAAAATAGGTATCTCTTTTTTTTGGGGAGAAAACTGCACTCCCATACCAGTAGCGTACCAAGCTCCATCACCACGCAAATCAAATCCACCATATTGCTAAACTTGTAAGTGATGCGCATTTCATATCCGACGGGTTTGTGACACCGCGTCCCGCGGAACAGTATATACAGTCGCCCCAGCTGCTACTTTGGTATCCGACGGGTACGCAGTTCCAAGCCATGCGTTACATCATGTACGCATGGGGTTGCGCCCGCTGCGCGTTGCGTATGTGACGAGTGCATGCCGCCAGGCCCTGTGTTACGTCACAGACATATGGTGTCACGCCAGGTACGCCATTCCCTTTTTTTTCTGTATGTAAATAACAGTATATGACAGCTAGCAATAATCTAAAATATTTTAAACATTTATATATTTCTAACTGTAATAAACTTATATTATGATAAATATATTGTCTCAAAATCGCGTCAGGTGTAGCCTCCTTGCACGCTCAGTGCGCAATTGCCATGTGACCTTAAAAAATACGTTTGATTGCTTCATAACATTTCCCATTGAAACAGTTGGACAACACCACCCATTTTAGTCATTCTCTCTACAGTGTTTGATGAGAGGCACCACTTCACCTTAAACAGCTTTTTTGAAAAGTTTTTTTTTCCGTGTACACATATCTTATACTGCACACAACATGCAACCATCATCGTGATCAATATCCATGGTCAGTACATTAAGCCTTCCACGTGTAATGGCCATGCATCTCAAACGTTACATCAAAAAATAAATGTGTGTTACACTACGCCCCTGGTGTGTGTGTGTGCACATTATTGTGCTGCCTTTCGGCCTGGGTATTGGTGGCTCTAAGGAGTATCATCAGCCACAGGCAGAGTGCACATCCTAGATCACATGTCACAAACACTAATGTGTAGATTTGTATTCCTGTACGCTCTGTTGTCAGGCTTCACCGATATAGTAGTGTGTCCTATGTGAGATTTTCACATTCACGTTTGACATACATTGCTTGACTGTAATGAGCATTATCACTGTGTATGACGTAGCCTCACTGCTGATCCTCCCTCCATCCGAGCATACTCACATGTGTACGCTTAGCGATAGCAATACTTTCAATATTACCGCACACTATTGACATGTATGTCTGCGCATATCCACAATTTTGACAACGCCATGTGATGTTCGCCATTCAATCTTTTCAAACAGCATCTCATTAGCGATAGTTACCGCCCTCCCGATACATGCAACATTAATATAAATTGCGCATTCTGCGACGTCAAAACTATAAAAGAAACACACATAACTACACTTCCTGGCCAGGCATGAACTGAACAACGCTCAGATCCCTGGAACAATTATTCACACCCCTACGCTGGCCTGGCGTACGCAAACCCAGCCCACTTTGCGTACGTATAAATAGGATAACGATAACATGTCCCCGTTCTTCCACACAGCCTCAGGTGATATGGCCGCATCCACCTCGCATATCACAATGCGTAATAAAAAAAAGGGATCCATGAGGTGTACACCATCCTGACAATCAACACTGGTTCTAAATTGTGAACCCTACTGCCCGTCGTGTTTCCAAAGGGATTCATGAGGTGTACACCATTCTGCAATCAAAACTATTACTGAATTGTGAACACTGCTGCCCGTAGTGTTTGCACAAACAACAATGACAGCAGGTGAGCAGTGGGGCCTGG
Source organism: Lissotriton helveticus (assembly GCF_964261635.1). Taxonomy (NCBI): domain Eukaryota; kingdom Metazoa; phylum Chordata; class Amphibia; order Caudata; family Salamandridae; genus Lissotriton; species Lissotriton helveticus. The sequence goes on from NC_136068.1 coordinate 276,325,497, forward strand.
GTGCACAGGAGCTGCAAGTGAGCGCGGTGCTGCGGAAGGGGTGGGGTGCATCAGCCAGGGTGGGCAGGTCTGAACAAGCGATGTTGCCGTGCGTAATGATGTGATCTCTGACCTGATTCAGTCTCATTTTCAGGACCTGCTGGACCGTACTGTAGACCTGAGCCAGCGGGCTGCGCTGCCCTACAGACACGTGGCTATGGCTTTTAGGGCACTGTAGTGACCTCATTACTAAGTGTACATGCACACAGGCTTCCGCCACTGCATTACATGTGCATATTATACTTCTAGCATGCGCTCTGTTCCTTTGTATGTGAATCCTTGTTATAACATATTATTTAATATTGTGCATTGTTGTGCACTCCAACTCCTTTTTGAACCACGATTACCACTAACAGTTGGTAGATCGTACTTTAAAAACGAAGGATGCACTCAACTGGTGTTTTCTATTGAGCTTGAAATAAGTCACCATTTACCTCCAGACGTTTCCACCATTAAATTATTTCTCCCTTTTCAGGCACTGAAATGACCGAAAATGGGCGGAGCGGGTGCTCATCCCGTGATGATGCCCTAGGCATTCTGACGCCTTCCATTGTGGTATCAAGACACCGTCCCCAACCGGAGACCTGCTCTCCCACCCTACAAAAGTACACTGGACTCAGAGCTTGCACCGGCATGTTGTTGGAGACACCGATGGTGGCAGGTGAGCAGTGAAGCCTCGGTGTGCAGGACCTACATTTGAGCACAGTGCGGGGGAAGGTGCTGGGGTGCATCAGCTTGGGTGCGCAAGTGCGAACAAGCGATATTGCTGTCCGTAATGATGTGATCTGACCTCATTCAGTCACACCTCTGTCTTATTTTAATGACCTGCTAGGCCGTACTATAGGCCTGAACCAGGAGGCAGCGCTACCCTGCAAACACGTGTAGAGCGCCGTGCTGCAGGAGGGGTAGGGTGCATCAGCCTGGGTGCGCAGGTCCGAACAAGCGATGTTGCTGTGCGTAATGATGTGATCTCTAACCTGATTCAGTCTCATTTTAAGGACCTGCTGGACCGTGCTGTAGGCCTGAGCCAGCGGGCTGCGCTGCCCTACAGACATGTGGCGTTGGCTTTTAAGGCACTGTAGTGACCTCATTACTAAGTGTACATGCACACAGGCTTCCGCAACTGCATTACATGTGCACATTATACTTCTAGTATGCGCTCTGTTCCTTTCTATGTAAACGTTAGCATAACATATTATTATTTAACCTTGTGTATTCTCGTGCACTCCAACTCCTCTTTGAACCACGATTACCACTAACAGTTGGTAGATCGTACTTCAAAAACTAAGGATGCACTCAACTGGTGTTTTCTATTAAGCTTGAAATAAACCTTCATTTACCTCCAGACGTTTCCACCATTAAATTATTTCCCCCTTTTCAGACACTGAATTGACCGAAAATGGGCGGAGTGGGTGCTCACCCCGTCATGATGCCCTCGGTATTCTGATGCCTTCCATCCTGGTATCAAGACACCGCCCCCGACCGGAGACCTGCTCTCCCACCCTACAAAGGTAGCCCGGACTCGAAGCTTGCACCAACACGTCATTGGACACACCAATAGTGACAGATGAGCAGTGAAGCATCGGTGCATAGGACCTACAATTGAGCACAGAGCGGGGGAAGGTGCTGGGGTGCAGCACCATGGGTGCACAGGTGTAGGCAAGCGATGTTCCCGTAGCTAAAAATGTAATCTCTGGCCTCATTCACATGTTTCATTTTAAGGACTTGCTCAACCACACTCTCTCGCGGACCCCAGCATCCTAGATAAACGGATGACGTAACGTAAACACTGAGGGCTACGTCCAATACGCCAATGCTCTGTCTCCTCCTCCCTCTGTTCTTTTGACTCTCCCTCCCCTTCTCCCTTCCACCCACTCCCTCTCCCTCCCATTCTCACTATCTTCCTTTCATTCGGACTACCTTTCTTTTCATCTTCCACATGGCACACATACTTATGTTTCATTTTTGTCTTTCAGGTTTTGTATGCTGCTTCTGGAGGAGTCCCTCCCATGTATTTCATGTTATACTGTTATTTGTTCTAATAAACTTGTGCTTCCATTTATTTGTGTTGTTTTAAAAAATATTTTTTTTTTCCAATAAATAAGTGAGTGTATAGGTCTTCTTTTTCTGACAACACTTGTCTGTAGTTTATTGTGAAAATCGTCTGTTTATAGGAGGTTTAGAGAGAAAAAAAATTAATTTTGCAGTGCACCTACCAAATATAAACCAATAGACTATTACATAAATGAAACCTGCATAATTCTACAACTGCAAGGGTTCCATGCGTGTATCACTTTATAACCCCATGAGTACTGCCCGTGTGCTTAGAGAACCAATAAGCACCACCGCGTTTTCAGGGATTGCCGAGGCCCACCCTGCATATTTAAGTAAAGCCATGGAGGGTGGCGATCTCCAGACTTCAGTTGGCCTCGAAGTCCCCCGAACAGTTAGTAAACAATACCCGCGAAGGTGGCAATCCCCTACGCTACGAAACGTCTCTGTGCCCTTCCGTGCCTAATTTACATGTGACATTAAGATCCCATTCCTACAGAGACCCCACAACATAATATTAGGATTAGCCACTGAAAACATTACCAACCAGGAGCCTAATTTAAATCAACGAGTGTGACACCCGCTTTTTTTCTCCATTTTTACCATCCGGATCCGCTCTATTAAAGTGATACGAGGTTTTCCTCCCATCACTTCAACTAGTCAAACAAGGATTTGCTATCACAGGGTGGACGCCATGCACCCGCCCTCTAATAGCAAACATAAATGTCCTGCGGATGCACACCCTGGGACATTGTATGAGCTGTGCCTGGGAGGTCCCGCTCCCTAGGACCATCATAAATTGGTTAGCATAAATGCATACTAACACTGCTTACACAGGTGTAGTACAGTGACCAGAGTGTAGTGAAGAGGCAAAGGAAGCGCAAAATCTACAAATATAAATCCTACAAGAGGTAGGATGACATAGTTCAATGAGCCGACGACCCTAGGATGAGTAGAAACAGCTACAACAAGAAAACGGGTCTTCACCACAACGCAAGCAACTTTGAAGTATTGGTGCGTGCTGCCTTCTTTTTACTTTCTCCCGCTCGTCGCCAAATTTATGTAGTGAAGAGGCAGACAGCAGTTGATCCGATAAGTAGATTTATTGCAGGAAAATAAGACACCTTACACAGCCACCAACAGGAGCAGATAGCAAGGCAACCGTCTTCTCCAGCACCGTGTACAAACTCCCCACGGTTCCACTGATGAAAGCCCTACATTTTAACATTACATACTTAACATTCTAGTAGAATGACATACTTAACATTCTAATATGTCTTACATTGGAATACTACACAGAGCACATGACTTTACAGCAATGAGCTCATGGTTTCCTCCAGGAGTCTTCAGACCGGTAGGGGTGAGTAGTTTTCTTCCCACTCCCTATATTATATAAACGCAAACTAACACTACTTCCACAGGTATACTCCAGCGCCCAGAGCACATCACTTTACAGCAATGAGCTCCTGATTTAGGCTCACGCTTTAATCCCCGAGTCTTCAGACCAGTAGTAGAAAGTAGTTCGCTACCCACTCCCTATATACTATAAACGCATACTAACACAACTTACAAAGTTATACTACAGCGGCTAGTATCCTACAGTGCCCAGAGCCCATCACTTTACAGCAATCAGCTCGGTTTGATCTCCGAGTCTTCACACCGGTAGGAGTGAGTACTTTGCTTCCGGTATAGTATAAACGCATGGTAGCGGTCAGTAGTTCGCTTCCCCCTCCCTGTATAGTATAAACACCTACTAACACAACTTGCACACATACACTACAGTGCCCAGAGCCCATCCCTTTACAGCAATCCGCTCGGTTTGATCCCCAAGTCTTCAGACCGGTAGGCGTGAGAACTTCACTTCCTCCTTCCGGTATAGTATAAACCCACAATAGCGGTCAGTAGTTCGGTTCCCACTCCCTGTATGGTATAAACGCGTACTAACACTACTTGCACACCTATGCTCCAAAGACCAGACCACATCACTTTACAACAATGAGCTCACGGTTTAAGCTCTCATTTCATACCCGAGTGTAGCAGCATATCATCTCAGCACCATGTCACTCTGAGCAACACCGCACTTTCAGACGGGTAAGAGTGACTACTTCGCTTCACACTCCCCCACAGACCTTACAGTGCTCCTACCCTCCTCTCCTACTTTTTTCCCCCTTTTTTCCCCTTACTCGCTTCAACGGAATCACAAAATGTCGGTCAACACTTCCTAGTTGCAACCGCTCGCAGCGCTCGCAACCAATAAGCAGCAAGATCGTGCTCGTACCGCCTCAGCCAATCAGATGGCAGAATTCCCAAACATCAATATCTGTAAATTTCGATATTTCTCAAAAACTACTGAACGGATTTACACCAAATAAACAAAAGTGTGCTTTCTAGACCAAGACCCTTCTCCCTGCCAAATGTAGGGAAATTCCGTTCACCTGTTCGACCTGTAGTCTTGTCTAAAGTTTCCTATGGAAATTAACATGGAGAAAACACGTTTTGGGACCCTCCTTTTTTCTCAGCCACCCCTTGACGAATCACCCCCAAGCTTTCAACATAGGAGCTGATATGAACAAAGAATTAGTTTGGATAATTTCATGAAGATTCATCAAACGACGCCAAAGTTATAAGCAAAGCAAAAAATTATCTTCCTATGGAAACTAGTTCCTAACTATAACTACCTACTGGCGACCACCAGTAGGTAATATATATATATATATATATATATATGTATATATATATATATATATATATATATATATATATATATATATATATATATATTCACTGAAAAAACCATAGGTTATAGACCATATATAGTTAGGAATTAGCATTTACAAAACCTTGAAAATTCACTGAAAAAACCATAGGTTATAGACCATATATAGTTAGGAATTAGCATTTACAAAACCTTATTTTACTCACACAAAACCATTGAAATTCCATATATAGTTAGTTGCACTAACTATATATCGCCCACCCGCAATCCACTGCTGATGATGTCACATATTACATCATTCATGACATGGTCAGTGACATCACTGATGACATCCCTGATGACATCACTGATGACATCACTGATGACATCACTGATGACATCTCATTTGTCATCAATGATCACATCACTGATGATATCATTCATGTGACAATACAATGCATCTCCTCACACTTTAATATAACCTCTGTTACACCCAGTGTTAAATACAGAGTATAATTTGTGAAACCTTTGACACACCAATACTAGTTACTACATACGCACTCACTGATTCCTACGTCTACACACACATTCACTCATTCACCCATACAATCATTCATACATACAATCACTCATCTTTACAACACTATCATATGCACTCATACACCTATACAGACACTCACACTCTGCCACTCATCCATGGAGTTACTCACACACCTAGTCAGTCCTGTAAAGAATCAATCACACTTCCATTTTCTAATCTATACAGTTAAACATAGAGCACCTTACATTTTCAAACATATACTAACACATACTTACTCTCTTATACAATCATTGATACAAGTACACATTGATCTGCACAGAGTCACACACCTCCCAGCCAGCCACACACACACTCAGTCTCCCATACAAATACTTGGGCAATCAATCAATAACCCATATAGTTACTCATATAGCTACTGATCAACACATGCAGCAGTTTACAGAACAACAGACATAATGATGCACAAATTAAGACAGTTTAGTCACTAACCCATGCACTCAGTGAGACATATTTAATCACTCACTCATACGGTCAGTCATGCACCTACTAAATCCTTCATCCAGACACTTATACATCCACTCATTCTTCAATATGTAAGACATATTTAAACTTTACAGAAACATAAAATTACTGGATGTTGTTTTCAGTGATGTCATCAGTGATGTCATTTGAGATGTCATCAGTGATGTCATCAGTGATGTCACTGACCATGTCATGAATGATGTAATATGTGACATCATCAGCAGTGGATTGCGGGTGCGCGATATATAGTTAGTGCAACTAACTATATATGGAATTGCAATGGATTTGTGTGAGTAAAATAAGGTTTTGTAAATGCTAATTCCTAACTATATATGGTCTATAACCTATGGTTTTTTCAGTGAATATATATATTTATTTGTTTAGCTTCCTAATTCTATTGAGTATCAAAATAAATAACTTTCGCTTAATTTCAAATGCCTGATCAATAACTTTCTCAACTTTTTTTTTTCTCTTATAAAAAACCACTTTCTGTTGACCTTTCTTAATATTTTTTAACAAATTGCCAATTATCCTGTTGCGTAACATTGGTCTACGAATGTCCCTAAACTGATTTTTCCTTCTACTACCATGCACAGAGTAATCTCCTGCTCTAGCAAAGCTCTAGCAGTAACATTTTGATTGGCCTTTCCTTTCCGTTTAAATTGCTTCTCTTTTTCTGGACTAAAACATTTTCTGTAGTACTACTTTTTTTTCTACAAATGTTTCTTATGAATGATTTCGTTGTCTTACCCGGAGCTTTCTTGGTGACTTGACGAGTTTTTATTGTAGAGGACTGCTGCAACAATTTTTTAAGCTGCTGTCTTTGACGTTTTGTAGCCTTTCGGATTCTACCCTTAGACGGCATTCTCTAATTTCGAAATGATCTCCAGTTGAATCTGTGGTAAAATATAATAAAAAAATGTATTAACCACTATAACCAAACAGTAAATCAATAACAGTCGTCAAAAATTTAACACACTACTTTTAATTTTTACATAGAATAATTTTTAGTGCATTGGCAAATTTAGTAGTTACAAATAGTAGCAAAGAAATGGAATGCTTCTACATTTTACCTGTGCTGTTTTATATGTGAATCTGAACTAATTTTATGAGCATATTTGAGTATTTTATTAAAGACACTACACACAAGCTGTTTTTGAAGTTGTGTTTAATTTTAAATGAAACGGTTTACATGTTTACTTTTCATTTCCAGTAACTTTTAAAAATAAATGTTTATAGTTCCATAGGCTCAAGCAGGTCAGCTTCCCAGCCTATGTCATACAATTCTGACAAATCGGCATCCTCATCATGTTCTTCATCATCCTCAGGATTTAAAACATCCAAGGGATCTACTTCCACTGATGTTTCAATCACAGTTTCAATGATAATATCGAGATCAACGGATTGCTCATTATCACTCATGGTTGATGTTGTCGTTATCTTTAAAGAAAGAGAACAACAATGAGATGTTGCAGAGTAAGAGACAAATCTCAGAGACTATAATAGTAAAATTGTTTAACAAGAGTAACATTTTGCAGCTATTATTTAGCCATGTCCAGCGATGCTGAGGAGGTGAGGCCTATGTCCAAGTTTTCAGTGAACAGGACTCATCTCTTCTTAACCTTGGATAAGCCTCACCGACTCTGTGTCCCCTGCTCATACTTAAATGTAAAGGGGCAGATTTATGTTAACTGGCGCATCCCCAAGGATGCACCAGTTAATGTGCACCGCTGCTCTGCCACCCATGGTGTGCCGCATTTACAATGTGGAGCACCATTGAGTAAAAACAGCACAGATGCGTCACGCATCTGTGCCGCAAAACCAGCACATTGCAGGAATCACGTCGTAAGCGCGACATGTCTACTGCAATGCACAGGAGCAAGCCACACATTGCATGGTGCATCACTCCTTATGCCTGTTTCAAACAGGCGTAAGGATTTGATTCAGCAATGCTATAAAGCTGACTCAATGAAATCTTCTAAATTTCACTGTGTTAGTTTTACAGGGCTTTCATGCAAATGAATGCCCACCCTGCAACAAAACGCCTATATGAAACCTGACGCAGGTTTCATGTGGCACAGGACTTTACAGCATGACACATCTGCCTAGATACATCAAGTTGTAAATATGTCGCAATATAGCGCATCTTTTGCGCCGCCGCTACGTCACAAAAGTGACGCACAGCGGCGCAAAAGAGGCACACACCTATCATAAATCTGTCCCTAACATTTTAAATGATTGATTCAGGATGACGATAAGGTGTGCCCTATCCAGAGGTTTGTTTGAGGTGAGGCCTACTCAGGGTTGCAGATGAAATTTACGCTTGTTGAAGAGTACAGAGGAGATAATACATGTGCAGGCCTACCAATGAAGTGAGTCATGTCCACTTCACTCTTGAACAAAGGCCAGACCTCTTCTGTGTCCGTGGACAGGCCTAAACCTCATCTGCACAATGTCATTCGTAAAGTTAGGAAACACAGGTGATGTAATTGAAAAAAGTGGAATTTCTTTTCCTCATTTCACAATCACATCACCTGTCTTGACTTTGCTTAGGTATCTCATAGTGCAGATGGAGTCTAGCATATTAAAGAGTACACAGAAGTTGAGCACTGTATACAACAATTTTGACATTTACAGAAGATTCAGCTTCTTATCTTGTTGGAGATGAAGTGAGGCCTGTCTTGCAACATGGTGCATCTTTTGCATCACTGCTGCATCAGTTTCATGTGGCACGGGACTTTACAGCATGACACATCTGCCTAGATGCATCAAGTTGTAAATATGTTGCCACATAGCAAATCTTTTGCACCGCCGCTGCGTCACAAAAGTGACGCACAGTGGCGCAAAAGATGCACACACCTATCATAAATCTGTCCCTAACATTTTAAATGATTGATTCAGGATGACGATAAGGTGTGCCCTATCCAGAGGTTTGTTTGAGGTGAGGCCTACTCAGGGTTGCAGATGAAATTTACGCTTGTTGAAGAGTACAGAGGAGATAATACATGTGCAGGCCTACCAATGAAGTGAGTCATGTCCACTTCACTCTTGAACAAAGGCCAGACCTCTTCTGTGTCCGTGGACAGGCCTAAACCTCATCTGCACAATGTCATTCGTAAAGTTAGGAAACACAGGTGATGTAATTGAAAAATGTGGAATTTCTTTTCCTCATTTCACAATCACATCACCTGTCTTTCCTTTGCTTAGGTATCTCATAGTGCAGATGGAGTCTAGCATATCAAAGAGTACACACAAGTTGAGCACTGTATACAACAATTTTGACATTTACAGAAGATTCAGCTTCTTATCTTGTTGGAGATGAAGTGAGGCCTGTCTTGCAACATGGTGCATCTTTTGCATCACTGCTGCATCAGTTTCATGTGGCATGGGACTTTACAGCATGACACATCTGCCTAGATGCATCAAGTTGTAAATATGTTGCCACATAGCAAATCTTTTGCACCGCCGCTGCGTCACAAAAATGACGCACAGTGGCGCAAAAGAGGCACACACCTATCATAAATCTGTCCCTAACATTTTAAATGATTGATTCAGGATGACGATAAGGTGTGCCCTATCCAGATGTTTGTTTGAGGTGAGGCCTACTCAGGGTTGCAGATGAAATGTACGCTTGTTGAAGAGTACAGAGGAGATAATACATGTTCAGGCCTACCAATGAAGTGAGTCATGTCCACTTCACTCTTGAACAAAGGCCAGACCTCTTCTGTGTCCGTGGACAGGCCTAAACCTCATCTGCACAATGTCATTCGTAAAGTTAGGAAGCACAGGTGATGTAATTGAAAAATGTGGAATTTCTTTTCCTCATTTCAGAATCACATAACCTGTGTTTCCTCAGCTTAGTTATCTCATTGAGCAGATTTAGTCTAGCATATCCAAGAGTACGCAGAGGATGAGGACTGTATCCAACAGAGCAATGTACATTACTCACCTCCTTTGACACTTACAGAAGCCTCAGTTTAATATTTCTCAGTTCAATATTTATTTACAGAAGCACACAAAATATGACCTTCTCATAAATCTGAAAAGTGTTTAAAAAAAAAAAAAATTTCTGGTCATAATTTGAAAACACAACACAGGTCCTATGTAGAAGCACATCCTATCAGTACTTAAATTAGCCAAGCACACATGGGGGCGTATTTACAAGAACCTTACACCACAGGGAAAGGTCTTAAATTAAAATGGGAAAAATAACATCAGAGAGACTCAAAGGCCTTATAAATATGCCCCAAGCAACCTATGAAACTCTAGCACTACATATCAAGAAACCTAATTGATTTCAAAAATCGTTTTTCAACACATCATCTAAATCAATTATATACCTACATTCAAGGGGAAATGACTTAAAATGCTCTAAGACACATGAAAGCGTTTTTTTAAGTCCCTTGCACCATTTTTGGGTCATTTTTAACATGGCTATGTGACTCAAAGAATCAAAATCTAAATTTGCCAAGCACAGATATGGGGGGGAATTTACAAGGACCTTGCACCACAGGGAAAGGTCTAAAATTAAAATGGGAAAAATAACATCAGAGAGACTCAAAGGCCTTATAAATATGCCCCAAGCAACCTATGAAACTCTAGCACTACATATCAAGAAACCTAATTGATTTCAAAAATCGTTTTTAAACACATCATCTAAATCAATTATATACCTACATTCAAGGGGAAATGACTTAAAATGCCCTAAGACACATGAAAGCGTTTTTTTTAAGGCCCTTGCACCATTTTTGGGTCACTTTTAACATGGCTATGTGACTCAAAGAATCAAAATCTAAATTTGCCAAGCACACATGGGGCGTATTTACAAGGACCTTGCACCACAAGGAAATGTCTTAAAATAAAATGGGAAAAATTACATCAAATGAACTCAAAAGCCTTGTAAAAAATACCATCAGACAGACTCAAAGGCCTTATAAATATGCCCCAAGCAACCTATGAAACTCTAGCACTACATATCAAGAAACCTAATTGATTTCAAAAATCGTTTTTAAACACATCATCTAAATCAATTATATACCTACATTCAAGGGGAAATGACTTAAAATGCCCTAAGACACATGAAAGCGTTTTTTAAGGCCCTTGCACCATTTTTGGGTCACTTTTAACATGGCTATGTGACTCAAAGAATCAAAATCTAAATTTGACAAGCACACATGGGGGCGTATTTACAAGAACCTTGCACCACAAGGAAATGTCTTAAAATAAAATGGGAAAAATTACATCAAATGTACTCAAAAGCCTTGTAAAAAATAACATCAGAGAGACTCAAAGGCCTTATAAATATGTCCCAAGCAACCTATAAAACTCTAGCACTACATATCAAGAAACCTAATTGATTTCAAAAATCGTTTTTAAACACATCATCTAAATCAATTATATACCTACATTCAAGGGGAAATGACTTAAAATGCCCTAAGACACATGGAAGCGTTTTTTTTAAGGCCCTTGCACCATTTTTGGGTCACTTTTAACATGGCTATGTGACTCAAAGAATCAAAATCTAAATTTGCCAAGCACACATGGGGCGTATTTACAAGGACCTTGCACCACAAGGAAATGTCTTAAAATAAAATGGGAAAAATTACATCAAATGAACTCAAAAGCCTTGTAAAAAATAACATCAGAGAGACTCAAAGGCTTATAAATATGCCCCAAGCAACCTATAAAACTCTAGCACTACATATCAAGAAACCTAATTGATTTCAAAAATTGTTTTTAAACACATCATCTAAATCAATTATATACCTACATTCAAGGGGAAATGACTTAAAATGCACTAAGACACATGAAAGCGTTTTTTAAGGCCCTTGCACCTTTTTTGGGTCACTTTTAACATGGCTATGTGACTCAAAGAATCAAAATCTAAATTTGTCAAGCACACATGGGGGCGTATTTACAAGGACCTTGCACCACAAGGAAATGTCTTAAAATAAAATGAGAAAAATTACATCAAATGAACTCAAAAGCCTTGTAAATATGCCCCAATTAACCTATGAAACTCTACCAGTACATATCAAGAAACCTAATTGATTTCAAAAAACATTTTTAAACACATATTGTAAAGCAATTATATTCCTACATTCATGGAGAAGTGAGTTAAAATGCCCTAAAACACATGAAAGCATTTTTGTAAGACCCTTGCACTATTTTTGCGCCACTTTTAACATGGCTATGTAACTCAAAGAAACAAAATCTATTTCTAAAACACTTGACACATAGCAACATTTTAAATACACAACTTTCTTCATAATTTTCTCCTTAAAGCATACTATTCTCTATTTAAATTAAATGAATCTTTTCTCACCTTAGCAAATACTTTATGAGTTTCAAAACAGTCTCAGACACACACCAATTTGTCTATAGCAGAGCAAAAGGTATGCACTCCAGAGTCTGCAAGCAACAATGCCACAGAAATGCTGTAATTCATCACACATATCTCTCATGTCACCCAATCAAAACTCTTCCCTCACTTTTTTCAAATCAACACCCTTCCCCCCTCTGCCCTTTCTGCCTTTTTTGCATAGCAACCACCTCCTGAAAGACCTCTAATGTTTGCAAGTTCACACAACAATGTTTCAATTGAACTCTGAACTCTCAGTACACCTGCGTATCCAGTGCAATCTTTCATAAAATGATTTTTTCTTCACCATTCAAATTACATCTTTCAAAGAACTCATCCATGCACCCTAACTTTCTGTTTTCAGCAATCAAAATCCACCAATCACTGCTACTGATTAATTACCACAGAAACTCCACATTTTTTTTCATTATACACTCTTATTTTTTCAACTGCCATTTCATTGCCACACTTCATCTGACTGCAGCAGAACCTTCTCTCACCATGTTTTCTGTCTGGATTGTTGGACATAGTTATATCCACTGGGCTCAAAGGTTTGCTGATAACAGAAATTTACCTAACCTCAATTTACAAAATGTGGAAATTAAGTGGATTAGCCACAGAGGATTAAAATGTCACCAATTGATACCATTGGTGAAAACCTTTATGCATTTGCCAAAACCTGACCTGTTAATTGTACACTGTGGAGGAAATGACTTGGGCACTTTGACTGGTGTAGGTCTGGAAATGTTTTTAAAAGACACCTTTGACCAATTGATGGCACTTTTTCCTCAAACTGCCTTGGTATATTCAAATATATGCCAAAGACAGAAATGGAGGTGGTCGAACCAATTTTGTCCACAAATTGAGAAATCGAGGAAGCATGTAAATAAGTCTGTTTGAGCTTACATGAGAGACCATGGAATGGGCTCCATGTACAACAATAACTTGCGTTACTACATGCAAGATATCTACAGAGGAGATGGAGTTCACTTCTCAGATGAGGGGAACAGAATTTTCATTCTGAATTTAAGACTGTGCATTGGTACCTACTTATAAGTACCTAAATCTACCATAAATCCAAAAGCTCTTCTCAGAGCTACCCTAACTATGATCACCATAAACAAATTTTAAATGTAAATTTTTTTTACTAATTTTCACAATTTACGCTTCCTGGAGCGCTACCCGGTACGCGCACCGGACGCTAACCGCGCGAATTTTTTTTTAAAAAATGTGTTTTTTTCGCACATATGGACCTCCGCAGCCACCCTCAGAAAACCTAGGGGGTCAGGATACGTCTACCGTGCCCCCTTCTACCCATTCTGAACATTTTTTGCCCTCCATCTTGTATCTCAATTCTACCGTAATACAAAATGGAGGACTCCCGTAACGCTGCCGGTTCGCGTACCGGGGCGCTCACCAGGAAGCGCTCGATTAAAAAAGGTGGGAAAGTAATTTACAGAAAAACCACTGGAGACACTTTCACCAAATATAGATTAGCTCATACTACATACCAATCCCTACCATTTTCACAAATTTGGTTGGAATTCCATTTAGCCATTTAGCCTGTAGACCTCTCTAAATACCCTGAGGTAAATTACTTCACAAAACACATCTGAAGTGTTGGAATTGACAACCAATTAAAATGTTACTTTCATTTTCTACTTTTTTTACCTGACATTTGGTTGGTTATGTACCTGAATATATATAAAAAAAAGAGAGAGAAACACAGCCATTTTGACTACTACTTCCTGAACTACATTGCAAGATCATTTTCACTGACAACTTAAACTTGTTTTTAAAAGGTAAGATATTATTTTATAAATTTGAAAACATTTTCAGATAGTTATATACTATCCCTCTGTAAGAGTTAGACATTGAGAAAGGCTTGTTTATTATAATTATGGATTGATTTAGGTTTCTGTGGTATAATTATGAATTTACTTAGGCTTTTTCACAGGCACTTTTTAATAGTACTACTTCACGCCTCAAAAGTACCTGTCTGAACCTAAACCCAACAGTGCCCTATCTCTACTGATATATTTATTTTTTATGCAAATTTCAGCACAAAAATGGAAGGAGAACAGAACGTTTCCTTTGAAATTGTCCGAGACATGAACAATGAGGAAATCATTGAACCCATTGACTTGGAATTCATGGATGAATCACGAGACCATGAACTTCTACAATGTGTAGAATCTGTGGATTTCTTACTTCATTATCTGGACGGTCAAATGTGGGAAGTTATGTTCAGTCAACAAGAAGACATATCAGACAGTCAAATGTTAGACGTTCTATTAAATTTTGAAAAAGAATCAGAAAAATAAATTTATATTTAATAATCAAAAATTGTTTGAGTCTTTAATCATCTTTATATGTAATTCATAAACTAGTACCAAATTGATTATAATGTAAAGTCAGACTTATAGTATACTGTGCACAATCACAAAAATAAATTTATATTTAATAATCATAAATACTGCTACTTAAATAAAAAAAACAAAAAAAACAACAAAAAGAACAATCAATAAACATACAATATTTCAAAATATCATAGTCTATCATTCTTTTTTCCTTATAGTACGCTCCCCAGACCGCTTCCCGGTGTGCGTACCGGGCGCTCCCGACGCAAAAAAAACAAAAAGAAATTTTTTTTTTTTTTTGCCCCGCGGGGCCCTTTTAAAGCCTCCACATCAAGCCTAGGGGGTCAGGGAGGATCTACTATGCCCCCTTATGGTCATTTCCCCCTTTGTTTTGGCCTCCTCTTGTCTCTCGATCCTACCGAGAGACAAGATGGCGGCCACTCCGGACTGTTTAGAATGTTGACAGACACCAGAGAGCCAATCAGCTTCGCTTCGCGAAGTTCCGTTACGCGTCAGGTACGCGAACCGGGGCGCTGCCCGGAGCGCGCTTACAGATATATATATTTTTTTGAAGGTTAATTTATCAAAATCCACTGGAGCACATATATTGAGACCTAGCAAAGGCACATCGGGCTACCAGTCCCTACAATTTTGCCAAGTTTCGTGCAAATCCATTCAGCCGTTCGGGCTAAAAGTGAGGCCAAAATTTTGGTTTTTTTGCGTGGGGAGCGCCCGGTACGCGCACCGGGAAGCGGTCTGGGGAGCGTACTATAAGGAAAAAAGAATGATAGACTATGATATTTTGAAATGTTGTATGTTTATTGATTGCTCTTTTTGTTGTTTTTTTTTGGTTTTTTTATTTAAGTAGCAGTATTTATGATTATTAAATATACATTTATTTTTGTGATTGTGCACAGTATACTGTAAGTCTGACTTTACATTATAATCAATTTGGTACTAGTTTATGAATTACATATAAAAATGATTAAAGACTCAAACTATTTTTTATTATTAAATATAATTTTATTTTTCTGATTCTTTTTCAAAATTTAATAGAACGTCTAACATTTGACTGTCCGATATGTCTTCTTTTTGACTGAACATAACTTCCCATATTTGACCGTCCTCATATTGAAGTAAGAAATCCACAGATTCTACACATTGTAGAAGTTCATGGTCCCGTGATTCATCCATGAATTCCAAGTCAATGGGTTCAATAATTTCCTCATTGTTCATCTCTAGGACAATTTCAAAGGAAACGTTCTGTTCTCCTTCCATTTTTGTGCTGAAATTTGCATAAAAAATAAATATATCAGTAGAGATAGGGCACTGTTGGGTTTAAGTTCAGACAGGTACTTTTCAGGCGTGAAGTAGTACTATTAAAAAGTGCCTGTGAAAAAGCCTAAGTAAATTCATAATTATACCACAGAAACCTAAATCAATCCATAATTATAATAAACAAGCCTTTCTCAATGTCTAACTCTTACAGCGGGATAGTATATAACTATCTGAAAATGTTTTCAAATTTATAAAATAACATCTTACCTTTTAAAAACAAGTTTAAGTTGTCAGTGAAAATGATTTTGCAATGTAGTTCAGGAAGTAGTAGTCAAAATGGCTGTGTTTCTCTCTCTTTCTTTATATATATTCAGGTACATAACCAATCAAATGTCAGGTAAAAAAAGTAGAAAATGAAAGTAACATTTTAATTGGTTGTCAATTCCAACACTTCAGATGTGTTTTGTGAAGTAATTTACCTCAGGGTATTTAGAGAGGTCTACAGGCTAAATGGCTAAATGGAATTCCAATCAAATTTGTGAAAATGGTAGGGATTGGTATGTAGTATGAGCTAATCTATATTTGGTGAAAGTGTCTCCAGTGGTTTTCCTGTATATTACTTTCCCACCTTTTTTGAGCGAGCGCTTCCCGGTGCGCGCCCCGGTACGCGAACCGGCAGCGTTACGGGAGTCCTCCATTTTGTATTACGGTAGAATTGAGATACAAGATCTGCACAATGAGATATCTAAGCAAAGGAAACACAGGTGATGTGATTGTGAAATGAGCAAAAGAAATTCCACATTTTTCAATTACATCACCTGTGTTTTCTAACATTACGAATCATATTGTGCAGATGAGATTTAGGCCTGTCCAGGGACACAGAAGAGGTCTGGCCTTTGTTCAAGAGTGCAGTGGACATGACTCACTTCATTGGTAGGCCTGCACATGTATTATCTCCTCTGTACTCTTCAATAAGCCTAAATTTCATCTGCAACCCTGAGTAGGCCTCACCTCAAACAAATCTCTGGATAGGCCTCACCTTATCGTCATCCTGAATCAATCATTTAAAATGTTAGGGGCAGATTTATGATGGCCGTGCGCCTCTTTTGCGCCGCTGTTGCGTCACTTTTGTGATGTAGAAGTGATGCAAAAGATGCACCATGTTGCAAGATAGGCCTCACTTCATCTCCAACAAGATACCGTCAGTCTAAACTGTAAACATTTAGGACTGTGTAGGGGGCATGGAGAAGCTGAATCTTCTGTAAATGTCAAAATTTTTGTATACAGTGCTCAACTTCTGTGTACTCTTTGATATGCTAGACTCCATCTGCACTATGAGATACCTAAGCAAAGGAAACACAGGTGATGTGATTGTGAAATGAGGAAAAGAAATTCCACATTTTTCAATTACATCACCTGTGTTTCCTAACTTTACGAATCACATTGTGCAGATGAGGTTTACGCCTGTCCACGGACACAGAAAAGGTCTGGCCTTTGTTCAAGAGTGAAGTGGACATGACTCACTTCATTGGTAGGCCTGCACATGTATTATCTCCTCTGTACTCTTCAACAAGCCTAAATTTCATCTGCAACCCTGAGTAGGCCTCACCTCAAACAAACCTCTGGATAGGCCACACCTTATCGTCATCCTGAATCAATCATTTAAAATGTTAGGGACAGATTTATGATAGCCGTGTGCCTCTTTTGCGCCGCTGTGCGTCACTTTTGTGACGCAGCGGCGGTGCAAAAGATTTGCTATGTTGCGACATATTTACAACTTGATGCATCTAGGCAGATGTGTCATGCTGTAAAGTCCTGTGCCACATGAAACCGATGCAGCAGTGATGCAAAAGATGCACCATGTTGCAAGACAGGCCTCACTTCATCTCCAACAAGATACCGTCCGTTTAAACTGTAAACATTTAGGACTGTGTAGGGGGCATGGAGAAGCTGAATCTTCTGTAAATGTCAAAATTGTTGTATACAGTGCTCAACTTCTGTGTACTCTTTGATATGCTAGACTCCATCTGCACAATGAGATACCTAAGCAAAGGAAACACAGGTGATGTGATTGTGAAATGAGGAAAAGAAATTCCACATTTTTCAATTACATCACCTGTGTTTCCTAACTTTACGAATCACATTGTGCAGATGAGGTTTAGGCCTGTCCACGGACACAGAAGAGGTCTGGCCTTTGTTCAAGAGTGAAGTGGACATGACTCACTTCATTGGTAGGCCTGCACATGTATTATCTCCTCTGTACTCTTCAACAAGCCTAAATTTCATCTGCAACCCTGAGTAGGCCTCACCTCAAACAAACCTCTGGATAGGCCACACCTTATCGTCATCCTGAATCAATCATTTAAAATGTTAGGGACAGATTTATGATAGCCGTGTGCCTCTTTTGCGCCGCTGTGCGTCACTTTTGTGTAACGCAGTGGTGGTGCAAAAGATTTGCTATGTTGCGACATATTTACAACTTGATGCATCTAGGCAGATGTGTCATGCTGTAAAGTCCTGTGCCACATGAAACCAATGCAGCAGTGATGCAAAAGATGCACCATGTTGCAAGACAGGCCTCACTTCATCTCCAACAAGATACCGTCAGTTTAAAATGTAAACATTTAGGACTGTGTAGGGGGCATGGAGAAGCTGAATCTTCTGTAAATGTCAAAATTGTTGTATACAGTGCTCAACTTCTGTGTACTCTTTGATATGCTAGACTCCATCTGCACTATGAGATACCTAAGCAAAGGAAACACAGGTGATGTGATTGTGAAATGAGGAAAAGAAATTCCACATTTTTCAATTACATCACCTGTGTTTCCTAACTTTACGAATCACACTGTGCAGATGAGGTTTAGGCCTTTGAGCGAGCGCTTCCCGGTGCGCGCCCCGGTACGCGAACCGGCAGCGTTACGGGAGTCCTCCATTTTGTGTTTCGGTAGAATTGAGATACAAGATGGAGGGCAAATAATGTTCAGAAGGGTAGAAGGGGGCACGGTAGACGTATCCTGACCCCCTAGGTTTTCTGAGGGTGGCTGAGGAGGCCCATATGTGCAAAAAAAACCATTTTTTTTCAAACTTTCGCGCGGTTAGCGTCCGGTGCGCGTACCGGGTAGCGCTCCGGGGAGCGTACTTTGGTGAAAATTAGTGAAAAAAGTTAGAGTAAAATAATAATTGTGAGTGATCAGATGTAGGGTAGCTCTGAAAAGAGCTTTTGGGTCCTGTGGCTGATGTAGGTACCTACAAGTAGGTACCAATGCACAGTCTTAAATTGAGGATGAAAATTCTGTTCCCCTCATCTGAGAAGTGAACTCCATCTGCTCTGTAGATATCTTGCATGTAGTAACGCAAGTTATTGTTGTAGATGGAGCCCATTCCATGGTCTCTCATGTAAGCTGAAACAGACTTATTTACATGCTTCCTCGATTTCTCAATTTGTGGACAAAATTGATTGGACCACCTCCATTTCTGTCTTTGGCATATATTTGAATATACCAAGGCAGTTTGAGGAAATAGTGCCATCAATTGCTCAAAGGTGTCCTTTAAAAGCATTTCCAGACCTACCCCAGTCAAAGTGCCCAAGTCATTTCCTCCACAGTGCACAATTAACAGGTCAGGTTTTGGCAAATGCAAAAAGGGTTTCACCAATGGTATCAATTGGTGACATCTTAATCCTCTGTGGCCAATCCAGTTGATTTCCACATTTTGTAAATTGAGGTTGTGTAAATTTCTGTTATCAGTATACCTTTGAGCCCAGTGGATATAACTATGTCCAACAATCCAGACAGAAAACATGGTGAGAGGAGGTTCTGCTGCAGTCAGATGAAGTATGGTAATGAAATGGCAGTTGAAACAGTAGGAGTATGTAATGAAAAAAACTGTGGAGTTTCTGTAGTAATTAATCAGTAGCAGTGATTGGTGGATTTTGATTGCTGAAAACAGAAAGTTAGGGTGCATGGATGAGTTCTTTGAAAGATGTAATATGAATGGTCAAGAAAAAATCATTTTATGAAAGATTGCACTGGATACGCAGGTGTACTGAGAGTTCAGAGATCAATTGAAACATTGTTGTGTGAACTTGCAAACATGAGAGGTCTTTCAGGAGGTGGTTGCTATGGAAAAAAGGCAGAAAGGGCAGAGGGGGGAAGGGTGTTGATTTGAAAAAAGTGAGGGAAGAGTTTTGATTGGGTGACATGAGAGATATGTGTGACGAATTACAGCATTTCTGTGCCATTGTTGGTTGCAGCTTCTGGAGTGCATACCTTTTGCTCTGCTGAAGACAAATTGGTGTGTGTCTGAGACTGTTTTGAAACTCAAAAAGTATTTGCTAAGGTGAGAAAAGATTCATTTAATTTAAATAGAGAATAGTATGCTTTAAGGAGAAAATTATGAAGAAAGTTGTGTATTTAAAATGTTGCTTTGTGTCAAGTGTTTTACAAATAGATTTTGTTTCTTTGAGTTACATAGCCATGTTACATAGGCATGTTAAAAGTGACGCAAAAATGGTGCAAGGGCCTTAAAAAATGCTTTCATGTGTCTTAGGGCATTTTAAGTCACTTCCCCATGAATGTAGGTATATAATTAGTTTACATGATGTGTTTAAAAACGTTTTTTGAAATCAATTAGGTTTCTTGATATGTACTGCAAGAGTTTCATAGGTTGCTTAGGGGCATATTTACAAGGCCTTTGAGTTCCTTTGATGTTATTTTTCCCATTTTAATTTAAGACATTTCCTTGTGGTGCAAGGTCCTTGTAAATACGCCCCCATGTGTGCTTGGCAAATTTAGATTTTGATTCTTTGAGTTACATAGCCATGTTAAAAGTGACGCAAAAATGGTGCAAGGGCCTTAAAAAACGCTTTCATGTGTCTTAGGGCATTTTAAGTCACTTCCCCATGAATGTAGGTATATAATTGCTTTACATGATGTGTTTAAAAATGTTTTTTGAAATCAATTAGGTTTCTTGATATGCACTGCTAGAGTTTCATAGGTTGCTTGGGGCATATTTACAAGGCCTTTGAGTCTCTCTGATGTTATTTTTCCCATTTTAATTTAAGACATTTCCCCGTGGTGCAAGGTCCTTGTAAATACGCCCCCATCTGTGCTTGGCAAATTTAGATTTTGATTATTTGAGTTACATAGCCATGTTAAAAGTGACACAAAAATGGTGCAAGGGCCTTAAAAAAACGCTTTCATGTGTCTTAGGGCATTTTAAGTCACTTCCCCTTGAATGTAGGTATATAATTGATTTACATGATGTGTTTAAAAACATTTTTTGAAATCAATTAGGTTTCTTGATATGTACTGCTAGAGTTTCATAGGTTGCTTGGGGTATATTTAAAAGGCATTTGAGTCCCTTTGATGTTATTTTTCCCATTTTAATTTAAGACATTTCCCCGTGGTGGAAGGTCCTTGTAAATACGCCCCCATGTGTGCTTGGCAAATTTAGATTTTGATTCTTTGAGTTACATAGCCATGTTAAAAGTAACGCAAAAATGGTGCAAGGGCCTTAAAAAACACTTTCATGTGTCTTAGAGCATTTTAAGTCACTTCTCCATGAATGTAGGTATATAATTGCTTTACATGATGTGTTTAAAAACGTTTTTTGAAATCAATTAGGTTTCTTGATATGTACTGCTAGAGTTTCATAGGTTGCTTGGGGCATATTTACATGGCCTTTGAGTCCCTTTGATGTTATTTTTCCCATTTTAATTTAAGACATTTCCCCGTGATGCAAGGTCCTTGTAAATACGCCCCCATGTGTGCTTGGCAAATTTAGATTTTGATTCTTTGAGTTACATAGCCATGTTCCATACACTGCTCACCTTCTGCGTAGTCTTTGATATGCTAGACTCCATCTGCACAATGAGATATCTAAGCAAAGGAAACACAGGTGATGTGATTGTGAAATGAGCAAAAGAAATTCCACATTTTTCAATTACATCACCTGTGTTTTCTAACATTATGAATCATATTGTGCAGATGAGATTTAGGCCTGTCCAGGGACACAGAAGAGGTCTGGCCTTTGTTCAAGAGTGCAGTGGACATGACTCACTTCATTGGTAGGCCTGCACATGTATTATCTCCTCTGTACTCTTCAATAAGCCTAAATTTCATCTGCAACCCTGAGTAGGCCTCACCTCAAACAAATCTCTGGATAGGCCTCACCTTATCGTCATCCTGAATCAATCATTTAAAATGTTAGGGGCAGATTTATGATGGCCGTGCGCCTCTTTTGCGCCGCTGTTGCGTCACTTTTGTGATGTAGCAGTGATGCAAAAGATGCACCATGTTGCAAGATAGACCTCACTTCATCTCCAACAAGATACCGTCAGTCTAAACTGTAAACATTTAGGACTGTGTAGGGGGCATGGAGAAGCTGAATCTTCTGTAAATGTCAAAAATGTTGTATACAGTGCTCAACTTCTGTGTACTCTTTGATATGCTAGACTCCATCTGCACTATGAGATACCTAAGCAAAGGAAACACAGGTGATGTGATTGTGAAATGAGGAAAAGAAATTCCACATTTTTCAATTACATCACCTGTGTTTCCTAACTTTACGAATCACATTGTGCAGATGAGGTTTACGCCTGTCCACGGACACAGAAGAGGTCTGGCCTTTGTTCAAGAGTGAAGTGGACATGACTCACTTCATTGG
Organism: Lissotriton helveticus; assembly: GCF_964261635.1. Classification (NCBI taxonomy): domain Eukaryota; kingdom Metazoa; phylum Chordata; class Amphibia; order Caudata; family Salamandridae; genus Lissotriton; species Lissotriton helveticus. The sequence goes on from NC_136068.1 coordinate 276,348,011, forward strand.
TAGGCCTGCACATGTATTATCTCCTCTGTACTCTTCAACAAGCCTAAATTTCATCTGCAACCCTGAGTAGGCCTCACCTCAAACAAACCTCTGGATAGGCCACACCTTATCGTCATCCTGAATCAATCATTTAAAATGTTAGGGACAGATTTATGATAGCCGTGTGCCTCTTTTGCGCCGCTGTGCGTCACTTTTGTGACGCAGCGGCGGTGCAAAAGATTTGCTATGTTGCGACATATTTACAACTTGATGCATCTAGGCAGATGTGTCATGCTGTAAAGTCCTGTGCCACATGAAACCGATGCAGCAGTGATGCAAAAGATGCACCATGTTGCAAGACAGGCCTCACTTCATCTCCAACAAGATACCGTCCGTTTAAACTGTAAACATTTAGGACTGTGTAGGGGGCATGGAGAAGCTGAATCTTCTGTAAATGTCAAAATTGTTGTATACAGTGCTCAACTTCTGTGTACTCTTTGATATGCTAGACTCCATCTGCACAATGAGATACCTAAGCAAAGGAAACACAGGTGATGTGATTGTGAAATGAGGAAAAGAAATTCCACATTTTTCAATTACATCACCTGTGTTTCCTAACTTTACGAATCACATTGTGCAGATGAGGTTTAGGCCTGTCCACGGACACAGAAGAGGTCTGGCCTTTGTTCAAGAGTGAAGTGGACATGACTCACTTCATTGGTAGGCCTGCACATGTATTATCTCCTCTGTACTCTTCAACAAGCCTAAATTTCATCTGCAACCCTGAGTAGGCCTCACCTCAAACAAACCTCTGGATAGGCCACACCTTATCGTCATCCTGAATCAATCATTTAAAATGTTAGGGACAGATTTATGATAGCCGTGTGCCTCTTTTGCGCCGCTGTGCGTCACTTTTGTGTAACGCAGTGGTGGTGCAAAAGATTTGCTATGTTGCGACATATTTACAACTTGATGCATCTAGGCAGATGTGTCATGCTGTAAAGTCCTGTGCCACATGAAACCAATGCAGCAGTGATGCAAAAGATGCACCATGTTGCAAGACAGGCCTCACTTCATCTCCAACAAGATACCGTCAGTTTAAAATGTAAACATTTAGGACTGTGTAGGGGGCATGGAGAAGCTGAATCTTCTGTAAATGTCAAAATTGTTGTATACAGTGCTCAACTTCTGTGTACTCTTTGATATGCTAGACTCCATCTGCACTATGAGATACCTAAGCAAAGGAAACACAGGTGATGTGATTGTGAAATGAGGAAAAGAAATTCCACATTTTTCAATTACATCACCTGTGTTTCCTAACTTTACGAATCACATTGTGCAGATGAGGTTTAGGCCTTTGAGCGAGCGCTTCCCGGTGCGCGCCCCGGTACGCGAACCGGCAGCGTTACGGGAGTCCTCCATTTTGTGTTTCGGTAGAATTGAGATACAAGATGGAGGGCAAATAATGTTCAGAAGGGTAAAAGGGGGCACGGTAGACGTATCCTGACCCCCTAGGTTTTCTGAGGGTGGCTGAGGAGGCCCATATGTGCGAAAAAAATCATTTTTTTTCAAATTTTCGCGCGGTTAGCGTCCGGTGCGCGTACCGGGTAGCGCTCCGGGGAGCGTACTTTGGTGAAAATTAGTGAAAAAAGTTAGAGTAAAATAATAATTGTGAGTGATCAGATGTAGGGTAGCTCTGAAAAGAGATTTTGGGTCCTATGGCTGATGTAGGTACCTACAAGTAGGTACCAATGCACAGTCTTAAATTGAGGATGAAAATTCTGTTCCCCTCATCTGAGAAGTGAACTCCATCTGCTCTGTAGATATCTTGCATGTAGTAACGCAAGTTATTGTTGTAGATGGAGCCCATTCCTTGGTCTCTCATGTAAGCTGAAACAGACTTATTTACATGCTTCCTCGATTTCTCATTTTGTGGACAAAATTGATTGGACCACCTCCATTTCTGTCTTTGGCATATATTTGAATATACCAAGGCAGTTTGAGGAAATAGTGCCATCAATTGCTCAAAGGTGTCCTTTAAAAGCATTTCCAGACCTACCCCAGTCAAAGTGCCCAAGTCATTTCCTCCACAGTGCACAATTAACAGGTCAGGTTTTGGCAAATGCAAAAAGGGTTTCACCAATGGTATCAATTGGTGACATCTTAATCCTCTGTGGCCAATCCAGTTGATTTCCACATTTTGTAAATTGAGGTAGTATACATTTCTGTTATCAGTATACCTTTGAGCCCAGTGGATATAACTATGTCCAACAATCCAGACAGAAAACATGGTGAGAGGAGGTTCTGCTGCAGTCAGATGAAGTGTGGTAATGAAATGGCAGTTGAAACAGTAGGAGTATGTAATGAAAAAAACTGGGGAGTTTCTGTAGTAATTAATCAGTAGCAGTGATTGGTGGATTTTGATTGCTGAAAACAGAAAGTTAGGGTGCATGGATGAGTTCTTTGAAAGATGTAATTTGAATGGTCAAGAAAAAATAATTTTATGAAAGATTGCACTGGATACGCAGGTGTACTGAGAGTTCAGAGATCAATTGAAACATTGTTGTGTGAACTTGCAAACATGAGAGGTCTTTCAGGAGGTGGTTGCTATGGAAAAAAGGCAGAATGGGCAGAGGGGGGAAGGGTGTTGATTTGAAAAAAGTGAGGGAAGAGTTTTGATTGGGTGACATGAGAGATATGTGTGACGAATTACAGCATTTCTGTGCCATTGTTGGTTGCAGCCTCTGGAGTGCATACCTTTTGCTCTGCTGAAGACAAATTGGTGTGTGTCTGAGACTGTTTTGAAACTCAAAAAGTATTTGCTAAGGTGAGAAAAGATTCATTTAATTTAAATAGAGAATAGTATGCTTTAAGGAGAAAATTATGAAGAAAGTTGTGTATTTAAAATGTTGCTTTGTGTCAAGTGTTTTACAAATAGATTTTGTTTCTTTGAGTTACATAGCCATGTTACATAGGCATGTTAAAAGTGACGCAAAAATGGTGCAAGGGCCTTAAAAAATGCTTTCATGTGTCTTAGGGCATTTTACGTCACTTCCCCATGAATGTAGGTATATAATTAGTTTACATGATGTGTTTAAAAACGTTTTTTGAGATCAATTAGGTTTCTTGATATGTACTGCAAGAGTTTCATAGGTTGCTTAGGGGCATATTTACAAGGCCTTTGAGTCTCTCTGATGTTATTTTTCCCATTTTAATTTAAGACATTTCCCCGTGGTGCAAGGTCCTTGTAAATACGCCCCCATCTGTGCTTGGCAAATTTAGATTTTGATTATTTGAGTTACATAGCCATGTTAAAAGTGACACAAAAATGGTGCAAGGGCCTTAAAAAAACGCTTTCATGTGTCTTAGGGCATTTTAAGTCACTTCCCCTTGAATGTAGGTATATAATTGATTTACATGATGTGTTTAAAAACATTTTTTGAAATCAATTAGGTTTCTTGATATGTACTGCTAGAGTTTCATAGGTTGCTTGGGGTATATTTAAAAGGCATTTGAGTCCCTTTGATGTTATTTTTCCCATTTTAATTTAAGACATTTCCCCGTGGTGGAAGGTCCTTGTAAATACGCCCCCATGTGTGCTTGGCAAATTTAGATTTTGATTCTTTGAGTTACATAGCCATGTTAAAAGTAACGCAAAAATGGTGCAAGGGCCTTAAAAAACACTTTCATGTGTCTTAGAGCATTTTAAGTCACTTCTCCATGAATGTAGGTATATAATTGCTTTACATGATGTGTTTAAAAACGTTTTTTGAAATCAATTAGGTTTCTTGATATGTACTGCTAGAGTTTCATAGGTTGCTTGGGGCATATTTACATGGCCTTTGAGTCCCTTTGATGTTATTTTTCCCATTTTAATTTAAGACATTTCCCCGTGATGCAAGGTCCTTGTAAATACGCCCCCATGTGTGCTTGGCAAATTTAGATTTTGATTCTTTGAGTTACATAGCCATGTTCCATACACTGCTCACCTTCTGCGTAGTCTTTGATATGCTAGACTCCATCTGCACAATGAGATATCTAAGCAAAGGAAACACAGGTGATGTGATTGTGAAATGAGCAAAAGAAATTCCACATTTTTCAATTACATCACCTGTGTTTTCTAACATTATGAATCATATTGTGCAGATGAGATTTAGGCCTGTCCAGGGACACAGAAGAGGTCTGGCCTTTGTTCAAGAGTGCAGTGGACATGACTCACTTCATTGGTAGGCCTGCACATGTATTATCTCCTCTGTACTCTTCAATAAGCCTAAATTTCATCTGCAACCCTGAGTAGGCCTCACCTCAAACAAATCTCTGGATAGGCCTCACCTTATCGTCATCCTGAATCAATCATTTAAAATGTTAGGGGCAGATTTATGATGGCCGTGCGCCTCTTTTGCGCCGCTGTTGCGTCACTTTTGTGATGTAGCAGTGATGCAAAAGATGCACCATGTTGCAAGATAGACCTCACTTCATCTCCAACAAGATACCGTCAGTCTAAACTGTAAACATTTAGGACTGTGTAGGGGGCATGGAGAAGCTGAATCTTCTGTAAATGTCAAAAATGTTGTATACAGTGCTCAACTTCTGTGTACTCTTTGATATGCTAGACTCCATCTGCACTATGAGATACCTAAGCAAAGGAAACACAGGTGATGTGATTGTGAAATGAGGAAAAGAAATTCCACATTTTTCAATTACATCACCTGTGTTTCCTAACTTTACGAATCACATTGTGCAGATGAGGTTTACGCCTGTCCACGGACACAGAAGAGGTCTGGCCTTTGTTCAAGAGTGAAGTGGACATGACTCACTTCATTGGTAGGCCTGCACATGTATTATCTCCTCTGTACTCTTCAACAAGCCTAAATTTCATCTGCAACCCTGAGTAGGCCTCACCTCAAACAAACCTCTGGATAGGCCACACCTTATCGTCATCCTGAATCAATCATTTAAAATGTTAGGGACAGATTTATGATAGCCGTGTGCCTCTTTTGCGCCGCTGTGCGTCACTTTTGTGACGCAGCGGCGGTGCAAAAGATTTGCTATGTTGCGACATATTTACAACTTGATGCATCTAGGCAGATGTGTCATGCTGTAAAGTCCTGTGCCACATGAAACCGATGCAGCAGTGATGCAAAAGATGCACCATGTTGCAAGACAGGCCTCACTTCATCTCCAACAAGATACCGTCCGTTTAAACTGTAAACATTTAGGACTGTGTAGGGGGCATGGAGAAGCTGAATCTTCTGTAAATGTCAAAATTGTTGTATACAGTGCTCAACTTCTGTGTACTCTTTGATATGCTAGACTCCATCTGCACAATGAGATACCTAAGCAAAGGAAACACAGGTGATGTGATTGTGAAATGAGGAAAAGAAATTCCACATTTTTCAATTACATCACCTGTGTTTCCTAACTTTACGAATCACATTGTGCAGATGAGGTTTAGGCCTGTCCACGGACACAGAAGAGGTCTGGCCTTTGTTCAAGAGTGAAGTGGACATGACTCACTTCATTGGTAGGCCTGCACATGTATTATCTCCTCTGTACTCTTCAACAAGCCTAAATTTCATCTGCAACCCTGAGTAGGCCTCACCTCAAACAAACCTCTGGATAGGCCACACCTTATCGTCATCCTGAATCAATCATTTAAAATGTTAGGGACAGATTTATGATAGCCGTGTGCCTCTTTTGCGCCGCTGTGCGTCACTTTTGTGTAACGCAGTGGTGGTGCAAAAGATTTGCTATGTTGCGACATATTTACAACTTGATGCATCTAGGCAGATGTGTCATGCTGTAAAGTCCTGTGCCACATGAAACCAATGCAGCAGTGATGCAAAAGATGCACCATGTTGCAAGACAGGCCTCACTTCATCTCCAACAAGATACCGTCAGTTTAAAATGTAAACATTTAGGACTGTGTAGGGGGCATGGAGAAGCTGAATCTTCTGTAAATGTCAAAATTGTTGTATACAGTGCTCAACTTCTGTGTACTCTTTGATATGCTAGACTCCATCTGCACTATGAGATACCTAAGCAAAGGAAACACAGGTGATGTGATTGTGAAATGAGGAAAAGAAATTCCACATTTTTCAATTACATCACCTGTGTTTCCTAACTTTACGAATCACATTGTGCAGATGAGGTTTAGGCCTTTGAGCGAGCGCTTCCCGGTGCGCGCCCCGGTACGCGAACCGGCAGCGTTACGGGAGTCCTCCATTTTGTGTTTCGGTAGAATTGAGATACAAGATGGAGGGCAAATAATGTTCAGAAGGGTAAAAGGGGGCACGGTAGACGTATCCTGACCCCCTAGGTTTTCTGAGGGTGGCTGAGGAGGCCCATATGTGCGAAAAAAATCATTTTTTTTCAAATTTTCGCGCGGTTAGCGTCCGGTGCGCGTACCGGGTAGCGCTCCGGGGAGCGTACTTTGGTGAAAATTAGTGAAAAAAGTTAGAGTAAAATAATAATTGTGAGTGATCAGATGTAGGGTAGCTCTGAAAAGAGATTTTGGGTCCTATGGCTGATGTAGGTACCTACAAGTAGGTACCAATGCACAGTCTTAAATTGAGGATGAAAATTCTGTTCCCCTCATCTGAGAAGTGAACTCCATCTGCTCTGTAGATATCTTGCATGTAGTAACGCAAGTTATTGTTGTAGATGGAGCCCATTCCTTGGTCTCTCATGTAAGCTGAAACAGACTTATTTACATGCTTCCTCGATTTCTCATTTTGTGGACAAAATTGATTGGACCACCTCCATTTCTGTCTTTGGCATATATTTGAATATACCAAGGCAGTTTGAGGAAATAGTGCCATCAATTGCTCAAAGGTGTCCTTTAAAAGCATTTCCAGACCTACCCCAGTCAAAGTGCCCAAGTCATTTCCTCCACAGTGCACAATTAACAGGTCAGGTTTTGGCAAATGCAAAAAGGGTTTCACCAATGGTATCAATTGGTGACATCTTAATCCTCTGTGGCCAATCCAGTTGATTTCCACATTTTGTAAATTGAGGTAGTATACATTTCTGTTATCAGTATACCTTTGAGCCCAGTGGATATAACTATGTCCAACAATCCAGACAGAAAACATGGTGAGAGGAGGTTCTGCTGCAGTCAGATGAAGTGTGGTAATGAAATGGCAGTTGAAACAGTAGGAGTATGTAATGAAAAAAACTGGGGAGTTTCTGTAGTAATTAATCAGTAGCAGTGATTGGTGGATTTTGATTGCTGAAAACAGAAAGTTAGGGTGCATGGATGAGTTCTTTGAAAGATGTAATTTGAATGGTCAAGAAAAAATAATTTTATGAAAGATTGCACTGGATACGCAGGTGTACTGAGAGTTCAGAGATCAATTGAAACATTGTTGTGTGAACTTGCAAACATGAGAGGTCTTTCAGGAGGTGGTTGCTATGGAAAAAAGGCAGAATGGGCAGAGGGGGGAAGGGTGTTGATTTGAAAAAAGTGAGGGAAGAGTTTTGATTGGGTGACATGAGAGATATGTGTGACGAATTACAGCATTTCTGTGCCATTGTTGGTTGCAGCCTCTGGAGTGCATACCTTTTGCTCTGCTGAAGACAAATTGGTGTGTGTCTGAGACTGTTTTGAAACTCAAAAAGTATTTGCTAAGGTGAGAAAAGATTCATTTAATTTAAATAGAGAATAGTATGCTTTAAGGAGAAAATTATGAAGAAAGTTGTGTATTTAAAATGTTGCTTTGTGTCAAGTGTTTTACAAATAGATTTTGTTTCTTTGAGTTACATAGCCATGTTACATAGGCATGTTAAAAGTGACGCAAAAATGGTGCAAGGGCCTTAAAAAATGCTTTCATGTGTCTTAGGGCATTTTACGTCACTTCCCCATGAATGTAGGTATATAATTAGTTTACATGATGTGTTTAAAAACGTTTTTTGAGATCAATTAGGTTTCTTGATATGTACTGCAAGAGTTTCATAGGTTGCTTAGGGGCATATTTACAAGGCCTTTGAGTTCCTTTGATGTTATTTTTCCCATTTTAATTTAAGACATTTCCTTGTGGTGCAAGGTCCTTGTAAATATGCCCCCATGTTTGCTTGGCAAATTTGATTTTGATTCTTTGAGTTACATAGCCATGTTGAAAGAGACGCAAAAATGGTGCAAGGGCCTTAAAAAACGCTTTCATGTGTCTTAGGGCATTTTAAGTCACTTCCCCATGAATGTAGGTATATAATTGCTTTACATGATGTGTTTAAAAACGTTTTTTGAAATCAATTAGGTTTCTTGATATGCACTGCTAGAGTTTCATAGGTTGCTTGGGGCATATTTACAAGGCCTTTGAGTCTCTCTGATGTTATTTTTCCCATTTTAATTTAAGACATTTCCCCGTGGTGCAAGGTCCTTGTAAATACGCCCCCATCTGTGCTTGGCAAATTTAGATTTTGATTATTTGAGTTACATAGCCATGTTAAAAGTGACACAAAAATGGTGCAAGGGCCTTAAAAAAACGCTTTCATGTGTCTTAGGGTATTTTAAGTCACTTCCCCTTGAATGTAGGTATATAATTGATTTACATGATGTGTTTAAAAACGTTTTTTGAAATCAATTAGGTTTCTTGATATGTACTGCTAGAGTTTCATAGGTTGCTTGGGGTATATTTAAAAGGCATTTGAGTCCCTTTGATGTTATTTTTCCCATTTTAATTTAAGACATTTCCCCGTGGTGGAAGGTCCTTGTAAATACGCCCCCATGTGTGCTTGGCAAATTTAGATTTTGATTCTTTGAGTTACATAGCCATGTTAAAAGTAACGCAAAAATGGTGCAAGGGCCTTAAAAAACGCTTTCATGTGTCTTAGAGCATTTTAAGTCACTTCTCCATGAATGTAGGTATATAATTGCTTTACATGATGTGTTTAAAAACGTTTTTTGAAATCAATTAGGTTTCTTGATATGTACTGCTAGAGTTTCATAGGTTGCTTGGGGCATATTTACATGGCCTTTGAGTCCCTTTGATGTTATTTTTCCCATTTTAATTTAAGACATTTCCCCGTGGTGCAAGGTCCTTGTAAATACGCCCCCATGTGTGCTTGGCAAATTTAGATTTTGATTCTTTGAGTTACATAGCCATGTTCCATACACTGCTCACCTTCTGCGTAGTCTTTGATATGCTAGACTCCATCTGCACAATGAGATATCTAAGCAAACGAAACACAGGTGATGTGATTGTGAAATGAGCAAAAGAAATTCCACATTTTTCAATTACATCACCTGTGTTTTCTAACATTACGAATCATATTGTGCAGATGAGATTTAGGCCTGTTTAGGGACACAGAAGAGGTCTGGCCTTTGTTCAAGAGTGCAGTGGACATGACTCACTTCATTGGTAGGCTTGCACATGTATTATCTCCTCTGTACTCTTCAATAAGCCTAAATTTCATCTGCAACCCTGAGTAGGCCTCACCTCAAACAAATCTCTGGATAGGCCTCACCTTATCGTCATCCTGAATCAATCATTTAAAATGTTAGGGGCAGATTTATGATGGCCGTGCGCCTCTTTTGCGCCGCTGTTGCGTCACTTTTGTGATGTAGCAGTGATGCAAAAGATGCACCATGTTGCAAGATAGGCCTCACTTCATCTCCAACAAGATACCGTCAGTCTAAACTGTAAACATTTAGGACTGTGTAGGGGGCATGGAGAAGCTGAATCTTCTGTAAATGTCAAAAATGTTGTATACAGTGCTCAACTTCTGTGTACTCTTTGATATGCTAGACTCCATCTGCACTATGAGATACCTAAGCAAAGGAAACACAGGTGATGTGATTGTGAAATGAGGAAAAGAAATTCCACATTTTTCAATTACATCACCTGTGTTTCCTAACTTTACGAATCACATTGTGCAGATGAGGTTTACGCCTGTCCACGGACACAGAAGAGGTCTGGCCTTTGTTCAAGAGTGAAGTGGACATGACTCACTTCATTGGTAGGCCTGCACATGTATTATCTCCTCTGTACTCTTCAACAAGCCTAAATTTCATCTGCAACCCTGAGTAGGCCTCACCTCAAACAAACCTCTGGATAGGCCACACCTTATCGTCATCCTGAATCAATCATTTAAAATGTTAGGGACAGATTTATGATAGCCGTGTGCCTCTTTTGCGCCGCTGTGCGTCACTTTTGTGACGCAGCGGCGGTGCAAAAGATTTGCTATGTTGCGACATATTTACAACTTGATGCATCTAGGCAGATGTGTCATGCTGTAAAGTCCTGTGCCACATGAAACCGATGCAGCAGTGATGCAAAAGATGCACCATGTTGCAAGACAGGCCTCACTTCATCTCCAACAAGATACCGTCCGTTTAAACTGTAAACATTTAGGACTGTGTAGGGGGCATGGAGAAGCTGAATCTTCTGTAAATGTCAAAATTGTTGTATACAGTGCTCAACTTCTGTGTACTCTTTGATATGCTAGACTCCATCTGCACAATGAGATACCTAAGCAAAGGAAACACAGGTGATGTGATTGTGAAATGAGGAAAAGAAATTCCACATTTTTCAATTACATCACCTGTGTTTCCTAACTTTACGAATCACATTGTGCAGATGAGGTTTAGGCCTGTCCACGGACACAGAAGAGGTCTGGCCTTTGTTCAAGAGTGAAGTGGACATGACTCACTTCATTGGTAGGCCTGCACATGTATTATCTCCTCTGTACTCTTCAACAAGCCTAAATTTCATCTGCAACCCTGAGTAGGCCTCACCTCAAACAAACCTCTGGATAGGCCACACCTTATCGTCATCCTGAATCAATCATTTAAAATGTTAGGGACAGATTTATGATAGCCGTGTGCCTCTTTTGCGCCGCTGTGCGTCACTTTTGTGTAACGCAGTGGTGGTGCAAAAGATTTGCTATGTTGCGACATATTTACAACTTGATGCATCTAGGCAGATGTGTCATGCTGTAAAGTCCTGTGCCACATGAAACCAATGCAGCAGTGATGCAAAAGATGCACCATGTTGCAAGACAGGCCTCACTTCATCTCCAACAAGATACCGTCAGTTTAAAATGTAAACATTTAGGACTGTGTAGGGGGCATGGAGAAGCTGAATCTTCTGTAAATGTCAAAATGTTTGTATACAGTGCTCAACTTCTGTGTACTCTTTGATATGCTAGACTCCATCTGCACTATGAGATACCTAAGCAAAGGAAACACAGGTGATGTGATTGTGAAATGAGGAAAAGAAATTCCACATTTTTCAATTACATCACCTGTGTTTCCTAACTTTACGAATCACATTGTGCAGATGAGGTTTAGGCCTGTCCACGGACACAGAAGATGTCTGGCCTTTGTTCAAGAGTGAAGTGGACATGACTCACTTCATTGGTAGGCCTGCACATGTATTATCTCCTCTGTACTCTTCAACAAGGCTTAATTTCATCTGCAACCCTGAGTAGGCCTCACCTCAAACAAACCTGTGGATAGGCCACACCTTATCGTCATCCTGAATCAATCATTTAAAATGTTAGGGACAGATTTATGATAGCCGTGTGCCTCTTTTGCGCCGCTGTGCGTCACTTTTGTGACGCAGCGGCGGTGCAAAAGATTTGCTATGTTGCGACATATTTACAACTTGATGCATCTAGGCAGATGTGTCATCCTGTAAAGTCCTGTGCCACATGAAACCTGCGTCAGATTTCATGTGAGCGTTTTGTTGTAGGGTGGCCAGTCATTTGCATGAAAGCCCTGTAAAACTAACACAGTAAAATTAAGAAGATTTCACTGAGTCACATTTATGGCATTGCTGAATCAAATCCTTACGCCTGTTTGAAACAGCATCGCTGGACATGGTTAAATAATATCTGCAAAATGTTACTCTTGTCAAACAATTTTACAATTATAGTCTCTGAGATTTGTCTCTTACTCTGCAACATCTCATTGTTGTTCTCTTTCTTTAAAGATAACGACAACATCAAGCATGAGTGATAATGAGCAATCTGTTGATCTCGATATTATCATTGAAATTGTGATTGAAACATCAGTGGAAGTAGATCCCTTGGATGATTTAAATCCTGAGGATGATGAAGAACATGATGAGGATGCCGATTTGTCAGAATTGTATGACATAGGGTGGGAAGCTGACCTGCTTGAGCCTATGGAACTATTAACATTTATTTTTAAAAGTTACTGGAAATGAAAAGTAAACATGTAAACCATTTCATTTAAAATTAAACACAACTTCAAAAACAGCTTGTGTGTAGTGTCTTTAATAAAATAGTCAAATATGCTCATAAAATTAGTTCAGATTCACATATAAAACAGCACAGGTCAAATGTAGAAGCATTCCATTTCTTTGCTACTATTTGTGACTACTAAATTTGCCAATGCACTAAAAATTATTGTATGTAAAAATGACAAGTAGTGTGTAAAATTTTTGACGACTGTTATTGATTTACTGTTTGGTAATAGTGGTTAATAACATTTTTAATTATATTTTACCACAGATTCAACTGCAGATCATTTCAAAAGTACATAATGCCATCTAAAGAACGAAACCGAAAGGCTACAAAACGTCAAAGACAGCAGCTTACTAAATGCTTGCAGCAGTCCTCTACAATAAAAACTCGTCAAGTCACCAAGAAAGCTCCGGGTAAGACAACGAAATCATTTCTAAGAAACATTTGTAGAAAAAAAAGCAGTACTACAGAAAATGTTTTAGTCCAGAAAAAGAGAACCAATTTAAACGGAAAGGAAAGGCCAATCAAAAATGTTACTGCTAGAGCGGGAGATTACTCTGTGCATGGTAGTAGAAGGAAAAATCAGTTTAGGGACATTCATAGACGAATGTTCCGCAACAGGATAATTGGCAATTTGTTAAAAAATATTAAGAAAGGTCAACAGAAAGTGGTTTTTTATAAGAGAAAAAAAAAGTTGAGAAAATTATTGATCAGGCATTTGAAATTAAGCGAAAGTTATTTATTTTGATCATCAATAGAATTAGGAAGCTAAACAAGGCAATGTATGATTTCAAAAGAAATAGTAGATGGAAGAGAACAGTTAATCGTAGTAATTTTTGTGAAGTTTTTTCAGGAGAATGGATGCATAGTTCAAGTTGTGAGGCATTTTTTAATGAGGAGAGTTATTTCCAGGATAATGATTTGGTGCATGCAGTTGACACCAGTGGTCGAGCCTATGAGGTGAAAGATGGTTGTCCAGTTGAAAAAGAAAAACTTGTGGCAACAGAGGCAGAAGAGGTGTTAGGTAATGAGGTTTTAGGAAGACGTCCTAAGGGACCAGTGTATATCTGAAAGTGTAGTAGTATTTGCAGTGTGCGACAGGATTCCATCAATTTGCTTTGTGATTTTGTACGGACATTTAATAAGAAAACTTTAAAACAGAAAATGAAGTTGTTGCAAGAATTAGATCCTTGCATAGTGAGAGAAGTCAAGCGAATGTAGAGGTTAGGGATGCTACCCTCTGGACTGGGCTCTCCAATAATAACGAAAACTAAGTTTTCTCGTTAGATTTATTCAAGTTTATTCCATTTCGAACACTTCAAATCTGTTCATTTAAACGTGGTATTTATTGCTCTTGTCAACATAATAAAAATCTTATGTTGTATTATACATCATTGTGTTAATCCATGTTTTCAAAATACCCAATGCATTTCGGGTCAAACAACAGCCATGACCCTTCGTCAGGGGTCTAAAGAAAGGAAATCAAACAGGACCAAATTAGTCACCCGACATAATAACCAACAGTCTCAAAATGTACCATGTCACATCGCTCTTAATCTCGCTGCATGAGAAAGAAAACGCACAAGCAAAAACAGAAAAGTCGTGCTCAAACAAGAACCCAAATGCACCAGATCGGGGATACATAGCGCCTGGCTTAAGAATGCATTAATGAGCAGAAGAATGCTCCACCTTCGTACTGTGAGAAAATCATCGTACTGTGAGAAAATCATAGCGCTACCCGCTGCCTCTAAATCGAAAACGCCAACATTACAAGGCAAAAGTATAAAACGATAGTCTGAAAACTTACAAGCTTATACTCGCGTTCGCGCTTCCATGGATTTCAGCAAGTTTACGACTAGCCAACTACCCTAGTTCTCATAGGATAAAGCGTGTGTCACGTGATCGCGGCTGCAACCAATCGCGTTGCGGAACCGTGGTCACGTGAGTGGAGTATACTGACTTCAAAATAACCCTGCAATAGTAAAATTATGTCGGAGCTTTCCCGCTAGGATAAGTCTACACTCACACAGTTGGTACTAAGAATAAGTTGTGACATGTTATTCGATATCAATGGCAACTCAAAAAAGATAAAATGAAACATAACAAATATACGTGATCAAACCTTACTGCATGCAAAATTCATCCCATTGCATAATGACACATGTTTAGGGAAACAGGACCTGGGCACAAGTCAATGGCAGTGTTAAGTGAGTCATAAGACCCACGCATACTCGATGCGATCGTTCAAACCTATGGGCTGGGAAGAGTTCAGTTTTTTAACCCATTGGAACTCAGCTTTAAGTCTTTGTTTCATGGGATCCATGTCTGGGCGCTGATGGATAACCTCGATCACCATGAATCTTAACTGTGATATTTGGTGATTCATTTCTTTCCAATGGCACGCTATTGCTGACTTGAGATTGCTAAGTCTAATATTGCTTTTATGTTCCGTGATGCGGATTTTCACTTTACGTTCAGTTTGCCCGACGTATACCTTGCCACATGGGCACTTTATCAAATATATACAATTTGCTGTGTCGCAATTACCAGAATACTCCAATTTGATGGGGAAGCCTTTGGTTGGATGCATCATAATGTTTCCACAGATAACGTTATTGCAATGTCGAATAACATGTCACAACTTATTCTTAGTACCAACTGTGTGAGTGTAGACTTATCCTAGCGGGAAAGCTCCGACATAATTTTACTATTGCAGGGTTATTTTGAACCCATTGGAACTCAGCTTTAAGTCTTTGTTTCATGGGATCCATGTCTGGGCGCTGATGGATAACCTCGATCACCATGAATCTTAACTGTGATATTTGGTGATTCATTTCTTTCCAATGGCACGCTATTGCTGACTTGAGATTGCTAAGTCTAATATTGCTTTTATGTTCCGTGATGCGGATTTTCACTTTACGTTCAGTTTGCCCGACGTATACCTTGCCACATGGGCACTTTATCAAATATATACAATTTGCTGTGTCGCAATTACCAGAATACTCCAATTTGATGGGGAAGCCTTTGGTTGGATGCATCATAATGTTTCCACAGATAACGTTAATGCAATGTCGAATAACATGTCACAACTTATTCTTAGTACCAACTGTGTGAGTGTAGACTTATCCTAGCGGGAAAGCTCCGACATAATTTTACTATTGCAGGGTTATTTTGAAGTCAGTATACTCCACTCACGTGACCACGGTTCCGCAACGCGATTGGTTGCAGCCGCGATCACGTGACACACGCTTTATCCTATGAGAACTAGGGTAGTTGGCTAGTCGTAAACTTGCTGAAATCCATGGAAGCGCGAACGCGAGTATAAGCTTGTAAGTTTTCAGACTATCGTTTTATACTTTTGCCTTGTAATGTTGGCGTTTTCGATTTAGAGGCAGCGGGTAGCGCTATGATTTTCTCACAGTACGATGATTTTCTCACAGTACGAAGGTGGAGCATTCTTCTGCTCATTAATGCATTCTTAAGCCAGGCGCTATGTATCCCCGATCTGGTGCATTTGGGTTCTTGTTTGAGCACGACTTTTCCGTTTTTGCTTTTGCGTTTTCTTTCTCATGCAGCGAGATTAAGAGCGATGTGACATGGTACATTTTGAGACTGTTGGTTATTATGTCGGGTGACTAATTTGGTCCTGTTTGATTTCCTTTCTTTAGACCCCTGACGAAGGGTCATGGCTGTTGTTTGACCCGAAATGCATTGGGTATTTTGAAAACATGGATTAACACAATGATGTATAATACAACATAAGATTTTTATTATGTTGACAAGAGCAATAAATACCACGTTTAAATGAACAGATTTGAAGTGTTCGAAATGGAATAAACTTGAATAAATCTAACGAGAAAACTTCGTTTTCGTTATTATTGGAGAGCCCAGTCCAGAGGGTAGCATCCCTAACCTCTACATTCGCTTGATTTTCAAAGGCACGTTCAGGCTACGTGCGACGACGAGGGCACCCACCAGGAAATTTAAAGCAATTACTGTTGAAGAAGTTCACAGAGTGCTCAGGATAATATTATTTGTTGTCACAGTATTACAGCCCCACATATCCTGGAGCACCAATTTTGAAAAAATGCAATTGGATGATAATACACTCTCTACTACTAACAGAGCTGAAACGTTAGTCTACACCACAGAAGCCGCCAAGGAAATATATGGACTCATCCAGGAGACCAGACGCATCACCCCTCAAAAAACCACCACTGCGCAAATTCTCAGGCAATTTGAATACATAAGCAAAAAGGAAATAAATCAACGGTTGCATGCAACCACTTTAATACACTACCATAGGAACCAAAGGATCCCTAGGGGACTCAGGATAGCGCTCAAGCCAATGCTTTGCTCCAACAACAAAAAATTCTTGGAAAAGTGGTATCAAATTCTGAACAAGTGTTCCCTTGATCTGATACTGCTGATAGTCGAGGAATTGTCAAAAGTGTTGGTAGAAATAGAAGAAGAGATTAAAACTGTGAAAGAGGAATTGAATAAAATTCCTGATTTAGACAAACTATTGGAGGAGGTCAACCTGAAACTTGATAGATACGCGAAGGAGGTGAATGAAAGGAAAATTCGAAAGTATCGCCGCGATACGTTAGACTATAAATTGGAAGAGGTTTACTCTTGGGCTGAAATATACAACAAAAGGAAATGGCAACCACAACCCCAACAAAAACAATCAGCAACCACATCCTCACAAGAAAGCGTAGTATCCGATACAGATATTGCGCAGAACAGACCACCGTTAACAAAAACCAGCAAACAAACAGAGGTACCATCAACCAGTCAATTAAACGTTCAACAACCGACTTTTTTAGACATAAGTCCAGCTGCAAACGCTCCGCCTATCACATCGCAACAAGAAGGGCAAAAAGGAAAAGAAACAGCAGAGGAAATCGCAAAGCGAACACGGAGTCAAGTACAGAAAACAACTTAGTGATTAATATCTCGGAGAAACCATTAACTCCCATGCAGCTGGCAGTATTAAACAAAGGAACCACGTTTGTACCGACGTATAGGTCTAACATTGGAGAGACGGAAATTTCGCTATTCAAGTTCTTTAGAAACCTGAAATTGAAGTATTTCTTTAAGGACACAAGTCAAACCAACCTTATCCCAACTTGGGATCAAGAGTTCAAACCCCCGAGCACTTTCTGTGCTCCAACCACGCACAAAACCATAGAAGCATTTGAAAGATCCGTTATGTCTGAAATCCAAAAAATCGCTTTCAGCAAACCCAAGAGACCCAATTTAAGCACCACAGAATGGAACACTCTCAAAAATCTCAGTAAAGACAAAGATCTAACCTTTCAAAAAGCCGACAAGGGTGGCGCCCTGATAGTAATGGACACAGAATTTTATATATCCAGTGTTAACAATCATGTTCAGAATCAAGATATCTATTTACCACTAACTGCAGATCCTACAGCAGAATATCAAAAAATCCTATATCAGATCGTAGATCACGCTTTGACCATGAAATGGATAAGCCAGAAAACACATGCTTTCTTTCACCTCAAATATCCAAGGAGACCGCAACTTTATATGTTGCCCAAGATCCATAAGGATCCCATTAGACCACCATTCAGACCCATTGTCTCGGCCTGCGGATCTATCTCGGAACCCATTGGTAAGTTTGTCGACAAATTCCTACAACCGCTTGTTCAGAAAAGTGATACATACATTAAGGATACTACATCCTTTTTGAATATGCTAAACAGTGTGAAACTGTCACACAGCAAAACATATTGGTTATGCACGATTGACGTCGTAGCTTTGTACACTTCCATCCCACACAAAGAGGGCATTGAGGCTCTTGAATGGAGCTTATTGCACAGTGATTTAGAAGAACACCAGAGAGTTTTGGTTTTGGAACTGATGCAGTATGCACTGTATCACAGTTATTTCGAATGGAATGGAGAATTTTATAATCAATCCAACGGAACATCAATGGGCTTTGGGGGGGCCCCCTCATATGCTAATATTTTCATGCAAAAATTCGAAAGAGATCATATACTTGGCAATCGAACATGGATTGAAGGTCTCACCATGTTTAAGAGATTTATTGATGACATTTTTTTGATTTGGTGTGGTTCTAGAGAAGAATTGGAAGACAATATCAAGACACTTAATGATCAAAATGAGAGGATCAAATTCACACACACCATATCCAAAGACTCGATATCTTTCCTTGATGTACAAATTAACATTGCCAATCAGGAGATTAGTACCAAAGTGTTCCAGAAACCCACGGATAGGAACTCAAGTTTGTTCTTTCAAAGTTTTCATCCGGAGCCATTGAAAAAACATTTGCCTTTTTCGCAATACACACGACTGAAGAGAATAACATTGGATGAAGAACAAGCCAAAAAATCAATTTTGCAACAAACTGTAAAGTACAAACAAAGAGGGTATCCGGATGATATTCTAATACAAGCAATAGCTAAAGTCGACAAAATCAAGAGGATTGATCTATTGACACCCAAAATCAAATCAACTACCCAAAAAACTGTATGTGTACTGAAATACTCATCAGATTCAGAGAAAATCAAAAGAATCATCAACAAACATTGGCACCTGGTACAAAATGAACCCGACTTGAAAGACATATATAATGATCATGTGACCTTCGCATACCAAAGATCGAAAAATCTGAAAGAAGTGTTGAACACTCCAAGTAAAGAGAAAAAAACATGGAAAGGAATGTCCAAGTGTTTCAATTGCATTCATTGCAATAACGTTATCTGTGGAAACATTATGATGCATCCAACCAAAGGCTTCCCCATCAAATTGGAGTATTCTGGTAATTGCGACACAGCAAATTGTATATATTTGATAAAGTGCCCATGTGGCAAGGTATACGTCGGGCAAACTGAACGTAAAGTGAAAATCCGCATCACGGAACATAAAAGCAATATTAGACTTAGCAATCTCAAGTCAGCAATAGCGTGCCATTGGAAAGAAATGAATCACCAAATATCACAGTTAAGATTCATGGTGATCGAGGTTATCCATCAGCGCCCAGACATGGATCCCATGAAACAAAGACTTAAAGCTGAGTTCCAATGGGTTAAAAAACTGAACTCTTCCCAGCCCATAGGTTTAAACGATCGCATCGAGTATGCGTGGGTCTTATGACTCACTTAACACTGCCATTGACTTGTGCCCAGGTCCTGTTTCCCTAAACATGTGTCATTATGCAATGGGATGAATTTTGCATGCAGTAAGGTTTGATCACGTATATTTGTTATGTTTCATTTTATCTTTTTTGAGTTGCCATTGATATCGAATAACATGTCACAACTTATTCTTAGTACCAACTGTGTGAGTGTAGACTTATCCTAGCGGGAAAGCTCCGACATAATTTTACTATTGCAGGGTTATTTTGAAGTCAGTATACTCCACTCACGTGACCACGGTTCCGCAACGCGATTGGTTGCAGCCGCGATCACGTGACACACGCTTTATCCTATGAGAACTAGGGTAGTTGGCTAGTCGTAAACTTGCTGAAATCCATGGAAGCGCGAACGCGAGTATAAGCTTGTAAGTTTTCAGACTATCGTTTTATACTTTTGCCTTGTAATGTTGGCGTTTTCGATTTAGAGGCAGCGGGTAGCGCTATGATTTTCTCACAGTACGATGATTTTCTCACAGTACGAAGGTGGAGCATTCTTCTGCTCATTAATGCATTCTTAAGCCAGGCGCTATGTATCCCCGATCTGGTGCATTTGGGTTCTTGTTTGAGCACGACTTTTCCGTTTTTGCTTTTGCGTTTTCTTTCTCATGCAGCGAGATTAAGAGCGATGTGACATGGTACATTTTGAGACTGTTGGTTATTATGTCGGGTGACTAATTTGGTCCTGTTTGATTTCCTTTCTTTAGACCCCTGACGAAGGGTCATGGCTGTTGTTTGACCCGAAATGCATTGGGTATTTTGAAAACATGGATTAACACAATGATGTATAATACAACATAAGATTTTTATTATGTTGACAAGAGCAATAAATACCACGTTTAAATGAACAGATTTGAAGTGTTCGAAATGGAATAAACTTGAATAAATCTAACGAGAAAACTTCGTTTTCGTTATTATTGGAGAGCCCAGTCCAGAGGGTAGCATCCCTAACCTCTACATTCGCTTGATTTTCAAAGGCACGTTCAGGCTACGTGCGACGACGAGGGCACCCACCAGGAAATTTAAAGCAATTACTGTTGAAGAAGTTCACAGAGTGCTCAGGATAATATTATTTGTTGTCATAGTGAGAGAAGTGACAGGTTTGCATGGTCATTCACTGGCTTGTCTTTCCAGGAGAGTATGCCAAAGTGTTTTTCATCATTTCAGGATGCTAGCAGTGCATCATAATAAAGTGAGGAAATTAGTTAGAATGTTGTATTATGCTAAGAGTCCAGCAATTATGCTTAAACAATTATGCACTGCTATTTTGCATGGTTCTGAAGTAGATGTGAAGAATATTTGTGAAGAAATGGAGTTTTGTTACTTTGCAAGTAAAGAGGAGAATGTTGAAATTGACCCAGAAGAAGAAGGTAATGTGGAAGATAGTGTACAGGTTTCCAGTACAGATAATTTTCAGAAAGAAATTGCCACGTTTCAGGTGAAATCAAGTGAGAGTCCTAATTTTACTTGTGTGTGTTGTCGACGCATTTATTATAAGAATCAGACTAAGTTAGTGGATTTATATGCGAAAAGTGAAAGTGAAAATAATAGTGAATGGAAGGATTTTGCAACATACTTGATGGTAGAAAATTGTTTTGATTTGGTATTGGATCAACGTGTGTGTACTTATTGTTGTAACAAATTAAATCAAAACCGGATGCCTGCTAGAGCGGTTCATAATAATCTGGAATTGGTTGAGATTCCTTCTGAATTAAAGGATTTAAATACTTATGAATCTATTTTGATTCAAAGTATCCATCCCTTTCAGGCTATTGTACGAATGGAGCCAAAGATAGGGAAATTGCCTCCATCAGATTTACAGAGAGGATTAAAGGGAAGAGTTGTTTATTTGCCTCTAGATTTGAAGAAAAACATTAATACAATTGGAGTAGAGAAAGTGGAAGAGGAACCTCTGGTTATCTTAGTTAATGGGGTTCCGACAAAGAGTAAGAAAATCTGGCAAGATTTAGTGGATGTTAGGAAAGTCAAAAAGGCAACATTGTATTTGAAGAAAAACAATAAGTACTACAAGAATGTATATGTTGCAGAAGAGGAAGTAAGTGAAGAAGAGGATAGCGATTTGTGTGCTGGTCAAATTGAGAAAGTAGAAGCCTCTAAAAATGAAGAAACATATGAACATTATAGTGTTCATCCTTTGCATTCCAAGGAAGTCATGGGGAATGCTATTGAGTTGTTTCAAATGAAACAAGCCAAAGGAAGTCCCATTAGTGTTTGGGAGGAAAGTTTGGAAGCTCGGTGTTTCCCACAGCTATTTCCAACAGGTCAAGGAGGAAGATATGATGAGCGACCTGATCAAATTCCTGCTTCTGAATACCGGACTTTACGATTGTATGCAGAAGATCCTAGGTTTCGTCAATGCATTCCCTATTTGTTTCATCTACTGTTTGAAAGCGATCTGTCTGGACTGTCATATGCAGTGAACCACATCGTGAAAAGTGGTGTACACATGCAAAATATCTCGACAAGTGACTTTATGGATAAAGTCAATGTGCAAGACAGTATTTTGGATTCTCACTTGATTAATCTCATGGCGTGTCAGCGTGGTACTAATGAGTACTGGTACCGTCGTCATGGTGATTTAAAATGTATGCTGAGGAACTTAGGAACTCCCACATGGTTCTTCACTCTCAGCTGTGCCGAGTATGGCTGGGAAGACTTACTTGAATTTCTACGAGAGGCAAATGGAAACATTGAAAATATCGAATTCAAGACACCCGGAGAACTGTGCTCCATGGATCCAGTGAATGTATGCAGGTACTTCAATCATAGATTTGAAGCTATGATGTCTTTCATCATGAACAAGAAAAATCCACCTCTTGGAGAGGTGTTTGATTTCTTCTGGAGAAAGGAGTACCAAGCAAGAGGTGCTCCTCATATACATATGCTGCTGTGGATCAAAGATGCACCCAATTTTGGATCAGATCCGGATGACTTAGTGATGAGTTTCATAGAACAGTATTCTACATGTGCTGTTCCAAAGGCAAAGGAAGACAAAAGCTTAAGAGAACAAGTTTTACGCTTCCAAAGCCATCGTTGTGGAAAGTACTGTCGTCGTAAATTCAGAAACAAGGACAAGTTCTACACAAAATGTTGTTTCGCCTTTCCACGACCGGTGATTTCTAAAGGAAGAGTGAACAGTTTGATGTCTTCGCTGCGAAATAATGTGATGAAGAAATCACCCAAAAATACGTACAATTTGAAAAGGAACGAAGAGTCCAAGTACATCAACGACTACAACCCAGTGATTTTGTCCATGTGGAATGCTAACATGGATATACAGTTTGTGGCTGATAACTGTATGGCTGTGGCTCGGTATGTGACATCTTACATCACCAAAAAAGAAAAGACAGAATTGAAGGATATGTGGGAGGACATTTCCCATGAAAAGAGCCTCAGTAAGAAGTTGTACAGTTTCAGTCTGAAGATGTTGTCGCATCGAGAAATCGGAGCTTACGAATGTTCTGACCGGTTGTCTTCAGCAAGTCTCTATGCCAAATCCAGGAGTATCATTTGGGCGAGTCTTGGTCTTGCTGCAACGCGTAATCGAGTTCTGAAACCTGTATGAGAAATTGAGTATTTGGCGGAAAAGGAGCCAAACAGTACAGATGTTTTGAAGACCAACATGTTGGATACATATTATCCAAATAGAAGCAGTCACCTCGAGAATGTTTGTCTGTATGAGGTTCTACAAAATTACATATTCAAGAGGAACATCAAAGAAGATATTGATAAAGGAGTGTATGCTGTAATTGGAAGTGAGGGATGTCTGGTCAAGCAAAGAAAATGCCACTTGGTAAACCATCGAAAATTGAGTGGCGAATCTCCTGAAAGAAAAGAGTTTTTCT
The DNA here is from genome assembly GCF_964261635.1 of Lissotriton helveticus. NCBI lineage: Eukaryota > Metazoa > Chordata > Amphibia > Caudata > Salamandridae > Lissotriton > Lissotriton helveticus. Next base: position 276,371,252 of record NC_136068.1, read on the forward strand.
ATTTAGCACTTTTGCAACTTTTCAAGCCTTGGCGTGCAGAAGAGGAACTGCTTGGAGATTTCCTCTGTTACGAAGACTCTTTCAATGCCGCCAAGGAGACCATAGAATGTCCTTTTTTTCCCAAATATCTAGAAATGTTGAAAACAAGCAGGAAGCAACGATTGCAGCCGAGATTGCTAGAGACAGTTCTCAGGACAGTCAGAGTTCTGTTTCATTGAGTCAGGATCCACTAGGAGGACCAGTTATCGAAAATGAAGCTGCCACTGCCATGATTGATGATGATTTCTGCCGCAAAAGCAGCTTTAGCGGCAGATTTCTGCCGATAAAAGCAGCGATAATTTTATCGCCTATGTTGATAATATGCCCCATGTTATTTACATTTCTTTGCTGTTTCAATCATTCCTTTTCTGTTACTTCTTCTTTTCTGCTTTCTGTTTTTTCTCTCTGTTATTCCACATGTTTTAATCTTATTTTGAACATTCACTCACATTCTCTAAGAAACTCTTGTTTATTATTCTTCTACTCTCCTTTTTTTCTTTCACTTCCTTATCTATTTTGTTTTTCACAATTATACCCTCTTCCATCTTTTCTTCGGTAAATAGATCTATTAAACAGTATCTCTGGTTTACTCCCTATAGCTGTCTTTCTTTTAACATTACTCTCTGTTTCCTTCCCTTATACTTACTCTTCTTTTTTTTTAATTATTTTTTTTGGTTTGCTTCCGGTTCGCGTACCGGCGAGCGAATCGGGAAGCGAACCAAAAGAAATAGAGGTTGCCAGAGTGCTAAACATTCTAGCAATTTTTTTATAAAGGGGAGGTAGTTCTGAAAAGAACTTTTTTTATTGTTTTTGTTGTTTTATATTTTTTTTATTTTTTTCTGAACATTTTTTTACTTTTTTTGTATTTTTTGAACGATTTTATATTTTTTGGGGGGTTTTTTGGGGGGGGACAAAAATGATTCATTATAAAGGGCTCAACAGGAGGAAAAAAAAAAGATAATTTATTTTCTGGGGCGTTTTGGACAGTTGTGATTGTCAATTGAAGCATTTATTAAATTTACGCTACTCTCTCTGTAGCAAATCAATTTTTCGCAATAAATGCATACAAATTTCACTTCCCCAAACTTCAGCTGAATATTTGGGACCGTCTCCCTCGCCTCTGGTCCCGTCAGTGCCTGTTGATGTGATGTACTGGCCACAGGACGGGGGTTATCGAGCAGGTCACGTACTTGTGCAGCACTGTAGTTGTTAGGGTGCTACCTCTCCATATGGCGATGCATCGTACAATTGCCATAACTATATTTTTTATCTGTCCCTCTGGACAGATTATCTTTACATATAAGGCAAGTTACGTAGCGGGCATTCACTTTTTTTTGGCATCTGGGATATTTAAAAAATTGCCAAATAAAATTCTCTTTCACTCGGGACCTCCTAGGCTCTTCTGGCAAAAAATACCCCTCTTCTTCCTCTTCCTCTTGTTCCTCTTCTTCCTCCTCTTGCTCAACCATAACCTGAGGAGGTGGTCCTCTCTTCCTAAAAGGTGGTGGTGGTGGTGGGGGTGCACCAGCTGAAGCTACAACACTTGCCATCGCTAAGTGATGAAAAAAGGTCTTCCTCTCACAAAGATGAAAGTCAGAGTGAGGAAACAAGGATGGGTTTTCATCATTTGGGAAAAAAAATAGTTCTAAACCAATGAAAAGTGTTATTTTTAGGTCACATGACCTAGCCTTACATCAATAGAAAACTGAAAGTGAAATGAACCAATGAAAAGTGTTATTTACAGGTCACATGACCTGTTACGCTTATGTTACGCGATCCGCGCTGCGTCCGGATCGCTTCTGGGAAGCTGCGCTTCGCGCCTCGCTTCGCGCACCGGAGCACTTCCGGGTGGGCTAACGCGACGCGTCATATGATGCATTACGCGACAACGTGACACGTCGCGCTTACGCGACACGTCACGATGTTGTTTTCTAACGCGGCAGTTGCGCAAACGGAACGTTTACCGGTTCCCGGACCGGGTCGCAGCACCAAATTGAGCTAAAAGAAAGCTGCCCGGTTCGCGGACCGGGAGCGAATCAAAAAAAAACATTTAAAAAAATACATTAAAAAATTGTATTAAAAACATATAAAATATATTTTTCGATTTAAAGAAGAATACATTTTAAAGCTTTTGATATTTGCTATTAAAAAACCATTGAAATTCACTGAAAAAACCATAGGTTATAGACCATATATAGTTAGGAATTAGCATTTACAAAACCTTGAAAATTCGCTGAAAAAACCATAGGTTATAGACCATATATAGTTAGGAATTAGCATTTACAAAACCTTATTTTACTCACACAAAACCATTGAAATTCCATATATAGTTAGTTGCACTAACTATATATCGCGCACCCGCAATCCACTGCTGATGATGTCACATATTACATCATTCATGACATGGTCAGTGACATCACTGATGACATCACTGATGACATCTCAAATGACATCACTGATGACATCACTGATGATATCTCATTTAACATCAATGGTCACATCAATGATGATATCATTAATGTGACAATACAATGCATCTCCTCACACTTTAATATAACCTCTGTTACACCCAGTGTTAAATACAGAATATAATTTTTGAAACCATTGACACACCAATACTAGTTACTACATACGCACTCACTGATTCTTACGTCTACACACACATTCACTCATACAATCATTCATACATACAATCACTCATCTTTACAACACTATCATATGCACTCATACACCTATACAGACACTCACACTCTGCCACTCATCCATGGAGTTACTCACACACCTAGTCAGTCCTGTAAAGAATCAATCACACTTCCATTTTCTAATCTATACAGTTAAACATAGAGCACCTTACATTTTCAAACATATACTAACACATACTTACTCTCTTATACAATCATTGATACAAGTACACATTGATCTGCACAGAGTCACACACCTCCCAGCCAGCCACACACACTCAGTCTCCCATACAAATACTTGGACAATCAATCAATAACCCATATAGTTACTCATATAGCTACTGATCAACACATGCAGCAGTTTACAGAACAACAGACATAATGATGCACAAATTAAGACAGTTTAGTCACTAACCCATGCACTCAGTGAGACACATTTAATCACTCACTCATACAGTCGGTCATGCACCTACTAAATCCTTCGTCCAGACACTTATACATCCACTCTTTCTTCAATATGTAAGACATATTTAAACTTTACAGAAACATAAAATCACTGGATGTTGTTATCAGTGATGTCATCAGTGATGTCATTTGAGATGTCATCAGTGATGTCATCAGTGATGTCACTGACCATGTCATGAATGATGTAATATGTGACATCATCAGCAGTGGATTGCGGGTGCGCGATATATAGTTAGTGCAACTAACTATATATGGAATTTCAATGGTTTTGTGTGAGTAAAATAAGGTTTTGTAAATGCTAATTCCTAACTATATATGGTCTATAACCTATGGTTTTTTCAGTGAATATATATATATATATTACCTCATAATTCAAGGCAAACTATCTGCATTATAATCTTGTAGCATATGTTCTGTGAGCAAGAAAAATCCACTGCATTGTCTAAATTCAAAAGTAAAAGCCAAATGAGTTAGAGTTTGTGTCACTTTGAGAACATTATTTGACTCTTACTGCACCATCTGATGCGATGGGGTTTTCAACGCTCTCAATTTAGCTAACCTGGTGCAACCACCACTATATTCTAAAATAATCCTCAGTTTTCTAATTTCCTCCACCAATAGTTTTCACAGGCGAAGCTTTATGGACTAGATGCTGGAATTGTTGAACCTTGTAATCAGAACCAATAATAGGCACGGTATTAGAGATATAATAGGTATATTGGTTTCTTGAATAGCGCTATATGCATGCCAGGCGGTCTCAGGGAACGGATAGAGTAGGACGACGGCTAAATATTGAATCAGAAATCACGTTACGATTTTTCATTCGTTTGAATGCGAAATGAGTAATAAGTAATCTATATTAATCTCATATTCTTGAGTATAATAGTTTATTATTCTCTATTATTAAACTGCTGTGATGGTGGATTAGACAGCTATATGCCTTTAAACTGACAAAAACACAAACTATTCGCTGTGATTAAATCTATTTGTCTACATTACTTTGAGTGAAAGAACACTCCTTATACATAATGAACTGTTTTCACGATTCCGAAAAAACATGGCAGGTAAATAAAACCCATAAATGCGTCTTTGAGTGAAAACAGATTTGGCTGTGGTCAGTTTAGCCATATCGCAAATTATGTAGTATTTATTACGTTTATATCGTTCTGTCATGAGCATATGTTATTGCGTAAAATGTGTTCAATTCTCAGACTGTCTTCAGAAATGAAAATGCTTTTTCTCTTTAATGTATTGTGTTGAAATATATCTTCTGAAAAACATCAAGTTTATTTAATGTAAGATGTAGAAACATTTCTCTGTCAACAGGAGTTGTCCATTGTAATAATTCAGAGACTATTTCTTTCCTTTTTAACTTTTGATTTCTGCATGTAAAGGATGGCTGGCCCTCTTAGCAGCAAATGATGCACGCGAAATTATATTTTTTTGCATCTTCTCTTGAATTCTCTGAAAGTTAACAAAAATACCCTACTTAGGTATACAATTCATAATAGTCACGATGTGAAACATTAGCTTAATTTTGTTTTTATGACCTCTCCTCTTTGTTCCCTATTTATTGTGCGGCTATTAAAATGAAGCCTCCAGTGCCTGTCTCACAATCCCTTCCACTGTCACATTCTTCATCTACATTAATGGTGCTTTTGAAATTAAAAACGATGATGAAGCCGACGGGCTGGTGTAATCAAAAATGTGTTTTACTTTCTTTTAATGATTATGAATGAGCACTGAAAATAGAGTTTCCCACGTGATTCCTGCGCCACCAAGTGGGCATACGTTTTCGTCACACGGCCTGATATATTTTATCAGATAACACATGCTTTCTCTCTCTCTCTCTCAATTCTCTATCTCAGTCTCTCGCTCTCTCTGTAGCAGTCTATCTATCTATCTATCTATCTATCTATCTATCTATCTATCTATCTATCTATCTATCTATCTATCTATCTATCTTTCTATCTATCTATCATTTTTAGCACATTTCAGGACAAGGCTTCTGCGTCTATTTTAAATGCTAAAATCTATTATTAATTGGAATTATTCAGAAAAGGCTCCGAGAACAGTTCGTTAAATATGTGCAGGGACACTGCAATTATGTAGCAGGAGGCAGGGGTGATTAAATAATGCGGCACGAAAAGGCAAATTATTCAGCGTAATGCGGGACAATTTGGGATAGTATATTCCTTATTTTATCATTTTTGCATAGGTTAACATTGGGTACAGGTATCACCTCACTACTACCAATGTAGCACCCAAATACAGCAAAAAACGGACCAGCCAACCTTTTAAATGGTCTCCTACTGCACGGCAACACGTGTCACCACATCTCTAAAATCTATTATTCCTTGTGAGCTAGAATTTTTTTTGTTACAATCTGTAGATCATGCAGCAGATGATGGATTGTGTGGAAAAAATAGCAAATCCATAATTATGCTACAAACGGCACAGCCGCACAATTGCGTAATTCCAGTGGCCCAGAATTCGTGGCTGATGTTACTGTACTCTGGTTCGACAGGTTAGTTTCAGAGTGGCCGTCGTTACCAATTTTTTAAAATATATATGGAGTGAGCTATAGGTCCATCCAGAGTAGTATGTTTCTCGCATTTCGTGCTGTTTGGTGTATCATGCCTCCTCCTTAGGGGGGCTTTCATTGAAATTCATGATTCTTTATTTCATATCTTAAAAGTAAATTGAACCTTCACTCATTACAGTGCGTGCCGTACATGCAATTTCCACAAAAGGAATTTTGTTTTTGTTTTTCACTGCAACAGTGTTTTTTATAATGTTTTGAAATGAACTAGTGATTTTTCCTGCTAGGGCGCACCATATACCTGTTAAGCATTGCCAAAGCAAACAGTCTGGCTTTAGTATGCCGGCACTTTCATCCACAAGCACTATTTGCATATTTTACGCATTTAACACATTTCTATTGGCTTTGCCAGTGCTTATTTCTTTTTTTAAACACCAGGGAAGTGTAGTACTTGCCATGGGTTCTGTCAGTCACAGGGATATTTTCTTGCATAGAATAGACAGGACCTAGATTAAGAATCAAACAGTATCCCATCGGCGCTTTCCGGCTTTACTTTCCTGTAGAGACAAGCTGCAATCTGGCACCCCTAAACAGGTGTTAAATAGTCCTCCAACAATTAGAATGACTAGGGCCATTACAAGGATTATAAATTTGGGGGCATATTACCAAGGGCCCTTATCGCCGCTTTAGCGGGACTTTTTCCCGCTACAGCGGCGCTAATTTTCTCACCCAATTACCAAGCTGTCGCTAACACCAGTTAGCGACAGCTTGTAGGCGATAGCGAGCATTTTGGGGCCCGCTTTGCATGTCTGCGATATTTATGGCTGATGACATGCAAATTGGGCGTGCCAAAATGTTAGCGACTGAAAACAGTCGCTAACATCGCTATCGCCTATGATCAACACAGGCGTAGTTTTGGAAATATTCGCACTAAGCGTGAATATCTCCAAAAGCTAACGCCTGCCCTGACCAGTTCTTAGCCATGTTATCCAATGGGAGGTGCATACCATGGCTAAGAGCATTGTCACGCTAATGCGTGAATACTCGCTGTATTGACAGCGATATTCACGCATTTCGCCTGTTTTTTATCGCTTTTGAGATAAACCTTGCTAATAGCAAGTTATCTCAGCGATAAAAACAGGTGAAGGGCGGCGATAACAATATTACCGCTAACCCTACTTAGCGATAAATATCGCTGTAGGTTGGTAATATGCCCCTTGGTCCAGGGAAGAAAGGAGAAAGTTCGAGTGACTTTTTTTTTGCTTATGCCCTGGCATCTGAAAAAGTATCTACACCGGAAGCAGTGCTTAATTTGTTAAAAAAAAAAAAGTGCCAGGGCCCTCGTCAGGAGGCTGTTGCAGCTTGCACCACCCATTGCCCCTGCCAGCGCTGCCAATGACACTACTAAACCAGCTTCTAATAATCTCACTCCTACAAGAGTGACAATTTGGACTATTTCAGGCCAACAAAGCTACAAGAATGGCTAGGGCGGCAGGTTATACTAATTTTTTATGTATTGTAAATTAATAACTAACTGTTGTTGGGGGGTCATCTCTAAATTACTCCGACAGTGCCACCTTGTGGCAGATTGTCACAAGCGCGGGTGTTGACAATTAAGTGCCGGTGCTGAGCACCGAAACCCCCCCCCCCCCCCGCTCTAATTAAGCACTGACTGGAAGGGATATGTCTTGGCTTTTCATCCATTTGGCATCATTGAGGGTACTTCACTGGAAGGGACATCAGCAACATGTATAACAACAGAATTAGATCAAACTAATTATAAGTTAATATAAATAGATGCATCTTATGGCTCTAGCGATTAATACACATTACGTTATTCTCACTGTAGAAAATATAACTCTAGAGCACCCCAAAACCAATGTAATTTCTTTAGTGTTTAGGAAGAGTTCCAAGATAAGTGCATGGAGCTTTATGGTCCCATAAACATTCCTAGAGCAAGGTACACAGAAAAAGGGAAGGTATGCAGTACAGAAGACTTTAGTGAAAATAAAGTTTAGAGGTAAGCACAAGAGCGTGGCCTCTCTAGAGGTAGACCATATATAGTATTGGCGAGACCTAGTTATGGAATACAACTAATGACTCTTCTATTTTCTTTCCTTTTTAGGTTTCGCCTGCACAGCACTTGCTCTGTGCTTGTGAAATCTCTTGTATTTAATAGATCTTTAACCCCTTCTACGCTCATGACGAGCTCAGCTCGTCATGAGCGTAACCTGCGCTACGCTGATGACGAGCTGAGCTCGTCATGTAACGCGGGTTTTGTTAAATCGCAGCGCGCAGCGGGAAAACCGCTAACGCGCATGCGGTTAAATGGGGCTCTTATCAGTTCCCAACACTGAAGTACTGTGCTCATTCACTTTTGTGTGGAACTCTTTTTTTTTGTTAACTTCCTTTGGCTGCAAGCATTTACGATACTTCTACTAAAGCTGTTCACACTGTTTAAGCCCCATTCCTGTCAAGATAAAATCTCTTCCCATGGAAAAGGCAGACAGCTTCTAAGAGTATGCTGGAATACTGGCTTTTTAGGTCTCGCCTTGCGAATTCAGCACATGCGTTGCTTTGCCTTGGGGAGACTATTGTTGTCAGTTTGGTGCACGAAGGGAGACACACCATGTGCGCGCACGGACAGGCGATGTGCACGCGCATGGCGTCTCCTCTCTGCTCCCACCACGCGCTTGATTTAGCTTTCCCGCACGCTCCCACCGCGCGCTTGCCTCCCCATGCCTGTCCCTCTGCCACGCATTATGTTCTAACACTTATCTTCATGTTAACAACTTGTTTTCTAATCTTAGTCATTCTCGCTGTCTCCGGTGTCTTCTCTGTTGCTTCTTCCTGTGTCTTTGCAATGTGTGTTCTCAATGCTTCTGTTGGCTCTGCGTTCTCTCCTCTGCCTCGCATGCCGTTCCCTCTCTCGCCTTATCTGTGCACCCTGTCTCTATTGCCTGTCCTTCTGTCTGTATGTCTCTTACTTTGGAGGGCTGCCTCTGTCACTCCACACCCTCACAAGTGTGGAAAGGCACCTGATTGTGTGTGCTGGGGAAGGGGGGCTCCATCTGTTCGCCACAAGAGGCAGCAGGCTTCTTCCATGGTGGGGGTAGCTAGCCCCTCCCCCTTGCCAGAGATGCAGCTTTTACCACATCTCCTGTCCACAGGCAAAAAGATAACTCAGGAACCAGCACACCTGAAAAATAATAGAGAGACTGAGAGACATGGGGAGAGGGCGCACGGGAGAGGGGTTAGTAGTTTAGAGGAAAGAGGGAAACTTCTGATAGAGAGCCGGCTCAGAATGAAGAGAGGTGCTCAGTGCTTAGAGGAGGGGCTGGAGGGAGAGGGGCTGGAGGGAGAGGTGCTGTGGAGCGAGGTGCTGGAGGGGGGCCTGGAGAGGAGAGGGGAGCTCTGGGGAGGCTTGCTAAAGATGAGAGAGGAGCTAAGGAGAGAGGTGCTGGGGAGAGGATGGGAGTTGTGGAGAGAGGTGATGGAGAGCAGTGAAGAGAGATGCTGGAGAGGAGAGGGGAGCTGTGGAGGGAGATGCTGGAGAGGGGATGGGAGCTCTGGAGAGAGGTGACGGAGAGCAGTGAAGAGAGATACTGGAGAGGAGAGTGGAGCTGTGAAGAGAGGTGACTGAGAGCAGCGAAGAGAGATGCTGGGGAGGAGAGTGGAGCAGTGAAGAGAGGTGCTGGAGAGGAGAGGGGAGCTGTGGAGAGAGGTGCTGGAGAAGAGAGGGGAGCTGTGGACAGAGGTGCTACAGCAGCTAACTTCTGTGATGCCCGATCATAACAAGCATTTACAATGCAAAAGGTCTCGGGTTAATTAAGTTTGAGCTATTGGCATTGCTTAATATTGCAACACCAATTGCACCAAAAGTCTATAAACTGTAGGCCAAAAAAATGTGTATTTATTTTTGTAGCAGTGGTGGCATGCTGCGCTTTAGATGAATATGTTTGAAAGTAAAGTGCGCCATACTGCGATTGCTACAATAGTTATTTGTGGATGCGTTAACAATTGATATGTGCACTGATGGCTGGTGGTGTGTGTGCCTGTAGAAATTGTGCACTGATGGCTGGTGGTGTGTGTGCCTGGTGGAAGTGTGCACTGCCGGCTGGTGGTGTGTGTGCCTGGTGGAAGTGTGCACTGACGGCTGGTGGTGTGTGTCTGATGAAAAAGTGCACTGACGGCTGGTGGTGTTTGTGCCCAGTGAAAGCGTGCACTGACGACTGATGGTGCCTGTGCCTGGTGAAAGTGTGCACTGACAGTGTGGTTGTGTGTGTGAGTGTGGTTGTGTGTGTGTGTGGTGGTGTGTGTGGTTGTGTGTGTGTGTGGTGGTGTGTGTGGTTGTGTGTGTGTGTGGTTGTGTGTGTGTGTGTGTGGTTGTGTGTGTGTGTGTGTGGTTGTGTGTGTGTGTGTGGTTGTGTGTGTGGGTGGTTGTGTGTGTGTGGTTGTGTGTGTGGTTGTGTGTGTGGCTGTGTGTGTCTGTGTGTGTGTGGCTGTGTGTATGTGGCTGTGTGTATGTGGCTGTGTGTATGTGCCTGTGTGTATGTGGCTGTGTGTGTGTGGTTGTGTGTGTATGTGGCTGTGTGTGTGTGGTTGTGTGTGTATGTGTGGCTGTGTGTGTGTGTGTGGCTGTGCGTGTGTGGCTGTGTGTGTGCGGCTGTGTGTGTGCGGCTGTGTGTGTGTGTGTGGCTGTGTGTGTGGGTGCCTGTGTGTGTGTGTGGCTGTGTGTGTGTGTGGCTGTGTGTGTGGTGTGGCTGTGTGTGTATGCGGCTGTGTGTGTGTGCAGCTGTGTGTGTGTGCAGCTGTGTGTGTGTGTGGCTGTGTGTGTGGCGGCTGTGTGTGTGCGGCTGTGTGTGTGTGTGTGTGTGTGTGGCTGTGTGTGTGTGTGGCTGTGTGTGTGTGTGGCTGTGTGTGTGTGTGGCTGTGTGTGTGTGGCTGTGTGTGTGTTGCTGTGCGTGTGTGGCTGTGTGTGGCTGTGTGTGTGCCTGTGTGTGTGTGTGGCTGTGTGTGTGTGTGGCTGTGTGTGTGTGTGGCTGTGTGTGTGTGTGGCTGTGTGTGTGTGTGTGGCTGTGTGTGTGTGTGGCTGTGTGTGTGTGTGGCTGTGTGTGTGTGGCTGTGTGTGTGGCTGTGTGTGTGTGTGTGTGTGTGGCTGTGTGTGTGGCTGTGTGTGTGTGTGTGTGCGGCTGTGTGTGTGTGGCTGTGTGTGTGTGTGGCTGTGTGTGTGTGTGTGTGGCTGTGTGTGTGGCTGTGTGTGTGTGTGGCTGTGTGTGTGTGTGTGGCTGTGTGTGTGTGTGTGTGTGGCTGTGTGTGTGTGGCTGTGTGTGTGTGGCTGTGTGTGTGTGTGGCTGTGTGTGTGTGTGGCTGTGTGTGTGTGGCTGTGTGTGTGTGGCTGTGTGTGTGTGGCTGTGTGTGTGTGTGGTTGTGCGTCTCGAGTTGTGAATCCTTTTAAATACAAGCATTTACAATGCAATAGGTCTCGCATTATTAAAGTTTGAGCTATTGGCATTGCTAAAGAATGCAACACCAATAGTGCAAACTTTAATAATGCGAGACCTATTGAATTGTAAACGCTTGTTACCCTTAGGGTGGGAAAAAAATCTTAACTCTGCATCAGTACCACCCTTCACTGCCTTTGGAGTAACTTCAAAGAAACTCACTATAGTTCTTTCACAGTCTCATCATTTCAGAACTGAAGCAGTTTCAAAATTCTATACAATGAATTCAGAGTTGTTGCTTATAATTTTCTGACAAAAACTAACAACCGTTGTCAAAGCCCATAGTCCTGGCTACTTGTAGGTGTAACATTACTTGTTTAATTATATATCTGTATACAATTACAGACGCAGAAAAATACCAGTCGGGTAACACACTATGCCAAGCACAGATTTTTTGCTTCCGTATTTGTAAGCCACGCCCTTAATTACATGGGCCACACCCCTTTGAGAGGCCCCCTAGTTTCTTTCAGTCTACTTAAAGCCCTGCATACATGCACGCTTTGAGAAAGACTAAGGAAAATTGTTAATCATTTTCTTGACCTTACAAGTATGGATGTATAACTGATACGGAGACATCAGTATTACAGCTAAATTCCAGGTTGAGTGCCTTAACGTATGAATACTGCAAAGGTCTACTGATTGCAGTCCGAAGTAGAGGTGGCAGGGTAGAGAGCATAAGACAGAGAGAAACACAAATGTTAAGACCACAGTGCTCGAATGGGTTGGGACAAGGTGGAAATGGGATCAAAGGAGAAAGGATGAAAAGTTAAGTAGGAAAGAGGCCAGAAGGGAGACACAAAAGAGTGGCGTGTGTGGCGGAAACAGGGAAAAGCAGAAAAGAACAAAGATGGATGCGAAAGGATACAAGTAGGGTCACATGCGGGAGAAGGAAGGCTCGTTAGGAGAGTGTGATGAGGGTGATGCTACAGAGAAGAAACAAGAGGACACAAGTGTGCAGAAAAAAAGAACGCAAATTAGACATGCGCACAGGCATGACAGGAGGAAGAGCAAGCGCGCCCTACGGGAAAGCGTGCAAGAGAGAACACACAAAAAGATAAGACGTAGAGAGAGCAATGGGATGTTACAGAATAAATAGTAGACGGGGAGTGCGTGGGTTATGATTCGAATTAAAAAATGGCAGGACTAGAGAGGGAATACCTATGCAACAAAGGTGATGAAGAGGGAACGCAGAAGAGCGAATACGCAGGCAAACAGTGAATGCTGGGCAGAGCAGAGTGACACAGGGTGTATTGGTCTGCTTTTATAACAATATAACTCCAATAAGGGATGCAAAAGTATCCAGGTCTTTAATATTTGCTGTATGCCCGTAGAATCTGCCTTGCAAGTTTCAACAACTGCGACAGGTCCATTAACTCTCTGTACTCACTGCCTTAGCAGCAGAACGCGACACAGCGGGCTAAGGCAATCTACGTGTTTCCAATGCAGTGTTTAGGCCCAGGTGTGGTGGATCCTGGATGAAGCAGAGATCATGCAGGGTTGTAAAGAAACAATGTGCATTTTTGAAAGCAGCAGCTCAGCTTTATAAAAGGATCATTTTGCATATATATAATGCAACTATTCGACAAAGAGACCCCCCAACCTCCTCCCTCTGCAATCACTCTCTCGTTATTGAATGCAATAAAAACCAGTACCATAGCAATACAACTACCATTAATAAAATCCAACAAGTGTGACAATTTGGTTTGTTTGCTCATGCCACACCAAGCTGCAACAATGGTCTGGGTGACAGGGATGTAAACAAGAGGGAGGCCGTACTTGATGCGTGCTCTCTTTTCCCTGCAAAGCCGCGCACAGTCAGGTTGTTTGAACGGCAGCATATCTTCACCCCTGCTCCTCGCAAACATGAAAACCAGTTGACCTTGGAATTGCTTCAGTGCGTTTTTTTGTTTCTAACCGCGAGTCAGAAGGGCCCTTTCCCCACCTTCCCCTCCTAAGGGGACTGTATTTTACTCTTCCGGTATTGACCACCGTGCCATTACTGCGATTTGTGGACTGCTCAGGGCAGGAGTGATTAAGGTGCTGTTGACCCGCTCGACCCCCGCCAGCCGTTCATCGGAGTGATGTTGAGTGGTTTTTCTAATTCTCTATATTTCATTTTCTGTGGGTCGAGGCGGGAGAAATGACAGGGAAAGAGCATGAGGCAGCAGACGATTAAACGGCAAAAAAGCTGACCCTCCACTTTCAAGCGGGTTAGTGCGACATTTACTAAATTGAAATTACATTTATATAACGCTTACTACTCCGACAAGGTATACTTGGAGAGCTAGGTTTGGCTATTTACGAAGGAACCAGCAATGTCAACAGCATGATTGCGGGTACTCTTATACTTAATAAATCTGAAGCCTGTGTGCAGGTGAGGAGGACACGCGCCCGACAAACGCACTGCTCTATGGTGAACGCGCGCACACCATCTGGAATGCATTACACGGCCACCCTGACAGCTCCTAATTAAGATTAATGCACTGCCGAGCACGTAACCGCTGAGAAAATGCCCAAAATGGCGCCCAACATTTACATCTGCCCAATTGCATCACGACTACTAAAAAGACATCACCGCGAGGACCAATCAACATTCAGATAATAAAAAAAAATACGCACACTAAGGAATGTGTCTTTCCCGAGCCCTAAAGTCATTTTTTTTTTTTTTTTTTTTTACATTAGGATCTCGGAGCTCCGCCCCGAGCACTAAAAAGGGCCCCCCTGGTACAAAAAGAATATCAGGGTCACCTTTAACGTGTTAGCACAGGAGGTACTCGTGCTGCTACTAAACCAATATCAAGATGACGCGATCTGGACCTTACAGAAGGTGCAAGAGCTTTAGCCAGGTGAACAATGAAGTGGAATCTATTAAAGACTAACCAGGTTATGTCCATAAGCTGCCCTCGACTACACTAGAGTTCTTTCTTCAGCTGTTTTCACCTTTAGCCCCACCACCACTCACACTAATCAAACTATTCCCACTGCAGTACAACACAGCCATAGCCACTCACTTAACACCGCAGCCACAGTCAGATTTTCTACTCTGGCATGCCACTGACATGGTTGTTGTGCCTCTCCGTTATAGCACTGTTTAGATCTCTCTGCTACAGTAACACACTTTTGTTGCAAAAACCAATAAAGAACTCTGCAAAAAGAGCTATTATTTCAAACACTGCACAGCTCTACAAGCAAATCTAAAACCGGGAACTTCATTACACACCACTTACACTGCATAACACATGGATAAAAGACATTGTCATTTACAACGCCATTTACAACGCCAATAGCTCTAACTTAAGCAAATGCGAGACCTATTGCATTTCCAATGCTTGTTAATACTTAGTTATGTAAGCAGATGCTTTAGCCTTAGAACGTTTGTAGCTTTCCCTATTCATGCCTTAATACCTTTCTTTGCACTTTGTAGGCATTACCAGATTTATTTTTTTCAACTTAATCTATTTGGTCATTATGATCAAATTCTACATGTTGTAATAAACATTGCACGTTAAAAATAAAGTTCATTTACAAGAGCTATGCTATATTTTACTTTTAAACAAGCAGCCATAAGTGAAGTTACCTTGCAGACAACAGGGTCATGATTTGACGGTGCAGCAGGTGCAGTAGCACTGGGCCCAAAAGTTGTCAGAACTCCTCTAAACACATAACATTGCTATAGGTGACTACTAAACAGGCAGTCACAATTGCAGTTGTCTTGTAGTTAAAAGGGGTTTGATTTGAATGGTGCAGCAGGTGCAGTGCCACCAGGCCAAAATGTCTAGGGACCAAACTAAATGCAGAATATTGCTACATTTTACTACTATGCAGGCAGTCGCAAGGGCAGTTATCTATCTGGCACTAGGGCCATGATTTCAATGGTGCTGCAGGTGTAGTGGCACCCGGGCCAAAAGTTGTCATAACTCCTTGAACCACCAAATATTGCCACATTTAACTACTAAATAAGCAGTCACAAGTGCAGTTACCTTGCAGGCACTAGCGTCATGATTTTAAGGGTGCAGCAGGTGCAGTGGCACCAGGCCCCAAATCTCTCGAAATCCAGCTAAACACCAAATATTGCAATATTTTTCTACTAAACAGGCAGTCACAAGTTCAGTTACCTTGGAGGCAATAGGGTCATCATTTGAATGGTGCAGCAGGTGCAAAGGCAACAGGACCAAACGTTGTTACAACTCCTCTAAACACTAAATATTGCTATATTTTACTACAAACCAGGCAGTCACAAAGGCAGTTATCTTGCGGGCACTAGGGTCTTGATATGAATGGTCCAATAGGTGCAGTGGCACCGGGCCCAAAAGTTGACTGAACTCATCTAAACTCATAATATTGCTATTACATCAGTTGATTCTATAATGTTCCTCTTTCATGTCGTTTTTCCAAATGTTGCTATTACTTAGGCAGACTATACCACTCTTAACAGCACAATATATTTCCTTTTTGTACATAAACAAGTCATAAGACTGTAACAGATTTCTATAACTTATATTGTACAACTACTCAACAAGCTACAACTTACAACAGAAAACAGCTTATTATTAATCACATAGCTGAAACCTAATGAATTTACCAATGCTTGTTAAGAAAGCAACGGGAGATTGATGTCTGGGAGAGACTATTGGTGCCCTGTATGATGTTTCCACTTGTTTGTGATGCAAAATAAAAATATTTAAAAAAAACAACAAAAAAACGAGTTGACAGCATTTTGATGTTCCAGTGGAGCAGACCTCTCAGTCATACCTACAAGCCCACAGAAACCTACCCTGTGTGGCTTTTCATGGCCTCATAGATATGGTGTAAGGTAATGCTGCGTAAGTCACTGGGGAGGAATGCCATGGGCATTGAGGTGGGTGTTCCCACTCAACTCTCATGGTTTTTGACACATTCCCTGATTAACAACGTAGCATAAATCTAGGAATAGGTCAAACCCATGTGCCTTCCCCAGGGCTGGCGTAACATTGTTTTTGTGAAGGATGGTGTCCCCTACTGTACAAAACCAAACTGAGTTAAACGCAGGCACCCTTGTGCCATGGTGTAAGGATGCATCAATTGGCGCTAGACAGCCATTTGTGTGCCAGCACAGTGTAAGAAGACAGGAATACATCATATCTCAAAGATACAGTGCATTCCTACCCTTTTCTTTTGGCGCAGGGTGGCGCAGCAAAGTGACGTAGAGTGCTGCCCTTCATCAAGTTGTTGTAAATGAGACCCTGTATGTTTAACTTCAGATTCTACCAAACAGTACAACATTATCCTAAAGTGCTCACTCTTACTTGAATTTGAAAAAATTCTTTACAGTTCTCACTCGGTTTGCTGCAACTGTCAGTCATCAGCTACCTCTTGAGATTGGAGTCTGCAACCTGTGAGTGACACATGCCCTGTGACATACATGTGCTCCACTTTCATGACCTTTTGACAGCTTTTATTTTGTCAAACTCTTTTAATAAAACACACAGATAATCCAATGCATAGTCGCATGTAAGAAGGTTCAAGTGTTTTTTTTTGTTTTAAGAATGCCTACACTCCTTGCTCCTCCACGCTCCTGCAGACTAAATGGTATCTGAATAGAGTGTTCTTCTAAGGATGTTAGGTGCCCAGGCAATAAATATGTTTGGACCCCTGTTTGGAACAACTTTGAATTTTACTAACCATTTTGCTAGTTCATGTCCTATGTTGATTAACAACTTTGAATTATATGTTAAAGATCAAAATACAAAAATTCACAGAAGTGAACTAGAGAGAAAGTTCACTTTTCCAGGGACCAGGGAGCTCCTTGGAATGTGGGGGCCCTGGACGATTGCCCAATTTGCCATGCCTCAAAACATCTCTGCTTGCTCATGCATTCTGATTTATAGCAGTCTCGTTTAGACTCTAAAGGAAGCCATCTATCTCTTTGCCTCTCTCTTTAACAGTAGACAGAGGAATACCTGAGTTGAGCAGGTGTAGTGTCGAGTGCATTGTTGCTGGAAGCTGGCTAGAGTGAAAATCAAAAAGAGGGCGGAGATATCTACTGAGGGAGCAATGTGCACATCTGCAGAGGATGCTGCTGGATGAACTAGGAAGTGGTGTGGCATAAATTCTGGAGCCCAGATTTACTAACACGTCATGCAACACATGAAGATAAAGAGACCTTGCTGCACTGCGTGACAGGGAGCGGGCAGGAATGTGCCATATATACTAAAATAGGTCACAGTCATCCTCTTTGCCTGCGCTGGCGCACAAACTGTGCCCAGCACCAATGCATGCACCCTTGCGCTATAGTGCAAGAGTGCCTGTTTTTTTTTTTTTTGTTTGTTTTGTAGAGTTTTATATAGCGCAAACTAGACCCGAATCGAATCAGGTATCAGAGAGCTTTACATATTTTACAGTTACGTTACATGAGGACACACTTTCATTTTTTAGGCACGGGGAGATTAAGTGATTTGCCCAGAATCACAGGAGGTTTTTGGCATCGTTACCGAGACTCGAACCCAGATCCCCAGGTCCAAGGTAGAGCGCCCTAGCGTTAGGCCAACTCCTCTCCCCCTGGTTACAAGGAGGATTGTTTTTGTGCAGGAAGGGACACCTCTCTGTATAAAAACAAGCCTCTGATCCTTTCTGCACTTTCTGTGTGTGTTGTAGAATGCAGTACATGTAGAAAGAGGAAAAAGCAAGTAGAAATAAACATATTTCTCATTGTTATGCTCCACCTGGGAATGTGTTGTATTTTGACGCATTCCTAGGTTTACTTTTGTAAGTAAATCTAGGATTGCATCATAAATCATGGGTGGAAGTGTGGAACTACCCGACCGCCACCCTTAGAACACCCTCCCAGGGCTGAGTCAGGCAAGGCGCTGCTTTGCGTTACTCCAGATTTACTAAGCCATGCAGAGATATACAAGGTGGCTTTGCTTGCATAGTAAATTTCATTTTAGAGCTTGTGTTGCCTTGCATCTCCTTGCGTGACGCAAGGGCAACACAAGCCTTTGATAAATCTGAGCCCCAGTTCAGATATGACTGAATGAGTGCAGCTCGCTAGCCCAAATCTCCATTAGGAGACTTTTGGCAGCATTTTGTTTGCCCCCAGAGAAACATTTGAAGAAAACAGGGTGAAATGCTGCATTTTACAATGCAATTCTAGCAACCCAGAACTTCTATTGGGGAATAAATGAAATAGTACAAAACCTTAGTTGTGTACTGAGGGAGAGCTAAACAGTCCCTACAAGCTCATACAATATTACCGCTGCTAAATTACGTAGCGCTTAGAAGACCGGGAAACTGATACGTTAAACTAATCTAACGTGCAGGCTTCAGACACCACTAACAAAAATATAATGAAAAGCTCTTTTCATTATAAGTGATGGATTGCCTTTAAAAGGCCATGAAAATAATCCAAGACAGTAGGTGTCCCTCTGGTACTGAGGAACCAGAAACAGTAATGAGCCTCCAAACTCAGCATAAATTATCCTACAAATTTACGCTTTCTGTATATTTCAGAAATCCACTTGCTTTATTTTTTCTGAACATTCGCACATTTCACAATAAAAAAAGAGGATGTCATTTTGCTTAAGTGAACTCATTTCGTCCTTTTAATGAAGTAAAAGTACATTTGTGTCCCAATTTGTTTTAGGAAATACATACTAGGTCTCCGAATATCAGTGTTTCGTTTTCACCAAGCTATGTCAATCATGGATAGAGTTCTTTATGAGCATGTATTATTCTCATTAAATGTAAGGCAGGGATTCTCACTACGGTTGTGCCATGGATACTCAGACTTATGTCAAGAATGGGTACACTGGGCCCGATTCACAGAATGAACTTAAGACTAAATCCTAAACTTACTACTATTTAGTATTCACAGAATGCACTTACTACTTTCGGGATTCACAGAGTGAACTTACTACTTTCGGGATTCACAGAATGAACTTACTACTTTCGGTATTCACAGAATAGATTTAAGACTACTAACTTTACGTCCGCACTTGGGCCGTAAATTCCGGCCCAGAGGCGGAGCTTACAGCCCGGAGACGGAGCTTGCGGCCGGAGGCAGAGCTTGCGGCTTGGAGGCAGAGCTTCCGGCCCAGAGGTGGAGATTTCAGCCATGGGTAAATCCCCACCTCCGGCCCGGAAGCTCCGCCCCCAAGCCACAAGCTCCGCCTCTGGGCCACAAGCTCCGCTCCCAGGCCGGAAGCTCCGCCTCCGTTCCGGAATTTCCGGCCCGAGTGCGGACGTAAAGTTAGTAGTCTTAAATCTATTCTGTGAATACCGAAAGTAGTAAGTTCATTCTGTGAATCCCGAAAGTAGTAAGTTCACTCTGTGAATCCTGAAAGTAGTAAGTGCATTCTGTGAATACCAAATAGTAGTAAGTTTAGGATTTAGTCTTAAGTTCATTCTGTGAATCGGGCCCACTGAGTCAAAGATGGGCGCCTCTATGGCAGAGACATCATTAGGCAAAAGACAGCCACATTTTTCCAAGGCCAACCACAGAATGTCTTCTATCAAGCAAGACATTTCCAGGGTGTTTTCAAGCATGCCCAGAATGTATGATGAGTGGGCCACTTTTTCCCATTGTCAATGATTATATAATATTCGTAATTTTAACCTACATATTTTAGGGCATAACCCCATTTCACAAATGGTCTGAGACCTGTTTTAAATGTTATTTTTAATACACAATTTGATACATGAATAACAAAGGTGTGAGACATTGTTTTTTCAAAAATTGGGATTGATGCACAGCTCCTGTTTTCGAGTTAATTTTATTTGTTTTTAGTTTGGTTTAAGGTGCTACTGCTGGGTGACGCTCTCCGTCCGTGGCGCCCTTTAACAATCACTGAACGTGTAGCCAATGGGTCATTGGTTACATCCCCTGCAGGCACTCTTCTTTTTTGGTTCCTCTTAAAATGAAGACTCCGACTGTGTTAATCGATTTTATACTTTTATTGGTTGTACTTCTGCTTTTTAGCGATTATTCTCATCGCAATTCATCTTATTTCCATGTGTTTTTCAAATGTTTGTTTAAACATGATTCATTCATTGATACATTTTGCTTTGTGAGCTCCAATGCATTTCAGGCATTGTATGCCCTTCCTCAGGGAGCAAAATGGGCGGAAGGTTTTCGAATGTGAGGTTTCGACCTCACGGCTGTCCTCGTCTCAGACAGACCTAGATTCTACGCTGCCACCTGCTGATCGAGTCCAAACATTATTTTGATACCATATCGTAATTTTGCAATGATGTTAAGTGATTATGCAAATAAATGTATTCATTCATTCATTCAAGTGGGCCACTGGTATGAAAAAAGATATGAGGCTTTGTTATGCCGGGGAGTAACCTCCTCAGTGTCCTTGTTAGGGCAAGGATGGATCCCTGTTGTGGCTTAAATTGTGAGATTGTCACCATGAATGCACAAATTAGTCATGGAGGGGCTCCTATTATGCAAAGGATAGCAAGAGTTACATTTTGGATGGTTATAGTATGTCATGGACGGATGCCAATATTTTGGGATATACTGAATGTTTCCCTGAATTCTCATATCATATCAATAATGGTCCCTTATTTTATCTAAAAAAACACTTTGGTACAAAGAATGCCACGTTACATTATCTTGCATTGTGTTGTATTGAATTTGCATTGTGTTGCATTGTACTGAATTGTACTGCATTGCATTGCATTGTATTGTATTGCATTGCATTGATTGTATTGTATTCCACTGCATTGCTTTGCATTCCATTGTATTGTATTGCCTTGCTTTGCATTGTATTGGATTGCATTGTATTGAATTGCATTGCATTGAATTGTATTAAATTGCATTGCATTGCATTTACATTGTATTGTATTGCATTGCATAGCACTGCATTGTATTGCATTGCATTGTATTATATTATATTATATGTGCATTGTGCTTTTCAGGCCAGTTGCATGGCCTACAAATGTGAGTGTTGGCCCCTTGTTGTGCCCGGTGTAGCCAGAATGTCGCACTGAATGTCCAAAATGTGACTAGGCTCCCGTTGTGTCTTCCTCAATACCTGCAGTATGTCATAGCTCGGCTCCTATTAAATATGTGGTTGGCTGAATGTCATTGTCATGCCCAGTGTGGAAGACAGCAAGAGAAAAAGAGAAACAGAAAGAAAAATAAAGATTTTCTAAAGCAAGAGTAAGGGTTGTTTTAAAGAGTCTGATAAACATACACACTGATTGAGAGAGGAAATATCCAGGACTGCATTCAAAGAGCAAACAGAAAGAGGCATGTAAGGTAGGCTTGGGTACAGAGCGAGAGAGTGAGAGAGGGGGGGGGGGAGAGAACAGTCAAGATGGGGATGGAAACCATAATCAACTTTGGCATAAAACGTTCAACGCAGCCCTACACCTCTCAAGGCTGTAATTAGAATGGGAAATGGTGGCATGGTTGGGTCACAGAAGCCTATCCTGCTCAGAAAGCATCACACTTGCCTGCTGCCAACCTAGGAAATACAAGTGTGGCAGTCCAGCACAGGTTGCAAGAGACGTATATTGAGGACAGGGTAAAGAGGAGTGGGTTAGCAGAAGAGAGACATGAAGTAGAAGCCTGCGAGAGAGAAAGAAAGAGAGAGTCGGAATAAGAGGATTTGACTAGTTACCTGAGGAGAGAACTGGAGAGAGGCATGCAGGACTTGTTACAAAGTGAGACATGCAACACATTGTATCCTCCTCTCTAGTGGTGGCTGGTGCCTTTTGAAAGCGATGGTTATTGTCCCACGGTTAGCACTGCTTTTTTTACACCTGGTATTTTCCTGACAAAGCCATGATATCCTATGGAAGGTGGATATCATGGCTAAGTTTGTGAGCCCCTATCATCAAGCTAACGCCAAACTTCGAGAGATTATCATTGGTTTTCCAGCGATAATCTCTCATTTGGCAGTTAGCGCGAGGATTTTTATCACTTCTGAGATAAACCTTGCTAATAGCAAGTTATCGCTGCAATAATTTCCGGCGATGCTTAGCGTTAAAAAATTCGTTGCTAAGCATCGTTAGCGATAAATATCGCTAATCGTTGGTAATATGCCCCTCAGTGTGCCTACAAGAGATTTACTAAACCATGCATTAGCAAGCATTCAATCTGCATTCAATGATGGCAAGCTCTATACAGTAGCTCACATTTTAATCATTTTGAAATCAAATTCATTTATTTAAATTTAAATAAATCTGAAGCAAGAAATCTAACACGGGTGTATATATTTCAAATACATTTATATTGAGATGATATTTCAAAGGGGACAAAAAGGTCAAAAGATTTTAATAAAATAGCACAAAGCAACTGGGAGTTTCAAATGTTTTGATGTTACAAACACCTCATTGTTGCGAGCACCTCCTTCAAACAATAACAGGAAAATGTGACCAATTAAACAGAAAACATATCCTTAAATCAACTGCAGAGTCAGCGGTACGACATGGAAGCCGGATCTGTCAGAATCTAGACTGATGCGATTCTGTCATGAAAGGGCTTCAGGATAACACCGGGAGGCTCACAACTCTTTGATTTATCTGTATTATTTGCTGGTATGCGTGGGTTGCCATTGAGCAACCGTTTCTCGTGGTTTCAGAAAGCACAACTATAATTATTTATTGCTCGTGCAAATCGCGAAGGGTCATTCATTATTTGATTCTAAAACGTCCTGAAGATGGTCTAGCTGAGGTTTACACTACATAGACTGAAACATCGACACCCACGCCTACTTGATTTAAGGATATGTTGTCTGTTTAATTGCAACAATGAGGTGTTTGTAACATCAAAACATTTTAAACTCCTGGTTGCTTTGTGCTATTTTATGAAAATCTGTTTATCTTCTCAATATAAATGTATTATTTTGAAATATATACACCTGTGTTGGATTTCTTGCTTCAGATTAATTTCAATTGAAAAAAGTGGATTTGATTTCAAAATGATTAAAATGTGAGCTACTGAATAGAGCTTGCTAACATTTAATGCTGAATGAATGCTTACTAATGGATGGTTTAGTAAATCCCTTGTAGGTATACTTATTTACTAATGTCTTGTAAATAAGGCTACCCAATCCCGCTACAGTTAGCATGAAAAGGGTAGCCAATGGTTATTGAAGTGGGCATTCTGCTGCAACGCCCATTGATTTTGAAGATTCCCCTTATTTACAAGAGTGGCATAAATAGGAGGCAGCACCAAAATTAAGATCAGGGCAAACCTGGTCTTCACATGGTGAAACAAAGAGAAATTCTTTTATGTGTGCTGCATAGTGCAGCACACATAGAAAAAGCAAAATACCATGAATTATTGTTTATTTGCAGGAAGGTGTCCCTTCCTGCACATAAACAATCATTTAAAAAAATGGTGATTTGCATCTACTATGTGTGCTGCACAATGCACCACACATAGAAGTTTTAAATCACCATTTGTGCTTGTTTATGCGCAGGAAGGGACACCTTCCCGCACATAAACAATCATTCCCTCAGCGCAGACACCCTTGCACGGTGCAAGGGTGCCTGTGTTGGCCCTAGGTAGCAGAATTTAGCTCTAGGGAAAATGCAGGGATGTGCCGTATCTTTGAAAATAGGGCTCATCCTTGCATTTTTCAGAATGGAGGAGCTTGGCGTTAGTATTTTGTGCTTAACGCCAGGCTCTGCCATTCCATTGTAAATATGCCACTGGGTTTCTGGTTGGCAGAGATATGCACCCAGTCCAAGCAAGAACTACAATCCTAGTCACAGCAGGTCACAGACAAACCTTAAATTAACCTGTGCTCACCTCTGGTAGCTTGGCACAGAGCAGTCATGCTTTACTCAGGAGGCAAGGTGTAAAGTATTTGTGCAATGCATCAAACAGTAACACAATGAAAACACCACAAAGTGACTCCACACCAGTTTAGGAAAACAGAGAACAATTAAAAGAAATTAAACATTTAATTAAAAATGACAAAAATCCAATCAGGAGAAGTCGACGTATACATTTTTGAAGATTAAATGCAAAAATAGAGCTTAGAAGCAGTAAGAGCTTAAAGAGTTAAATGGTTGTCCTGGACCGCGACAAAGTCAAGTGTTCGGGCCAACCACAATGGTGCACAGGTCGGATACTGTACCCATGCAGGGCCCACTGATCAAAAGTACCTTGATCCGGGTCGCAAACAACGAGATGCGAGGTGCAGCCGAGAGACACTACAGTGATCCCCAGGCAGTTGAGATGAAGCGTTGGATTTCTCTGCGCAAAGGCTGTGATTTGTGGCCCCCTGGCTTCCCCTTGCCTAGCGCAGGGAACACTACTTAAAAAAATCTAGGGATCTGGTTCTCTGAGAACTTGAACTTCTCCACACAAGTTAAGAAGCTCATTGGAACTTGTTTCGGCACCTTGGAAGCATTGAGAACGTTTCTTCCCTTTCTTCCAGGACCTGCTAAATAAACGGTGGTCCGTGCCTTGATTTTATCTTGCCTTGATTATGCTAATGCCCTCCATGTGGGCATTCCTGCCTACCTCCTAAAAAAATTGCAGGTAGTCCAAAACTCTGCTGCCAGACTTTTTCTAGGCTTGTCCAACAGGTGCAGTGTGTGTGTGTATTTGCGCTCCCTGCACTGGCTTCCTGTCAAAGCCCAAAATCAATTTAAAATGCTCTCCATCGCCCACAGGGCCCTCTATGGCAGGGGCCCCACTTACCTTCAGAAGAGATTTCCCTTTTATAATCCAGTGAGACAGTTGCGTTCCTCTTCTCAACTTCTGTTGCAGACCCCCAAATTCAATCGTCAAAGGCTGGGCGGTTGTTTACTTGTCAGGAAAGCTTGCCTGGCCTGGAATGCTTTTCCCTTGGCATTGCGGAGCATTCAGGATCATGTGATCTTCAAGAAAAAGCTAAAAACTTTCCTCTTTTAGCTGTCCTTCCTCTTTCCCTTTACCTCTGCACGCACCGGGTCACTCTGCCGAGTAGCTGAGGGCAATATAAATTTATATAACATAGCATAGTGAGTAATGCACCGGTTCCGAGGTGTGTTGGTTCCAAATACGATGCATCGGGTGTCTCCACATTGTAGAGGTGATGCGTCAATCTTCCCCATGCAGTGGCGGGGATGCGTCAGGTCCCGAAGTGGAGGGTCCGGAGGTGAAGCGGCAGTTCCAAGTGCGATGTGTCGATCTGGTTCTCAGAATGGTGGTGGTGTGTGGAATCCGATCAGTGCAACAGTGTTGATGCGTGGATTCTGGTAGATGCAGCACTTTATACTCACTACCAAGGCCCCAGGACTAGGTTGGCACCACTTTGCAGAGAAAGACTGGCCACTAGCAAAGTCCAGGTGCTGGTTGTAAGTTGAAGAGAAGTCTTTGATATCCCTGAGACTTAAGAACAGGAGACAAGCCAACAAGCCCCTGGAGATACTTAGGTTCTGGGATGTAGAAATGCAGGTTGTAACAAAACAGGCTTTTTGCAGATGTTCCTCCACCTTGTGCCCCCATTTGGACTACTAGATGTTGTTTTTTGACTCTGCAGTGCACTGCAGCCTGCCAACCAGACTCCAGTGCCATTGCTTTCTCCATAAATGTGACATGTGTAATTGGCTTCCCCAATTAACAGAGACCATACCCTCTTGTAAACCCCAGGTAAGTGGTAATGTGGAACCCAGGGCATGGGTGGTAAAGGGGTACTCAGGGCCTGCAGCACAGATTGTGCCACTCTGAGTGACCAAGGCAAACAGATGACAGCAGAACTGCCCTTAAAGACTGCTGGAACAGTGTTCACTGTTCCATTTCGACTTATTCTTCACAGTGTTTAACAGGGTCACAGCACTGCTCCTAAGTATATGTCAGTCACCCCGAGAGAAGGTCTATTGTGCCCAGGAGGCAGGGCAAGGAGATTTAGAGTGTTGACATGTAAGTGAATGCTTATATGTCTCTATGGTGATAGGCAGTCTATAGGATAACATGGGACTTGCACCCAGGCATCCCTGAGTTGCTTGCTCCATTATGTTGCCACCTAAATATGTTGAATGGGGTGGCAAACAACATAACTTCTCTCCCTTTACACAAATCTGGTGCCAAGGTAAGGCTGGTATTCAGCCAGGTGACTACCTAGCTGTTGTCCACCTAGTTACCCTAGCTGACATGTGCTTTGGCTGGCAGTGTCGGATTTCCTGGCCCGGCTGCCACCAAGACAGGTTTCTGACTTCCTGCCAGGCAGAGTGAATAATCCCAGGACTCAGAACAAAGGCTTGGGTAGGAAGGAGGTCATACCTCTCCTCTCCCAAGTGGGCTAGTGAAGTTACACATCAGAGTGGTGTGCTTCAAAGGCTTCCCCACCTCTGACATGCATCTGGGCTGACTCCCTGAGTATGACACAACCCTCCCCTTTGGCACAGGCGAGCTTGTACCCTGGTAAGGCAGGAAATTAGGCTTGCAGGGTGTGCACACTTCCAGGAAGGCTGGCCGTAACTCCAGGGTGAGCAGCCTGATCTGTACACTTAAAGTTCATTTATACCACCTTTAGGAGGACAAAAATAGTGCACTCTAGGTAGAAAAGGTGACCTACACCATTAGACGTGGTCACCTCAGGGGCGGATTAGCTGCATTGAATAGCTGCCCATTGTTTACTAGCCCCCACACCCCTAACTCCCCTAAATCTAGGATTTAAGGGAACACCCTGACACAAGAACCATCTACTTCAAAGAGGAACCAAGAGGAGACCTGTGTCATAGACACCATGTCCACCAACACAAGTGAAGAACCGGAATAACCCACTTACTGGGTCTCGGCGGCGGGGGAACCGCCCAAGTCTTCCATACCATTCATACGTAGTAAAAGGAGACTCAGGAGCCTTCGTCTGCAGGAGGAACCCAGATTTATTCAAATTGCTCGGGCTATGGAACAGAGTCCCAAGCTCATTAGAAACAAGACAGAGGAGGCTGCTGCTTTACTCCGCAGCTTAAAAGCCTTTTATACTTTTTCATTCCAGTCTTTTGGCTGTTAGTCCATTGTTCAATCAGGGGAGTGTTTGCAGTTGATAACCAGATCCAGACGATGTTTGTAGTTGGTGACCTGATCAAGGCTTGGTACTCAAATCATTGTTCACTCAGCTTGATCAAAGCATGGTCATTCAGGTCATTGTTCGATCAGCTTGATCAAAGCTCGGTCATTCAAACCATTGTCCAATCACCCTGATCAAGGCCCAGCAGTCAGACCATTGTCCAGATAACCTGATCACGGTGTCAAGGATGTTTACCAGGCAGGGAGCAGGAGATGGAAAATAAATCATTTACACAGGGCGTGAGTGTATCATGGCTTCCTGTCGAACTGCAAAGAACAGGGGGGGTTGGGTGTGCGACAGTTCCAGAGCAGAAATGCAGGCTGCAAGATGGTTTTTGTCGTGTCAGTTAGAATTTCCTCAGGCATCAGCAGAAACGACTAGGTGATGCCGATCAGAAGGACACTTTTCCTCGGACCCTCCTTTTGCCTTTGAGTGGCAAATACTTTAAGAAATGTCAATGTTCATAAGGCCATTGGTTTCTTGTTGGAGCATCA
Organism: Lissotriton helveticus; assembly: GCF_964261635.1. NCBI lineage: Eukaryota > Metazoa > Chordata > Amphibia > Caudata > Salamandridae > Lissotriton > Lissotriton helveticus. The sequence goes on from NC_136068.1 coordinate 276,398,978, forward strand.
TCATCATATTGGTGTTGTTAATGTTAGAGGGTGGAGGCTTGATGGTCTGGACACACATTGTACAGAGCACTGGCAGGCACTGAAAGCACGAGAAGCAGGAGACCAGGACAGTTACTCCCAAGGCAAGGAAGCTGAGGACCTTCCACCCCCACTGGGAAAGGAGGCCCCAGATCCAGCCTGTGAGGGACCAGTTGCCTTCATCCAGATGAATTTCAGAAGAAAGGTGATGCAGACGTTGGATGGCATCGTACACTGTATGTGCATTGTCTGGGATGTACACGCTGCAGCTGGAGCCAATCAATTTACACACACCACCACGATCAGCAAGGATGACGTCTAGAACCATGCGGTTCTGAAGCGTTATAAGGTGGTCCCCCTGTAGCTCTGCAGTGATGTTGGAGAGGGCACCAGCTGTTACTGTGATGGTGGCTTCAAGGACCCTGGTCAGTACACGTACAGCCTGACTGTTTCACATGGGGCCCCAGAATGGAAGGAAACCTTTAAAGAAGTCCCTGGTTTCCTGGCCTGCTGTATCCTCGGCTGATATGACGCCCCTACGTGAGCGACGCAGAGCGCCCTTCATCAACAGGTGGTAACCCGCATGGGTAGAATAAGTTGGTGGAAGGAGGAAGGCCAGATAGCAGGTACCAGACCAGTTACGGGGGAGCCAAGTGTAGGCGGCAGTGCCACAGATGAAATAGGTGTTGGGGGATGCCACCAGCTTCGGAGGAGATGTAGAGTTTAAAGCTTTTGTGATATCACAAGTATTGGTACCAACTTTCTTAGTCCCTAGGCCATGGATGCTTACACAGCCTTGCACATTTATGACATTCACAGTGTCTCGTTCATCGGGCAGTATCCTTCTTGTGTGGAATCTGGAAAATGTTCGTCGAGTGGTTGAGTTGAATGCTACCATCTCACCGAGTTCATCTGGTGATAGTAGCGATGTGGATGAGCTGGTCGGGCAAAAAGGAGCATTGGCATGGCCAGATCTGTTCCGCCAGAAGTCATCCCGAAATGTTTCAAGGGCAGAATTGGCAGTACCATTGACAGTGTAGGCCTCCTGTATCAACATCCACCATGCAAGACAAGACCCAGAGATGGAAAAGGGGTAGGGAAAGAATGGGACAGTGTGTATCATGGAATGTGGCATCAGTCCACAAACCCATCAGTTGGAAGTGTTCATGATCAGCTGATGATGATACAACATTTGGATGAAGGTGTTATTGAAGAATTCTGCACGGCGGGGTAATTCGTGGGCTGGTAGCGTGTAATATTGGTGCTCTGCAGGAGTCGGGGTAGGAGTTGGTGAGGTAACAGGGTGGTAGATTAGTAATAGTAGTAATTAGTAACAGCCAACCAAGGATAGACAGGATGAGGGAAACAAATAGCATCACCACGGTGGCCATGAAGCATTTACTATGTCGGAGACTGACATATTGTTTCTGGATTCAGGTGTTTTGGACGGCAGCCATTGTGCTAAGCCAGGGACCTCTAGTGGCTGTCTGTGATTAGTGGTTGCTTCACTGGGCGCAGGTGCCAAGAGCCCTATGGCGGACCTTAGTCTGACACACCAGCACTACTCTCAGCCAGGGAGATCAGAGCCCTACAGCATATAGGCACTTGGCGAAGTCAAGGGCAAGCCTTCCCTCAGGGACGCAAGTTATATCGGTCGGAAGTAGGGACAGTATGGTCGGGAAACAATTGTACTTGATGTTGAGCAGAGTTAAGGGGGGTTCCACCCTTCCTTTCAGTTCGCTGTCACTCTCTGCTTCCATAGATGTAAAATGCAGTCTGGCATCACTGAATGGGACAAACGTCGGGACTGTTTCTGTTTCTGAGTCTCCTTGTCCTTCCCTCACCCACTGATCATAGGGGAGGGGCAGAGGCACACGCCTGCAGTGGGACGAATGCACCCAATTCCTCCGACCTTCTACTTTCACGGCGGTGCGGGTGGCCAGCAACACCTGACAGGGCTGTGTCCCGCGGAGCTCGAGGTCCATTGAAAATGTATTACTAAGACCCAATCACCAGTTTGGATAACGTGTACGGGGCGCCTGCTTTTGTCAGGTATGGCCTCATGCACCTGGTGATGAAGAGTACGAAAGGTATTAGTTAGACTGTACAGATAATCAGTTAATACAGGGTATTCAACATCTGACAGTTTCTTAGGCCGCGGGACACCCCATACATTGGCAGGCCTCCAGAACACAATCTCATGGGGGGATAGCCCTATCCTGATGTGGGCCGTTGTTCTCGTAGACAATAGGGCCAAGGGCAGAGCATCAACCCAAGTGACACCTGTCTCGGCTACTATTTTGGCCATTTTTAGTTTTTAGGATGCCATTGTACACCTCCACCAGACATGCTGACTGGGGGTGGTTAGCTGCATGAAATTTTTGTTTTATACCCAATGCTGTACAGATATATTCCATAATTTGAGCCGTAAAGTGTATTCCGTTGTCACTCCAGACCAAGCTAGGCAAACCGAATCGTGGGAGGTACTCTTTAAATAGCATTTTGGCGGTAGTGATAGCGGTGCAGTCTTTGACGGGGTAGGCCTCCACCCATCGGCTGAAGGTAAAGACCACCACTAGGACATATATTTCAAATTGTTACATTGGTCCATCTGGATGTAATCCATTTGGAGGACCTCAAAAGGGAAAGTAGGAGGAGAGAATCCTCCCTTAGGAGTAACTGTGCATTTCCCTGGGTTATACATTAGGCAAATCATGCATGTTTTAACCAGCTTTTCAGCATATGCTGGTATCTTAGAGTTGTACCATGTAGGTTCCAACAGTTTACATATCCCTTTTTCACTAATGTGAGCAGGACCATGGGCCATTGTAACTACTGGTAGCACATGACTGTCAGATAACATCCATTGTCTTTCCATAGTTGTACGGACCCAGCAACCATCAATTCCCTCCTTTGCTAATTGCTCCTTCCACACCCTTAGTTCCTCAGGAGTAATATGGGACTGAATGTCGATGACACTTTGTACTGTGTTTTCAACCATGCCCTCGTCTGCCACCCACCTAGCGGGACCTCCTACATACTTTCCTTCCCTTTTCCTAAGAGTTGTTTGTCTGGCAGTCTGGTCAGCCAGGGCATTGCCTTTCCCAACATCATCTGTCAGTTTCTTATGGGCCTTACATTTTATAATGGCCACCTTTCTGGGGAGTGTCAGGGAGTCTAACATTCGGTGAATTAGGGGGCCATGTTGAATCGTGGTCCCATGGGAAGTAAGGAAATTCCTTTCTTTCCATAACCTCCCAAAGTTGTGGGCCACCCCGAAGGAATATTGGCTGTCAGTATAAATATTTACCGTCATTCCTTTGCTTAACTCACAGGCTCTAGTGAGGGCCACTAATTATGCTGCTTGAGCAGAGCACTGCAGAATCTGAGCTGTTTCTACGACTTTCCCTAATATCATGAGGGCGTAGGCGGCTAAGGTGTTACCATCTGGCCCTCTGAGACATGATCCATCCATATACAGTGTACCTTCTGGTTCTGCTATTGTGGTATCCTGTAAGTCAACCCGTCCCTTCGTCTCCTCCTCTGTCCTTAATATGCAGTCATGTGGGTCTAAGCGGGCATTCTGAGTATCCAGTGGGAGTAATGTGGTGGGGTTTAGTACAGTGCATCTCTTGATGTTAATGTGGCTGGAAAAGAGTGTCAGTTCATATCCTGTGAGTCGTGCGCTAGTGAGGTGCTGTGTCTTGGTGTTATTAAGGAGGGTATCTACAGAATGGGGGACCATCAGAGTCAGGGGGGAGTTCATGACGATCCCCGCACTCTGACGGACCATGAGGGCGGTCGCCCATAGGCATCCTGGGAGAGCCCTTGCAACAGGATCTAAGGTGGCTGAATAAGAGGCACATGGCCGATGGTGACCTTCATCTGGGTCAAGACACCGCATGCAGAGCCGTCTGTCTCATGTACAAAAAGAAAAAAATGTTTGCTATAATCAGGAGTACCGAGGACTGGAGCAGTACACAGAGCCCTCTTTAAATCTGGGAAGGCCTGTGCATGCTCTCTAGTCCATGGAAAGGAACTGTCTGATATGTCTTTAGTGGTGAGGGCAAGAAGAGGTTTGACCGTGGCCGAAAAGTTGGAAATCCACTTTCTACAGTATGAGGTTAGGCCTATGAAGGCTCGCACCTGCTTTTGTGTTCGTGGGGCCGTCATAGCACTGATAATGGCTACACGATCTTTCCACAAGATTTTTAGCTTGGCTGGGTTCTGGAGGTAAACGGTGGCCTTTTTTGAAAATCGGGTATTAGTTGTCTAAGATGCCACCGCTGGGCCACCGTTGCCTGACAGAAACCCGGCCGCACAAAATATGTGCATCCTTTTGTAATCGCTCTTTTCTCAGGTCTGGCTAAGGCTGAAATTTCCTCTCTGGCGAGGAAATTATTAAAACTGACAAGGATTGCCCGGGGATAATCTATCTCACCCTGACGAGGTTTCTTAATAGAAAAGGGGAAACAATGCGCTCTTTGGACTTCTTTTGCCCAGTCCCATGATTTTAAGTCAGGAAAAGCCTCATTGAAAAGTCCGATGACAAATTGTCTAGCATCAGTCCCTTCCTTCTTTTCTGGTATTCCAAGAAATCGTAAGTTATTTCTACGGGCCTGATTTTCTAGGCTCGTTAACTTGTAGGAGAGGTCGTCCCTAAGGGCTTTAACATTCTCAAGTTCTTGCTTCTGGGACGTAGACTCTTCTTCCAGAGCCAGAATGCGTGCTTCAGCTTCAGTTACTCTATCAGCAGTCTCAGCAGAAATTTTAATTGCTCGACGAATAGCATTTTTCATTTTAGTGCATGTGGCTTGAGTACGAAGATTTTCAGATTTACTTTCTGCCCGATGCGCCATCATGGTGTTGTAGATAGTAGTTAACGTGATTTCAGTGGGGGTTTCAACAGGATTATTTCCAACTTCAGAATTAACAAAAGTCTCAGCAGTTGTAGTCCCTGTTACTGCCAGTGGATACTTTTCTAAAGGAATATCAGGCCTAGTTGCATAATCTGGCGCCGTATTCTCGGAGCCTTCTACAATAGGTTTGTTGAAAGTACGATTATTAGACCCCCTCTTTTTACGCCTCTTAACTGTAGTAACACTTTCCTAAGGAGCTACTCTCTGCAGTATAATTCGCCCAGTCCTTGCTGTGGGTTAGACTATCATCAGAAGTATGGTCGGACAGAGAGTAAAAGTTTTCGCCGCCTTCTTGAGAGATTAGTGCCTCTTTCAACAGGTTAGAGTCGATACTCAACTGAGTCTCAATGGTCCCTGGATACTGTGGTGAATCAATATGGACTCTCTCTCCAATACTCCCTTGCGGGCTACGAGCCCGTAAGTCTGAATCAGTAATAGCTTCTGTTATGTCTGTTATCCCTTCTGCTGCTGCAACAGTAACATTAATTATAGGCTCGGGTATATCCGCTATAGATGGAACAGAATTTAAAGATACAATATCCTTACGCTTTGATATTTTCTTTTCAAAAAAACCATGGAGCGGAATAGTGCCTTGTATAGAATTACGTTGAGGCAGAGGTTTTTTTTCGAGCAAGTCAGTATCCATACTGTTCTCTGTTCTGTCAATAATCTCAATATCTGTTGAATGTGGAGATTCACTTACGATATCTTTAGCCTGGGCCAGCTTTCCTTCAGGTGGCTGCTTTGTCTTAACGCTCCGGGTCTGGGGTTTTGTCTGCACTTTCGGAGGCATCTTCTTCCTTCTCCAAGACCCACCGCTCCCAGGCACAACTAAGCACTGAAATCCTGTGAAAAGCCCAGAAAAACGCCACAACGGGAAACGCATTCGGGGTCGGAGAATGTCAAGCAGCATCCGTCGAAATCTTGAAATAATACCAATAAAAAAGCCAGCGTCCAAACTAAACAAAACCTTCAAAGGTTTCCACGTCCACAGCCAGGTCCGGGACCCCGGGTCCTAAACTCGAGTCTGCTTCGGGTCTGCCCCGGGTCTACGCGGTCCGATGGATCACTGCTACACGGGTCGTGATACAGTTGTAGCTTTTTCTTCCCTCCGGTTGCCGTCGGGCCAAGCCAGAATGTTAATGGGCAAATTCAGAAAGCGAATCCGATATTTAGTCAACGATTCGGTCCGTATCCAGCATGCCTTCTCTCAGGAACACGGAGCTGGAGTGAAGAGCTGTTCACACAGCCCACGCCACAGCCGCCATCTTGCCTCCGACTGAATCCCACAAAATTCTTCTTATCAGAGATTAAGGCTAAGGAGTTTCTACATACTTTATAAAACTTAGGGGTATATTACCAACAACTAGCGATAATTTTTGTCTCTAACTTGTTTAGAGACAAAAATTATCGCCGCACATCGGCGATTTTTATCGCAGATAAACCTTGCTATTAGCAAGGTTTATCGCAAATGCGATAAAAAACTCCCGCAATGCATGAATATCGCTGAAAAGTCAGCGATATTCATGCATTATCGAGCAAATGCTCTTAGCCATGTTATCCATCTCCCATTGGATAACATGGTGAAGAACTGCTCAGGGCAGGTGTTAGCTTTTGGAGATATTCGCGCTTAGCGCGAATATCTCCAAAAGTTGGTAATAGGAGATAGCGATGTTAGCGACTGTTTCCAGTCGCTAACATCTTGGCACGCCCACTTTGCATGTCATTAGTGATAAATATCACTGACATGCAAAGCGGGGCCCAAGATGGTCGCTATCTCCTATTAGCTGTCACTAACTGGTGTTAGCGACAGCTTGGTAATAGGGAGATAATTTTATCTCCGCTTTCTTGGCTTTTAAAGCCAAAAAAGCGGAGATAAACCCCTTGATAATATACCCCTTAGATCTCTATCAGCAGGATATTATGTTTCTATTTAGTTCGTAGTATCACTATACCAAACTTTAATTCTTAAGTCATTTTCTTTTTTTTGCTTTTCTCTCTTGTGGTGTGCGGAGCTGGAGGGACGCGGCACTCCATACTTTACAGGAACTGAGAGTTCCTGAGCCTCATGTGTGGGGGAGGGGGGTGGGTGACTGGTCATGGATCAGGGGGTGGTGGTGGTGGTGGGTGGTGGGGTGTAATGCAGCAACAATAGTTAATCCGGGCATTATAAAACAGATTAGTTGGATTTCTATAAGTCATAAGAAGAATCAATTAAAAAGATTATTGTTCATTGTGTTTTTCACAACTATAAAATGGGGAGAAAAGTTAAAATTTGTTTATTAAACATCAATGGTCTGAATGATTTGAAAAAGTTAGGGATTTTGCGGCATTTGATTAAATCTCTGCAATTTGACATTCTGTGTCTACAAGAGACACATATTCCATGGACCAAGAGAAGTTTGTTGAAAAATTTGGGTCTTGAGCTTCTAATCTGCTCCAAACAAACGGGTGTTACAAGAGGAGTTGCTGTTCTTATAATACAAAGGACTGGGAAATGTGTTAGAACTTTAGGCGACAAATGGGGGAGATGGGGATTAGCTGAAATTGTTAATGAAGGGACTAAATTTACTGTTGGTTCTATATATGGTCCAAACTTAGATGATAAGGAAGTATTTAATCTAATTAATTCTGAGTTAGCTGATTGGAATCAACCTTTAATTTTGTGTGGAGATTTTAATATCAATATTGATGCTAATTGTAATATCAGGAACACTTGGAATTATAAAGGTCGTAAGATCCAAACTTTTAGAGCCCTTAGGGAATTAATATTACGGGAACGGATTGATTGATGTGTGGAACAAGCTAAGACCCACGGAGCCAGGCGTTACTCATTTTTCAGCTCCACACCAAAAATGTGTTCGTTTAGATTATTTTTTTATTTCTGTAAAGCTTACTGAAAATATAAGCATAGATGTTTTACCACAAATCGTCTCTGATCATAACCCTATTGTACTGGAATTATTACTTTCCCCTCAAGATAATTTTCAAAAAAGGCAATGGTCATTTCAAAGAAATCTATTGTTAGATCAGGACTATCTAGCTCATATGGATATGACTATAAAGGAATTATTTTTGAACAATAATAGTACGGCTTCCATTCAGACAGTTTGGGACACCTTTAAGTCGATTATAAGAGGTGAGACCCTGAGCTATTCAAAATACCGCTTTAAAAAAAACAAGCTGAATTTAAGGCCGCCCTGGACAAAGTAACTCAGGCAGAATTAAAGTTAGCCTCTAATATCAGATTTGGTTCTGGTATACAGGAAGCCCAAAAAGCTTTGTCCTCTGAGCGGTCAGCCGTCTACTCACTTTTGGCTGAGCAGGTAGCAGTGAAGTACAAACTATTCAAAAAAGAATGCTATGAACTTAGTGAGCGGACGGGCAGAATACTAGCGCAAAGACTAAGGCAGAAAACAGCTATCACCGAAATATTCAAAATTACTGATCAAAATGGTTTAAGCCAAGAGTCTAGGTCTGTTATACTGAAGGCCTTTCGGGATTTTAATCAATCTCTGTATAACAAATCTAATGATGGTACTAGTTTAAGGAGCGATGCGTCTAGTTATTTATCAAATTTAGATTGCTCATCCTCTCTCACTGAAAATCAAAGAGAAGTCTTGTCCGTCCCAATCACTTGGGAAGAGATAGAAGGGGCTATTCTTGGACTAGCCTCTGGTAAAGCGATGGGCCCGGACAATATTCCCTTGGAATTTTATCGTACGTTCCGTAATGTCTTGAAACCAGAGCTTCTAAAAGTTTTTCAAGAAGCATTTTATGGTCGGCCTCTTCCCTCATGGTCATTAGCAACAATTGTAGTATTAAAAAAAAAGGAAAAGACACTATAGACCTTGGGTCATATAGACCAATTTCCTTAATAACCTCAGACAGCAAAATCTTTTCTAAAATTTTAGCAAATAGATTAAATGATCTGATGCCTAACTTAGTTGCTAAATTTCAACACGGCTTTATAAAAAAGAGAGACACAACAGATCATGTAAGAAGGATTATTGCTCTCTTGGACTGGGCGCAGGCCTCGGGATCCCAAGTTGGAGTGGCCCTACTGGACGCCGAGAAGGCGTTTGATAGGGTCGACTGGGGGTTCCTTTGGCGTGTTCAGGCTTGGAAGCGTTTTCCTGTGGAATTTATAACGGCCTTGAATGCTCTATATAACGAACCTAAAGCCGTAATCCGAATAGCTACTGACATTTCTACCACATTAACAATAACAAGGGGGACTAAGCAAGGATGTCCTTGCTCCCCCTTGTTGTTTGCACTTTACATAGAACCATATTTGCAAAAACTCACAAATGAGGACAGCATCCCCCGGTCATAATTCATCAAATAAGATATAACATTTTTGCCTACGCTGACGATGTTGCTATCGTCACATCGGATATTAGTTTGGCATTCCCTAAGATTATAGAACTAGCTCGTGAATTTGGCCTATACTCCGGCTACAAATTGAACATTGTAAAAACACAGATAATTCACTCTGCAGCTGGTTCACCAGTTGGCCTGACATTATCAACTACGGCTCCCTACCTAGGTGTGAAACTGTCCGCTAAGCTAGAAGATATCCTAAGGCTTAATCTTGATCCATTACTTGCTTCTACTAATACGTCTCTCAAAAGGTTAAACAACCTACATCTCTCTCTATGGCCGTACTAATGCTGTCAAGATGCTTTTTTTTCCTACATTTCTTTATTTTTTTCGGACTATACCTTTATTGTTCCCCTCTAGCTTTTTCATAAAACTAGATAGAATAATTTCAAGATTTTTATGGGGATATAAAAGAGCTAGGAGATCTCTCAACTGGTGTACCCTACCTATGATTAGAGGAGGTTGGGGAATGCCGAATTTCCGCCTATACTATCTGGCGGTTTTGCTTAGGTATATGAGTCCTCTAATCTTTCAAGGGACAACTATAGATGATCTTACATATCCATCAATTTATGTAATGATTCTTGGTACTCAAGCAAGACAATGTCTAGTACGCTTTACCGAACCAAGTTACTACAAAAAAACAAGATTTAAAATCATACTAACAGCCTTCCAGATATGGAAGCAATTTAAGAAAAGATTCTGTCTGAATAGCAATTTTACCTACTATACACCATTATTTGATAATCCGATGTTGCCAACAATATTCACAGATCATATTATGCAGAGCTGGCAAAGTTCTAATATATCCCGGCTAGGGGACCTTTATCAGGAAGAACAATTCGTAACATTTATATACTTACAGCAACAGTATAATCTTCCCAAAACCGATTTTTTTAAATACCTACAAGTACGTAGTTTTCTAAATACAAAAAATGTATTGAATACTAATAAAATTAAGAAAATTGATGTATTGGAATGCTGCTGGAAACAAAATAGAATTGGGGTGATCTATCAGACAATGATAAACCGAGTAGAAGGCAATCTTGAATTATTTAACACGAAATGGCAAAGGGATCTGGGTATAGAGAGTATTAATGTATCTGATGCTCTGGCACTGTCCGACCAAGTTTTGTGTAATGGATCTTTAAAAAGCCAATTCTTTATGAGTATATTTGACCTATACTATACCCCTGCTAAATTATTGAAGTGGAAAGCCAATAGAGGTGATAAATGCAGCCGATGTGGATTTCTTGGTGCAAATTCCATTCACATGTTTTCTCTTTGCCCTAATCTAAAGCAATTTATTTCTGAAATTCAAAAGTTTTTAAATAATATTATGAACCTACCAGTAATACTTTCTGCCGAACTCGTAATTCTTGGTATCCAATCAAATCCCGATAGGCTGCAGACAAGAGCTGAAGAAGGTTTTTTTATTCATATCTATGTCTATCTTTAGATACTGTATAACCTCTCATTGGCTTGACGGTGATCCTCCTTCATTTTTTCAGTGGCAATCTAAATTGTTAAACATATATCAATTAGAGAAAGCGGTTTATTGTTTAAAGGGGACGAAAAAGAAAGCTTTTGGTTTAAAAATTTGGGACCCTGTTTATAATTGGATTCAATGTTAAAAGACTATTCTGTTCTCGTATGTCAGCGATGGTAAAGCGATGTTCAGTTCTGTTTATATACTATCTTTATTTATTTGTCTGATCTGTAATGCTCGGCTAACTATTTATCTGCTGCCACAAAAGCTAATAAAAAATTAAAAAAAAGATAATGGCTACACGATCAGCGGTGAGCTGCCTTCCCTCCTTCGAGAGGAGATGACCTAAATAGGTCACCTTCTCTTGACAAAACTGAAGCTGTTTCAAAGAGACTTGGTGTTTATGGAGGGCAAGGTGGCGTAACAAACATAGAGTAGCTTCTTTACATGATGGGGCAGAATTTGCAGCAATGAGGAGGTCATCTACATATTGTAATAATGTGGAGTTATCAGGGAGTTCCAAGAAATCTAGTTGACTTTTGAGGGCTTGACTATAGATACTGGGGTTCTCGGTGAAACCTTGAGGGGCGCGGCAGAATCTAAGGCTCCGCCCACCCAGGGAGAAACCAAAATAATGTCTGCTGTCAGGATGTATAGGAATGCTGAAAAAAACATTCTTCAGGTCTATGACAGAAAAGTGTGTTGCGTCAGAAGGGACCATCGTTAAGAGGGCTGTAATGTCGGGGACAACAGGATATTGGGAGATTGTTATTTTGTTAAGGGCTCTCAGGTCAATCACGAATCTGTATATTTTAAGGGAGAGAGCATTTCCATTGGTCTTTTTATCAACGGGAATAATGGGACTGTTACAGATTTTGCCACGTGTTTCCTCCACTACGCCCTTGTCCATTAATTCAGATATTATTGTTAAAAGGGCCATTTCTCCTTCCGCGGGTAGTTGATACTGCCGGAGGCTGGGGAGAAGTGCACCTGGCTGAATGCGTACCACATGAGGGGATATGTTGAGACACCCTACATCAGTGTCTGATGATGCCCAGAGGGAGGAAGGCAAAGACTGCACTTGTGGTGGGAGGGGACCAGACAGATACATATAGGAAGCTGCAGTGGGAGAAATTGTTAGGGATACACCTTGGGGACTACATGATATGGTCGCATACAGAGCTTACAGTAAATCCATGCCTAACAGGTTTTCACTGCAACTGTAGTAAGAACCAAGGGAGCGTCAACATGTGCTGGGCCAATATCGAGAGTGAGGGGGTTCAGAGACAGGGCTCGTCACAGGTGTTCATGCAAAACCCACGGAGACATTCATATTGCCAGAAAGGGGTGCCTCCGGGACTGACAGACGTGCAATAGAAGACCTGGTGGCCCCAGTACCCCAAAAAAAATTGTGATTGTTCCCCACAGCTGCCATTTGAACATACAGGCCCCTTTGATCCACTGGAATTTACACTCTGGTAATACCCCTTTCCTGGCTGTCCTATGCTTGGTAGGACCCTGTCTCATCAACTTAGTCATAGTCATCATTGTAATAAGTGTGTGTTGCTTCGTACCCATCAAACCTATTGGCCGGGCGTGGCCGGACAGGAGCGTCATCCATTGGCCTACATTCTTTATCCTGTGGATGGGGCGGGCCATGGTCCCTAGTCGGCCTCCCCTCCCTGGAAGCGCGAGGCAAAGTCTTCCCTGTTGGGATGTTTTCAGCTAACACGGGACACTCATCTATCCAATGGCCATACCCCTTACAATAAGCACACTGATCTGTTTGGAGGGCTCCCGTATGTTGAGAGCTGGAGGGGTAGACTGGCGAGCCCTCGGAGGGGGTTGGGATTGAGGCCTGAAATTCCCATGGGCATTGGGACATCGGGGAGGGTAAGTCTCCTGCAGAAGTGCCTTAGTCTTAAGATCCTTAGCCTTCTTACTTTCCTTGTCTCTATCTTCACTCTCCCTATTCTCATGATATTGTGCCATAGCCAAGATACCAGTCATAGTTTGGGCAGACCACGTTCTTTCAACTTTCTTAAGCCTGGTGGAAATCTCAGGAAGCAAGTTGCTGACAAACTTATCAACAAACACTGGGCCAAAACCTGGGGTCCGGGGATCCAAACCACTATGTCCCTTGTATTCAGTCTCAAAACGGGTAAAAAAGTCAGCCACATTCTCATCTTTTCGCTGACTGCAGGCATTTATTTTATCCCAGGTATGACAGTTTCTGGAAAAGGTGTTTTCATAAACGTTATTATTTTACCGGGCAAAGTCAGGATGGCAACTTCTGGTTTAGTCCCTCCCACCCTTGCTTATTCCATAGCCTCTAGGTCAGCCCATTTACCTCCCAATGCCACTTCATGGTCAGTATGTCAAATCTTGTCCCAAATTACAGTGGGGACAACCGTAACAAAAAGTAAATCTATATCCTCAAGAACAAGAGTACCTGCAGATATAATCTGACCTAATTCTCTGTAAAAGGCAGCCGGATTCTTTAGGGGATCTGGTAATTGTCCTTTTAACTGCATTAATTTTGACCTTTTCCAAGGAACATGAACCCAAAGCCTGCGCCAGTGTGCCTCAACAGCCCCTCGGCCATTATTTTGGGCATCGGTAAGTACGTTAACAAAGACAGGGGCCACCTCTCTCATTGGCATAGCTGTTTCTAGAGGGGTGTTGGAAAAAGCGGCCATATTACGGTAAGCCATTAAAGCAGACATAGCGCCAAACATCCCCTCTCCCTGAATATCGCCTCTTCTTATTTGTGACCTAAGGTCCATTAATCCGGTGGGTATCTGCATAAGCGCATTCTCAAATCTTTGCATGACCAGCGTACACATGTATTCAGCCCAGGTGGTCTGTTCCATAATCATCCACTGGGAAAAGGTGGACCATGTGTCTTTAAAGGCATAAATATTCCCATTATTTATCCAACATTCACACTGTTGCTTTTGTAGGTCATTTTCTCGAAGGGACAAAAAGCTGACTGCAGAGCCAAAGGAGGCCAGTCGGGGGGAATTCAACAATTTATATAAATCCTGCTTAACTGTAGACCACTGGGAAGTAGGAAAAGGGCGGGTAGGGGTAAAGCCGCAGGGGTTGGGCGGATGGAGACTTGTTGTCATTCCCGCTGCGAGGACAGGGTTAGCGGGCGTGGTCGGTGTCATAGGAAAAATCTGGAGGGTTGGTGTGACAGGGAGAACAGTAGGAGGGGCAGTGGGGGCAGGAGTGGGCGGTGGCAGGGGACATGCGGGGTGTGAGGCGTCAGGGCAGGGTACATTGGGGCATATGCAGAAGGGCTTTCTAGCATGGTATCAAGCAAGGAATCACCTTCTTCTCCCCCTTCCATATGGCCCTTTCCTTTCTCCTCACGAGCTGGATAACATTTTTGTACCCGGGCCCCATGTTCCCTATCGGCTATTTCTATCGATTTTGTCATTTCATTTTGTAAATTTTCTCTTGCCTGGTCGGCCATCGACATACGTTCTTCTTTTCTTTCTTGAGCCTTCAGCTTTCTAGCTCTCTGCTCTATCTCTTTCCTCCAAAATCGGACAGATTCAAACATAGACGGGCGCGTTTTTCTTTTCATTAATTGTTTCTCTAAGTTGGTGAGAACTTGGGAATTAAAGGAGCCATAAAGTGGCCACTGTAATTCCGCGTTGCTTTGTTTCGTATATTTTACCCAGAATGAGGAAAACATTATGGCAGAAGGGCCATGTTTAACATACATCATATGGCCAGGGGTCCCTTCTGGAGGAAGCAGACAAGCCACTTCCAGCTGGGAGTCCTGCGTACACATACAACAACATCATTTCTTGAACTTACTACTGACTGGCATGCTTGTAAACAGATAACAGACACCAGCGGGTTTTAAAAACTCACCTCGCTTGCTTGTCTTTTGCAAGAGTCAATAACAGCAGAATCAGACAGACTTGGTGGGTGATCAGTCCACCCTTACCTTACAGGGGTAGTTCTCTTCTGCAGATGTAGGGCTGTGTCCTGCTCCAGAAATTATTTGCTAGGCGACTCCAGCGAAGACGCGGTCATGTGGCCCAGACCGGGTGGGGCGGAACAGCGGGCGAGTCGTTCGGCTTACCGGATTGCAAGAATCCCTTGGGTAGGGCGCCTCCGTTGGAGTCTCTCCGTGCACCTCCTCACATCCACCGGGCCTGACTTTCGTACTCGTGGAGCCCCTGTTCGGGTGCCATTTGAAGAACTGGATAACCCACTTACTGGGTCTCGGCGGCGGGAGAACCGCCCAAGTCTTTCATACCCTTCATACGTAGTAAAAGGAGACACAGGAGCCTTCGTCTGCAGGAGGAACCCAGATTTATTCAAATAGCCCAGGCTATGGAACAGAGTCCCAAACTTGTTAAAAGCAAGACAGAGGAGGCTGCTGCTTTACTCCTCAGCTTACAAGCCTTTTATACTTTTTCATTCCAGTCTTTTGGCTGTTAGTCCATTGTTCAATCAGGACAGTGTTTGCAGTTGATAACCAGATCCAGACGATGTTTGAGGTTGGTGACCTGGTCAAAGCTTGGTACTCAAATCATTGGTCAATCAGCTTGATCAAAGCACGGTCATTCAGGTCATTGTTCGATCAGCTTGATCAAAGCTCAGTCATTCAAACCATTGTCCAATCACCCTGATCAAGGCCCAGCAGTCAGACCATTGTCCAAATAACCTGATCACGTGTCAAGGATGTTTACCAGGCAGGGAGCAGGAGATGGAAAACAAATCATTTACACAGGGCGTGAGTGTCTCATGGCTTCCTGTCGAACTGCAAAGAACAGGGGGGTTGGGTGTGCGACAGTTCCTGGGCAAGAATGCAGGCTGCAAGATGGTTTTTGTCGTGTCAGTTAGAATTTCCTCAGGCATCAGCAGAAAAGACCAGGTGGGTCATGTGGAAGTGTTTGACACGAAATGGCAATGAAAAACCAATGGAGTCAGGGTACAAATGATGCTGATCAGAAGAACACTTTTCCTCACAAGGCAAAAGAGGGATATTGTATCCCTGAGGCAACAGACTTGGAACTAATGGGTGACCCTCATCCCTGGATAAAACTTGACATTCCTGAAGTGAGATACCCTTGTGGAAGCCAGAAGCACCCTGATCCTCCCATGGATTGATGGGACCGGTCCCCTGCAAAGTGTAGGTAAAATGACGCTCTACGTCTAAAGAATCGCTGCACATCGGGCCTTCCGAGGGATCACTCAAAAGTAAACTGTGAAGTGCATTCTGGCAGTTGTAGGCTGGTTTTCACTGAATTTACAAGCCAGTCGTGTAACTTACCCCTTAATTCAACTCTACATCAAGAAAGCACTTCACCACACCTGCAACTGATATCAGCAACAACCCCACTCTTGTGTATTTGCATCTCCTTTTTGATGGCGTTGTCCCTGTCAAAGAGAATTTCTTTTTACACTTTGTTGTCCCTGTGGTAACAGCAGCTTGGGCACGACTTCCATTTAAAGACCACTGTCGGCCAGGACAACCAATGTACCCGGACTACATGGGCCAAGTAAAATTGAACGGACTGCTGGGCCCTGCTCCTAGGAGTCCAAGGACCTCTACACTGTGAGGGTACAACATAACTCAACCCCTAAGTGACCGATTGTCACTAGCAGATGTTCCCATTGACCGCAATATTAAATGTCTGCCCTTTTAAATGCATTTATTTGCTAATGCTTTGAAAATCTGTAACCCCAGTTATATGTGTGCTGTTTAGTTCATTTTGGTGACTACATTAACATAAAATATTCTCTATTTTTATAAATTGGTGTGGGATTTTTCTTGAGCTTTGTCAATTACTTATGAACTCTTATGGTACTGTAAAATATTTAACACATGTTCCTCCAGTAATGCCTGACTGCTCTTTGCCACAGTACTGAGCTAATGATTATTGTTGTAAATTCAAGAATCATCTTTGAGGCATTGTGATAATATTGTATGGTGATGGTGCTTACCCATACCAAATTATAATTAGGGCTCCCGGTTTTAGGGTATTTATTTTTTTGCCATTTCCGTCTGTATTTATCCATATTTATTTTTTGGGCATTTTTTCTGTATTTATCCACATTTATTTTTGCCTCAAGCAAAAGAAGACGCTACAGTTAGTATTTTTCCACATTTATTTGAATTGACAATGCACACATGCGCTCAGTTGTTATTGGTCAACACTATACATTCATCTGAAAACGTTGCCATTTGCAGAATGTCCCAAATATGCTTAAAAGTGCTATCACAAGCCATTTGTCTCATAGCCTTGCAGTTACTGTCATCGGCAGAGTGCCACATCCCCCCTGCCACTGAACACCATACTGTCCCACTAAGAGAAATACCACTGCCTTCAGCTGCAACCCAATTGTGCCCCGCTATAAACACCTGGAAGCAATTCAATTCAAATTATTCACTAGACTACAGTAATATGCTGCCTGAAAAAAAGTAACAACATACTGGAAACCAGCATTTGCAATGCAATAGGTCTCGCATTTACGCGAGTTTAAGCTATTGGCACTGTAAATGACTATGAGTTTTATTTATGTTTCAAAAACCAAAACATAAATAAAAAGGCATGGTCATTTATATTGCCAAGAGCACAAGCTCCCATAAATGCGAGACCTGGTTGCATTACAAATGCTTATTATTTCAAGTAATGCAGTGTGCCTCTACCATTCCATGCGGATGACCAGGAAAGCACCACCTTTGCTATTCTGCACACAGTTAGCGCTGTGTGTGTGCATGTGTGTGTGTGTGTGTGTGTGTATATTACCTACTGGCGGTCGCCAGTAGGTATATATAGTTAGGATTTTTTCCCTATGGGATTTTTGAAAATTCTATGTCTAATAACGTTGGCGTTTGTGGACGGAATTGGCTGAAATTTTCTGGAAAATGGAACATTTTGTTTCTGAGCAGCCCCTGAAAATTTGGGGGGGGTTCGTCCAGGGGGGGCCGAGAAAAAAGGGGGGTCCCAAAACGTGTTTTTAACATTGAGTTTTCCATAGGGCGGTTAGCCTCACTTTTAGCCCGAACGGCTGAATGGATTTGCACGAAACTTGGCTAAATTGTAGGGACTGGTAGCCCGATGTGCCTTTTGTAGGTCTCAATATATGTGCTGCAGTGGATTTTGAGAAATTAACGTTCAAAAAAAGATATATATCTGTAAGCGCGGACCGGGCAGCGCCCCGGTTCGCGGACCTTAAGCGTACCAAAACTTCGCGTAGCGAAGCTGATTGGCTCTCCGGTGTCTGTCAACATTCTAAACAGTCCGGAGCGGCCGCCATCTTGTCTCTCGGTAGGATCGAGAGACAAGAGGAGGCCAAAACAAAGGGGGAAATAACCATAAGGGGGCATAGTAGATCCTCGCTGACCCCCTAGGTTTAATGTGGAGGTTTTAAAAGGGCCCCGCGGGGCAAAAAAAAAAATTTTTTTTTTTGTTTTTTTTTGCGTGGGTAGCGCCCGGTACGCGAACCGGGAAGCGTTCTGGGGAGCGTACTACAATGAAAAATGAATGATAGACTTTTTAAATGCTGTATGTTAATTGATTGTTGGATTTGTTGATTATTTTTTATTTTCTTTATCTTCCCAGGGAGCGACCCGGTACGCGAACCGTTGAGCGCCTCGGTTCGCGGACCTTAAGCGTTCCGGGAGTCCACCATTTTGTGTTTCAGTCGAATTAAGATACAAGATGGAGGGCAAATAATGTTCAGAATGGGTAGAAGGGGGCACGGTAGAGTTATCTTGACCCCCTAGGTTTTCTGAGGGAGGCTTATATGTGCGAAAAAAAACATTTTTTTTAAAAAAATTCGCGAGGTTAGCTCCCGGTACGCGTACCGGGTAGCGCCCCAGGGAGCGTATTTTGTTGAAAATTAGTGAAAATGTTAGAGTTAAATAATAATTGTGAGTGATTAGATGTAGGGTAGCTCTGAGAAGAGCTTTTGGGTTTATGGTACATTTAGGTACTTATAAGTAGGTACCAATGCACATTCTTAAATTCAGAGTGAAAACTCTGTTGCCCTCATCTGAGAAGTGAACTCCATCTCCTCTGTAGATATCTTGCATGTAGTAACGCAAGTTATTGTTGTACAGGGAGCCCATTCCATGGTCTCTCATGTAAGCTGAAACAGATTTGTTTACATGCTTCCTCGACTTCTCAATTTGTGGACAAAATTGGTTTGACCACCTCCATTTCTGTCTTTGGCATATATTTGAATATACCAAGGCAGTCTGAGGAAAAAGTGCCATTAATTGCTCAAAGGTGTCCTTTAAAAGCATTTCTAGACCTACCCCAGTCAAAGTGCCCAAATCATTACCTCCACAGTGCACAATTAACAGGTCAGGTTTTGGCAAATGCATAAAGGTTTTCACCAATGGTATCAATTGGTGACATTTTAATCCTCTGTGGCCAAACCACTTAATTTCCACATCTTGTAAATTGAGGTTAGGTAAATTCCTGCTTTCAACGTACCTTTGAGCCCAGTGAATATAACTATGACCAACAATCCAGACAGAAAACATGGTGAGAGAAGGTTCTCCTGCAGTCAGATGAAGTGTGGCAATGAAATGGCAGTTGAAAAAATGAGAGTGTAAAATGAAAAAAAAAACTGTGGAGTTTCTGTGTTCATGAAGCAGTAACAGTGATTGGTGGATTTTGATTGATGAAAACAGAAAGTTAGGGTGCACAGATGTGTTCTTTGAAAGATGTATTTTGAGTGGTCAATAAAAAATCATTAAATGAAAGAATGCACTGGATATGCAGGTGCACTGAGAGTTCAGAGTTCAATTGCAACATTGTTGTGTGAACTTGCAAACACCAGAGGTATTCCAGGAGGTGGTTGCTATGGAAAATAGGCAGAAAGGGCAGAGGGGGAAGGGTTTTCATTTGAAAAAAAGTGAGGGAAGAGTTTTGATTGGGTGACATGAGAAATATGTGTGAAGAATTACAGCATTTCTGTGCTTTTGATAGCTGCAGACTCTGGAGTGCATACCTTTTGCTCTGCTGAAGACAAATTGGTGTGTTTCTGAGACTGTATTCAAACTCAAAGTATTTGCTAAGGTGAGAAAATATTTCTTTAATTTAGATAGAGAATAGTGTGCTTTAAGGAGAAAATTATGATTTATGTGGCGCAAATTGCTTGTAAATATGCTCTCACATGTGTATGGAAAATTTTGATTTCGAATGTTTGTGTTACATAGCCATGTTAAGAGTGACCCTACCATGCAGGAAAGCCAATCAAAAAACGCTTTCATGTGTTTTAATGACATTTTAAGTCATTTTCCCATGTGCAGTGTTTAGAAATTATGATTTGAAAATCGTTTTTGGGGAAAAGGAATTGTTTTTAAATTCATGACAAGGACATAATGGTGTATGCTTCTTTATAAGGCAATTGACTGTCCCTGATGTTATTTTTCTCATTTTAGTGTAAGACCTTTCTCTGTGGCGCAAATTGCTTGTAAATATGCTTCCACATGTGCATGGAAAATTTTGATTTTGAATGTTTGTGTTACATAGCCATGTTAAAAGTGACCCAACCATGCTCGAAAGGCAATCAAAAAACGCTTTCATGTGTTTTAATGACATTTTAAGTCATTTTCTCATGTGCAGTGTTTTGAAATTATGATTTGAAAATCGTTTTTGGGGAAAAGGAATTGTTTTTAAATTCATGACAAGGACATAATGGTGTACGGTTCTTTATAAGGCAATTGACTGTCCCTGATGTTATTTTTCTCATTTTAGTGTAAGACATTTCTCTGTGGCGCAAATTGCTTGTAAATATGCTCCCACATGTGCATGGAAAATTTAGATTTTGAATGTTTGTGTTACATAGCCATGTTAAGAGTGACCCTACCATGCAGGAAAGCCAATCAAAAAACGCTTTTATGTGTCTTAAGGACAATTTAAGTAATTTTCCCATGTGTAGTGTTTTGAAGTTATGATTTGAAAATCGTTGTTGAGGTAAAGGAATGTTGTTAAAATTTATGTGCGCCATATGCCCCCAAATTTCTTTTTTAGGGGTGCAGCAGGGTGTTCTTGAGACACCCCTGCACCTTTGGAATAAATTCCTAATTTGTGATGAGCAAATTGTTAATCGCAAATTGCACCTTCATTTATATGAGCCTCCTAGCCCATGGAAATGAATGGGTAATTTGCAATTAGCAATTTTCTCATCGCAAATTTGGAATGGTAAAGAATCGCTATTTATTCCTTAAAATTCGCTTTTTTGGAAATGCAAAATAGTTATATGATACATATGGCGGTTGATGTCTAACAAGATAAGAAGCTTATGGATTCATTTATGGTGACTGGCGCAATTAAGTAGACATCACTTACTTCATTGGTAGAGCTTTACATGTATTATCTCCTCTGTATTCTTCATCAAGCGTAACTTTAATCTGCAATCCTGAGTAGGCCTCACCTTAAACAAACCTCTGGATAGGACACACTTTATTGTCATCCTGGATTAATCATTTAAAATGCTAGGGACAGATTTATGATAGGTGTATGCCTCTTTTGTGCCACTGTGCGTCACTTTTATGATGCAGCGGTGGTGCAAAAGATTTGCTATGAGGCGACAACATTACAAATTGATGCATTTAGGCAGATATGTCATGGTGTAAAAAAAACGTACCACATAAAACCCAAGCAGCAGTGATGCAAAAGATGCACCATGTCGCAAGACAGGCCTCACTTGGGGCCATATGTATCAAGCTAATTAGCATTTGCAAATATCAAAATTCTACGAATTTCGGCCTTTGCAAATGTTAATTAGACAAATGGTATGTATCAAACAAGTTTGATGCAAAATAAGGAGTAGGAAAATTTGCTATTCCTTATTTTGCAATTGCACTGAAGGATTTGCAAATTTTGTGACTATTTAAATGCAATGTATCAAACAAAAACTATGTAAAAAATGACAATAAGGATTTGGAAACTATTGTGGTAAATTGGTGGTAATTTGTGAATTCTTTTCAAAAAGCTTTCTTTCAAAAAAACAAAAGGTGCCATATGACGCCAACACATGCCCTTAGGGCATGTATGTGTGCCATATGCCCCCAAATTTGTTTTTCAGGGGTGCAGCAGGGTGTTCTTGAGACACCCCTGCACCCTTGGAAAAATTCCTAATTTGTGATGAGCAAATTGCTAATCGCAAATTAAACCTTCATTCCTATGAGCCTCCTAGCCCATGGAAATGAATGGGTAACTTGCAATTAGCAATTTGCTCATCGCAAATTAGGAATGGTAAAGAATCGCTATTTATTCCTTAAAATTCGCTATTTAGAAAATGTAAAATATTTTGATGATACATATGGCAGTTCATCTGTAACAAGATAAGAAGCTTAGGAATAGATTTATGATGACTGGCGCATCACCAGGGATGTGACAGTCATCCTGCGCCGCTGTTCCGCCACCCATGGTGTGCTGCATTTACAATGCGGCGCAGCATGGGGCAAAAACGGCACAGATGCGTGACGCATCTGTGCCGTAAAGGTGGCGCATTGCTGGAGTTGTATCGCAAGTGCGATGCAGCTCCAGCAAGGCTCAGGGGTGCCCCATCTCCACAATGCTGCGTCAAGACCTATGCCAGCTTCAAGCAGGCGCAGGGTTTTGACGCAGCTTTCTCCTATCTGATTGTAAATGCGGCACACCATGGGTGGCAGAGCAGTGGTGCACGTTAACTGGTGCATGCCTGGGGATGTGCCATTTAATATAAATCTGCCCTTTAACATTTAAGTATGTGCAGGGGACACAGAGTCGGTGAGGCTTATCCAAGGTTAAGAAGAGATGAGTCCTGTTCAGTGGAAAATTAGACATAGGCTTCACCTGCTCAGCATTGCTGGACATGGCTAAATAATAGCTGCAAAATGTTAATCTTGTTAAACAATTTTACTATTATAATCTGTGAGATTTGTCTCTTACTCTGCAACATCTAATTGTTGTTATCTTTCTTTAAAGATAAAGACAACCTCAACATGAGCGACAATCTGCAATCAGTTGATTTTGACCTCATCATTGAACTTGTAATTGAAACATCAGTGGATGTTGATCCTTTGGATGATTTAAATCCTGAGGATGAAGAAGAGCGTGATGAGGATGCAGATTTGTCCGAATTATATGATATAGGATGGGAAGCTGACCTGCTTGAGCCTTTGGAAATATAAACATTTATTTTTAAAATTTATAATCAATAAAAAGTAAAAAGGTAAACCGTTTAATTTAAAAATAAAGACACCTTCAAAAACAGGTTATGTGTAGTGTCTTCAATAAAATATTAAAATATGCTCATAAAATTAGATCAGATTCACATATAAAATAGCATAGGTAACATAAATATAAATGTCATTTCTTTTCTGGTATTTCTGTATTGTAAAATTGCCAATGACTAAAAAATCTTCAAATTAAAATGTCAAGTAGTATGTTAAGTTTTTGATCACTGTTACTGATTTACTGTTTGGTAATAATGTTTAATAACATTTTTTATTATATTTTTCCACAGATTCAACTGCAGATCATTTCAAGATTTCACCATGCCTACAATACAAAGACAGATAAAGGCTGCAAAACGTCAAGGACAGCAGGTGAAAAAAAAAACGCAGCAGTCCTCTAACAAATAGATTTCTCAAGCCACGAAGAAAGCACCGGGTAAGAGCTCTAAATATTTCATAAGAAATATTTGTATTAAAAAAAATATTACTACAGAAAATGTTTCAGTCCATAAAGCGAGAAGGAAATCAAATGGAAAGAAAAGGACAATGAAAAATGTTACTGCTAGAGCAAGAGATAAATCTGTGCATGATAGTAGAAGGAAACAACAGTTTAGGGAGATTCGTAAACGAATGTTCCGCAACAGGATAATTGGCAATTTGTTAAAAAATATTAAGAAAGGTCAACAGAAACTAGTTTTTTATAAGAGAAAAAAAAAAGTTGAGAAAGTTATTGATCAGGCATTTGAAATTAAACGTAAGTTATTTATTTTGATAATCAATAGGATTAGGAAGCTAAACAAGGCAATTTTTGATTTCAAAAGAAATAGTAGATGGAAGAGAATAGTTAATCGTAGTAATTTTTGTGAAGTTTTTTCTGGAGAATGGATGCATAGTTCAAGCTGTGAGGCATTTTTTAATGAGGAGAGTTATTTCCAGGATAATGATTTGGTGCATGCAGTTGACACCAGTGGTCGTGCTTATGAAGTGAAAGATGGTTGTCCAGTTGAAAAAGAAAAACTTGTGACAACAGAGGCAGAAGAGGTGTTAGGTAATGAGGTTTTAGGAAGACGTGCTAAGGGTCCTGTGTACACCTGGAAGTGTAGTAGTATTTGCAGTGTGCGACAGGATTCCATCAATTTGCTTTGTGATTTTGTACGGTCATTTAACAAAAAAAGTTTGAAGCAGAAAATGATGTTGTTGCAAGAATTAGATCCTTGCAGAGTAAGAGAAGTGACAGGTTTGCATGGTCATTCACTGGCTTGTCTTTCCAGGAGAGTATTCCAGAGTGTTTTTCATCATTTCAGGATGCTAGCAGTGCATCATAACAAAGTGAGGAAATTAGTTAGAATGTTGTATTATGCTAAGAGTCCAGCAATTATGCTGAAACAATTATGCGCTGCTCTTTTGCATGGTTCTGAAATAGATGTGAAGAATATATGTGAAGAAATTGAGTTTTGTTACTTTGGAAGTAAAGAGGAGAATGTTGAAATTGAGCAAGAAGTAGAGGGTCATGTGGAAGATAGTGTACAGGTTTCCAGTACAGATAATTTCCAGAGGGAAATTGCGACGTTTGACGTGAAATCAAGTGAGAGGCCTAATTTCACTTGTGTGTGTTGTCGACGCACTTATTATAAGAATCAGACTAAGTTAGTGGATTTATATGCAAAAAGTGAAAGGGAAAATAATAGTGAATGGAAGGATTTTGCAACATACTTGATGGTAGAAAATTGTTTTGATTTGGGATTGGATCAACGTGTGTGTACTTATTGTTGTAACAAATTAAAACAAAACCAGATGCCTGCTAGAGCAGTTCATAATAATCTGGAATTGGTTGAGATTCCTTCTGAATTGAAGGACTTAAATACTTATGAATCTATTTTGATTCAAAGTATCCATCCCTTTCAGGCTATTGTAAGAATGGAGCCAAAGACAGGGAAATTGCCTCCATCAGATTTACAGAGAGGATTAAAGGGAAGAGTTGTTTATTTGCCTCTAGATTTCAAGAAAAACATTAACACAATTGGAGTAGAAAAAGTGGAAGAGGAACCTCTGGTTATCTTAGTTAATGGGGTTCCGACAAAGAATAAGAAAATATGGCAAGATTTAGTAGATGTTAGGAAAGTTAAAAAGGCAACATTGTATTTGAAAAAAAATAATAAATACTATAAAAATGTATATGTTGCAGAAGAGGAAGTAAGTGAGGAAGAGGATAGCGATTTGTGTGCTGGTCAAATTGAGAAAGTAGAACCCTCTACTAGTGAAGAAATATATGAACATTATAGTGTTCATCCTTTGCATTCCAAGGAAGTCATGGGGAATGCTATTGAGTTGTTTCAAATGAAACAAGCCAAAGGGAGTCCCATTAGTGTTTGGGAGGAAAGTTTGTAAGCTCGGTGTTTCCCACAGCTTTTTCCAACAGGTCAGGGAGGAAGATATGATGAGCGACCTCATCAAATTCCTGCTTCTGAATACCGGACTTTGCGATTGTATGCAGGAGATGCTAGGTTTCGACAATGCATTCCTTATTTGTTTCATCTCCTGTTTGAAAGCGATCTGTCTGGACTGTCATATGCAGTGAACCACATCTTGAAAAGTGGTATACACATGCAAAACATCTCGGCAAGTGACTTTATGGATAAAGTCAATGTCCAAGACAGTATTTTGGATTCTCACCTGATTAATCTCATGGCGTGTCAGCGTGGTACTAATGAGTACTGGTACCGTCGTCATGGTGATTTAAAATGTATGCTGAGGAACTTAGGTACTCCCACATGGTTCCTCACTCTGAGCTGTGCCAAGTATGGCTGGGAAGACTTACTTCAATTTCTACGAGAGGCAAATGCTAACGTAGATAACATCGAATTCAAGACACCCGGAGAACTGTGCTCTTTGGATCCAGTCAATGTATGTAGGTACTTCAATCATAGATTTGAAGCTATGATGTCTTTCATCATGAATAAGAAGAATCCACCTCTTGGAGAGGTGTTGGATTTCTTCTGGAGAAAGGAGTACCAAGCAAGAGGTGCTCCTCATATACATATGTTGCTGTGGATCAAGGATGCACCTAAATTTGGAACGGATCCAGAAGACTCAGTGATGAGTTTCATCCAACAGTATTCTACGTGTGCTGTTCCAAACGCAAAGGAGAAGAAAAGCCTAAGAGAAAAAGTTCTGCGTTTCCAAAGCCATCGATGTGGAAAGTACTGCCGTCGTAAATTCCGAAACAAAGACAAGTTCTACACTAAATGTCGTTTCGGCTTTCCACGACCGGTGATTTCTAAAGGAAGAGTAAACAGTTTGATGTCTTCGTTGCGACACAATGTCATGAAGAAATCACCTAAAAACACTTACAATTTGAAGAGGAACGAAGAGTCCAAGTACATCAACGACTACAACCCGGTGATTTTGTCCATGTGGAATGCTAACATGGATATACAGTTTGTGGCTGATAACTGTATGGCTGTGGCTCGGTATGTGACGTCTTACATCACCAAAAAAGAGAAGACAGAATTGAAGGATATGTGGGAGGACATTTCCCATGAAAAGAGCCTCAGCAAGAAGTTGTACAGTTTCAGTCTGAAGATGTTGTCGCATCGAGAAATCGGAGCGTACGAATGTTCTGACCGGTTGTCTTCAGCAAGTCTCTATGCCAAGTCCAGGAGTATCGTTTGGGCGAGTCTTGGTCTTGCTGCAACGCGTAATCGAGTTCTCAAACCTGTGCGGGAAATTGAGTATTTGGCGGAAAAGGAGCCAAACAGTACCGACATTTTGAAGACAAACATGTTGGATACATATTATCCAAATCGAAGCAGTCACCTCGAGAATGTTTGTCTGTATGAGGTTCTGCAAAATTACATATTCAAGAGGAACATCAAAGAAGATACTGAGAAAGGAGTGTATGCTGTAATAGGAAGTGAGGGATGTCTGGTCAAGCAAAGAAAATGCCACTTGGTAAACCATCGAAAATTGAGTGGCGAATCTCCTGAAAAAAAGGAGTTTTTCTATTTAGCACTTTTGCAACTTTTCAAGCCTTGGCGTGCAGAAGAGGAACTGCTTGGAGATTTTCTCTGTTACGAAGACTCTTTCAATGCCGCCAAGGAGACCATAGAATGTCCTGCTTTTCCAAAATATGTAGAAATGTTGAATGCGGAAATTGAGCAGGAAGCAACGATTGCAGCCGAGATTGCCAGAGACAGTTCTCAGGACAGTCAGAGTTCTGCTTCATTGAGTCAGGATCCACTAGGAGGACCTGTTATCGAAAATGAAGCTGCCACTGCTATGAATGAAGTGGAAAGAGCCATGGCACATGCTCAGGAGGATGCGGTTAACTTAGAAGAGTTGGAAAGGCAACTCAACGTTGAGCAGAGGAAAATATATGACGAAGTTACCATGCAAATTGATCATGGATTAAGTCATGATAAGAAAGAGTGCTCATGTACGTCGTTGAAGCCTGTCCGACTGTACGTGAGTGGAGAAGCGGGAACTGGAAAAAGTTTCCTCATTAAAGCAATTTCATGCTATTTGCAGGAAAGGACAGAGTCATCGCTGTCTTGTGTTGTCACTGCTCCAACTGGACTGGCAGCACATAATATTAAAGGGATTACTTTACATCGTTTACTGATGCTGCCAGTGGAGCATGACAACAAATTAGAATATCACAAGCTATCTGGAGATGCTTGTTTTGAAGTTTCAAGAATCTTGAGGAAAATGAAACTTCTTATCATTGACGAAGTAAGCATGGTTTCCAATGTCATGCTTGCCTTTGTGCATTTGAGGATGCAAGAAGTTCTCAAAACAGAGTATGATGTGTTATTTGGTGGCAAACACATCATTGTTTTCGGAGATCTTCTGCAGCTGACACCAGTGAAAGGGCAACCTGTGTTCAAAATGCTCACGCATGAAGATACCAGGAAGTGCCTAGGCAGCATTGGCAACGTCAATATATGGTTAAACTTCAATTATGCTGAACTGCATGAAAATATGCGTCAGGCGAAGGATGAAGTTTACAAGACTATTCTACAAGATGTTAGAATTGGAAAAGTGACCGAGCATGGCAAAGAAGTTTTACATGCACGATTACTGTCAAATTTATATCCAGAACAAGATGTTGTGCCTGAGAATATTTTTCAGAAAATTACTGAAAAGAAATCTGGAATATGTTTGATGCCAACTCTTGCAGAATGTGCCAAATTTAACAACAAAATGTTGCATTTAGAAAAGCAAGAGATTGTGAAACTGGAAGCTATTGATAGAGTAGAGCATATGGGATCAACAATTATTTTGTCTGAGAATCTGAAAACAAAATTGGATTCATTAGAGAAGAGTATATCTAAAACTGCAGGTTTTGAAAAGACTCTGAATGTGTGCTTGAACTGCCGTATAATTTTAAGAAGGAATTTACATGTTGAAAGAGGTCTGGTAAATGGATCAATGGGTAATGTTGTTGATTTTGTGAAATACAGAAATAGAGATGGAATTGAATTTTTAAAAATTAAATTTGATGGCATTGAGGAAGTACAGCTAATTGCTCGTTGTTCTGCTAGATTTTTGCTTGTAAAAGACTTATATGTTCGCCGTAAGCAGTTTCCTGTTTGCTTGGCATATGCGGTGACAATCCATAAATCGCAAGGTTTAAGTGTAGACAGTGCATTGGTGAATATTGGCAGTTCTGTGTTCAAGGAGGGTATGGCATATGTGGCATTGTCACGAGTTAGAACTTTATCGGGATTGTACTTGATTGAGTGTGATGTCACAAACATTTGTGCAGATCTAGATTGTGTTAAGGAATACAATAGGTTAAGAAGAGAGTATGCGCCACATTTGCCTCAGTTTCCTTTGTTTGAGAAACGTGTGGTAGGCCGGAAACGAAGAAATGAGAACAATACTGGGGAGGTTGTAGCAAAAAGACAAAAAGTCAATGAACCTAAAATTACAAGCAGAAACAAAAAGGATTCTGTTGAAGATGTTGTTGGTTTTCAGTTTGAAAACAGTTCTGGTGTCAACTGCTATGCTAATGTAGTAATTAATGTTTTGTTTTCTCTAAAAAATGTAAAAGAAGAGATTGTGGTCAATTCTGATCAAAGATTTTGCAGTTTGTTAAATTCTGTGTTAGAGAAATGTACCACTGATAGAAGAAACATAGAAAGTGTGTCTGAAATTCGAAATCTGTTAGACAGATGTTCAGGCCAAACACAATTCTCTCAAAATATTCAGCAAGATTGTCAGGAGTTTTTAATGTATATGCTTGATGTATTACATGCTGAAGGTGTAGATGTAGATCAGCTGTTTGGGCTTTCTTATCAATGGCAGCATGACTGCGAGAACTGTATGGTATCAAGTACTACTAGTGTAGACTCAGAAAGATTTATATATTTAACTTTGCCAGACAGTAAATCAGTCTCCTTTAATAAGCTAGTAAAAGCTGCTAATCACAACATGGAGTGTAGCCAATGTAAATCTGAAATGATGTCCACATTATTTATACGAACATATGGCCAGTACGTCATTTTAATGTTCCAACGGTGTAGGCCTGATGGAACAAAATTGACAACTTTAATAAAAAATGTTGTAGCTTCGCAGTTGTCAATATCAGGAAGGACTTTTGTAACTACAGCAATTATATATCATGACGGCCCTTCAATAACATCAGGACATTACACAGCTTATTTAAAGTCTAGAAATGGCTGGTCATTCTGCAATGATTCTGTTTTAATTTTCAAAAAAAAATTGCCGTATGACCTTAAAAACTCTTACCTGGTGTTTTTAAAACCAAAATTTTAGGGATATAATTTCGGGATGTGTTCTGTGGAATTTCAAGAAGTTCTAATGGCTTCTACACTATTTGGCCTTGAGGATAAGTGTAGTTCAGAGACATAAATTCTAACCACAAGACTGGACATCATGGAGAAATAAGTGCACTTTGAATGAGTTCAGAAAAACTGTTTCTTTTTATAAGCTAATTGAAGCAGCCAATCAAAACATGGAGTAGAGGGAATGTAAGTCTGCAATGCTGTCTACTGTTTTACATTGCTTTGTGATTAAAAGTGATGTAGAGAATTAAATAATTGTAGTAGTCATAGAGCTAGTGTAAGTCTGCTTGTAGCAGTGTCATAGGAAAAGTAGAACATGACTGAGCAAGAAGGGGAAGATATTACTATTCCAGGATTGTGAAAATGATCTTCAACATTTTAATTCTGAAAGTTGCGGAAATGTGAAAAGACGGAATTGGCTAACAAGAAATCCAAGAGTTATACATGGCTCTGACAAGATTTGGCCTTGTGGAATCTTGTGGTAGAGAGCAAGAAGTCATTTATTGTATGTAACATGTTTTTAAAAACGATGGAGATTTTCTTTCAGAAAGTGGCGGGCTGAAAGTAATAACAGCACAAAAGAGTGTAAGCTGTTCATAGGACATCCTTGGACGTCATGGAAAGTAAGTTAACTTTAAGGAGTTCTGATTTTTGATTTCTGATGTTGTATGGGTTTTTTAAACACAATCATTTTGATTGTGTTTTTTTTTCCCCGCTGTTACATGATGAATACCTTCAAGTCACTGTTTTTAGTGAATTTTGATACATTCTGAGAACAGCAAAAATAAACCATTTAACATGTATAATTAATTCTGTACTGTTTGCATTTATGATGTATATGTAGAACTGTGTAGGAGGCATGGAGAAGGTGAGGCTTCTGTAAGTGTCAAAGTTGTTGCATGCAGTGCTGCACTTCTGCGTATTCTTTCATATGCTAGACTACATCTGCACAATGAGATACCTAAGCAAAGGAAACACAAGTGATGTGATTGTGAAATGAGCAAAATAAATTGCATGTATTTCAATTACATCACCTGTGTTTCCTATCATTACGAATCACATTGTGCAGATCAAGTTTAGGTCTGTCCAGGGAAACATAGGAGGTTTGGACTTTGTTGAAGATTGCAGTGGACATGACTCACTTCATTGGTAGACCTTCACATGTATTATGTCCTCTATTCTCTTCAACAACTCGAAATTTCATCTGCAACCCTGAGTAGGCCTCACCTGAAACAAAACTCTGGATAGTAGACATCTTATTGGCATCCTGAAGCAATTATTTAAAATTTTAGTGTCTTGCAACACTTTTCTGAAACAACAGCAATGCAAAATATGCACCATGTTTTAATATAGGCCTCACTTCATCTGCATCAAGATAGTGTTAGTTTAAAATGTATATCTTTAGGACTGTGTAGCTTCTGTAAGTGTCAAAGTTGTTGAAAAACTGTTTGTCCTTCAATCTTTGCCCTTGTCTTTTGTAATTTTTTAATACATGTTTTTATATTTTTCTAATGTTTGTTCTCTCTTTCACAGATTGAAAGTATAAAAACAAAAAGTGAGTAATTTAACGACAATTATAAGGTAAATATTTTGTACTCTTTTCGTTACATTTCTATCACATTGAACTACTATTAGTTCCACTGCTTCATTTCTTTAATCCTCAGTTTCCTGCCTTTGCTACTTCCCTCATTCCTTTCTCTATTACATACTTACTCAACTCCTCCCACTCTTTTTCTCAGTCCCTCTCTTCTCATAGTTCCTCACTCTTGTTCACTCACTCCATCTCTATTACTCTTAGTGTCTTTGACTGATCACTGTATCACTATTTGTTCTTAATGCTTTCTCTGTGTAGTTGAAGCACACTAAGTGGCATATTATGAATACAGCCAATAAAATTATTGCTCTTTTTATTGGCAGAAAACTGGTGCAAAAGCGGCTTTAGCGGCAGTTTTCTGCCGCAAAAGCAGCTTTAGCGACACATTTCTGCCGAAAAAAGCTGCAAAACTTTTATTGCCTATGTTGATAATATGCCCCTATGTTATTTACATTAGGGCTATATTGTCCAGTATAACAATCAAAATTGCTCTCCAAAGACACCAGGCAAAGCAGACGCTCCCTCAAACAGATCACCAAGCGCAATTTACCCTACTTACAGCCTAGCCTGTTCTCTGTCGAGACTTTAGCAATCTTTAGAGCACAAGATAAGATCTTTTCACATGGAAGAGTCAGACATATTGCAATTCTACTTAAGAAACAAGCATTGGCATAGACAATAGGTCTCGCTTTTGGGACCTTATACGTGTTTAGACATGCAACAGTTGATGTTGCTGCACCAAGGATATTATGCTGCATAACTAAATACTTAGAAGGTCCCAAAGGCGAGATCTATTGGCTATGCCAATGCTTGTTTTTCTTTCACTTCGTTATCTATTTTGTTTTTCACAATTATACCCTCTTCTGTCTTTTCTTCGGTAAATAGATCTATTAAACAGTATCTCTTCTTTACTCCCTATAGCTGTCTTTCTTTTAACATCACTCTCTGTTTACTTTCCTTATACTTACACTTTTTTAAAAAAAAAAAATTTTTTTTGGTTAGCTCCCGGTCCGCGTACCGGGAAGCTAACCCGGGAGCGAACCAAAAGAAATAGAGCTTGCCAGAGTGCTAAACATTGTAGCAATTTTTTTTGAAAGGGAAGGTAGTTCTGAAAAGAACTTTTTTTTTTATATTTTTGTTGTTTTATATTTTTTTTGTATTTTTTGAAAAATTTTTGTTTTTTTTGTATTTTTTGAACGATTTTATATTTTTTTTGGTTTTTTTGGGGGGGGAAACAACAAAAAACAGGCGTTGAAAAGGGCTCAACAGGAGCAAAAAAAAATTACTGGGGGCGGTTAGGGCAATCATGGTGTTCATATGCAAGGTTGAGTGCATTGATGCTCATGTTGCCACAAGCTAATAATGCACGACAGCGCATACATAAATGTATCATATTCCCAAAATTTGGTTGGATATTTGGCACAGTTTCCCGTGCCTCCTCTGGTGTTAAAGAAACCGATGTTGTTGATCTCGCCACAGGAGTTGCTCTAGGATTGTCCATCATATCCCTTAATTCCGCCCGGCTGTAATTTAGGGGATGTTTCCTCGTCATGTGCCTATGCATGGTGTGATTACCATAACTGTATTTTTTGTCCGTCCCTCTGGACAATTGTTCCTTGCATATGAGGCATGTTGCGTACCTGGCATTGACCTTTTTTTGGCCAGGAGGGATGGAAAAAAACTGCCAGATGAAACTGGCTTTCTTTCTTGAAACCCGGGGCAACTCTTCCAGGAATTGTGGTTGTTCTCCCTCCTCATCCATTTCTTCATCTTCCTCCTCAGTGTTGGTAACCACCTGGGGAGGTGGTCCTCTCTTCCCATGAGGAGGTGGAGGTGGTGGTGGGGGTGCACCAGCTGCAGCAATCAATGAAGCCATTTTCACACAACCAAAATAGGTCTTCCAAGAAGCAAAATAGGTCTTCCTCTCACAATAATGAAAGTCAGAGTGAGGAAAGAAGGAGGGGTTTTCATCATTTGGAAAAAACAATACTTCTCAACCAAAGAAAAGTGTTATTTTTAGGTCACCTGACCTAGCCTTCCATAATTATGAAACTAAAAGTGAAATGAACCAATGAAAAGTTTTATTAACAAGTCACATGACCTCTAACGCTCATGTTACGCGCTGCGGAACGCTCCCCGGTTAGCTTCCGGTTCGCTGCGCTTCGCGCCTCGGTCCGCGCCCCGGGACACTTCCGGGTGCGCTAACGCCATACGTCACAAGACGCATTTCGCGGCAACGCGATACGTCGCGCTTTCGCGCCGCGGATCGCTTCCGGGGAGTTGCGTTTCGCGCCTCGGTCCGCGCCCCGGGGCACTTCCGGGTGCGCTAACGCAGTACGTCATAAGACGCATTACGCGGCAACGCGATACCGTCACTATGTTGATTTCTTACCGGTTCGCGGACCGGATCGCGGAATCAAATTGAGCTAACGGGAAGCTTCCCGGTTCGCGGACCGGGAGCGAAACAAAAAAAATATTTAAAAAAATTATTAATAAACATATAAAATATATTTTTGGATTTAAAGAAGAATAAATTTTACAGCTATAGATATTAGCTTTTAAAAAACCAATGAAATTCATTGAAAAAACCATAGGTTATAGACCATATATAGTTAGGAATTAGCATTTACAAAACCTTGAAAATTCACTGAAAAAACCATAGGTTATAGACCATATATAGTTAGGAATTAGCATTTAAAAAACCTTATTTTACTCACACAAAACCATTGAAATTCCATATATAGTTAGTTGTACTAACTATATATCGCGCACCCGCAATCCACTGCTGATCATGTCACATATTACATCATTCATGACATGGTCAGTGACATCACTGATGACATCTCAAATGCCATCACTTATGACATCACTGATTACATCTCAAATGACATCACTTATGACATCACTGATGACATCTCAAATGACATCACTGATGACATCACTGATGACATCTCATTTGACATTACTGATCACATCACTGATGACATCATTCATGTGATAATACGATGAACCTCTTCAGACTCTAATATAACCTTAGATACACTCAGTGTAAACAGACACTCATAGACTGTCACTCATCCATGGAGTTACTCAGACACTTAGTCAGTCATGCAAAGAATCAATCACACCTCCATTTCCTCAACTATACAGTTATACACACCTTACTTATTCAAACATATACTAAAACATATTTACTCACTTATACAATCCTGGATACAAGTTCACAATGATCCATACAGCCACTCACACATTCACTGGCTCTTATGCACAGTTATTTATATATGTCAACTCTCACATGTACTGTGTTTTACATATGTACTTACTTTGACATGTAGCACTGAGATATCCATTCACTCACCAATACACTCATGCACACAGTCAACCGCCCATACAGCTGTTTCCACATGCACTTTTGAACCCATACATCTAGTCAATCAACTGCTCACACATCTATGCAGAGAGTCATACACCTCCCAGCCACCCACACACACACTCAGTCTCCCATACAAATGCTTGGGCAACCAATCAATAACCCATACAGTTAATCATATAGCTACTGATCAACACATGCAGCAGTTTACAGAACAACAGACATAATGATGCACAAATTAAGACAGTTTAGTCACTAACCCATGCACTCAGTGAGACACATTTAATCAGTCACTCATACAGTCAGCCATGCCCCTACTAAATCCTTCATCAAGACACTTATACATCCATTCATTCTTCATTATGTAAGACATATTTTAACTTTACAGAATTATACAGTCACTGGATGACGTCATCAGTGATGTCATCAGTGATGTCATTTGAGATGTCATCAGTGATGTCATCAGTGATGTCTCTGACCATGTCATGAATGATGTAATATGTGACATGATCAGCAGTGGATTGCGGGTGCGCGATATATAGTTAGTACAACTAACTATATATGGAATTTCAATGGTTTTGTGTGAGTAAAATAAGGTTTTTTAAATGCTAATTCCTAACTATATATGGTCTATAACCTATGGTTTTTTCAGTGAATATATATATATATATTCACTGAAAAAACCATAGGTTTCACCCCAGTTATAGTTAGGAATTAGCATTTAAAAAACCTATTAAATTCACTGAAAAAAACATAGGTTTTACACCAGTTATAGTTAGCTGGAAATTTTACTCGCATAAAACCATTGAAATTCCCACGTTATAGTTAGTTGGACTCACTATAACTTGCGCGTGCAATGCACTGCTGATGACGTCACATACTACATCACTCATGACATGGTCAGTGACATCACTCATGACATCACTGATGACACCATCCAGTGAATGTGTGTTTATCTGAGAAATAAATATGTGTTATATATGTATATGTAAAAGTTGATGGAAAAATACATTAGTGTTTAAATTTTTTTTTTTTTTATTGATTGGTTAACTGACTTAATAAGTGTATCTTAGGCAATACATATATTAGTGAGTAATGTTTAAATATTTAAATATAAGGATTAGTGTTTCACTTTCTGTATAAGTGGCTGCATAGTTTGGTGAGTAGCTACATGTGTATGTATATGGGTTATTAGATGTTTGATTTAGTATCAGTATGAGTGTTTGTATGGTTTGGTGGGGGTATTACTTAGCACCTAGATGCATGAATAACTGACTCTCTGTATGTGTTTTGAAGACAGCATATGTGCAGGACTGTATGGGTGGATGAGTGAGTATATGTGTGTGTTAGTGAGTGAATGACTGTCTCACTAGTGTCTTTACCAGCAACTACATATGTTTTAATCTAGTATATGTGAATATTGATGTATGCAAGTGAGTATATGTGAGAGTATGAGATTGTAAGAGTTCCTGTTTAAATAAGTATGTGTTTCTATAAGTGATTGTTTAAGAGAATAAATATGTGTAAATTTCCTTAGAAGTAAGGTGGTAGTGTGTGTATAGCTCTATATGCAAATAAATGAATGTTCAATAGTTTATTTGCATGTGTGAGTATGTGTGTGAGTAGCTTTTGGATGACTGTCGGTGTGTAACAGGATGTATAGGTGTATCACTACATATGATGAGTGAGTATATGTATGAGTGACTATATAGAACTGTTGGTGAATGAGTGGATGTATATATAGATGGTGGAATTATTGAATTGGTTGTTGTAACTGGTATGGGTATCTCCATTTTGTTTGAAAATTTTGGTTTCTATTTTTGAATATGTGTTTCAAGGGTTACATTACAGTGAAAGGAGGTCTGTCACTCTGTCACAATGATGGTGTCATCAGTGATGTAATGAGTGATGTCACTGACCATGTCATGAGTGATGTAATATGTGACGTCATCAGCAGTGCATTGCACTCACAAGTTATAGTGAGTCCAACTAACTATAACGTGGGAATTTCAATGGTTTTATGCGAGTAAAATTTCCAGCTAACTATAACTGGTGTAAAACCTATGTTTTTTTCAGTGAATTTAATAGGTTTTTTAAATGCTAATTCCTAACTATAACTGGGGTGAAACCTATGGTTTTTTCAGTGAATTTCATAGGTTTTTTAATAGCAAATATCTATAGGTAAGAAAGTAATAATTTTTATAACAAATTTTACATAGTGTAAATATATATATATTTTTTAATTGTTTGCCCTGGTACGCGCCCCGGAGCGCTCCCGAGGCGCGTACCGGTGAACGCACAGGTAAGCGCAATGTTACGGCGCGCCCCGGGGCGCGTACCTGTGGTAAATAAATAATTAATTACCGGTTCTATTTTTCAGGATACTCATATAAACAGATAGCTCAATAAATAAGAGTCAAAATTCGAGGTAGCTGGAGTTTACAGGCTTTTAATCAGGCATAAAGGACAGGAACAGGACAGCCTGCACGGGAATAGGATGGCAGCTGCCGGGGGCAGGAATAGGCTAGGCTGGGCCAGGCTAACTTTTAATAACAGTGCACAGTATATATATCAAAACAAATGCATTACATTCAATACAGTAGGCGTAGCAGTAGGCGTGGTTTGTAACAGTCGCGGAAGATAAGGGTAAAATGATGTAACAAGAAGGCGTGTACAGGGCGTATACATAGACATGTGATGTAAACGTAACAGAATATGTCATAAACGGGGCGGAAACATGGAGGGGGCTACCTGAGCAGCTGGGACCTCTAACCTAGTGGTGCGCGCAAATGGGCAATGACGTGTTACCAGGGAGAACTGGGGGCTATGACTTCAGTGCTAGAAGAGGAGACTAAAGTCTGGAGTGTCAGAGCGACATGTACCCAGGCATATCTAGTATCTGTTGTTTAGAGTACATGTTGATAGAATCCAAAAGTTATCAGGGCAAAGGCTAATAGACTCTAAGACTGGTGCATGCATTATTCTATATGTAGTGCGTGTGCGAGGAATATTCCATGAATATTAATACAGTATTTCTCTTTCATGGAGACTTAAAGGCTAGACCATGACGGAAACTATTGATGCGATTCAGTAGCTTAGGAATGCAGAGAAGGAAGGGCTGAACTGATAACTAGAAACATAACATATTCTTGGCAGACTGGGAGGCAGAGCCAGGCCGGGCCGGGCACTGCATGGCAAGAAGTAAGCTAAGGGTCAGGGATACAGGTGGGGGCTGTATCGCTCCTCGGAGAGGGTTCAGGAGACAGGAGCTGAATCTGAGTCCGGGCCCTTTTGAGGCCTAGGAACGGGGACAATTCAATGAATTAACGTGCACACTGTAAAATGTGGCAACGTAGGTTTACATAGGCCTAATATTCGTTGCTTTCACGAAGACTGGAAACTGGCATACTAGAGATGGACACAACTGTAATTGCGTCTTTAATCGATCAGAGGGGAATACATGCATATCGATCATGCACATATAACATAATATGGGGAACACGTAGGCACATATAACATGGCAAAATTTACTTTTCCACATTCCCTCCTTGTGCCCTACGTTTCCATCAGGAAACATCAATATTCATGATACCATCTATCATTTCATATAGCATCATTTGCTCGTCTCGAATTGTCTTGGAACGGGATTTAGGACTAGGAATACAAGAGGTAGCACAAATGCCGCAAATCGCAGGGCCACATTGTATACAGAGGCAGCAACTGAATATGATCATTACTGCAATACCTAGGAATGACAATACTTTCCATCCCCAGGCAGATATGATACTCCAGAGCCAACCGGACCATGTCCAGGTGCCTGGATTCTGGTGTAACTGATGGGCAATTTTATGAAGTCTGGTTATAGCTGAATAAACAGACGGCGCGTTATTAGGAATGAAAATGCAACAACTAGATCCGATGACTCTACATGCTCCTCCTCTATCGGCCAGTATGACGTCAAGAACGAGACGATTTTGGAGCACGACAAATCTCATAGCAGATTGTTCTTCAGTTAAGTTACCTAGAGCAGAAGTAGTCTCATTCACTACTGCTTCAAGGGTTCTGGTTAACCTACGGATTAACTTACTATTCTGGATAGGTCCTATAAAGAAGAAGAAACCTTTATTGAAGTCTTGATACTGTTCTAGAGTAGTTTCAGTTTGATCGACAATTGGGGACTCGATCGCCCTTCTATGTCTGACGTGTACTAGATGTGTGTTTCTGTGATAATCAGATGGGGCTAGAAAAACTGGTGGCAGTAGGAAGGCAATGTAACATGTTCCATCCCAATCGAGGGGCAGACGAACATATGCGGTCTGACCACAAACAAAATAAGAATGACGTGAAGCTTTGAAAATAGATTTCCCACTGTCACTATACTCGACAGTAGTAGTACAAACACTATGTCCTACATGTGCGGAACCATTCTTTCGGACACATAATTCGCCTTTGACTGGTAGTACTGAAATAGCAGGTAAGTCTGGAGTAGTCTCGGACTGAACATTCAGGACCATAAAATTCGAAGAATAATTACCTAAATTATATACTTCATTTTCTAGATCTAACCCTGTTCTATGGGGGAGACCTTGCTTGTCTGGAAAACATGTTCTATTCAGAAGGGACATATCATTTGAAGATGACGTTAACGTGGACCATGCTCCACACGAACCATTATGTGAAAACGGATAAGGAAAGAGTGGCAGAACTCCCTTCGGTGTCAGGAAAGGGGGGAGTCGACCACACACCCAACAATTAGTGGCATTGCTGGTCTGGTGTGAATAGTGTAACATTCGGATGAATGTATTATTACGCATAGCAAGACGATAGGATAGCTCGTGAGGAGGCAGATCACTAAATGTGTGCTCTACTGTAGCATTAGAAAACTTATTTACATGTGAACTTGGAAAACATAAATGTAAAGCATAACTTGTGCAGGTAACCATAAAACTCATAAATAGCATAAAACTTAGAATGATAATACATCGTATAGAGTTTTGACTAACTCTCTCACTATGGGGGTCTATCTCATACATGTCAGGGACCTGTCTAACCGTTTCACCCGAGAGGGACTTAGACAATTAAACTGGCTGACTTATTTTACTAGACCGGAGCTTCTCTTTATACTTCTGCTGCGGAGTTTTCTCTAACAGAGGAACTTTATGTTCAGAATCAAGTTCGGAGTCTGTTTTTAGGCAGTCTTTAGAAATGGGACAGTCCTTTGAAAAAGATTTTTCACGAAGTCCATGGAATTTTTTGACGTGGGACAGGTGGACCCATCCTTTCCTG